>NC_052403.1:6811342-7480320 GCF_009389715.1 Phoenix dactylifera
ACTCCTCCGCATGGGAGTTTAGGCCATTCTGAGGCCACATCGAAGGCATGCCCCATCCCATGTACGGGAAGACCAGCCACCCCTCAGTTAAGCTTGGCTTTAACTGGAACATAAAAAGAATGGTCCACTCCATGACAACAAGGTAGTGCAACTTGGAAGGCATGGGAAACATAATATTTGATTCAAACTCTACTTAAAACTTCTCAAATAGAAACTCCTTGAACATTTAGAATTCCAAAATACTGCAGAGCGTTTGCAATGATCTGGTAATGTTAAAAATCTTTAGCGCAAACTGCAAGCAAAGTAGTGATAAAGAGAAGAATGAATGACATGCCTGTCCATAATGATTCCCCGGGATTCCTACAAATGTAGACAGATCAGTCAGCTATAGCCCTTAAAAACTAAGAATAACTCGCAAAGTAGATCTCGTTAGCCCACCATTAGATTAACTTCTCCAAAGCTTTCGAGTTCACCAAGCTGCAGCATCATCTTGTCAGCTTTTATCCCATCAACCTACCAAAATCTGTATCACATGCATCGTTGCATGACCGATGCACAGTTCATCTTCTTTCGAACAATTAATCTTCGGCACACTCATTAATCATCTTTTCAGCCAAAAACAAAACTAGCAGATTCATTCCTAAAGGTAATGATGTGTCTAAAGAGAGAAAACATACCATTATGCAGACAAAACTTGACAAAATTCCACTAACCTTTCAATTCACTGAAGTGTCTGTTGTGGCAACATTTGATCTAATATCAATTTAGTTAAGCTTTGAGTTGGAATGTTAATTATACAAGTGCACCACATAGCATGAAAACCAACACATTCCAGGTTTTCCTGTTCTTTTATTACCCTCAACTTTCCTTGCAGCCACTGATCCACATGCCAACCTGAATTAATGAATATATTTTCCTGAAACATCACATACTCCAGGGACTACAACATGGAGCAGAATAATAGTAATCTATGAAATAGAGCCACGATGAGTTACGAAAGCAAAACAAAAAAAAATCAATATTCAAAAGACATCAGAACACACTCATGCAACAAGCTAATGCTTTCTTTAGTATTGCCCTACCAAGGATTGGCTGCAGGGTGATTTTCAACAACATGAACAAGAACCTTAAAAACATGCAAGCCACAGAATTACCAGAATAATGTGTGTCGAAGGAACATCAGAATTCAGAAGAGGTAGTCCATCATCATTATAAATTATTGAAACCAGGGCATCTAACAATAGCTGGCAGCAAATTATTATAAAGCGAAAACAACATGAGACTTTGATGCAAGAAAAAAGTACCAAATCTACCAGATGACATTCCAAGATGAATGACAAACCGGGGGCAAAAGAGAACTGCAAAACCATCAATTACATAAATTGATCAATCATGATTTTTGTTGCAGCTAGTCAATCTCTTTGATCGAAATGCATTCAGACAAGAAACTCGAGTGAGAGGAAAGAAAGTGGGGAAGACGTTTTGTAATCACCGAGTACTCACTGCATTTTCTGAGGGTGTAACAGCAAATGCAATCTTGCGAAGGTGCCACCATGACAGATACATCATGGACTGATGGTGTGGTGAGCTTAATATCATGTAGTTTTGTGAAATAGTCACCATGGCAGATACCTTACCATGCAGTTTGCTTAACACACGATCTTATATAAAAGATTCTCAGCAACCATCTATCAAGTCTACTTCTGGTTGTTGGAAAGGCGAAACGAAAAAATTTAGGACAGATTCTCAATATCTTGTCAGTTGGGCCCAGAGTTCACAACAGTGTTGGGAGGAGAGATATTCTTTCTGTTCCTTTAATGTGCATCTAGCTGGGTAGAAGCAAAAGGAGTAAAAAGAGATGGGATGACGTGAAATGAACATACAGTAAGCTACTATTGCGAAGAATATATATACAAGCAATACAACTTCTTGATGGTTGATAAACAAGAAGATTGTCCGATACCAAGTGGGAGGTACTGACTAATTCCAGGGGTTTAAGAGAGGCAATATTAGAAGCATTCACAGGGATCAATTTAGGAAGTTCTTGGCAGCTAGTATTGCGAATAACTCTAGTGATATGCAGCATTCAGAAGTTGAGATGATACAAACAAGCCTTCAGCAAGCTTCAGGATGGCATATAGGAGAATATGAGTTTAATTCAATGCATTATGGTAGTCACTTATCCCTAAGAAACACTAGCTTGGTCAGTAAATCAGGAAAACATTGGTTTCACAATTTGTTTATAAGTGGAGGATTACCCGAGATTCAGAGAAGAAAATTGTTATACTGAATGGATAACCTTGCCTCATCAAGATGGCATATAGCAAAATATAAGTTTAATAATGTCTTATGTTTTTTATCAAAAGAAAAAAAACTAATGTCTTATGGCAGGCATTTACCCCTCCAGGTTATTAGCTCAGCCAGTAAATCTGGAAAAAATTGGTTTCACAGTCTATTAGTAAGTGGAGGATCACCAGATATTCACAGAAGAAAATCAGTACACTGAATGAATGACCTTATAACCAGGAGAAACCTTCCAATGTGCAGATGCTGTCCCTAGAGAATTCATCAAACCTGTATACAGGAGCATAAGCTGGCTGGGGGAAAAATGTAACCTTGCCTGGCCACAGCTAACAACTTGACGAATCAGTTGAGGGTGTAATATTGATATCAAAAAACACGAAATGAATGAGCATGCTCCACTCAGGAATACACCGTTTAATTGTTAAATCAAGAGAACAATGGGCACAGGAAACTAAGCCAAAAAGTTTGATTGGTTCACCTTCCACTCCACTTCAAGCCAATATATTTACCATCTAATTAGCATCTAAAAAGACCAGAGAATCTAACTTCCGTGTAATCATAAATGAATAATGCTACCTACTTTCCATTAACCACTATGATCTCTAGTGTGAGCAAAAGCATCTTGCCGCCAGCCCATTGCAGCCATCATACAAGTCCTTATTGCTCCGTGGAGGTTTAAGGCGCACAAGGCTGAAAGCTTCCACTTTAATTGCATTTGAGTCCATGAGTCGGGGGGAGAGAGAAGAACATCAATAGCAAGAGGAGCATACAGAGGCAAGGTCCACAGAGTGTATAGTTTTCTCATGATGGTCCAAATTATCTTGAGATATAAATGGGATCACAAAAAAATAGAGGAAAACAAAGCAACAAGTCCAAGAAAACTCTAATGTGAAAACACTATACAGAGTCACAGACCAACTTTTCTTTATAAAATCCTTGCTATTTGCATGATTATGGTGCACATAAAAAGGGGATGTAGGACAAGTTTTTGTGCAAAAGCACAATGAATTCCATTTTCCATAACCAAACAAGAAAGCAAAGCACATTTGTGATGCATAATGCAAGAAACACCACAAGATTGGGGTATGTCTATTAAGCTAGTTCACTTCTGCGTGAAGCCCTTCAACTAATATATGCAATTCCAATATCACCATATTCACCTCACTCCTCACATAATGAAGCTACCACATAATCTTATCGAGCCACATGTTCAACGACATATCCACATGAAAAGATATTAATATTGACATATTCCATTGGCTTATTCACATCACGAGCATTTTGGATGACTCTCTTGATATCTCTCTCTTGAGATTAATTCCTACCTTTTACCCTATGCCCACCTCACCTCTTGAGGGCCGATGACCTCTTGCCCAAGTGGCAAGGGATGATATAATCCGAGCAAGCACTCAGTGGTTTGATACACTGCCCTACAGGGGAAGAAACTATGTCACCTTTGCTTAATAAGTACTTAAGCAGCTTTTTAACCGCAAAATTTATCCCATTCTTCCTTGACAATCTATATTGCCCTTCCCTCAGGCAAGTTATAAATCATCAGCCATTCATCAGGAAGAATCAGAATATCACTCACTCTGCAATCACCAAACATCTTCTGTTCTTCAAAGACACCCGTCAACCCCAACAATCAAAGCTCTAGATTTCAAGCTTGCCGTTTTCTTAAAAATAGATAGATAAATCCTTCCAATATCTTAAAAATCTCCAATATCAGCATTTTCGACAGAAATTAAGCTGAGTTTAGAACTAGACCCAGGAACCCTAATTAGCCATAGACATCAGGAAAGAAGAATCGATTGTAAAGATTAAAATTCAAAATCGACAAGCACAATGTTCCAAATCACCCAACGCCAGTCTCAACTAAACAACATCGAAAAAGGGGCGAAAAAGAAGTTCGGCAAACATCAATACCCTAAGATTTCAACAAACCCACTATAAGGGTCCCCAGGTTGCTTACCTGAAAGGTGATACCCAAAAAATCACTTTGAAAAACAAACAACGCCTCGCCGGAGGAAAGCCATGGAGCATCCTGTGAAATGAAAAAAAAAGCCGCGCCATTGCCATCACGTTACCCGGTCGGAAGTCCGGAAGTCAACGTGGCAGAAAAAAAGAAAAAGTTGATGATGAGTCTGTCAGAAACCCTCGAAGCCACCTCCGCCCGAAGGCGGAGAACGATCCTCTACGGTCTCGTTCCGATCGGGACCATTAATCACGCTCCGACGACGAGGGCATATGTCATCAACCAGACTGAGTTGCCCGTCTTCTTTACAATCAAGAATACGGTTGTACGAGCCTATCGAACAGATCCTGTTCAAGTAAGGTCGTGGCCAGTTGCGTCGCTGGTGAAGGGTTAACCAGAAGTACAGTTATTCGTCCGGTCGATGTGGGACTAATTTGACCCGCATACGGCTGCCCCACACTGCGTTCTCTCTTCTTCCTTCTTCCCTCGGGCGCGATAAAGATGACCGTTATCTCTCGCACCGACAGAGAAGTCATCAAGAGCGGAATCGAGCTCAAGAATTTGGTGGACCCCTTTTCATTTCTCTCCTTGTTTCCAAAAAAAATTGGATTTTTATGTTGTCTCAATTTGTCTTAGATCCCTCAAAGTTTGGATTTTTTATATTCTATACTTCTAGCCTTTTTAAGTGCATCTGTGTTGCTCGTTGAAATTATCATATGGATCTGAAATTTATTGTGGATGACTGCAACTAAAATTCTATGTTGGCACAGTTGAAATATATTTAAGATGAGTATAAAAACTGAGAAAAACTGTTCTTTGATGTGTTTGCAGGCCACCGTGAGCGATCTACAGGATGCCATTCATACTCGAAGTAAGTGATCGAGAAGATCTCTGACTGTTCTCTCTCTCTTGGTAAATTGTATAACATTATGAATTAAGATTGAAGCAGTTCTTTTCTTTCTTGATTTTTTTATAATTAACTTTATTTTGGTCTTCCATGGGAAGCTTTATTATTTATTTATTTTTGTTATTTATATTCTACGACTTTTGCTCTCTCTAGAGAGCTGGATTTTCCTTGTTATGATTTCATACTCTAAATGACGCTGAAACCATCCTTATTTTGATAAATGTAGTGAATGCCATAAAATGGATCACTTTGAGAAAGTTGATGAAAATATGCCTTGGCTTCGTTAGAAGCGATCAACACAAGGGCGTGAGAATTTGGTGTGAGAAAGAGATGCCGCAAGCAGTTTTCTCAGATGGATTGTGCGACACTCTTATTTGGGCTTTAATATGATATATGAAGCACTCTTGAAATGATGCTCAATTTTGGCTTTTCTTATTTATTGTTTCAGAGAGAGAGAGAGAGAGAGAGAGAGAGAGAGAGAGAGAGAGAGAGAGGAGGAGGAGGAGGAGGAGGTGGAGGGGTTTCTTATTGGTGATGCTAGAGAGGAGGGTGAAGAGGGTGAGCAACGAGTGGGGGCGCGCTTTGAATGGTCGCGAACACCGAAGGAGAGAGGATCTCAAACACCCGGAGAGAGGGGTCTCAAAAAGATTGTGAAGAAGGGGGCGAAGGAGGGATATTAACCGAACCGGAGAAGGGGGAGAGTAGGTTTTAATCAATTTGATAGGCGAACCAATTTAATTAGTAGAATCTCCGACCCATCCTGTTCAGTATTGTCACGCCCCGAACCCGAAGCCCGGGGCGCGAGCAGACGCCGCGCACCTGCAGGGCGGACCCCGCAGGCGCGCAAGGCAGATAAATCAGATCAATCATCAATAACTAAACAAAGATAAATTCCAGTTTTCAATTCAAATGTCCATAAATATATACATATGTCAAAAGGAAAAGTCCATATCCATTAGCTAACTACATCATGACCACTCCATCCCGTAATCCCTATAATCACATGTCATCACCTGAAAAAAAAATAAATAATAGGAGTGAGCTAACAGCTCAGTAGGCGACATCATGCAATAAAGTCATCATATAACATGTCATAATGCATATAAAAGCAGCTAAACTCATAAATCCAAAAATCCACACAATAATCTGTAAACCCGATCCGAGACTCAAAATATCTCAACCGCATGACTACGGCCACATCACCCAGTGGCATGGTTACACCGAAGTGCCAATACAACTCTCCGAAGAGCCGCTCCACTGAGCCAACGCACCACTGTGCCGCACCCCCTGGTGCCAATCTCACGCTCCGCAGAGCCAACGCACCACTGTGCCGCACCCCCTGGTGCCAATCTCACGCTCCACTGAGCCGCTCCGCAGAGCAAAACGCACCCCTGTGCCGCCACTATTCTATCACCGGTGGTCACGGTGTCGGAACCAGTTCCTCAGTACAAGTCGACAGGGCCAACGTATCATCCCATTGGCGGGGTCTAGACTATAGTCACGCGGTCTTTAAAAATCAATAAATAAATTTTCCACATCGTGAATTTCCAAATCAAAGTCATGAACATGCTCCCAATAATAAGTCACATAACAGTTTATAAAAAAAAAAAAATATTTAATTCTAATTCTAACACATAATGCTAAGAATAAATCATAACATCAAGATATGCAAGATACATGTTATAATTCGATTTTAAAGCAATAAGTCACCTACCTGGGTTCGCTTAAAAGATCCCTGCCACAGATATCACGAACCCCTGATTAAACATAAATATTAATTATTTAATTAATTAAGAAACATAATTTAAACTAATTTCAACCCCTTAAACTCCTAAGTTCATAAATCCAAGAATGGGCCCCCAAGATCAAACATATACCCTAAAATCAGAATCCTTTAGACCCAAGTCAATTGTGGCCCAAAACAGATTAGGCCCAATTGAACCAAACCGGATAACAGGTTCAGATCAGATCTCAGGCCCATACCAAACCAGCCCACAAATCCAATCAGACCCAACTCAGCCCAAAAACAGGTCCCTAGCCCAACTCAAACCAGGTCTGACCAGACCAGATTAGATTAAATCTTAACAAACCAGATTACACTCAAATTAGACCAACCCAAGTCTAGACCAGATCCACAGTCAGAAGATGGTTCAATCAGATCAAAGTTCATTTGTGTCTGGTTTGTGACACCAACAGGGCACGGAAATCGATGCAAGGAAACACCCAAAGTTCATCTGTGCCTGGTTTGAGACACCAACAGGGCACAGAAAACGATGCAAGGAAAGCACCCAGCCGGAAGAAGAAGAAGAAGAAGAGGAGGAAGAAGAAGAGGAAGAAGGAGAAGAAGAAGAAGAAGAAAGAGAAGGAGGGGGGGTGGCTGGTGGCTCCGGTCGGTCCTCGGCGGCCGACCGTGGCCCTCGGTGGCGGTGCTCGGCCAGCCGCCGTCGGCCACGCCGCTGTCCCGAGCCGGGCGGAGAAAGAAGAAGGGAAGAAGAAGAGGAAGCAAGGGAGGAAGGGAGGGACCGAGGCTAGGAAGCCCGGCCTCCGTTCGCCCACCTCCGGCCGAACTGGTTATTGCCGGATTGACCCCGACCGGCCACCGTTGGTCGGACGAATCCTACAAAAAAATCATCTCCGAAATAGGGAAGTGAAACCGAAAACATACTCTCATTCCTTTCCCCTTAAATTCATAAAAAAAATAGTAAATAAGTTATCTTCCTCACCTCCGGTTGTCGGGGAATGGATTCCCGACGGCGTTGGCGGCTCCGGCGGCACCTACGGCTCCGACGACCGTCTCTAGAAGAGGGAAAAAAAATGAGAAGGAAAAATGAAATGGAAAAGGTTTGGGGCTCTCAGAGAAGAGAGAAAGGGAGAGAGAGAGGGAGAGGGAAGAGGGGAAGAGGGAAGAGGGGGGTGGTGCGGAGATCTCGCTGGCCGTTCGGCCGGCGTGGTCTTCGTGGGCAAACCACGATGACCCAACTGAAGTCGGCACTCCTTGCCGACTTCAGTTCGGGTCTTCACACTCTAACCAACTAAAAAAAAATTTCGTCCTCGAAATTAAAAACATACCTCAATCCGAGAACAAGGCTGGATACTTCTCTCTCATCTCCTCCTCCAGCTCCCAGTGGCTTCTCTCTCACTATGATTGCTCCACTGGACCTTGACATATGGGATAGTGCGTCTTCTCAAGACTTGGTCCTTCCTATCCACTATACGGACAGGCTGCTCCACATATGTAAGATCGGCGCGAAGCTGCAAAGGTGCCACATCAATCACATGATTTGGATCAGCAATATACTTCCTCAGCATGGAGACATGAAATACAGAATGAACTCCCGATAGAGCAGGTGGAAGTGCCAGTCTATAAGCAACAGATCCAACTCTCTCGAGAATCTCGAAGGGTCCCACATATCTCGGACTGAGCTTGCCTCGAACTCCAAACCGCATGATCCCTTTAGAAGGGGATACTCTGAGGAACACATGATCTCCGACCTGAAATTCCAATTCCCGCCTCCTGATATCTGCATAACTTTTCTGTCTACTCTGAGCTGCTCGGAGTCGTTCTCTGATCAACTGAATCTTTTCCACTGTCTGCTGCACCATCTCTGGACCCAAGATCTTCCTCTCCCCCACATCATCCCAACAGATAGGCGATCTGCACTTCCTACCATATAGAGCCTCATAAGGAGCCATCTGTATGCTTGCCTGGTAGCTATTATTATAAGCAAACTCTACCAGTGACAAGTGATGATCCCAAGAGCCCCTCATATCAATAGAGCAGGCTCTCAGCATATCCTCTAGAATCTGGATGGTCCTCTCAGACTGTCCATCTGTCTGTGGATGAAAGGCTGTACTGAAGCTAAGGGTGGTCCCCAAAGCTCTGTGCAAGCTGCCCCAGAAATGTGCCACAAACCGGGAATCTCTGTCTGATACAATGGATACTGGAACTCCGTGCAGCCGTACTATCTGCTCGATATATAATTCTGCCAGCTTCTCCAGTGTCATCCCAGTCTTGATTGCCAGAAAATGAGCTGTTTTGGTCAGTCTGTCTACGATCACCCAGACTGAATCATGACCTCTAAGGGTACGAGGTAGTCCTGATACGAAATCCATAGTGACATGCTCCCATTTCCACTCTGGAATCGGCAGAGGCTGTAGCATACCTGCTGGTCTCTGATGCTCAATCTTAACTTGCTGACAAGTTAAGCATTGAGATACATGCTGGGCAATCTCCCTCTTCATGTTATTCCACCAAAACACCGCTTTCAGATCCTTGTACATCTTGGTACTGCCTGGGTGCACTGTATATCCCGTACTGTGAGCTTCATCCATGATTTCCTTCTTCAGACCAGGATTATCTGGAACACAGATTCTGTTAATAAACCTCAAAGAGCCATCTTCATGTATACGGAAATCTGACTGTGTACCAGACTCGATATCCCTCCTGATCTTCTGGAGTCGAGGGTCATCAACTTGCGCTGCCTTAATTCTATCAATAAGTGTAGGCTGGACTCGCAAGTTTGCCAATTTCATAGTAGCCTCATGTAGATACACCTCTATCTCTGCTCTCCTCAGATCTTCCAGAATATCCTTCTAAGTAGTAATCAAGGCTGCAATATTCCCTGAAGATTTCCGGCTCAGTGCATCTGCTACTACATTTGCCTTTCCAGGGTGATAGTGGATAGTCAGATCATAATCTTTTAACAACTCCAGCCACCTCCTCTGTCTCATGTTCAGCTCTTTTTGAGTAAAGAGATATTTCAGGCTTTTATGATCAGTATATACCTGACATGTCTCTCCATACAAATAGTGCCTCCATATTTTCAGAGCAAATACAACTGCTGCAAGCTCGAGATCATGTGTGGGATAGTTTTCTTCATAAGGCTTGAGCTGTCTAGAGGCGTAGGCAATAACTTTTTCATTCTGCATCAGCACACAGCCCAAACCCTTCTTGGAGGCATCACTGTAAATAGTATAATCAACACCCGTGACTGGCAGAGTCAAAATAGGTGCTGACACTAGCCGGCGCTTCAATTCCTCGAAGCTCTTCTCACACTGATCTGACCACTCGAATTTCACTCCTTTGCGAGTGAGTCGAGTCAAGGGCCCAGCAATACTAGAGAAGCCTTCTACAAATCTTCTGTAATAGCCGGCTAATCCAAGGAAACTGCGGATCTCTGATACATTTGTCGGTCTGTTCCAGTCAACTACAGCTTCGATCTTCTTCGGGTCAACCATAATTCCTTCTTTAGATACCACATGTCCCAAGAACATCACCTGATCCAGCCAGAACTGACATTTCTTCAGTTTCCCATACAATTGATTCTGTCTCAAAATTTCCAAAACAATTTTCAAGTGTTGCTCATGCTCAGTATGACTCTTGGAATAGATTAAGATGTCATCAATAAACACAATTACAAATTTGTCCAAGAAAGGTTTAAATACCCTGTTCATCAGATCCATAAATGCAGCTGGAGCATTTGTAAACCCGAAAGGCATCACCAGATACTCATAATGGCCATATCTGGTGCGGAAGGCAGTCTTGGCTATATCAGACTCCTTTATCCTCAATTGATGATATCCAGATCGCAGATCAATCTTTGAAAACACCTGGGCACCCTGAAGCTGATCAAACAAGTCATCAATCCGGGGCAGGAGGTACCTGTTCTTGATAGTCACTTTGTTAATTTCCCGAAAATCAATGCATAGCCTCATACTGCCGTCCTTCTTCCTCACAAATAACACTGGTGCACCCCAAGGAGAGACACTGGGTCGAATGAAACCCAGATCCAATAGCTCCTGCAACTGTTCCTTCAGTTCTTTTAGTTCAGCCGGGGCCATTCTGTAAGGAGGTCTAGATATGGGTGCCGTACCAGGGTTTAGATCAATGGCAAATTCCACCTCTCTAACTGGTGGTAAACCAGGAAGCTCATCAGGAAAAACATCAGGGTATTCCCTGACCACAGGTATGTCTTCAATTTTCTGTTCCGACTGCTCAGAATCCATGACGGCTGCCATATACACAGAGCACCCCTTCCTGAGAGACCGAATACCCTGTAAGGCTGCCACTATCTGAGGGGAGACACACCCTCCATCACCCACAAAATAAAACTCTTCAATGTCAGGGATTCGGAAAGTCACCCGCTTCGAGAAGCAGTCAATGGTAGCGTGATATATAGCTAACCAATCCATACCCAGAATTAAATCAAATTCATGTAAGTCCATGACAATAAGGTCAGCTTTCAAGTCTCTACCCTCTACAATTACTGGGCAAGACTTGCATATCAGTGAGGTGATCATCTTACCCCCAGCTGGGGTACTCACACATAATTCCCTCTCCAAGGGTGAGCAAAATATATCATGCTTATACACATATGTAGATGAAATAAAAGAGTGTGTGGCCCCTGAGTCGAATAGTGCATATGCATAAGTAGAATGTACTAATAAGGTACCTGTCACTGCCGTGTTGGATGCCTGAGCATCCTGCTGTGTCAGTGCATATACCCGTCCCTGGGTGCGAGATCCTCCTCCCCTTTGCTGCCTGGGGACAGCTGACTGGGTAGCCTGTACTGGAGTGAAGGAAGTCTGTCGTTGAGGAGCTATAGAAGTCGGTGGCCTCTGCGCGGATCTAGTACGAGGACAACTGGAAATCCTGTGACCCGGCTGACCACACCCGAAACAAACTCCAGAAAAAGTCTGAGTCTGAGGGCACTCAGCTATCCGGTGGCCCTGCTGACCACACCTGAAACATGCCCCAATACCAGGCCGTGTCTGAAGACACTCAACAGCTCTATGTCCAGTCTGGCCACACTTGAAGCACATTCCTGATATCCCCCTGCGATCCGGTGCAGTCCTCCCATATGGAACTCGCTGCCCTGCTCCTGGACGGAACTGCATAGGTCGGCGCAGATGCCGCTCACCGTCAGAATCAAAGTCCCTGGTCCTCTTTGACTTCCCTTTCTGAGCATCCTGTGTCTCCTTCCAGATGATCTCCATATTTTTAGCTCTGTCAACTAGGTCATCATAATCAGTCGAGTGAACAGCAGCTAAACCCTGACGCAGGCGAGGCCTCAGTCCTTCCTCAAATCTACTCATCCTAGATTTAGGGTCTTGGACAAGAGATGGTGCAAAACGTGACAGTCGATCGAACTCAGCCTCATAATCCTCCACAGTCATACTCCCCTGAGAGAGACTCAGAAACTCCCTCTCCAACTCCCTGATACGACTGGAAGGGAAATACTTGGAGTAGAAGGCCATGCGGAATCCCGGCCAGGTCACATATCCTGCATCCTGCATCATAGCCCTCTCCACAGACTCCCACCAATGATGAGCCCAGTCCTGAAGCATATAGGTGGCAAATCTGATCTTCTCCTCCTCAGTACAACCCATGGCCCTGAAAGCCTTCTCCATCTCATCTATCCACCATTCGGCCTCTTGGGGATCGGTAGTTCCCTTGAAGGCCGGAGGAGCCAACTTCCGAAATTCTGCAATGCTCCTCCCCTGATCCGACGAGCTAGCAGAGGGATGCTGTGGATGTGGGTCCCTCTGCTGTCTGACCAGCTCAATCACCTCCCTGACCAGTTCCAATACTGGGGTCGATCCTCCCGCCTGATCCTGTTCTGGTCGGTCTAAAACTGTCGGAGCAATCTCCTCTTCCTGAACTCGCTCAGCTGGGCGAGGAGTCGCCGGATCATCTCCCATCGTCTCAATCAGACGACGAGGTGGTATACGAGTACGGCGGGGCGGCATCCTGATACAGACATAATACCACAAGTTAGGGTTAAGTCAAAAAAAATCTTCCTATGAGTTTACTACCCCACTCTCATTTCCTCACATGTGTCCCTATGCTCCTAGGGTTTTCATTAGTTATTGTTTTTTTTTTTTTTTTTTTTTTTTTTTTTTTTTTTGATGTCCCTAGTGATCGTTAACCTAAGCTCTGATACCAATAAATCTGTCACGCCCCGAACCCGAAGCCCGGGGCGCGAGCAGACGCCGCGCACCTGCAGGGCGGACCCCGCAGGCGCGCAAGGCAGATAAATCAGATCAATCATCAATAACTAAACAAAGATAAATTCCAGTTTTCAATTCAAATGTCCATAAATATATACATATGTCAAAAGGAAAAGTCCATATCCATTAGCTAACTACATCATGACCACTCCATCCCGTAATCCCTATAATCACATGTCATCACCTGAAAAAAAAATAAATAATAGGAGTGAGCTAACAGCTCAGTAGGCGACATCATGCAATAAAGTCATCATATAACATGTCATAATGCATATAAAAGCAGCTAAACTCATAAATCCAAAAATCCACACAATAATCTGTAAACCCGATCCGAGACTCAAAATATCTCAACCGCATGACTACGGCCACATCACCCAGTGGCATGGTTACACCGAAGTGCCAATACAACTCTCCGAAGAGCCGCTCCACTGAGCCAACGCACCACTGTGCCGCACCCCCTGGTGCCAATCTCACGCTCCGCAGAGCCAACGCACCACTGTGCCGCACCCCCTGGTGCCAATCTCACGCTCCACTGAGCCGCTCCGCAGAGCAAAACGCACCCCTGTGCCGCCATTATTCTATCACCGGTGGTCACGGTGTCGGAACCAGTTCCTCAGTACAAGTCGACAGGGCCAACGTATCATCCCATTGGCGGGGTCTAGACTATAGTCACGCGGTCTTTAAAAATCAATAAATAAATTTTCCACATCGTGAATTTCCAAATCAAAGTCATGAACATGCTCCCAATAATAAGTCACATAACAGTTTATAAAAAAAAAATAAATATTTAATTCTAATTCTAACACATAATGCCAAGAATAAATCATAACATCAAGATATGCAAGATACATGTTATAATTCGATTTTAAAGCAATAAGTCACCTACCTGGGTTCGCTTAAAAGATCCCTGCCACAGATATCACGAACCCCTGATTAAACATAAATATTAATTATTTAATTAATTAAGAAACATAATTTAAACTAATTTCAACCCCTTAAACTCCTAAGTTCATAAATCCAAGAATGGGCCCCCAAGATCAAACATATACCCTAAAATCAGAATCCTTTAGACCCAAGTCAATTGTGGCCCAAAACAGATTAGGCCCAATTGAACCAAACCGGATAACAGGTTCAGATCAGATCTCAGGCCCATACCAAACCAGCCCACAAATCCAATCAGACCCAACTCAGCCCAAAAACAGGTCCCTAGCCCAACCCAAACCAGGTCTGACCAGACCAGATTAGATTAAATCTTAACAAACCAGATTACACTCAAATTAGACCAACCCAAGTCTAGACCAGATCCACAGTCAGAAGATGGTTCAATCAGATCAAAGTTCATTTGTGTCTGGTTTGTGACACCAACAGGGCACGGAAATCGATGCAAGGAAACACCCAAAGTTCATCTGTGCCTGGTTTGAGACACCAACAGGGCACAGAAAACGATGCAAGGAAAGCACCCAGCCGGAAGAAGAAGAAGAAGAAGAGGAAGAAGAAGAAGAGGAAGAAGGAGAAGAAGAAGAAGAAGAAAGAGAAGGAGGGGGGGTGGCTGGTGGCTCCGGTCGGTCCTCGGCGGCCGACCGTGGCCCTCGGCGGCGGTGCTCGGCCAGCCGCCGTCGGCCACGCCGCTGTCCCGAGCCGGGCGGAGAAAGAAGAAGGGAAGAAGAAGAGGAAGCAAGGGAGGAAGGGAGGGACCGAGGCTAGGAAGCCCGGCCTCCGTTCGCCCACCTCCGGCCGAACTGGTTTCGGCCGGATTGACCCCGACCGGCCACCGTTGGTCGGACGAATCCTACAAAAAAATCATCTCCGAAATAGGGAAGTGAAACCGAAAACATACTCTCATTCCTTTCCCCTTAAATTCATAAAAAAAATAGTAAATAAGTTATCTTCCTCACCTCCGGTTGTCGGGGAATGGATTCCCGACGGCGTTGGCGGCTCCGGCGGCACCTACGGCTCCGACGACCGTCTCTAGAAGAGGGAAAAAAAATGAGAAGGAAAAATGAAATGGAAAAGGTTTGGGGCTCTCAGAGAAGAGAGAAAGGGAGAGAGAGAGGGAGAGGGAAGAGGGGAAGAGGGAAGAGGGGGGTGGTGCGGAGATCTCGCTGGCCGTTCGGCCGGCGTGGTCTTCGTGGGCAAACCACGATGACCCAACTGAAGTCGGCACTCCTTGCCGACTTCAGTTCGGGTCTTCACAAGTATGCCCCAAACCGGCCGGTTTGGCACGGTTTGGCATTTCATGGGTGGGCTTCCCCCTCTTTCCCTAAAAAGAGTAGAGCGATTACTTAAAATACTTACTCGCTTGACTTAATACCCAGTTACTTTGCCATGGATAACTAGATTACCAAGTGTCCATCCATGAGATAAATGCCATGAACTTACCTGAGCAATCCATTTATCCAAATATTTTCAGTGCTAATCTTCTCATTTTCCTTTTCCTTTTTCTGATTGAACGAAGTTACAGTTCTGCTGATTTTTTTTAATAACTGGAAGCATGTATTTATCAGTAAACCATTAAGTTGTTAGTCGTGTCCGAGATAAAGTCCGAAGAAAGATATGAGCTGCCAGATTCTAGTCTTAGGGGATAAAAGTGTGTATTAAACATGCAAAGAGGTAACTAAGCCACTTTACCCAGTAGACTAGATAATCTGGATGTGCATGCTTGTGCTTGCATCCACCTTAACATGAGGTAGCGGAAACTTCTAATTATATTTGTTCTGTATGGGTAGGTTGTCAAAAGCTCTCCTAATTGATAACTGATCCATGCTCCAAACTTGTGCACAGGCAAAAACTCTGGCTGGGATGGGTCCCACTCAAGCTTGTCATTTGGTTTGCTTGTGTTTATATGACTGGTCCCCATGAACTTGTATTTGCTGGGTGTTGCTTATGTTCATATTGTCTTAGGCTAGGATTAAGCTACAGCATATCTGTAGTATTTTTGGGATATTATCTCTTGCTTTATATTTGTGTCAATTGTCAAAACATCACTTATTATATCGAGTTCCTCTGAAATATATTGTATCATTTTTCTTTGTCGCATAAGCATGCACAAAATCTCTCGTACATACGAAGATGACTCAGGTTGGACATCTGGCATTTGGATAATGATAATATAATAGTCTGTTGATTGTGTTTAAATTGCAAATCAGGTGATGGAAGATCTATGTGCTGATTTATGCATAACTCTTTCCTCAAAAGGTTGTTTGGCCAGATAAAATGCATCCAAATAGGAAGTAATTTCTAGCCCACTAAAAGCTCTGCCAAACAGGACTTAAATACTTCGTGAGGCTCCACCTCTTAACACTGATATATCAACCACGCCATTGCGTTGCCTTCTTATTTGAGAAACATGAGCAATATACTTTTCAAAATTAAATTAAACAAGTGCTTATCAGATTATATGAATAATATTTTTTTAACTAGATAAGAGATCCCAACCATCTATACCATGATCAGCAGTCAGAGAGGTTTGTCAACATTGCAGGCAAGGGATAAGGCATCTGAGCTGGAGTCTGAATTGCCATCTTGTCACAAACTTCCAAAGATTAAAAATAAATGAAGGTAAGAGGTATGATTGGAGGCTGGAAGGATCTCACTCACTCTAGTTTACTGTACATGCATACAGAAAGAACAGCTACTTGCACTAGAGCTTTTGAAGTGGAAGATGAGAACATCATGTGTCACTATTATTGAAGTGCAGCGAGACACTGCACCAACGCGATCATTGCCGAAGTGGAAATTCAGCTTTGATATTTTACATAACAGGGACCTGAGAGAGATGAGGTTGGAGGATATTATTTTGGCCAGCCCTGAAAGATTAAGCACCCAGAAATAAAAATGGAAACAGAAGTACTTCACTGTGCAACATTGGTGATAGATAACCTTAAAAACGTATCTGGAATTTGATGGTACAAAATTGCTGGTTGATTTCTTTAAGAAATGATCTTTGAAGAAGGAAGAAAGAAATGGGAAAGCAGTCAAGATCTAAGGGCATATGTTCCCAGATTTTAGTACTTCCTCAGCTAAGGAAAAGAAATGGTCCTCAGGAAGATATACAATTCACGGTGTAGGTTTGTGGAAGCTTACAAGCCCCACTATTACTTCTAGGAATACTGATCATAATGTGCACAAATTGCGCAAAATACCAAAGTATCCATTCTAAACTCCTTCAGTCTCTGGTTTAATGAGCTCACATATTATTGCTTCAGTTATTCATAGGTGGCTTCTTACTAGTGGAGAAGGAAATAAAAGGTGGTCTGCTTTTACAGTGGGAAGATGATCCTTGGACACACAGAGCTAGATGGAGTTCAGTCACACAAATGCATCATCAATTACTTGATCATTTAAGAATCTCTCACCAATTAACTACATATGTCGACATCGAACACTCATCTTCCACGCACTTCCCCTTTCAGAGAAAGGGGACTAACGAGTCACACATTTAATTATTAATTGAATAATGAATCTTTCAGAGAGAACCACTGATCGAACATTACATCTTCTTTTTAACAGTTTGAATTGACTTGAAGCAGCTTTGTACCTTCGTTTCCTGCCACTGCTTGATACATGGGCACTGACACTTCCCTAGAGCTGATCTGTTATGGTACAAAGGCAACCAGGGAAAAACAGAAAAGCCCTTAACTTTTCTATGGATCGCTATCAATTCTTTTGCATCTGTATCTATATTTGCATGCAGGATCTCCATATTCTTCCTTCCAAAGAGACGACAATGATGGAAACATCATCATGATATCGTCGACGGTCACCTTGGGGAATTTCCAGCAGTTCATGGAAGTCCATGCCTGCAATTATAAGTGCATAAAATCAGTTGTTAATAGATTGATCTAAGTATTGATGTAGCAAGTCCACTAACATCAATATTTTTGGACATCTAGATCGTACCAGCTTTCTTTGCTGCACGGAGAAGGACCTCCTCAACAAGGTGTTGAGCAGGATCGCCTTCCGGTGTCATTGCAATGAACATTTCAACTTGAGCTACTGCTTCTTCATTAGTGAAATATTGGTAAAGCCCATCGGATGATAATATCAAAAATCTATCCTTTGGGTTCAGTTTATGGTGATAAAGGGAAGGGTTGCATGAGATGTATGGAGAGGTTCCAACATAATCAATTCTGAACATCTCCAGAAGTGCATTGTTCCATTTGGGCTACACAAAATAAACATGATGTCAGAAAATGAATAACTAAACCACCAAAACATTCAAATCACAAATCCTACTCCATATATATTATCACATTCAAGATGCCAAAAGCTTCACTGCTGGATAACAAAATCAAGAATGAAACAAATATTTGTGATCTTATCACATATTGCCTGAATCTATAACAGTACAGGTCACTTTTGCAAATTAGTCTGATGGACTCAGTTGCTGAAATGCCCAACATTCTACACTAGTAAGCCAGATAAGTACATTATTAAAGTTTTCAATTTACTAAACCACTACATAATTGAATCACTATATTCTTTGCAAGCCTACAGACCAATCTTTAAGGCTTAGTGCTGAAACTTCTGAAACACATGACCAGTTGGCAATGCCGATCTCCTGAAATAAGTAACTCAGCATGACAGAGGTGAACTTTTAAGAAAACCTTTTCATGTTTGTTGGTAATTGGAAGGATATATATGCACCTAAGGCTCAATCTTGCCCTCCAAGACATCAGCTGGAATATGGTTTTCTTAGAAGGCACGCCACCTGATTTCCTAGTCCCATCGTCAACTTGAATAATATACTCTTTTTGTCCCTCCTTTCCTGAAAAAGACCAAGAAGACCAGATTCTTTTCTTGGATACTAGGATCCCTTAAAATAAAGGTGAAATATCATACAGGGAATAAGTTGGCTATGGGCCCTAGCGGCCATGGTCGCAGACTTGCTTGAGAATTACAAGTTCTCCAAAACTGATCTTGAAGAATTTCAGAGACAACTCAGAATTTGATCAACAAACAAGCATTGAATGAATCTACATTTATTCGTCCTTCCACTAAATAAACATAGAAAAGGGCATCTAAGCGCATAAGGCTCCTACTAGGGGCTTCGGAAGGGTCAGATGTACACAGGCTTGACCAAATTACATGGAGGCTATTTCCATGTTCTGAATCCATGACACCCAGATCACAATAGAACAACCTTACCATTACTCCAAGATCCCCCTCCCTCCACTAAATAAACATCAATGGAAAATATTTTAAACTATATAGTAACACAATATTAGAATCCTATGACACGGCTTTGAGTAGAGTTATTTATCTTCATATCCATTTCTAGAAAAGCTCTATGTCAAGTTAAAAGCATCGTTGCAGTACAGCTTTATCAAAGCATCAAATCCATTAGTTCCACCATCTTATGTCAATCAAAAAGCTTTATCCAGAGTTCATTCTTCTTATGGAAGGCATGGCACCTTCTATAATTAAAGATACCGCCTAATCCAAATAAATACTAAAATGTTATGCCCAACTACTAGTAATCACTTATACATTACCATATGAACCAAAATAAATCAATAACCACACATATTTATAGTCTGATGAATGTTTCTACCAAGTTGGTGCCATCAGAAAAAAATTACAAGCTTTAAAACATTATGAGGAGCATTCTGATGATAGCAGCCATACCTGTTTCAAAAAGCCGGCCCCAAATGCTCGTGTGACCTTCAATGAACCCTTCACACGATCATTCGCAATGGCAGAAGCATCATCAGGGTGTTCATTCCGTATTCTACGAACTTCCTGAATCAGAACAAATAGCAGAAACCATATGATTCAGATGAACGAAGGAAAAAAAAAAAAATACACTAAGACGAAGACCAGAGAACTATCTACCTCTTCGACACAAGTGCTGTGATCCAAGGTAAGTTGCAGGGCAGCCAGAGTTGGCAATCCATCCATTGGATCCCCTATGTCATAAGCTTCAAGGACATCCAATGTCTCCTCATTGGTCCATTCCAAATCCTGCCTCAACTTCCCCGTCAAACTCCGCGCATCCGGCTCTGCCTTCCGTGCCAAAATTGCTCGGCTGTCGCCGACGTTCATCAGATACACATCCTCTCCCTTCATCAACATCACTAGAACACATGAGCCCATGAGTGCCAGCTCGGGATTCTCTGAGACCATTTTATCGGCGATGTCCAAATAAGACTCCTCAGTTTTCCTCAGAGCCTGAGAAAGAGCCTTCAGCACTTCCAGATGGTTCCCTGCATCACTCCACGAGCTCGATTGGCTCAATTGATCCTTTAATGTCCCATCAAGCTCCCATGTTGCCCCGTTCCAGTCACACTTCCACCTCCTCTGGTATTCCAAACACCTGTTCGCCGACTCTCGAAGTTTCCTCCCCTTCCTCTGCTTCCCTTCTTTCCGGCATTCATCGGCCGCGGTCCAATTCGTCGATGGATTGAATCCCTCGGCGGCAGGGATGATGACGGTGACTGGATCGTCGGAGGTCTCGCAGGCGCCTTCATGTTTGTCTTCCCAAAGGAGGCCCTTGAGCTCTCGTTGCACGGCAGAATAAAGATTGGAGAGGAGGTAATCGGTGCCGTCAGGGCCGTTGAAGCCATCGTAGATACCGACGAAGACCCACTCATGCTCCTCCGAGACGACGACATGGACTCGGTCCTCCCCTGCTTTACCCTGCGCCCACTGGAGACTGCTGTCCTGGGCGCTGAACAAATCAGAATCCTCGCCACCCTCCACGCTGTTTCGGCCGCTGGTGGAGGTCGGATGCGCAAAGCCGTCGCCTCCCCTGCCGCTGTCGGGGACAGGATTGGACTCTTTGGGCCTCTTGACGGGGCCGACGTGGGCCGCGGAGGAGATGGTGCGTGCGATGCCCTTGGTGAGGCTGCGGAGGAGGGAGGTGGCGGTGCGGCGCGAGCGGCGGCGAAGGGCGAGGCTGTGGGAGCGGCTCCAGGGGACGCGGCCGGAGGGAGCGCGGTCGAGGGGGCCGGAGAAAAGGGCGGCGCGGTGGTCGAGGGGGCCGGACATGAACCCTCTCTCTATGGGTCCCGAGAGGAATCCCCGGTCGGGGGGGGCGAGGGAGCCTGAGAGGGGCCCGGAGGAGAAGCGGGGGACGGGCTGGAGGGGAACAGAGGTGAAGGAGGTGGAACTGTCGAAGGCGGCAGCGGCGGCCGGCGGGCAGGCGAGGTCGGCAACCGCGGTGGAGAGAGAAGTGGCGGTGTTCGCGCTGACGGAGGCGCCGGAGATTGTCCGGAAGGTGGTGGTCTCCTCGGAGTGGTGGACCTTGGAGGAGGCCGTGGAGGCGGCGACAAGGGCGTCGGGGCGGATGTAGCAGAAGGAGTGCCCAAAGCCCTCGTCGTAGGGTTCCGACGTGACCGCGGCAGCGACATGGCGGCGGCGGGCTTCGCCGGAGAAGCAGTGGATCAGCTTCCCAGAGCCGTTGCCCATGGTGGGCGAGAGAGAGAGAGAGGAGAGTAAAGAGTTTCTGAGCGGTCGAGATAGGAAGGAAGGGAGGGAGTGCGCTATACTGGGAAGAGCATGGCAGAAAATTCGGGGAAGATAATCGGGGATGGAAACAGAGAGAGCGAGAGAAGAAGGGAGAGGGAGGAGGCGCGTTGACTTTTACTGTGGTGTGGACTGCGGGAAACATGAACGTCTTGAGCGTTGACTCGATATGCGGTGGGGTGAACCAAGGTCTTGGGTTTGAGTTCAAGATAAGTTAGAGATATGGAAAGAGAGCAATGAATGAGGGAAAAAAGAGAGGACAAGAAGTCAAACGTGGGAGGGGCACGGGAATGAGTGCCGTGGGCTTGGTCGGTTGGATTTATTTCTACCGACACGTGGCGGTTGATGGCAGCGCCGTGGACGGGCTTCCAACCTACCAAGTTCCGGGCGCATGAGATTTACGCCCTGGTGCATGCCCCTGCAATCTATAGAACGTACAGCTGCAAAGGATCGAATCATTTCCTGACACGTTCTTAGTTGAATATAGGTTTTTTACGCGTCGTTATCTGAATGTTCGAGATGGGGTCTTCTGTTTTCGCGTCATCAGCTGATGTTGCCCGTGCTGCTTCCCTTTAACTCCTTTCACCAACCTTCTCTGACTTTTTGCCGGATTTTCTTCGCCGGATTTATGGATTCCCTTGGAGATTGCAGAGAGTCACACGGGGAAGCGCATTTACAATGACTGCAGCGGATCAACTCTCGATGATATAAATGCATTAGTTATAGGCTGCAATATACATAGTTTCGTTGGCTCTTGCCTCCAATGGCAAATACCACATCGTGATTTTGTTGGATATTGCTTTCAATAATTAGTGTATGATGTCTCTTCTAAAATTATAAATTCATTTATTATGTATGATGAGCAGGTTAAACATTAAGATAATCACGAAAATATGAATTTATTTGTTATATCTTCATAAATACTAAGATATCCACCACGATAAACACAAAACTACATGAATAAATAGATATCTCATAAATAAACACTAACTCATCAAAAATAAATAGAAACCTTTCAAAATAAATATATATGCTGCAGTGATAAACTCAAATATCGTAAAAAATAATAGAAACTCATCAATTATCGATGCTCAGTTGGATTAGGACTAGCTTATGGTAAACAATAATATTGGAGGACAAACATAAAATTTAGAAAAAGTAAATATTTATAGTAAGTCACGTAAATAAAAAAGAACGGGCAAAATTTGGCAAAAACTTTTGTGCTGCTTGGAACTAAGGTTTTGTAAAATTTGACACAATCCTAAAGTTCACAAGTCAAATATTTGATTAAAAAATAAAGAAAAGAAATACGGCCGCCAAACATGGAATCTGCACGAAGGTAAAGACATCAAACATTACATTTTGTTAAATGAGCGAATACCACAACCCGGGTGTTATTGGAGAAAAAATATAGTTTTGCATCCAAAATCCAAATATCATCTCAAGTTTAGCTCCATGTACAAGTACACTGTGAGCCAAGACCTTTGCCAGCCCCGTTCGCGGAGAGAGAGAGAGAGGAACGGTAAGATCCAACACACACGTAAATGGGGGGGCCATGCACATTACTTACAGGAACTCGTTTAATCATTTCTTAAGCTAGGCGAAAAAGGTCGAGTTCAACGATCACCATCCACAATAGCAAATTAAAACCGATACTGAGAATTTGCATGTCAAGTGGAACGAACCTACGTACCCACCATCCACCACAATTCCTTTGTCTTGACCTTCTCCTTTCCACCGCCCACCAACAGCTAGCTACTCCCCTCCCTGTTGCTGCTCGTGGATAGATATATAAATATATATTCCGGCACACATATAGAAAGATATCGATGTTAGGTACGCATGATGTAGATATAAAGTGAGACCAATGGCACCAAAAAGAGTTCCCAATCTTGGGCGCAACTCCAAGAAGGTTCCCAAGTCACCATGTGAAAAATGGCCCTCGCCCTTCTCAAAGGTCATCAATTTCCACTCACTGCCCCAGACCAAACTCTTGAGATCATCCCCTCTCATGCATGTGTTCCCTAGACTTTTCCTCACCTTGCATAGCTTTCCTGTGTTCCCCGATCACCGTGACACTGAATCTTGTCACCAAGAAATTAATATTAGGAACTTTCTTCGATGGTACCACAGTTTCCTAGTCTTCCTCCATCAACCTGAGGAGCCTATGCCTATTTGACATCGGACGCAGCCCAACACAAAGGGGGCATGCACTTCCTTCAGCTTGTTCTTAATTTGCCTCTGGTGGTCATCTAAAGAACCTCATGTCCTAGACTGCAGCCTTTGAAGTGGTAACCCATGATTCCTCCTTTCGTTACCATGCCATGCCTCACACTGCTCCACTTGTTGCTCTAATTCGATGCATGTTCTCCTTTGCCACTCCGAAGCCCTCGTCAAAAGTTGGGCAAAGGAAGAAGGAAGGAATTAGCAAATAGGAAGCTTCATTCTTGGACCTTCAACTGGATTTTGGAATTACATCTGTTGTGGAGGAGAAGGGGGCCTTGAATTTAGTCCCACATCGGCTAGTAGCGGAAAGTTTCTGTGCCTTAAATGGGGGATGGAAATCCTTTCCTCTCGAGGGCCCTTTTGTGGGACAAAACCGTGAGGGCACCAGTCTCCCCCCGTCTGCGCGGGACGGAGCGCCCAAAGCGGACAATACCTCGGGAGGAACGCAGTCCTCTTTCTCTGCTAGCTTAATGTGGGCTAACTATTGCGTGAGGCTCCGGCCAAAGCGTCCGTCCCCGCAACAGATGGCGCTAGAGGAAGGGCGCGCCTCCTCTCTCCATTGACTACCCCACAGGTTGCCTGGGGGGTTGGTAAAGCCAGGTTAAACCGGCACAGGACCTTCCCGCTGGGGGGCTATGTTGTGGAGGGGGAGGGGGCCTTGAATTTAGTCCCACATCGGCTAGTAGCGGAAAGGTTCTGTGCCTTAAATGGGGGTGGAAATCCTTTCCTGGGCCCTTTTGTGGGACAAAATCGTGAGGACATCAGTCTCCCCCCGTTTGCGCTGGACGCGCGGGCCGGAGCGCCCAAAACGGACAATACCTCGGAAGGAACGCAGTTCTCTTTCTCTGCTAGCTTAATGTGGGCTAACTGTTGCGTGAGGCTCCGACCAAAACGTCCGTCTCCGCAACAACATCATTTAGGAGGACTTAGTCATCCATCCAATCACACTTAAAACCATAATTCTAGCCTAAACTAACAAAGTCCATTACACAACATTCCATTCTAAGCCAAATATTACGTCAGGCTTTGATTTCAAATTCAGCTGTTGTTTTTCCCCCTGAGCTTTACACAAGTTGGTCTAAAATTTGGATTGTATCCACTTTAGGCTCAAATCAGCCTAGAATGAGGTAACATATCCAAGGTCAGGATGGTCTTGTAGGAGAACCCAACTCTCATCAGCCACCTTAAGTGGGAATCTGGTGCAGGATGTGGTGGCCATGGAGCAAGCACACATCGAGGGGCCTTGATCCATTACATTGTGTCCTCCACTACTCCATTGTCTTCATCGATCCCATCCACATTGTCCTTATCTTGCAATAGTGGCCAGTAGTGGAGCAAATTGTTTAGCAGTTTGTGGGCACTAATGGGAGGGGGAGGACGATGCTGGATTCTGACAATATTTTGGTTGGCTATAACTGCAAGTGGGGTATGCATCCATGCTCTTTGCCAGTTAATAAATTCATAACCAGTAAGGATCCATGGCCTCCTTGCTGAATATTATGCATGAAGGACTTGACATTGATTACAATATAATCATAAAATCTGATTTTATCTATAACAGATTTTGTTAGATACAAGGGCGGAAAACTTATTTTTAAATTATTTAATACTTATTTCTCAAAAAAAATCATAAAGTTTTTTTATTTAATGATTTATGTAAGCTACGCCTCACAACTAGGTAGAAACTCCATTAAAAATGGTTAGATGATTTAATATTGATCCAGGATCTTTAGTCTCAATGTGGACTATTTTGACCACTACGAGCGGAGCTGAACAGGATTTAGAAGCGAGATCCGTCATATCAGAAAACTAAATCGCAGGTTAAACTTGAGGGGGTTATAATTTAATAGTATTTTGTGAAATTAATCAAAGAAGATCATCCTACTATTAATTTAGGGCATGTTACACTCACTCTTGATGTAATTTTTTTTTTTTTTGCTGATATGGCATATTACACAGACCGTATATAAATACAGCCCTAAAAGTCAGAATAACGCGTCCCTAAACATACTAGGTAAATGAGTCTCCAAAGTCCATGGAAGCCCTCCTAAATGATCCGCCACAAAGAAAGCCATCCAATCCGCAATACTATTGACCTTCATGTAAATATGCCTCGCAACAAAGAGAAAACAAGCACCCATCTGACGCCAAACGTCCTGAATTAGGGAGTTAGACCCCACAGCTCTTGCCCGCCCCTAGATTCAGTTGATCGTAGTCACTAAGTCACCTTCCAATATAATGGTATAAGCCTTAAGAAAGTTCTGCACGTATCTGAATCCATCCCAAACAGCTCTCAGCTTCGCCCTAGAAACAGAACAGAACAGGTGTACAACCAGCTCTTGCAGTTTTCCACTTGATCCAATTTTACTTTCTTCACATGAGATTATTCGCTGTTGATGGCCATCACTCATCAGACAAGCTTTTTGCTTTTTAAGAGAATACGTGAAGCTGTCTAAAGATCCTCTGCAAGTAACCAGCACTGAACCATGCTTCGCCTTCAGGGGCTTGAAATACAAAGAGTGAGTAACAGTGGACGACGTCTAGGGAATATACCTTCTAACAGCTCGACCAAGGAAAACAATGACTTCCCACAAAGGGCTCGTTTTAAGACGCATCCCCGGATTCAATCATTCATTTGACCCCCGCTAGCTCCCAAGGAACCATCACATTATGGCGCTATAAAAAGAGATGGTGGACACAGCTTGCATTGTACTAAAACGTACTAACAAATCGCTGCAATCCTCCTGCGTGCCCCTAAAGAAGATATCCTGATATTTTATGGAGCAACATTCAAAAGCAGTCTATTGTTAAAACGTATAGCAACAAATAAAAATACTTATCTTTTTTTTCAGTAAACAAAAATACTTATCTTTCATTGGTAAGATATAATTTGTATTTACTGGCTGTGAAACTCTGCTCTGCATCCAACTCACCAGTAATGTTGGTTACAAATGAAAAACAAATCTCAACTAGATTCCCTAATTATCCTATAACTTAGCACAGTTCCATCCTAGCATTAACACTCAACTCAAGGGAGGCAACTGCATGTCTCTTGAGAAGAAATGCAATGGTTATGCAATCCAACTTCATAGAAGCTCTGAAGTCGTGGAGCCAGAACGAGATCTATATATTTCTCCCATTGTCACGTTAAGTCTTTTAGTTTCTGAACCTTCTAAATAAATCTCTATTTTGCATAATAAAGAACAAAAGCATAGAAGTCATGATTTAAGAGTTGTTTATTCCAAACTAACTTAAATAAAGGAAATTAGCAATCATCCAACCCAAATTGCGTCACACTTCCAGCAATCGGACCTAAGGCCCAATTCAGCAAATGGGGCCCATGGAAAACCATTCGAGAGGCATGGGGAGGGGGAGGCGGATTTGCTACGTTGCCAGGCTGGAACAATCTTCTTGCGCAACTGGCGACGTGGCCACGGGACAGCACACAACACGCGATCCGAAGCAGCACACGTGGGGCCCGGTCGGGAGGTACGAACAAAAGCTCATCGCATATCAGGACAGCATGGAGAAGATATAGTAAAAGAATCTAACCGGTGACGGACGGCTTCCAGCTGCCCATATTCGTACCCTCCTTGTCCCCGCCAGCTCATCCCCACTCCCCGCGATCCCGTCACCGGCAAGGTCAACTTATCCGCCCGCAGAGCCCACCACGTCTCAAAAGCTCTCGGCCTCGTAGAAGGAAACAGAGAACGAGTAGCAGAAGAAGAGGGCAATTCACTAATTGATTGGAATTCCGTGATTCTAGGTTCTCGATCTCTTCTCTCGATTCTCAAATTCCGTTTCGATGGCATTCCAGGAGAAAAATCGGATAAAAATGGGATTTCCATTCATCATCTTCTTCTAGCTCCGGCAGAGACAAAGCGAGAGAGAAAAAGTCGTAATTTTGGAGCAGAGAGACGCTTAAAAAGGGGAAAAACCTTTCCCTGCTCGCCCCGGAGAAGAAAGGAACCATCTTTCTCGATTTTCCAGCTCTTTTTGCCAGCGGATGAAGACGAGTAGAAGAAAAGGGAGATGAAAAGAAGTGAGAGAGTGGGAGAAGAAAGGAATCGCAGTCTAATTGTCGAAGAATTCTCCCAAATTATTCCAATTCCAACAAGAAGCCAATTAAATTTAAATTTCCTCCCCCATTAATAATCACCCCCAAGATATTGAAAATGAAAGAAAAAAAATCGCTGCTTTGCAGCCAGAATTCGAATTCTCGTATACAAAATTCCGAAATCCAAGGACAAAAAAACAAAATTTAGAAGAAAAGAGAAGAAGAATCCCAGATCTCATACCAGTAGTAGATAGAGGTAGCCTATACACAACAGAGCAACTCCATTGGTGATAGAATCCCGATACCTGGACGCGGCCGATCTTATGTCCCCCCCGACCTCGAACCCCGGTGGCGATGACAGCCTCGTCGGTGGCGTTTCCACCCCGTCCGGCCCCTTCGGCGCGGATGCCCCTGCCTGCGCCGGCGGTGGAGCCACCTCCGGCCTTGGCCCTCCGCCCGCCGAATCCTTGCTGAAGATCTCCTTTGGAAGCAAAACCCTTGAGACGGCGAAGACGGCGACGGGGTTCTGGTCGAAGACGGTCCGGGTGATGGAGGCCTGGACCACGCCGGTGTCGATCGCCACGGAGCCGTTCGCCCGCGTGATGTTAAGCGTGAACCGGCCGGCCTCCGTCGCCTCGGTGGCCAGCGTCGGCTGGACAGGGTTCACGATGGACTCCAGGGAGCCCAGCGGGTAGTAGGAGTGGAGCACGTGGAAGCGTAGCACCACCGACTTCCGCTCCGCCGGCAAAGACTGAAGCCGTTCCGTCACCGGCAGCTCGGCGAATGCCTCGTCGGTGGGCACGAACACCGTGATCCCAGCCCCGCGCTCGTCCGCCTCGAACTCCCCCGCCACCCCGGACGCCTCCAGCATCGACGCCGCCACATTGAAGTCCCGCCCGTCGACCAGCACCCGCGTGATGTTCACCGGCGCCGCCGGCCGGGTCTCCGACGCCGCCAGGTCAAACCCGTACGGCACCAGCAGCGCATCCACCGCAAATATACTTACGTTGTACGGCAGCGACTCCACGAGGGAGAGGATAGTGGCGTTGGAGGAGGAGTAGGGGACGGGGGAGCGGGCGGTGACGGCACCGCCACGGGAGTCGCGGGTAAGGTTGACGGCCCCGAGGTCGTTGAAGGCGCGGCCGGTGGTCTGGTAGAGGGTAGTGACGAGCTTGCCGGCGGCTGGGATCCGGCGGAGTTCCTCCCAGGAGAGGTACTCGAGGAGAACGTGGTAGCGGAGGACGTCGGCGATGTCGGCAGTGGAGCGGCCGAGGTCGCCGGAGCGAAGCAGGTAGGCGTTGGGGACGACGAGGAGGGTGAGCGATGACCGCCATGTGAGGTCACCGGCCACCGGCGTCGAGCTCAGTAGACGGTTGAAGCCGGAGAGATCCGGGTACGCCGCGAGGAGGGCTGTGACATTAACCCCCAGGGACACGGAAGGAAGAAGAAGTAAAAGAAAGAGGAGAATAGGGGCAGGATGGGAAATACGAGAACATGGGTGGAAGAAATGAGGAGGCGAAGCCATTTCTTTCTTCTCTCCACTCCACTCCCACTGAAGAGAGAGAGAGAGAGAGAGAGAGAGGAGCAAAGGAGAGTGATGGGGAGAGATGATGATGAGAATATTATAAAATACTTTTCTTCTCTTATTCTGAAAAAATTGAAAATTTTATGCTTGGGGCGTGATCTGATTACCCAAAGTAAGCTCACCTCTCTGAACCCGGGTGGCGAACTGGTAAGTGGTAACGAGGCGGCTGGTGACTTGGCTTTGGTGACCGGAAGGGGGGCGGAGCGGTCGCTGTAACATAGAACGGTGACCCCTCGTGAGGCGTCCGTCGCCACGTGGGAGGGGATGCGATGGGAGTGCACCGGCTGAGACAGGGAACATGGAATGAAGGCGAATGGATACTGGAAACGTGGCTCGTCGATCGTGTAGGGGGAGTTTGGAAACGGTGCTGGATTTGGGGAGAATTACATGTTTTTTGCTCATGCACCTGTAACAGTAGATTAAATTTTCACTGTCATTTGTGGAAGTATCGAGTATTGTCGTTCTTCTTGTTCTTTCTTGTTTACAGATAAACACGAAACTATAGGGTAGTTATGTCCGAAATAAAGAAAGGGGTGTGCACTTCTACGGGTCCCCGGCCATTAATGGATGCCACCACCTTGGCAGTATCAGGGATGAATAGACACCCTGGTTATCTTAAACAATGCATTAATATGCAATTTAAGGTTTCTAGTAATTGTTTGGAATTTGCCATTCCTGATCACTCTTCTTGTGGTCATTCAATCCGGCATGGCTGAATTATTTTTTTATTTTTGATCCTCTAGAATGCTTCTTGGACCCACTTTAGACATCCGATAAAAATAAAGTATATCATTAATAAATATGAGAAAAGTTGCATTACGAAGTGCCTCATCCTTATTACATCTGTTCTTGTTCTTACAAGATTGTTGAAGAATTAATATAGATCCTCATATGCTTTTCTATGTAGTTACACTTCACAATATTGGTGCACATGTGGTCTTGGAAACATATCATGAAGGGAAAAAAAAGGGGAGAAAATTGAAGCGCATCCACTATGAAGAGCAAATCTAAATGACATATGGCTATGATATAATGCCTTTTGATTTTGTTGTCGTTCAAGTGGAATTTATTTAAGATATACTACCATATTGCAAGCCGGCAGTTATCATACCTGATGTAACATGACACATCATAATTAATTAGATATTGAAGTCACATTCGTAGTTTATAGTTCATCACTCATTATAGAAGAGTATTGCATTATGGATCTTTTATATTACTTATTCAGATCAAATAGTTCAAATATTAGACTCAAACAAGTAATAAGAAAAAAAATATGAGAATGGAAGTGAATTTCATAAGGTGCATGAGGTGCATTCCTATCACACAATCACCATCATTTCAATCCGGCGAGAGTGCCCTTCTTCGCCACTGGCTAAAGAGTATCATGCCAACAAGACAGCACACTAAACTATTTTAAAATTAGTCATACTCGAAACATTGATCACTAAGTAATCCTAAAGTCAGTCAGCTGCAAGAAAAAAAGTTCTTAACTATGAGCCAGGTGCATGGTGATGATAAATCATGCATGGAGTGTTTTTGATCGGCCAATGGGAGAAGGCCGAGTTCTTCGGGTGGTGGCAAGAGGAGCCCGCCATGCGGCCCTCCTCGTAGCTGGTCAAAACAAAAGGGAATCCCTGATCTGGCGTCCGTCCCCCAGGCAAAGGATCGCCGATCACGTCACCATGTCGAGGGTAATTTAGTCCTTCCGACAATCAAAGTGGATCGTGGGACCCGCAGGTCCAGCGACAGCTGTGTCGGTCCTTCTTCGGCTCTCAGAAAAAGGACCACGGAGACCAAAACGTGTACCCCCTCCCCCGACGCGGACCCCAGCGCTCGCTAGGGCCAGCGGGGCCCGCGAAAGCTGTCTCTAGCTCGGAGAGATCATGGTAGGGCTCGCGACGAGGGACCGCGACGGAGTCGACATCGGCGTCCGCCACTTTTAGTTTACCTTCTGGGGACGAATTTTGAGGGCCGCGTGTCTATATCGCTTGAGACACAGTTGGAGTGGTGTTTGTGATCCTGAACCAGATCTCAAGATTAAGCGCTGCAGGGATGTCGATCTTTCAAGACATGGCTTTTAGGGCGGAACTCAAAGTAATAGGGAAGAAAACAAGTGCTAAAGGCAGACTGCACCATCCTCAAAAAACTTAGCCAAGATGATTAAGTACATTTTGGAGATGAGGTAGAGGGCTGAGCACCTATTTCTATGCGACATTCGGTGACTGCGGAGAGAGTATTTTATCTTTTCATGTATGTGTTTCGTGAAGCGAACAGAACTGCTGATTGGATCGCTTTTTTTACTATCTACCATTCTGAAGAGTTTTTTAGGACTGGACTGAGCATGCTTCTATTTCTGTGCCACCGTGTAGTCTTCTTCTATTGATTTAGCTGGCTATGCTTGTTCGAGATTAGTGTAAGCAGCCATTGTACCAAAAAAAAATACCTGAACAAAATACGGAAGCCGTAATAATCCTACATATTCTTGTGAATACATCGACTGCATCATCCACGTGGCAGCAAAAAGGTGTGCAGAGAAGGTTAATTGAGAGGATCCAACCAGCTTAGCCGTGGATATGATCCAACTAGTAAATTTTGGTTGGATGAGAGGGTTGTTATGGCAGGGAGAAGATTGTCCCGGCTAGCTATAATTACCCAAAAGATGAGATATGGTTATTCTCTAGAGTGTTGATACTGCTTGACAACAAAGGCAGCGTTGATGGCGGTGCTGTCTTTGACATGACCTGGTGGAAGTAGCTGTTCAGCTCTTACTAACCTTTTTCTTTTTGACAAAAACATTACACCTAACGGCCACTTTGGCATATAGGTCTTCTGTGAGTGGATGTAGGCATGCATGACAAGAAGCGATTTTGATATTGCACCAAACCGACCCTATCAATCTTGCAGTCCGTCACCTTTTATGTTGCCAATCATGCATGGTTACATTAAACCATATGCATATTACCAATACTCTATGATGTATATTAGATTTGGTACTCCCTCGCTTGCTTGCAATTAAGAGCCTCACAGGAAGCCTTTAGAGCTTAATCCTGTACAGCTCTGATGTATAGAAAACACCCGCGACTTGAGTACGAGTGAAAGTTGCTATAGGGTGTGGTGCGAGGGTAATTTTCAATTTTCAACCAATTGCATAGGAGTCAAAAATTTATAAATAACAAGAATAATATTTTAAGTCCAATGAAGAGAAAGCAGTACTTGTTATTTATTATATCCAATAGCAGAAGGTTATATAATACGACTATATTGGAGGCTTTGGTTGGAAAGATGTATATGATATTCTAAATTGTGATTCAATTGACCATCTTAGGCGGTTTTTAAGATGAGAATGAATATTCGTTGTTCAACCATCTTCTTGTATCGCCCTGATGTCATGAGTTCTAGTAATTTGCAAGGAGTTATAATAATAAAACCCTTCTTCAGTAGTTTCCCAACGTGAGAGAGGTTTGGGTTTCAAGGAGTTTTAGAGAGTTATGTGCAGGCTTGGTCGGTTGGAGAAACACCGGGCAGCTCCTCCTATGGTTGGTACGGAGGTTGTGGTTGCGGGGGATGTCAAAGGAGGGAGCTTTAACCGTGAAACTGACTTGAGTACTATATGTCCTCCTTGACAATTCAGAAATATAGACACGATTCATAGTTAACAATTTCTTTCATTTTCCTTTGGATAGACTCGTGACGATTCGCGATATCTCCACTCCTCAGACACAGAGCTGGACCTTCATTACATGTCCACGTATGCTAGAAATCATTGGTCAAAGCAATTTGTTTTTTTTTATTTTTCACTAGCTCGTGCCGTCCTAGTCAGTTTGTTTCAGATCATTTTCCAACAACTATCGAATGCACACCAGAAACATGCTCATCGGTATTGCATAGTTTTAAACAGATAGATATCAAGTGTCCACCAACTGGCTGAATCGCCTCATTGCAGACCAGACTGTGCTCGCATCAGACCAATGAATTGAACCAGAGGCAAAGCAAGGCATTAGGTTTAAGGTCTCTCATCCGCAATTAATAACCAGATGACAGTCCTGGCATCACGCAGAAATTGAGACTCGCACGAATCTTAAATAATCAGCACATAATGATGGAGTGAATTTGTATGTTCTGAGCATTAAAATATATACAAATAAAAATCCTACAAGTGCTGCAGAATAAACTATGGGGAAGCTGATAAACAATTTCTCCAGCCGCAACTTTTCCACCCGCAATCTACAAGAGAATGATTTCAGTGATAAAGTCTGTAGCCTTGGGCCCTTGGGGACAATCTTGCAACTGCAGGCGCAGCACATGGTCTCATACCCCTGCTGCTTCAAAGAGAGGATTGTGCTTGGAATGGTGAAAGGAGCCTACTTCCTTTTTCTGTGACAGTCTTTCTGTTTGCACGATGAGAGCTGCACGGTGGCATGATTGCTAGAGCCATGGTTCCCTTAAATGGTATCAGAACTCTGGGACTGATTTTTCGACTCATGGCACTGAAGTAAACTGGAAAAAAAGAAGAAAAAAAGGCATATCCAATCTTAATATCAAGCCTTATCACATCAAATTGAGAATAATTATGAAAAGAATGAATGATGTATAACTTTGCTATCAATATTGTGTATCTTCTCACCCTCATGGAAGGGCCAAAAAGTCTAAATCTGAACATCGATGTTACAGAGGAAGGATGACACCCTTCATCAAATAATTGCCTCTTACAGAATATCGGAACTTGGTTGGGACGATAACCAAGTAATATACAAAATGGTAATAGAGAAATAAACCTACAACATTAGTGCCCCAAATGCTCGATAATTTCCGTTTCCCCCTCTACACGAACATCTGTGTATAATGAGAAAAAAGTCAATACATATACAAGCCTCCGCCAAAACTGAGGGAGAAGAGTGACGAAACACGATGGTTTCAGATTTGTGAGACACAGAGGCTGCAGATGCAAGCCAAACTCTGTCAGCATCCAGGGTAACTCTTTTGGATGAAAAGAATCCTATCATTGATCATCTCTTCCAGATATACAAGAGGACACCGATATCCCAAGCCAAAAGGAATCGTAACAATGTGCTTTTTGCTGAAGCCTGCAAGCTTGCAAAAAAGACAGCGCTCCGCCAAATGCCAAGGAAAAGAATGAATCACACACCAATGCCAAAATCAGGTGAATTCCAAGGAATGTTAACAAAATCTCCATAACTAATATTATTGAGCTGGTGGAGATTTTAAAACTTCCGATTTGTTCGAGCGGCACATGCAGTCTGGGCAAGGATAGGTGTATATCGAGTCATTTGGTCTTTTAATCTCTATCCCCTTGGCATCACTATGAGCTCGCATGTTTAATAATTGACGCTTCAAGGCCTTCCAACTGTTCCAAAATAAGGGGAAAAGGGTTTGATTATGCATATGCAGTAAAATCACACTACAAAAAAAATAATCCAACCGGTTAAATAATCAATTAGTATTCAAAAAGAGAAGCAAAGCCGTGTTTAGAACTAACTGATAATATAAGCAATTGTTCTTCTTCGACATTATATGCTCTAATAAAGTTGATGAATTTTTCTTCCAAATTTCTTTATTAATCAGTGAACAGTCACAACCAAAAAAACAGAGTTTGGAAGGTGGAAGTGTGTCGTTGCCGGAACATACATACCATCAATGTTTAGGATGAAATGGGATCCCTTCAGTGCCTGCAATTATGACCCACAAAATATGGCATGCCTTCTCTTTTATTTTATGAGAAGTTCAGTCTGAAAGGCATGCTTTCATTACAAATACCCACTTCACCCTCTCAAGGGCTTTTAGATGCCTCTGGATCTGTCTTCCCAGTTTTTAATGCACACCAGGTCATATCCAAGTCATTAGCATTACAAGGTCTTAGTTTTTATGCTTAGGATGACTAAAGTAATATTACCTCCCTCGCTCTTTTCTGGTTCTATTGAATTTCTGATCCTTACTTCCATGGCTTTACTCCAATATTCTTATTTAGAATTTAAACCTATTCTCATCTCATCAAAAAATGACATTATTTAGGTTCGCTTCGACATTATTTCAAGCTTTTTCACATGCAGTCTCACAACATTGGTCAACATCATGGAGAATGAAATTGAGAAAGATACGAAAGTGGGAAAGGTGGTAAAATAGGTTTCTTAAAGCAGGAAAAGTGAAATGTCATAAAAAAATATTAAATTTATAAATATGAATGAATAATTATGGATGAATAACCAAAAAAAAACTTAATGTTGGAATGAATGGATGAATGATTCTTGAAAAAGAAACAAAAGCAATACTCTATGGTGTTGGTTAATTGCAAAATTGGGAAGTGGAACTGCAAGACCCCCCAAGATTGTGTCTTCTCTCCTCTCATCCTAGCCTCTCCCAAATCCCTTCGCCTCGAACTCCTCTCTGTCCATCTCCTCTCCTCCACACCCACCCACCCACCCCCCCCCCCAGGGCCCCAGCCCCCAGGGCCACCCCACCCCAACCAATCCCGACCATATTTGTTTTAAAACCTCTTTCCCTATCTTCCCAATTTGACTTGATTTAGTTCTAACTAAAAGAAATCCGATTTGGTTTAAAATCTCTTTCCTTATCTTCCCAATCTAATTTGATTTAGTTTTGATTTTAAAAAATCTGTTATGGGAAAGTCCATTATTTTAAGGAGTCTAGTTTGATGTGAATCCAATTACGTAAAACATGATAATTTTTAAAAAGTTACAAAAATAAATCTGAGAATGTCAGGACAGGGCATATTCTTTTCCTTGCGTATGCGAACTTTACATTTCTCAAAACACAATTGGCACTCATTTCCCAATTCGGTTTCCTAGAAACTTCTGTTCGAGGGGAAAACATGTTTCCCGGCTCCTGTGCTCATAACTGCAAACTATATAACCTTAGGTCTTCCTCTCCTCTTCCAACATTCACCAAGGGACCATCTCCTTATTGAAGCTCCCTTAGATCTTCATCATGTATGCTTATATCATCAAAATTAATTATCTATCCCTTTGTCCTTAATTGTGCAACTCTAGAGCTCCTCCATTATACCCATCTCTCATTCTATCAATCCTAGTCACAAATCTACCACAATATTCTCACATGTGCTACATTCAACTTGTTTTTTTGGAACCTCTTTCTTGTCCAATATTTTGACTATGCAACATTGCAAGCCTCATTATCGTTCTACTTTTTCCTTTAAGCCACCAAGGTATATGTTGCTCATATAGCATCATGAATGGTTAGTGTTAAATATTAACTTGTATTTCTGCTACTCTTGATGAACTAAGATTTTGGATATAATTTGGTTAATCATAAATACGTACTCCCTAATGATCTACAAGCAATGGATGTATTAACCTGAAAAAATATTTCAATGAAAAAAAAATCAATAAGAATCATAGCTCACAACCCGCATAAATAAACTGAACTGTTCATCTTGATTCATAACAACGTACCTAACTTTTGGATTGTCAAACAACAAGGCCAACTTCCTTTTATCAGGCTTGATAGTCTTAGAATGTCCACCATACAAATATCTTCTATGACCAATCAAAAAGTGAGGAAAATTCCCACCTTGAGTTGTCAAAAACACTTCGCTATGAAGACAAACACTATAGTCTACAGCAGCCATCCTAGAAGAATAGTTCTGGAAATTATAATTCAAGTTAAAACAATAAATTGTAAAAGATTATGTAATAGGCATGATCTACAGTATAAAATCTCAAGAACCACAAAAACAAATTAATGTTACCTTAAATGGAGCAAGCTCCTCAGCTGACGCTAATGTCTCTTTAGTTTGCAAAAGGGGAAACATTTCAAGAAGTGGAGCCATAGTCTTTTCTGCCTTGTAAATCTTTCCTGAAGCCAAATATATAGCTGTATTATTACTGAAACCCATGCCTTGGAGAATCAAGCCAACCTGAGCACAAAAGACAATTAGGTAGGAACAGGCAACTCCAAGTGCATGGTAATGCATCAAACATAACAAATCTACCAAAAAGGGCATTAAAATATATACAAATTAGTAATTTCAGAATTGTCGAAACAAACTATTTCCTAAAGCATCAGCCATGCTAACTGAAGATAGCTGATCCATTGCAGATAACGTAACTGAATTTTGTGAAATCATGGGTCACCTTAGGTGCTTATTTTCACAAAAAATATGTTAAGAACCAAACCATCTAAAATTGTGCTAAAGAATTCTTTGATTTAGTCTTGCTCAGTTTACAAGATCTATGCTAGCTGCCTAGCTCCTCAGTGTCCCATGCATATGATTATGATATCCCATAGTATTTCTCCTGCTCTTGACAGGAAAAACTTTTTTTATGAATAAAAGTCCAGAGATTTCTACATATACACATATATGCTTCAAAAAAGGGAGAAAATATTTGCTTATTGGCACCACAGAAATATAGGAGCTTTAGCTTTATACAGATGTTGGTCAAGAGAGACTCAAATGCAACAGCAAGTGATGTTATAAACAATATAATTTTTGTCTGATATTTGATTTGCATGTAAACCTGAATAAACTAGACTAAAGTCCCCCTATTCAGCTCTGTTCAAGATTCATTCATGCAAACAGATTTTTGGTCACCAAAGATACAATATTGAGCATTATTTTTGAGATTTTAGAAAAAAATAAACCACCTTTTCAACATTTATTTCCTTCTAATCAAATTGAATTTATTCCTACACAAAAAAAGAATCATGTCAATATTATTTCTTTTTTTTTCTTTGTTTTGGGGGGGGGGGGGGGGGGGGGGGGGTTTGCTTTATTCAAATGACTCCTTTTAAGTTATCCAGAACCTAACAGGATTTTAAGGGATACAGATGCTTTAACAGTTCAAGCACCACACTCTAGAAACATACGATGCTAAGCATCAGTCAAGAATGATCTTGTTGGAGGTCAAGGAACAACAAGTGGTTGTAAGGTCAAAGTAGCATGAAAGCACTAAAGCAAAGCAAACAAAAGGAAAAGCCGACAAGAATGACCGCAAACTTAAAGCATCTTCAAGTCAATTTCTTTGCTAAGCAAGAAGACAGGCATGGCACAGATGGTTCCAGCAATCATAAACTTTACAGCATTCTGATACGAAACACTATTAAAAGCTAGACAAACATTTACCTCCAAAGGTGTAAGAGGACATTTTCCATTCATCCTAATTACACCAGGTCGTATAACACGACCGGGTTTAGTAAATTTTCCTCTCCAACCTCTTTCTCTTGCAGCATTCATGTCCTGGTTCTCCTCTTCACCGCCATCAAATATGCAACAAGAGAATGCAACCATATCCTGAAAAAGAGGGCAACAATCAGATTTACTATTATATTTCCATGAAGTTCATGAAATGAAAATACAAGAGCAACCAGAAGTCCAAATATTGGTTGTGGAAAGTTGACCTCTTCAAAGCGAAGATGCACTGCAATATATCTACCATTATTGTCTATGCTGCGTTCCTTAATTCGAGAAATCAACTTTTCAGCCAAAGTTGCTATAGGCTTTGAAAAGCGTAAGGCTTCAAAATTTGCCAAGCATCTTAGGCGTTGGACCGTAGAAGGGGCATCAAATGATAAACGATTGGCAAAAGGAGATATCCTTATAAACCTGAATTTCAATCAAAAAACAAATGTTGTTGAATTATTATAAACCATTACTCATGGAATCTTACAGTAATAAAACCACAAGGAAATAGGCTTACATGCTTTTAGGGGTTTCTGATTATGTCAAAACAGACTTCTTTATGAAATTACGCGAGAAACTACACATTTTGAAAGTTTGCAAAATTAGAACGCTTGTTTATGAACTTGCCTTCTCCAGCTTTCAGTCTCATGCCTCATTTTCTATCATCTAACATGTTGTTTCACAGTACTGGTGCTTCTCTCCAGCCAAAGGCACTTAGAAACACAAAAGGCATCTATTTCTCAATAAATGATATGATGATAAAAATGCTTTTATATATAATAAAACTCAAAGGGCAACCTACATCAAAACCCACTCAACTAGAACAAATAAGACAGTATGGCACAGCATCATATAACATCAAGACTTTTTCCTCAAAAAAAAAAAAAACATCAAGACTTTTTCCACTGAACAAAAGTATAAAAACCTGTTCTATATAACATCATGGGCTTCTGATATATCATCCTTTATATGTTTTGGATGAAGAGAACTGTATCTAAGTTTCAGTATCTAATGAATCGATGACATCTGAGCTATGTTCCACTAGATTTTAGTATTTTGTACATAATGATATGATTATATTTTAATTAAAAAAGGTTACCCTCAAAGTAGCAACAATTTTGCAATAACTATTCCTTCTAATGGTTCATACAATCATAGTGATGACAATGATATGAAATTTGCATCAGGTGGAATTATTATGTTTTATAGAGCTGTTCATCACCTCTCTAAAACTAGTGTTTAGCGAGCATAGCACTTGCTTGAACCATAAAATTCTACATTTGATTTGTTAGCCTACAGGAAATTATGTACGTAATATATGATAGTAGGCACAGCAATGCAACAACAACCAACTAAAACCAACTCAAATTTGTAGCCACATCACATCACTACCGTATACCTGAATGCGTTCAGGTATCTTACTCAACACATAGGACCCAAAATATTTTTCACCCATGCACTAGTACTGATACCATTACAATTAGCAATTTCATGTACCCTCACATGAAGTTTGAACATAAAACCCTATATTAGCTTTATGGGACAGATCAAGTTACACGTAAATACGTAAAACAAAAATTTAGCAAAATTCTTCAATAGAATGACAAAGATAGTCCCTAGAAACTGCTATACAAAGAAAAATAAAATCTCTAGAAAAAATGTAAATGAATTCTCATTAAGCCTGCAATTACTAGAACAACCTGCCAAGTAAAAGTGGTAGATAGACAGGATATTCAACTCACTTTTCTTCAATTAACTTAGGCAGGACAGCATCCTTGTAATATTGTATGGAAGACCAAGCCTTGATCTTGAAGTTATGCACATTACTCATATTGTGACCAAATCGTTCCATCATGAAGTCAGGCACCTTATCAACTACTCTTACATCATTTTTCAGGGTATGGATGAAGTGCTCCTCGTCATAGATATCCTTAAATTTGCTGCAGGCAATGGTAAATATGTCAGCAAGATCATCATTAATAGATTCTTTACCTACTACTTAACAAACAGCGTGCTAGCAAGTAACAATGTTATTTTTTATATGTTTCTTAATTAATCAGTATGATTTATATACAGAAACCCAATGTCAGAAGGCCAAGAAGACTCCATAAAGGGAAATACTAAAAAAAAAGTCTTAGATGTGAAGGCCAAGAAGACTCCAATCCAATTATTTCAACTTTCCTTCTGGCAGTTCACAAGCTAATTAAGGGTAACAGAGTTTTAGGCATTACAAAAAAAGTGTAAGCCAATGATTAAAGTACCATCTGCTGCACCAATGCTGGCCATGGGCTAGCATACAATATCAGCAGTGCCATGCCATGCTAGGGCTCATAACAAAAGAGAGAGAAAAAAAGGAAAAGAGCCAATTTGTGTCAATAAATTCTAGTCTATGCCAGTTGTATCATGCCCATATCCAGTTGTCTCATTACATGACATAGAGCATACACTAGCACTTGAATTCATGTTATCAGCTAAAGAGAAATGCAACTCATCTTCACTATTCATAAGTGTAGACTATAACAATATTACTTTTTGAATTATTAAGCAGCAGTAAAAAGTTGTCGATTATTGAACAAGATAAAACAAATGCCAAACTACTAGAAAAGAACACCTCTATAATGAAGATAAAAGCCAGCAAGTTCATCAAAGCTAAGAGTTAGACTGAGGTGGGTAACATAAATAACAAAAACAAGTAGAATGGTTACTTAACTGAGTCCCTAAATTAGCTAGAGGCCCAAAAGGCACAGGTCGGACCTAGAAGACAAAATGGATCTATTGATCTAAAAAGAAATGCTTGGAATATACAAATTCCAGTGTTCAATTTCTCACCCATGCCTTCCACCATACTGCTTGTGTCTCTAGTGGCTGGCACTGACTAGGCACAGTTTGTTGTGTAATATACCTTTCTTGGCTATCAACCACTCTGTTGTTACACATATGATAGGAAAGTCAACATAAAAGATATGCAGTAATCAGCACCACCATCAGTAAAGTCAGAAACAAATGAGATTATGATGCCTTTTGACACAGTAAGCATCTTGTGTCCCTATTTAGAAACACGCTATCAAGGTTTCATAAATCATCCCAGAATTGTTGGAAACCATATAAAGGCCATACCTCAATTATGGTATGTTGCATTGTGAAACTTATCCATCATGTTGGTACCTCTATCCAAATAATAAATCATACAGCTATTATTTAGGCACCCTAAACCCTTCAATCACCAAGTATACCCCTATTAAAATGAAACTTCGTGACCTGTCTCCTTTCCATCTATGCATTAGGCCTATTAATCCATGACCAGGGGATCTTGACAGATTTAACACTAAGAAGCGAACAGAAGCAGCTCACCAACAGTCTTCATATTCTATGAATCTCCATAATCAAGCATTTAGCTTGTTACCGACCTTGACATTTGACATCTTTTGCTAAACATAACGACCCCTTCATACACTCATAATATATATGCTGAAACACATAATGAAACTCATCAAGTAAAAACTAAACACATAGGTAAGAGCAACTGGAATAAGAAGTTGGCAGCACACCACCTGTATTTTGTTAATGAAATCATAAGTGGTATAAGAAGAAGAGGGAACATAACACCGAAGTTCCAAAGCTAAGGAACTAGCTCAACCTCTAGAACAAACCAGTTCAAGAGAGATGCCTTGAATATCAGCAACAAAACAAACAACCAAACAAAATGCTACCACTCAACTGATAAACACCATTATCACACACACACAAAAAGAAAGAAGAAGAAGAAGAAGAAGATGAGGCCCCATTATCACAACTTATAAACAAGGAGACAGAACAAAATGAAAACCACTCAAGCCATGCAAGCAAAATGCATGAGTAAAAGTTCATTAGACAATTCATTCCTGTCCATATGCCAATTCTGAAGCACCGCACACCACTCCATAGTTAACCAGAAAACCTTTTTAAAATTCCTATTATGTTTCTCCAGCCAAACTTCCAAAGCAAAACCTTCAGAATCAGGTTTATAGATTTGGTGCTTTCCTAGCAAACTACTTGGTCATTTGACATTCATCTAATGATGTGTCAGAAATTCAAAGGGGAAGTTTATATCTCTTTCCTCTATTTCACATCTCTTTCCTCCACCAAGAAAAGTCACCTACACAGTTCTAATAACAAAGACAACCTGTGGATAGGTGCCTAATAAGTCCTCTTAAGAAAACAACAACTTCTGTTGAAAAGTTGAACTATTATGCTTTACAAATCATCCTTCTGCACTAGTCCTATGTAGGCATGTGGTTCTTTCAATACAATCAACAATTTGGCTTCTACAAAGAAAGGATCCCTTCGTTTCAAGTTTTTTTTTTCCTAGCTTCAAAACTACTCGCTCCTTTGGTATTGGATCAGTGCAACAATAAAACTAGAGATAGAGGACCATTTCTCTGACTTATCCTCCCTCAACAAACACATAGTCAAGAACGGCATATCATCAAGAAACAATAACAAAATAAGGATGCAAAGTATCCAATTTAGCTTAGAGCACTACTTGCCATGCCTAAACACCACAAGATCACCTATGTCGACAACACCAAGTAGAAAGGATCTTTTTTTCAACCCCGCATAATATAATTTTAGATTTCAGACTTCAAATCCCATCTATTTTGATCCCAGAGAAACTTGTTCTTGCCACTTGGGTCCACAATTTATAGCCTCTGCTCTGAATTTGCCGGCATATGCCTAAAATTTTCAGGTTTGCATACTAGCTCTCAATCTGAATATTTCGTCACACTCACCTCCAACCTATGAGCATTTGAAGAAAACTTTCTTACAGCCTCTTCCATTGTGTTTTCCAGCACCATTAGGGCAATAAAGACTGCAAAGAGGTAAAAGGCACGCCTTGATAGGAGCAAGACCACATTCGGCAGAATAATCGTCTATCACCAAAAAAAAAGTTTGATCTTCCACACAAACAATTATTTTTATGTTTTAAAATTGCACCCTCACAATATGAAGCCCTGATTTTGAAAACAGCATGAGATTATCCTTGAAACTTTGGGGAAACCTTTCTGTTTCATACGAAGAGATATTACATAATTGTCTACAATGCCATCCACTAAACATATTTAGACTGGAGGATTTGCTGCCAATTATCTTCAATGATTACAAAAATTCAATTTGTCATAGATTTCAGGTCATGAGTAGCTGTTAAAACTTGAAACTTAACAAAAAAAACATATGTTTGGTTTTGCATGTTCTGGATGAAACTAGATAGTTCCATAAAAAAAAGGCCAAACTGATTCAGAATAGGTGTACGTCTTTCAGAATGCAAACTGTTGCAGTTAGCTTTTATAACCAAACTGTTACAGATGAAGTGTTTCATACTGGATATTCACATCATGTTTGGATTATCTGGCATGAAAGAGTAAATTTTGTAAGACTAAAAGAGACTAGCATTATGTGAAAGGAAGAGATATGTTAACTGGTGAGAAAGAAGTTAAACCATTGAATGCAACCTTCACAATTAATCTAAACCCATGATTATAAAAAGGTTGACAAACTTATAGGTTTATTTGTTGGTGCCTTTTATATCAACAGTTAAGTCTCAGACCAAAGACTTATATGTCAAAATCAGGGGCTCATCAAGTAACCTCTACACAAAGTATGAGACTGAGATGATGGATCAAAGTAACTGACAAAATTTGTTCAGCCTAAGAATATGGTAATGCCAAAACCAGACAGCAAGATTGACTTACACAAGCTATGCAACAAAGAATAGATTGAGATCTTTACAAACCTAGGATCCCTCCAAATGCTGTGGTAGTGGAAATTAGGGATAACAAGCGTTGCATTTAGATATCCAGCTACTGCAACTGCATTGCATATCTATCATATGTACAACAGGAAAAAAAATATAAGTGACAGAAGGTAAATTAGTAAATGATACATCTAGAAACTTTTTAAAAAGCTAAAATCAACATGTGCTGAGACAGAAAAAGAACAGGAATTACCGATGCCCGTTGTTGATTTAAACCACCATTTGCTTCGACATATATGTAACCATTAGAATCAGGCAACTCTGTATAAGAAAGACAAAAACTTAAATAAATTTTATATCAATGAATGATTTGGAACATATCAACAAAATGGATACAGAAAATAAGGGGGCAAAGATAAGATGGAAAGTTCTAAAGTCAAATTTTTTAGCAGCAATCAGATAAATTATATCTAACAAGATTCAAAACTTTATGAGCTGATAAACTGAATCCAGAAGATTGAAACTATAGGCGACCTTTAACAAGAGCATGTAAAAGGTGAATGTCCCTTATTAAGGTATTTCAACATTTTCTTAGTATTTCTAAAAAATGCAAATACAGCAAAGTAATAGTATTATAACCCAAATTGCAGAAAAAAATCATACACACTTGAGTTTTATATACCCCATGAAACCCAAAAAAGAAAAAAGAAACATAGCATGTTAAATTGAGACTCCACTCCAACATTAATAACTTTGTAGACTGACAAACTGATTCAAGTTTCACAATGTACATAAACAAATAAAAGTTCAAATTTATGACATTTAAGAAAGATATCATACCATTCATGGTCATATTTATACATGGCCGCCACATACCACCTTTATAAGGGTGTCTCCATACTGTTGCTAACTACAAAAAAGAGTTGAAACTTTAATTCATAACAAATGAGATTCAGCATTCCAAAAATTTTATAAGATAAAAGAAAATGAAGAAAAGGAGAAGGCACATTTTCTTCGATAAAAAATGACGTTACAATTTAACAATTCATAGTAACAGGTGTGTACATATACTGCAACTCAGGATACAGGATTGAGGATCTTATGTGACATGTCAAGAACTACTAAAGAAAACTAAATTATCCACAATGGGGGTGACAAAACCTGGATTATTGAACCCAGATATAAATAAAATCATGTGAAAGCAACTTTAACTTCATCAATATGCCCATCATAAATCAATAATTCTAGACTCAACGAGTTCGTATATACTTTCTTCAACCCAAAAAAGAACTTCCAAATATATAGTACTCTTTTAGCATGATTCAGCAAATCTGGCACTCCCTAAAAATGAAACATGCATGTACCAAGCTCATCTCATTTATATGGATCCTCTCTGTAAACCACGATTTGTACTAATAATTTTTTTTCTTTAAAATTTTATGTTGGTCAAATAACATCCTAGATAGAAGCATCTCATCAATTCTTCTCTTGATTTTAGTTTGACAAAATGGCTTTATCTATTTCTCTATTATTTGTATAATAGATATGAAAGTTACCTCGTCTATTTGATCCCAAACTTTTTTTCATTCATTTTTTACCACAATTGCACTTCCTTTATTCTAGTTCTACTAGTTTTTAGAACTTCATAAACCATATACATCTTCATAGTCCAATTTAGCACCCAACCTTATATTCATCTCATCAACAACAGTATTGTATCATCCGCATGTAACAAAAACCATGACAAATGAAAAATTAGAAATGTTATTCACAACAAGAAGACACTTCCTTATCTTCATAAAAACTTTTTAATGCCTAATATCTATCATTTGCACTGCAAAAGCGCAATATCAACTGTCGAGTATTATAGCAGCTTCTAAGATATGCAGCAAGAAAGTTTCCTTGGATAAGGTGAATAAATACTCAAATAAAGGAGGGGGGAAGGGCATATATATATATATATATATATATATATATATATATATATATAATTTTTTTTAAAAAAAGAAAACAAAGGTAGGTGAGGGTTTTGAAGTCACCATGCATATGCTATCAGTGTCATATTTAACACAGACAATGATACAAATGTTGCTATCACGCCCTGTGAGTTAGTTTTAATAAAACTCAGCATGTACACTAGGTACATTGTCATTTTCTAGCCTTGGCAAAGAACCCCGATGAAGTGTACCCATAAAACAAACTCAGAAGTAGGAGATCCGCAAGGAATATGCCGTCATAAACATACTATCGGGGTTTTTTTGGATGAGTTCGTTCCTAGAAACCAAACCATCCATTCTCTGGGCAAGATTCAACACCTTGATATCATCTCAGCGCCCTCGGAGAGCAATCCAAGAGCAATGAGTAACCACCAAGAGCCAAGAAAAGACAAGAAAATGCAGATCCAAGCGGATTCATTAAAAAACGGTGTGGGTTCAAGAACTGACCACATCGGAGGAGTTATCGGCGTTCATATCGGGGCGGAGGCGCTGGTACAGCTGGGGGCTGCGGTACATGGAGCCGGAGGCGGGGCGGGAGATGATGCGGGGAACGCCCTCGAGGGATACGGTGCCCATATAGAAAAGCATCCCGGCGACATAGAGGAGCGGCGCGAACAGGAAGATGGCCTGCCGCCGGAGGAGGAGCGAGAGGAGCATCCACGCCATCCGCTGCACGAGCGACCGCGGGGCCTGGAGCGCCCTCCCGGACGCGGACTTGGAGGGCCGCCGGTGGGTCCTCGGCGACCGACGGGGAGAAGCTGGTGGGGACGGCGTCCCCCCGCCGCTGCCGAGGCGGTTGTAGGCGTGGTGCGGCACCATCGCGTCGTCGTGGTCGCCGGCGGCGCCGCCGAATGGGGCGATCCCTCCGTCCCCCCCGGTGGAGATCGATGGCGGGTTCTATGCAGAGGGGCGGCTCCGCATGTATCGTTTCTTGGGCGCAGGGGAAAGCGAGGAAGGAGGGGATCGGTGGGGAGTGCGGGGCACGTGCGGCGGTGGTGAGGACCGGGCTTTTGACCAACTCGACGGATGTCCGTCTCCTGACCGGAGTTCTCGGACCACGGAGACGAGCGCTTGTTTGTTGATAGGCTTATAAACAGCCGTTGAACTTTTGCATTTAGAGGCGTGCCACGTCGGGCTTGGCCCAGATAAGCTTTGATTGGGCTTGGAGCCTTTTGGGCCAGCCTATATCCAAGAAACCCTAATAGATACTTTTCTTTCTTCAATCTCACAGAAGTAGTAGTGATTATTGCCATAAACACATCATATAATTGATTGGATGAACAAAGTATCTTATTGATTTTATCCAATGTTTCAATATTGTGGTGGAAATACATGCACACCCCATAATGTTTCTTTTAGTAATTTGCTCTGCTTCATGTAATTTTAATTCGAAGACTTCTGGTGGAAATTGAACTAAAAATGATCTTGTTAAAAATCTATTTACATTTGATGCAATAATTTATTATTTTGTATAGGAGGTTGTTTGTCCGCCAGTTTACATAAGCTAGTTCAGTAAAACATAAATTTTAGTAAAAGTTTTTGTACCAAAAGTATCATTTTGGCTTAGTTTGTTATTTTATAAGATATAATGAAATTAGGTTGGAAAGAAGAGATGAAGAAAAACAGCAAGGAGGAAGAGCAGCAAAATCTTGTCGGGTGACAAATCTTGGAAAACTGTTATATTACGTAGTTACCAAAATAATAATAATCCCCTGGTACCTAATACCTAAATTACCTCATTTTAACCTTAATTTTAGGTTAAGCATTGGCACATAGGCTTTTGATAACTACACCCGACTTATTCTAGAATATACCGCTCTTTTTCAAGGAAAGGAACAGGAAAGGGGAGTGCTCCAGGAAACACATGGCGTCTACTATAAACCACGGTCATCCATCTAATCCTCACGGGCAACGCACGTGACAATCAAACATAGGTGTTAAGGTGATCTTGCGGAGCATTTGAACACAGCCCCTCTATACTGGAGTCCAGAAGAAGTCGGTCCCTTCGAGGCAACAGCGAAAAAATGTGGTGGCGCCGCCCAGTCCTCCGCCATGGTCAAACACTGCTGCGGCCTCCTTCCTATAGGCCGCCATGGCTTCCTTCTTCGTTCTATTACTCGGATATGCCCAACAAGAAGGGCAAAGTTGCCCCCTTGCAGGTGCTCACATCCCCCAATCTCTTCCTCTGTCTCCCAAAGATCTCTCATTTTTTGGTTTTAAAAAATGCGGGTGGTGTGGTGATCTTGTTTATCTGATCAAAGATCTTTCCTTTTCCTAATTTTGGGATGGAGCTTTACAGTTGTATTGCTATGTGAATCTTGGTAGAGGATAAAGCAGAGGTGTTTCTCCACTAATATATTCCTCTATTCATAAAAAATATCTCCTTTATTGGTTCTGATATGCGGGTGGCGTGGTTGTCTTGTTTATGTGATCAAAGTTCTTACCTTTTCCTTATCTTTTGGTGGAGTTTTTCTGTTGTATTGCTACTTGATTGTTGGCTGAGGATATTGGTGAATAGAAAGGGTTATATATTTGAAGTTACGTGGCCTTGAGTCTTGATTGAAGTAGAGTTTATTTGATGATTACTTTTGTTTTGTAGGAGAGGAGGATGGTGGATAGGTTCAGGCTGTGGGCAAAGGGAGGCGAAGGTGGAAATGGGTGCTGCAGCTTCCGGCGCACCAGAACTGACCGGCATGGCAAACCAGATGGTGGGAACTAGTCACTCTTCGGCTTATTTACTTATTAAATTGTTGCATTGTCCTCTTAATCAAATAACTTCTGCTCCTTTTAGACCTAACTGGCAAATAGTGATCAAGCTCGTCAGTTATCCAGAAGTATTTGTATCATTTCCTGAATGAAAAAGTTCAATTGCAGAAAAAATGTGCGCAAGTATACTTTCGTGTTTGATGTTTGATGCTAATTTTATTATAATCTCATGTCTGGATATGTGTTTCTTGATCATTTCTATCATCTCAGAGGGTTGGCTGGTTTGTGGAATTCATGATTCTTCCTTTGATAAATGTAGGTGGAAATGGTGGAAGAGGTGGTGATGTTATTCTTGAATGCTCTGCGGCAGTTTGGGACTTCAGTAATTTGCAGCATCACTTGGTATGTTGGGGATTCTTCGGCATATAGCCTTTCTTCTCTTGAAAGTAAACAGCACTGCTATTAATTAGATTGTTTTATGGCAATTTAAATGATTACGTCTGTGTCAAAATATGATCAATTTATTTCTTGTGGTAGCTAAATGGTCAATTAGTTGGATTGATAACTTGACACAAATTTTTCATTTTCAGAATGCAAAAAGAGGAGGGCATGGAGTTTCAAAGAATCAGATAGGGAGTCGTGGATCTGACAAGGTTATAATTTGCAAGAATTTCTAGGGTCCATCTAATGGTTTGCAAGATATTAATTCCGACTCTTTGTGAGATGCAAATTAACTAAGCCTTCTTTTCCTTTTAAATTTCTCACAGGTTGCGCAGGTCCCAGTTGGCACAGTAATTCACCTAGTTAGTGGTGAAACTCCTTCTTTTGTGGAAAATATTTCCACAGCATCTTTAGATCCTTGGGATATACCAGGAGCTCTTGAAGGCGATCCATCCAAATCTGTTCAGCATTATGATGGAAAAAGGGTCATTGCATCAGGTGCATTGGTAAAGGAAAATTTTGATGATTCACTGTCATATTCTCAAAGTGGTGCTGCTAAAGCACCTGGCAGTCACCGCAAAGTTTTGCAATCTTCTGAATCCACTCAAGTAGAACACAGACAAGATGTAACTCATTGTCATTCTAAAGCAGCCTATACAGAAATTAAAGATAAGGAAACTACTGAGGAAGAATATGAAATGGAATATGAAGATGATGAAGAAGAAGAAGAGATCGAGGAGGAGGAGGTGATGCAGTATTCAGTTGCAGAATTCACAGAACCAGGGCAGCGTATGGTAGTTGCTCATGGAGGGGAGGGTGGTCTTGGTAATGCTTCTCTCAAAAAGGATAGCAAGCCCGGCAGACGTATTGACTACAGTGATGCTGAAGACCAATCCTCATTAACCACTGGTAGGCCTGGCTCAGAAACTTTGCTTATATTAGAACTGAAGAGTATTGCAGATGTTGGCCTTGTTGGGATGCCCAATGCTGGTAAAAGCACATTACTAGGAGCTCTTTCAAGGGCTAAGCCAGCTGTGGGTCATTATGCTTTTACTACTCTAAGGCCAAATATAGGAAATCTGAATTATGAGGACTTCTTCTCTGTGAAGGTGGCTGACATTCCTGGGCTTATAAAGGGAGCACATGAGAATCGTGGACTGGGGCATGCTTTCTTGAGGCACATAGAGCGTACGAAGGTTCTGGCCTTTGTCGTCGACTTAGCAGCAGCATTGAATGGGAAAAAGGGTATTCCACCATGGGAACAACTGAGAGATTTGGTTTTGGAACTTGAATATCATCAGGAAGGGTTGTCGAATCGCCCATCTTTAGTGGTGGCCAACAAAATTGATGAAGAAGGGGCAGAATATGCTTACGAAGAATTAAAGAGACGGGTTCAAGGTGTTCCCATATTTCCAGTATGTGCTGTGTTGAAAGAGGGAGTATCAGAGTTGAAAACTGGTCTTCGAAGGCTTGTAGATGGAAGTGAATCACAGAGACTCGATATAGCTAAAATTATCACCGACTAGTTTGACTTTTTAGAGATTCACAATTGAGAAGGCTCTCGCAAGGTTCTAAGAAGAGAGAGGCCTTGTCACAAAGCCGATTCATAGCAGTAAGCTAAATTAATTTTGTGAACCTTATGTTACAGTGTTTCTCTAACCCAATCTAGAGATATTATTAATAAATTATATATGTAGATAACAAAGCAATGCAGTGTCAGCGATCCAAGTTTTGATGTTCATATGTCAGCTGCCTGAATTGCATGTGTTCTGTTATGTTTTTTGGTAGATCTTTGTTCTTGTTGGAGAATTCAGTTTAGGCAAGCTTCTGCACAAATCGGAATTTACTCATTCCATTGATGTGATCTTGCGTGGTTATTAAAAAGGACAAAAGGAAAAGAAAAAAAGAATGGCCTCTCCTGCTTTACCTCCCTTAATATTTTTACAGTGTTCTTCCTATAGTATTTTGTTCATATCTAATCTAATATATAACACGAACTCTCGAATTCGTGCATGCAAGATGTAGTCTTCATATTTCCCATGTTTCAGACATGTGCTTCACATTTTCTAGCCCTTTCAGAGTCTCCTCAGTTCTTTCGTAAGGTAAACTGACTACTTAAAAATCATGAACATATTCATGGTCATGTCCATGTGCCATAATAGTAGTTATTAGTTATTCTTTAGCAGTTTCAATATTGCCTTACGACAAACAAATGAAATTACCGGTCAAAATTGTTTTGATTTTGCATCAAACAGGATCTTAGTTTCCAATTCAGAAGTATTTGAGAGATTTACTAGTGTAAGATGAGGAATGTGCAACTCATTCGAAGTGTAGGACTTGTTTTGAGCTAGAGATAATAATTGTTTGAAGGTCAACTGCATTTAACCATTAAGAGGATTTCCTATCATGTAAAGTGGACATGTCATTATCTAAAATGGCTCTTAGCTTCACATAAAATTCCCTAGAATCCATAAGAACATTTTCTAGCCCTCTCCTATAGTTGGCCATTGTGTCTGCTCAACTGCAGCCTTGGCGTCGAGTTGCAGGCAAAACAGCAGCCGGATACCCGTTGTCTTTGCTTGTTTTGGTGATTAATATCTGTTGTTTGTCTGATAAGAAATTTGGTCATTACCTTGACATAATTTGCTGCTCCCGACTAAGAGCTAATGGAAGCACCTCCCTTGGCCTCCGTTTTCCTTGCTCTGAGGGTTCCCAATGGAAGCTGAATTCTTATCCTTCTAATTATTATGCTGCATATGAATCATCCAACATAGTGTATCCATCTGTCGGGCAGGGTGCTTCTAACAGCACTACAGTAAGTTCTCTGGCATTCATGACTGCATTTTAGATGTAAATACATCAAACTTCTCACACCATCTTACTACACTAATCCTAGGCCAAAGAGGATAAGGAATGCTTATTCTTATCCTGCATATTTAAATACACCGTATTGTGAATATCTAGCAGAAATTTACTTGTGACTAAATGCTATTGTCAAAGTCACCTTGATATAATTTGATACATCTATCAGTAAATGTAACGAGTTCACCCAAAATAAGCAAACATAATGGAATAGTTTACAAAATATGAATATGAAAAAGATATGTTAGCCTTGCGCAAAGAGAGCCAACATGGTTAAGTATGCAGATGGCTGTATTGCTTGTCCCAGGATCTAGATTGTCGAAATGACAAGCAGCCTTAAGAGAGAATTGACAATCAGAAACATAAAAAGTCTCTAGTCTTGTCACTTGTAGCACACAGTTATAACTTATCGATCTCGTGTTTTCGTCCTACTAAACTTGTAATAATTCGAAAGTTCGGCCCCCAGATGAAAAAAATGCTTCAGAAGAGCCGCCAAACGCATGGAGATGTATGCCCCATCAACAGAAATGCTATGGTCTCCAAAATTTCAAACTCCTAACTGGCTTTATAACTTCCTGTGGTTCCAATAGCGACAACATTCAGGATTTTGTGAACTCCATGGGAGACTGTACAGATGGTCAGGTGTGAATTTTCCATATTCCCAGTCCATAGCCCACTCGAATAAGAATAAGCTCAAAAAGCATGTGTATGATGCTGGTCAGGCGCACTTTAGATCCAGGAATCTCAGACCAGGTAACAGAGACCTCAACCATTGGGATGCCAAGATGCTTGCATAAGTAGACAAGCTCAACATCAAAGCACCACCTGCATAAAACTTAAATACATCAATTTTTTTATTATGGCAATCAGGATCATCTTTTATTCCTTGGTGGATCTTCTTCAGCTGAACTTTCTAAAATTTATGAATACTTGATCAAACTTAAATGAAAAGGTAACAATTATATTGAAACAATATCTCATAATTAATGAGTATAAAAAAAAGAAAAACTGGGAATACAACACACACCATTTAATTCATTAATAAAAACATCTCCCTGAAAAAAGAGGTTTACTGGAAGCATCATGATGGTGTCTGTGAATAAAAGAGAAGGATCCAACGACACTGAAAGGCATGCTTTTAGCAACAATTTTCAAACTCAATAGCAGATGTAATCTGATAAAAATAGTTAATTATTTTAAATCAAATAATAAATAATAAAAAATGATTATGAAGTGAAGCTTGCCCTAGTGGTCAGATCCTTTTGCTTGGCAACCAGAGTTTCTAGGTTTAATTTTTGGATAATGCATCTCCAAAAATCGAGACGCCGGTAGCATGCAGGTTTCCTTCCCTTTCTTACCACAAAAAAAAAATGAAATGAAAAATTGAGAATATCTGAAAAGGTTTTAATAATTTATAAGATTTTTTGGCTAGGCTTCAATGCACTCTGTTAACAAGATCATTTAACCACTAAGCCTCCATTTTTGTTGTTGTGAACTATGTCTAATTTACTTTTTTTAAGAAGATTAAATTCAGTGGAATCCTTACTAATTCTTCACTTGCATCCGCAAGTGAGAATGGCCAGTTCAAAGAGTTTAGCTTCAGTCTGCAGCAAAGTTACAAAACAACTGAGATTAAATTTCTCCAGAAATTAAGTTTTTTTTTTGTGCAATGACTGTAAAATGTAATGTCAGGCTGGCTTGAGCCAAGGTTCTTCGGATTGTGCTGGAATCCAGCATGATCATCAAAGGTTACAATGTACACTGTGAATCTACGATCATCGGTGACTGGCCAACCATCCAAGTCTACAACCATGGATTAGACTTGCACCATTATGTAGAATCTCATTTCCCCTTTCCCAGTGATAGGCCTACACTGTAACTAATGCTTATGATCACATTTTGTTAATATATTTCTCACTCCAAGGCTATTTCTCAGAATCACAATGTTACAGAAGTTTCCACTTTGCAATAGTAAAAAGAAATATAGGTGCCATTCAAGTGCCATGCAACGTAAGTTCTGCAGGTCGATATTACCACCGGCAGCTAGGAAAACAAGAGATGCTATGAGAATAACACCTCTCTTCCAGAAGAAGAGAGGATGTCATCAGTATGAACAATGTTTAACAGATACCTCTTCAATCGAATATTTGTGAATAGCTTCCGGGCAGCAGCTCTCGTAAAAATCTTAAAGCCACACTGTGCCAGAAGTAACAAGTACATTATAAGAATGTATAAAACCTAACGATCCTCAGGTTTGTAATGTCGTTCCATAATCTACAAGCAGAATATATGCTGTCATGGTCATAGCTAGATAATTGGGTGATCATGAAGCAAACAGGCATACCTGTGTGTCACGAATTCCTGGACCAGCAGTTAATAAAACTACAAGATGGAAACCCTTCATAAGAAAATTCCGGTACCACTTCCTCTGGAATAATATACAAACAGTATAGTCAAATAGTAAGACTAGAGAAAACTAATGAGTTAAGAAGGAAAATATACATATGATTGTCGGAGGTAAAGGAAACAAACTGTAGCAAGAGCTTGCTTCTCAAGATGAGCACGAGAACCAAATGCAGCAACCTCAATGTCAGATAGCTTCAAACTCAGACCATTAGGCATTGCAGCAGATGAGTTAAGTTCTTTATTCTTTTTAGTCAATGCACATATCTGGCAAATAAACAGGTAGGTCGATAATCGGTTTGTTATCTTACTTCAGCAAATTCTTAAAGAAATCCAGATGATACATGAGATTTAATTAGATAGAAATACTGGGTTTGCATATGTCTGCAATTTGAGTGTTCAACCAGACCTGAGTTTCAAGCTTTTCAAGGTCAGTCACCTTGGTTGCCCCATCAGCATCAAGCATTAGAAGCAGCTCACCACGTGAATGGAGCATTCCCTATTTAACAATGTTTTCACAAAATTGGAAGCATTAATCAATCAATACTGCATATGATATGACAACTGTAGCAGCATCAGCAATTATAGATAAAGATTCTGAATGAGCATCATTATATCATCGTCTATATCACAAATAATTGTTAAAACCTAGACATAATTGCCAGATAGTCTCGGAGAAAAACATCAGGCTATAAAGGACTCACTTTTCTTATAGCTTCTCCTTTTCCATGATTTCTTCCGAGTAGAATAACCCTTACATTATCAATCTTGTACTTCCTTACAAAATCAAATGCTACTTTTGAAGTCCGATCAGTACTTCCATCATCAACTATCAAAACCTGCACAGGAACTCATCCAACAATGTAAAATCAGGAAAAGAATTTCATTTTTCTTTGATAGACAGCCACTCCATGATCATGAGGAGTAAGTGGTGACTAACACAGATGCAACAGCGAACAACCTTACGAGCAACTAATTAGCGCAGAAAACATCATCTATAAAGGTTATGCAAGCCATTTCACAAGCATAGTTACAAAAGCCTTAATGTCTTCTATTTTTCCCACCTTAAGCTTATCTGAGTCATGCTCCAGTTCGACATCCAAAGAAACCATATCTCTTCACTCAAAGGATTTGAACAGCCATTAATTGCTGTGTCAGCCATTAATTGCTGTGTCTGGATAAACCAATCATGAGCCATAAGCTAATACATGTGGAACCACATAAGGGAAAAAGAAAAATGCTGAGAAAAATAGAACTATCTGAAAGAATATAGTAAGAAGTGATTTGCTCCTTGCTTCAATGTTCTGTATCATTATTATTGTACAGCTAGACCTACCATGGTCTTGTAACACTTCCTGGTATAATTTCAATTTTTGACTGACTTAAGCTACAAGTCATTCACCATTATAGGCCTTTGAACATAAGGGGACTCTTTCCCCACCACTCTTCCTTATTGTTAAGAGAGGCCCAAAGGCTACTAATTGCAAAGAAGAGAAGGATGATTTACTCACTGACCTGCCACTGGTTGAAGGAGGGTAGATCAACCATCAGCTATATGCAGATGATACCTTAGTACTTGGACCAAACTGAAAGTGGTTCTCAAACTTCTTTGAGAGACTTGCTAGTCCCTCCTTTTGAGTCCTTTATGAAGGAATATAGCTGCCACAATCTGTTTAAATTCATGTGTGTCTGCTCAAGGTCCAGGTATTTACGGTTTCTAGGGTACATTCATCATTGAAAAGATAAAGCAAAATGTGCGGCAGCAGGCCAAGGATGGCACTTGCTTTATATTATATCGCTTACAAGAATTGTCTAGAAGCTGCCTGATTCTTTGCCTAGTTATTCAAGAATGGTGGTTATACTTCAGTTTAAAGGGGATTGTCCTAGCTGTTGTGGATGCATGTCAAAAGGATGCAATTAAATTGAAAATGCTACCACAAGCTTTTCATTAGAAGCTATGACTAAGGAGAAATGCTATGGTTTTCAAGACCTCTTATCCCTTGGGAGGATTTGGGATCTAAAGTGAACATGTTCAGCTGGAAGCAGCAATCATATGTCACAAGAGTTCTTTTACCAGTCATAGATACCCTCTCTTTATCCTTTTAACATCATGTGGATTAGGGGTATAATTTTCATGCCAGTCTATGTTCGAGAATGTCATCAAGCCTCTTTTAGGAAAAGGTTTCCCTTGTGGGCTTAGAGCTGCATTTGGATTTAGATGATAAAGATAGTTATGAGTCGATCATTTTCAGAATATCGTACATGGTGTCGTAGTAGTATAATCTTCTGATTTGAGAGAGTCGATAGCTCGTAAGAAAGGGGGTAATAACAGACGCCTCAAGTTATTTCCATCTGCAGGGAGCAAATTAAGTGTACGTGGAAATTTTAATATTTAAAGAACAATAAAACATGTCTCCGACAAGAAAACTTCTGATGGAACAAAAAATAAACAGCATAATTGATGTAGGGTATCTTTGAAAATGGTGGATATACATGTAGGCCACAACATACAATTCTAATATTAGCAAATTATGGAGCAATATACTGTAGGCAGTGAGAGATTATTGACATGTGCAGTAGATTCCATCAGTTGAATATTTATGTAAAAATTATGTCCAATATTCAATAATCTGAATCCACATGAAGAAATTACTGCCACGTGCACGCAAAAATGACTAGATATAATGTTTGCTTCACCTTATAAAGGTTTTACATACCTCGTAAGAAAAGGACTTCTCAACTGCCGACCGTTGTTGGAGATAACTACAAAAAAGCAGTTTATAAATAAAAAGCACTGCCATAACAGATAGGCAAGACATTATAAATCAAAAGCCACACAGAAACAAAATGCAACAGTGAGAAATAAAGAAGATACCTTTAAGGTAAGTAGGGTTTCACAATGCACTATCTTATTCTAATACATGCTACAAGCTTTCACTTATATTGTGAAAAGAAACAGCATGCATTAGGATAAATATATTTTAGTTTAGAAGTACCAACAACATGCACCATCACAATATTGAGACATTTCAACGCAACCAACGGTTTCTTATTAACTGGAGAGAAAATAACCCCTAAGAAATGTCTTTGCAATTAGTCTGGCCAAAAGGGAGCCTATAGAAAGATACTCGTCATATGGAAGACTTAAGTATAATTGTTTCAAAGTTGTCTTCAAGCACAAAAATTAAGTAAATTTAAAGTTTTAATATCCACTATCCACAAGGACCTCCAAACACCATTGCATAATATCCATGAACTATATATAACCTCAATAACTAGTTATATTTTCACAATGCCTATTGAAAACATAACTATGAAATTCCTCATAACCAAATACACAAAAATAGACAGGTATGCACTAAAACAAGTCATTTAACCACTTACTTCATGGTCTCAATAAGAGCTTCAGGAAGCCTATGCTCTTCATTGAATGCAGGAATAATCAAAGATATATACTTTTCAGCAGGATCACAGATAGAAGGGCATGGGACCTGGCATTACAAAACTATCAGCATTACCAATACAAGTTGAAAAGGTTGTTGAAACAAATAATTCAAGCATCAAAGTAAGTGCATCTGTGGCTTATAATTAAAGTCTGCAGTACATCAACAATCTTAAGTACAGTTGAATGAGATAAAAGTTACGCTTCAATGTCTCCATTAAATATTAAGAGGCCAACAAAGCAAGAGGTTTTGAGGGTTCTGAGGCAGAGATAATCAAGTAAAATCACTAAATTTGTCACATAATTACATCAAGAAAGACAAGAAGGGTAGTTATCATGTAGTTCCTGGCTCTATAACCTTCTCCATGGTTCCCAATCCAATCACCAGATTTGGCTCATGTTCTTCTAACTCAACAGCCATCTAAAATTGAACTTGATTTGCACCAACAACTCCTGTTTGAGATGGAATAGATGTATATTACACTTTGTTTTATCTTCTTGTTAATCTGTTGGGGGCTTCTTGTATGTTGAATTTGTCTTCCAAATGATTAGTCTACACTTACTATATCTTGTGCGTCCCCTACTTTTCCTTTTGTCTTTGGATTAACTTCTAAAATACCACTCTACGCATCTAACAGAAATCATAGAAATTAAAGAAAGCAAAAAGGAAAAAAAAAGTAAAGAGCTATAGAAGGTGAGAGAGGACTACAATTTTAAATCGGGAACACGAATGTTATAAATAGTTTCAAATTTTGCGGTATGCATAAAATTGCTAAAGACAGCAAGGAGAGGTTTTAACATTTTTAGAACTTCTGAGCCTCCCATTTGTGATATCTTTGTAATTCTAAGCATGTTTTGTAAAAGAAAATGCACTTTGAAATGTTGCTTGGGAGGAAGCACCTGAAAGATTGTGAAACATAATTGGGACAAATATTAGCATATTATAAGAGGTTAAAAAAATGCAGAGCATACATAAGAAATCTAAGGACAAGTAAGTTGCGCACTTATCAACCTATGATCATTCCTTAGTATCTGATTTGAAGTTGCCTTAATCATCATGTTTCTCCACCTGACTAAAGCAGTTAACATACTCTGTCAAAGCATGACAAATTTTCTTGACAACAAGAGCAGCTAGGTGTACTTCAATCCTATTTTGTGCAAATATGACATTGTTTACAGCAGAAACAATGAAAAGGAATTCTTAAATCAAACCACAAAAATGACAATCTCAAATCCACAGATAAGTGCGCACATATTGGAATGCACGTAGCATCACATGCATTCATACGCTATAAAGCTCTTCTAGGAAACAAATTCTGAAACTAACTAGATGAAACAAGTTTTAAATTTGACCATTCAAAATTTATCAATCTCAGTTTTCTCAAGTTTAAAAATAGCCCAAGAACCTCAAAGCCATGAAACTAACTGATTATCTTGAAAAGAACCCTTTTTTGTTATTATAAAAACTCAATATAGCAAACGGAAACTTCAAGAACCCATGGACTCATGTACCATCCACACATCCACTGGTTTGCATGACTTTATTGTCAACGATATTCCAAATAGGTGCACGAGCTCTAAACCCAAGCTTTCTCTTTTATTGCCAAAAGTCCCTTTCCTGTTCATTTTATTTATCTCAAACTGCATTGTGAAATCCAGATTCTTTAAATCTATGTTCATGCAAGCGAAACCAGTTATCCAACACATTCCCTATATTAGCTAAATTCTTCAGCAAGAATTTATGATAAGAGTAGCGACTAAAAATCGATAATACCAGAAAGTTCTCATTAGCGGTTCATGAAACCAATAAAGAAAAGGGAAGCGGGAGGGGGGGATCAAGTTTTGATTTTGTTGGCATGCTTACCTTCTTCAACGAGTTGGGATCCTCGAAGAAGGAATCCGAGACCGCGGTTCTTTCGAGCCTGCAACAAGAAGGGAAATTTATAAACGAGAAGAGAGTTTGAATTGGAAGGGGAAAGGAGGGTGGGGGGACTTGCGAGTGCCGGCATCCGATCTTCCTGACGTATTCGAGGAAGAAGGCGGCAATGCTAAGCGCCAAGATCAACGCCTGCGAAGAGAGAAGAGCAGATATAATAATAATATACATATAAAAAAAAAAGTCGATGGTAAGAGGAGCGCGGAAAGAGGGATTAGGGTCAGGGTTTGGGGGGGAAGGAGACGAACCAGAGAGGAAAGGAGGAGGGAGAGGGAGAGGGGGAGGGAGACGGGGAGACGGGGATCGGGGAAGAGGGACCACCAGCCCATCTTCCGTCGTCGTCGTCGTCGTCGCCGCCGCCGCCGCCGCCGCCGCCGTTGCCCAGCCCCACCTTGCGACGACGGTGAGTCGAGGGGTTAGCGATTACTAGCGTTGTCGTCGTGGCTTCGAGCACCATGGTGGGCGTTTGTTCCTATCCTATTTGGGCCAATTATGTTATTTGGGCCGGCTCTCTTTTAGACCCCAGAGGTTTTTTAGGTGAGGCCCAGTACTAACATCTTAATTATTTATTTTTTAGTATGGGCAAAAATGGATCGAATAATATTTATTCAGATCTATTTTCGTATTCGAATTTATGCAGATATAGATAAAAATTTGAGCATTCAACTAATATCTATATTCATGTTCATATTCATCAAAAAAAGATATAGATATGAATATGGATGACAATTATCCGATTCTATTTGTAATCTTATTTAATTTTATACGGCGCTTATCAACCTTTAAGAAAAATAAATAATCACATTAACATGCTATTGATTTAATTTATTATCCACATAATAATATCTTTTATTATGTAGACATAAAATTTAATTATCTAATTTATATCCATGTTTATATCTATAGTTTTAACATCCGATTTATATTCGTATCCATTTAAAATAAATATCGATATAAATTTTTGAATTCGACTAACATTCATTTCTGTATCCATATTTGTCAAATTATATATATATATATATATATAGATTGTTGAAGCAGGAGGAACTCTAGTATTTGAAACCGGTCCTGAAGTGTGAATTAATACTGTCCTTAAGCGAATTTTGCCCCACTATGTTGCTGTTGGTGATCCAGCAAATTCGCTCCAGGATACAACAAAACCAAAATAGAATTCTAGCCAGCAAAACTAGGATTCCCCAGAATAACAAAATGAAAGATTTTGTAGAAGAAATTATTTTAATCTGTGAAGGATATTGGCAATTTATAATCCTAAATTAACCTCTGAACCAACACAACCTTTGGGTTCAAAACATAAGCGTCAAGTGCCAATCTTTGATAATATAATATTGGCTTTCCCTCCACAACTTTCCACCAAAAAGTTACTTTAACATGTGTAGGATATGAATGTTTATAAAGCTATATAAAAAACTCTGTACAAGCAATATAAGACTAAAATCCCTCTCAACATTACAAATTATTAAAGGAAGAAGACTTCCAACAATTATATATATATATATATATATATATATATATATATATATATATATATATATATATATATATATGTTGATATCTCATGCGTATCTAATTCGATTTCAACCTTAATTTTAGATTATATGCGGGCATTGAAAGCTGGAAGGCTGTCCACACTATATAAAGGCGGCGCAGGGGATTTTTGGTTCTTTCTCCATTGGTAACTTTGGTTCTTTCTAAAAAGTGCTGCCTTGCTGCTTTTGGATGTTGCACTCCTTATGTTTGTCTCTTTTAAATAAGAATTAAAGTAGTTACGATAAATATTTTTGTTTTATTAAAGAAAGTGCATGTATAAAAGTGCTCAATAGGTGGCAAAGTTGTCGCATTGAGCAAAGGCTTATGGTATTTGCATTATGTTAGTAGAGATCGCTTCTATATGTGCCAAGTGTAACAACCCAGGACCTCACCCAAAATGGCTAGCCGGAAGGTATTATTTGGGTTCCTTGATCCTATATAAGTACCCAAGATCTACCCAACGAATAACCGATGTGAAACTAAACACACGCCCGTACGGGTCCTCGCATACTCCCCCGTTCAACCCCTGACGTCCTCGTCAGGCTAAGGGTTCAAATCTATTCAAATCTAATCACAAACACCACGATTGGCCCGTGGTCGGCCCCAATGGATTCGTGCTGCAGTGTCCCCTAGTCTACATAGGTTATGGGCCGGATCCGCTCTGATACCATTTGTAACAACCCAGGACCTTACCCAAAATGGCTAGTTGGAAGGTATTATTTGGATTCCTTGATTCTGTATAAGTACCCAAGATCTACCCAGCGAATAACCGATGTAGGACTAAACACATGCCCGCACGGGTCCTCACACCAAGAGAATCAATTTGCAGCTAGCTCAAAATTCCAATTCACCTTGATATGATTTCAGCACAATACCTCTCTAAAATCTGAAAGAAGAAGAACTATATAGCTTGAGCAAAGAAATAGACTAATTACTTCGGAGGCATGGAAAATTTTATTTTTTTTGTAATTGTTTAGGAGTGAGTCATGCTTACTAGTAAGAATCACCATTAGCAGACACCAAATGTGATGATTTAAGAAACACCAAATGTTAACAACTTGTTCATATCTCTGAATTGTGCGCAGGCAACAAGTATGTTATTTCCTATTAACATAGAATAAGAATCTCTACAGGAGGCAAAACAAATTTCTCTGCTCATTTCTCTGTTCCTTTAACAACTATTTTATGTTGGAGTGACAGAAGAGGTGATGCAATTATGATGCTAATCTTGCTAGTGGAGATTATATGATTAGTGATAGAGCTTAGTCTGACCAAATTTAGTTATTATATATTTGATAATCCAGTAAAAGCTTGCTGAGCCTCTCAAGTCACCCTCAGATAAATCTTTTCTTCTTCATTTATAATGGTTGACATGAAAAGAAATAGAAAACAAACGAGTTTGGACCTTTTTTTTTCAATAAAAAAAACCTGGCGTCCATGATGGATTATACGTTAAATTCGACTGTCTTGTTCAAAAGTTCATGGAATGAAACATTATAAAATAAAAGGCATTTCTAGATAATATCACGACCAATGCTTTGTAGGAGCATAATCCATCAAATATATCAAATTTCATCAAATAACTTGATACTATTAAACTAAACCCCATCAGAATAATCTATAAGATTAACACAATTCATTTGTATTACAAACATCAAAATCGGAAAGGCAATCACCCTGCTTAACAAGGAAATAGATATTATGATAATTCAAAATTCAATAATTCAAGCCTACAAATCACAGGCATCATAAGTGTTTAGTTTATTAATTTACTCAACGAGAAAGAAAGATATTAAAATACAATTGCAATGATTATGACCTCCACCAAATATGGATGCCAGAGATGTCTTGTCAATTAGCTTGATAATTGTGAAAATAATAATAAAATTCAAATAATTTAAAACTTATTTTGACCTGGGCAAAGACTTAAAAATTACATCGTCACAATTAAGTATAAGTTCTGCCTGCCTAGATAACTTCTAAGTAATTAATGTTATACGACACAACTATTTTACGTTGCAATGACGTAAGAGGTGATGCAATTATAGCACTATTCTTGCGAGCAGAGATTGCATGACCGGTGATAGAGCTTTGTTTGACCAAACTTAGCATTTATCTATTTGATAATCTCAAGCGACATATTTTAGCCTCTCAAGTCATCCTTAGATACATATTTTCTTCTTCATTCCTAATGGTTGACACGAAAAGAAATGAAAAACAAATGAGATTGGATTTTTTTTAAAATAAAAAAGATGGCATCCTGCGATGGATTAGAGGTTACGTTCGATTTTGTCATATTCAAAAGTTAATGAAATAGAATACTTTTCGTGAAAACGAAAGCAATTCCAAATAAAATCGCAACTAATGCTTGGGAAAAATATGACCCATAAAATATATCAAATTTCATCAGATAAGTTGCTTGGTTGCTCTCATAATGCATAGATACTATTAAATTGAACCCTATTAAAATAATCTATAAGAATAACACAATTCACCTATATTATAGACATCAAAATTGGAACGACAATCAGCCTGCTTAATGAGGATATAAATATTATGTAGTTCAAAATACAACAGTTCAAGCCTACAATTAAGGCACCATAAGTGTGTACTTTACTAAGTTACTCATTGAGGAAGAAAGCTATTAAGATACAACTGCAATGATTTATGACCTTCACCAAAGATGGTGCTGGAGATGTCTTGTCAAATAGCTTGCAAGCTGAGAAAATAAGAATAGAATTAAAATAATTTAAAATTTAAAATTTCCACTCTGCAATTTAGACCTCTTCAAAAGTGTATTAGATTTAATAATAGAATGTCATGAAGCATGGCCTAATCACAAAAGTTTCTTTTGTCCCTCTCCTCCTTCTATATATAGTTTTGGTCCTCGGCCTCGACCTTAGCCCCATCCTTACAGGTTTTTTCTGCTGTATTTCTTTGTATTATTTTCATATTAAGAGGAAAAAATGTCTTCTTGTGGAGGGAGCTGTGGGTGTAGATCTAGCTGCAACTGCGGCGGTGGATGCGGAGGGTATAAATATCACTAATATAATTAATCTTCAACTATGTTACTATTTTTCATAATCTCATTAATATGTGTTTCTTTATTTTTCATTACTAGTGGCATATGGTTCCTTGTAGCCTACGAATTGGTCTTTTGGTTGTGATAAAGAGTTTCTGCAGGTTTTGCCCTTTTAACTGATATCACTATTCTCTCTTCTTTAATTAAGAGGGACTAGGACTATGTATTATGTTTTTTTCAGTTATGGATATGGGAGGCATGAGATTTATCAGCTTGATCATTTGAGGATTTAAAGATACATTTTCTTTTCCTTTTAGTGATATATGCAATTCCTTTTGTCACCCTTTAGAAAAAGGGTAGTGTATTCATGCAAGGAAAGAAAGAGGTCTATCTTATTTATTATTTTTCTTGTATGAGATATTATATGCTATTTTGCTGAAGGTTTTTCTATTCTAGTGCTTCTTATGGATCAACTTAATTTTTTTGTGATTCCAATAGTACCTATTGTCCTTCAAAATTTACGACAAGTTCACCCTTTTCTTACCTTCTGAATTTTTAGTGTGCAACTTGTTTTTTTTTTTTTTTGTATACTAATTTGATTCTTTATTTTTATTTTATTTTCTGCTTTTGTTTATGCTTATGTTTTGTATGACCAATTTTAGTTTAATGGAACTCTTCGGCTTTTGTTTTGTTGATTATATGTTGTTAAAATGAGCTGGGTCTTGCAGGCACTTGGAAGGTTTCCAGATGGCTGCTGGCTCCCATAGTGAAGGTTGCAAGTGTGGATCCAGCTGCACCTGTGACCCCTGCAATTGCAAATGAGGAGGCTTGCCTTAAAAGTGAGAAACAAGTACTAGGTTTGCAGACTTGTGAGTGTGGTGTGGTGTTTGTGTCAAGAGTTCAGACTCTAGTGTTTTAAATAAGAGGCCATGGCTACAAATTGCATGATGAGTTCCTCTTGGTATAGTTGTTCCTGTGGCCATCATGTATTGGGGTTGCTAAGCTTCTGCCTATGGTGTGCTTGCTCTATTGTATGCTATTGTTGGTTTGAACCAAAAGTTGTATATTGATTGGAACTAGCTATATGAAAAGTTGGCTCTACTTGTGGGTTGTCCAAGGAGGTGGTCTATCTTCTTGCGGTCCAAAACTTGCTTGGCCTGTACTTTTTAATAGATTCATGGCTCTGATCGAAAAAGTGCATGGTTAAGTGATTCACCATCATCATTCTGGTGAGTAGAGACTAGTCTATATATTTTTAAGTAGAGCAAATACATTGTGATAAGCATAGAATGCAGAAGAGAGCATAGGACTTGCTTAATTAACTTTAGCTATTAGAGCACTTGTATACATGGAAAAAACACATGAAAATTAGAAAGGTCCGACAAGTGTATATCATGAAAGATCCTAAATTCCTGATTGAGAAGCTATCTACTCTTTTATACCATGGATTTTTCGCATTACTCCATGCCAACGTATGGTTATAGCTCCTATAAATAAGTTTAAGAAAATGAGGAAAGAGTGATGAGATGAAAGTGAAACAGAAATCTTAGAAGCTTGCTTATCCAATGTTTCATTTCCCATGATACCGTAAATAAGGGAAGCTCGTCTCAATATGGGCCTTCCTCGATCTTTTTTAACTGAAATGACGAGAAAATATCAGCAAATTATTTTATCTTGCTTCATTTTTCTAACTCTTTATATGCCATAACCTATAGGAATTTTTTGGCATTGAATCCCACACTTAAGCTTTTCAATTTTCCCCATGGAGATAACTGCCTCCTCCCTATGGAGTCATGATGTTGTTTTGGATTGATCACAAAATCTGTGATAAAAATGAGACATATTTCAGCGGAAAATTTTTCAAATTTATGAAATTATATATGAACATTTTATTTCTTTAATGTCTATAAGAGTGAAATTATTATTATTATTATTATTATTTGGATAGAAAGAGAGGTGATCCACCTAGAATTTATTCATATCAAAAGGAGAAAATATAAGAGTGATCCACCAAGCCCAAGCCCAAGCCCAAGCCCAAGCGGTCACTAGATAGGCCTCAAGTGTCAGCCCGGACACATGCGGCCCTGATGGAAGCAAAGATGTTAGCTAGGGTTTTCGTCTTTTAGAGCTCCCACTCCCCGTCGCCCCCAAAACCCTAGAAACCCATCTTGAAAGTGAGAGAGAGAGAGAGAGAGAGCGAGGAGGAGGACGAGATGGACAAGAGCATGCTGGGAGATCTGGACTCGCTCCCTGAGGAGGATAAGATCAGGATGTCCTCGATGATTGACCAGCTCCAGATCCGCGACAGGTCTTCTCCTCCTCCATCGATTCTTCATTCCTCTTGACTTTTTTTTTTTTAAATCTCCTTCTGGATCTCTTCATTCTTTGAAATGTTTGCTATATGACGTCCTGGCATGATTACTGAAGCTTACATAGCCGTCTTCTCATGAGGCTGATCTCATCATTTGTATCGATCTCATTTTTTCGGTTTCCCCTTCGTTCTGAAATTTATTTAGGAGAAAAAACGCAATTTGAATACGAAATTAGAAGGCAATATTTCCCTTGGCTTTAATTAGTTAGGGCGGGATCAAAAGATTGAATTTTTCCTTTTAGTTAAAGTGGTTTCTGGCTTAAAAGGGATCCTTCTAATAAATTATCGCGGGTTAAAAAAATCGAAGGTTTGATTGTCTCTGTTTTGTCTCGAAGTTAGGCAAGAGACGTCCAAGGATAGGAATTCCACTCATAAGCTGATAATTCGGTGCCGGCACTTAGCACAATATATTTGTTAAAATTTTATAGTGGTTACTGGTAATTACAGTTTTGGAGAGAAACTATGGTAATTACCTGGTCACTGATCCAATAAAATCTTTAAAAAACAAATGAGATATTATGTACTAGAGGAGATAAGTTGCAATGTCCATTCTGAAAAAGCAAGGGTTATGTGAATTACCATCATTACTTTAAAATTTAGCTCATAGACCATGTCATAAAGGAGATTGTCTTGACTTTGTTGCACTTCTCAGTTTGCGCATGTTGTTTGTGCTGTGAGTATAAGCCCTTTACTTTCATTCTTTTTGCTCGTGGTGTGTCGTATTGGAACTACAAATTTCTTCTTCAACCTTCTTGTTATGTAATGCTTGTGTCTTCTGTAACAATTGCTAGAGTTCAATATTATTCTCTTTAGTTTCGACCATCAAAATAACAATTTATGCATGGAAGTCAACCACAAAGGATATTTTCATGTGTTTGGTTGCAAGAAGAGACTCAGACGAAAACCAATTTCTCCCTAAAAGCCAGTTGCCATGGTGTTAACATTGCAGGAATACTAAAATTGGAAAGAGCAATTAATTGGATTTTCTAGAACCTGAGAGTCATTTGCAGGGAAACTCACAGCAAAGGAAAGGAACATGAAAGTATTCTCAATGGAATACAAAAAGTGAGTTTTTTAAATGTTTGGTTAACTATAATCAAATGCTAATTCCTATTTTTTTTGGGTCTATTGGTACCCTTAAGATAAATTTCCATGGATAAGGTTTCTGATATCTTTTTATGAAGTGACTGTTAAGTTCTGATCATTTGAAATTGCAATTTGAAGTCAAGAGGCCTAAAAGGCAATTTTTTGAACTTTGAAGCCATATTTCTAAGATTATGCAAGCAAAAGATACCATGGACTATATCAGATATGTATCGCCTTTTACATTGATCACTGGTCTAGAAATTAATGCTGCAAGAAGACTGTCAACAAGCAATTGATTGGCCATCTAAGAAAAGAGGATGAATTTTACTTGGTTCGCTTACTGAGGTCCATTCACGATTTGTCTGTTTCAATAGTTTTCTGGTCACCGTTCCAATATTGCTGAATAAAGGAATGAAGCACCTTCCCCTCTTCTCTTCCTGTCTGTTGCTATTAGGCCATACATTGTTATGTTATACAGGAACTTAATGTCGATTGCCTACTCTGAAATTCAAGGATTACTAGGTTTAGAGGTAGCATCGTTTCTTGAAAGATGTAAATAAACGTGGATAGTGCATTATGACACATGACCGACGCAGAGGTCTCAGTTATAAATAATTCGAGGTTAATTTTCCTACTGAAGGTGACATTATATTTTTGTTGAAGTATGTTACAACTCTAATGTCATATTGACTAGCTAAGCATATGGATCAATTTAGTCAACAATATCTGTATGGCATACTTTCTCTTCTGCTCTCTGCCTGGAAGTATCATCCTTAACGTTATATTTTTGTTTAGCACAGTAACGATTTTAAGTTCATTTTTTGAATAGGTGGGGACATGAGGTGGCTTAATCAATGCTTTTTCTTCCTTTTTCTTTTTTTCTCAGTCCACCTGGTTCTTTGTTCCCAAATAGAAACTTGTAGTAGAGCATTTATATAAGAATATGCTCGATCAGCATGGCTCGAGACCAAACACATGGTGGTCCTGAAGCATGGATGGCAGACCAGTTGGTGGCACGGTTTGTTTCCTACATGCTGTGTAACTAGCATCTGAAGATACTGCTTGACTGTATTGTCATGAAGCTAAATAAATTGACCGATTTCTCTAACAAATTGGGAGATGGTCTTGATATGAAGCGCGCACAATATCTGCTGAACTGCTGGTTAGATGACAATAAAGGTCTAGCCTGTTGCCAGTTTGGTTCTAACTTATTATTTATGTTATCTTGCAGTTTAAGAATGTATAATTCACTGGTAGAGAGATGCTTCTCTGATTGCGTGGATACCTTTCGGCGCAAGTCTCTTGATAAGCAGGAGGAGACGTGCGTCCGCCGATGTGCAGAGAAGTTCCTGAAGCACTCTATGAGGGTTGGAATGAGATTTGCAGAGCTCAACCAGGGTGCTGCCACGCAGGATTAGACCCCATTCATTTCAAAAGAACAAAGTCGCTGTGATTCTGTGATTCTTTTCAGAAATCACTTCAGTTCCAATACTGTTTTTATGATACACATATTCTTTTGCAACATATTTATTTCTCAATGGTTATACCCTTGCTGAAGGGGGATGAAGGAATTTTTGATTTTTTTCTCGATGGAGATTGAGTGGTCAAATGTTGCAACGAGTTTCTGACTTGGCAGGTTCTAATTCCCTAATTTCAGTATGGTGAATGCTCAATTGTGGTATTCCTGATCTATATGGTCTTGCATCAGCAACCACATTAGCATTTGCAGTTGTTTGTTATCAGCATGTGTGACGAATAATGTTCTGAAGTATTATCCAGTGAAGAAGGGAGTAATATGAAATATTTCATTCGAAATACAGAAAATAAATTAAAATACAGGGAATCATGATTGTGTTGCCTGAAGTTCTGTTAAATTTTGCTTTACCTAAAGAACATGTGAAAAGCTTTTCTTTTTGCATCAAAAGTGTTTGGGTGGCACACACTGTAAGTCATTTTTTCACTTTCATCTTATTTTATGTTCATATTGTATTGAATTTAGAACCAAGCAAAGCTCGTGTGCTTGGCAGCCATTTTTTCGCAATCTGTTTGGGGTGGGTCCTCGTCGCTCCTCTACCAAATAGCTTTGATAATTGCTGATCAAACTTGTCCTATGTTTTGTCCATCAAAATTTTCATGATCAACTGAATCATGCCTACCCAACTATGATATGGTTTCAAGCTATGCTTTGCATTTTGTTTCACCATCTTGGTACCATCAATGACCCGTTCTGCCGTCTTTTTTCTTTTTTTTTTTGTGGTACAAAGGTTGTTGAGCATAGAAAGAAGATAACAAAACTATGCAGAGATGGCTCCTAGACAAGACCAGTGGATCTCTTCTGAATGCTGGACAGCGAAGGAGGCGATCCAGTCTACTGTCCTATTTGTCTTTCGAAACATATGTATATTTTGGAAGGCGCTACAATCCTCCACCATCTGAAGCAAGTCACAAAGCAGGAGGTTTTCATCTTCTCCTCGCCCCCTGCCTTGTAACCTCTCGATTACCAAGACTGAGTTTCTCTCGAGAATGATGTGGTCCGCCCTCAATACTCGCCTGAGATAAGTGATGCTTTTTCATGCTGCCCTGAGCTCCACCCTTATGGCTGTCATCCCACCGATGTGTCGCCCCCAGCAACAATCAGACTAGTATTATGGCTCTTGATTACAAAAATCCATACCAACTCTACCACCATCACCACTAGTATTGCCATCGAAGTTCACCTTGATATGGCCAGGGGGTGAGGGCCCTCAAGAAGCAAGAATGAATCTGGGCGCTATAATAGTAGGGTGAGGGTCCTAGATGTCCCCGACCATCGTAGGTGAAGTCTCCATGGTAGCCTTGGCAAGCTCAGCGACCTGGATGGAGGCTCTCTCCACTATTCTCCCCGGAGGAACCCATTTGTCTTCAAAGACTCTGAAGTTTTTGTCTAACCATATGTGATACGCCAAGTAGACCTAGGTAATGCCCCGCACTGCTGTCCTCAGACTCCTCATGGCCTTCCGAATCTGGGATAGTAGCTCCTCTACAGAACGAATGGACTGAGGTAGGGGAAGTGTGACCCTCCTCCATGTCTGTACTGCTCGTGGGCACCCCAGTAGGACGTGGCTAGTGAACTCCTCTATATCATGACACCATCCATAACTTGGGGCAATCTTGATTCCTCGCCCAACTAATACTCTTTTGGTCGGAACACACCCCCAAGCTACCTTCTATATGAACAAGGCCACTCGGGGGTGAATATACATCCTCTAGATCCATTTACCATCCAACTGCTGGGTAGTGACTCCTCCGAATGCTACCTGTAGGTCCATAGCCCGCACCATGGCCCTACATGTGGCCACCCAAACCAGTCTATCCGGCGTCTCCCTAGACGATGGTGGGATATCCAGTATCCTCTCCACCATCTATTCTCCAAAGACCTCCATAATCTGCACCTCATCCTACCTGCTCTCCCCCTAGCTGATCAAGTCGCTGACTCTGCAGCCCTCCAGTTTTGTTGAGTCAATCAGGGTCGACACCTTATAAAGCGGTAGCTCTAACACCCACCTATCCCCCAATATAGCAATGAATCAACCATTACCAATCACCCATCTAATCTCCGTGAGCACAGTCGGCGCATAAGAGCAAATCTCCTTTGACATCGCTCGACATGACTTAAACATAATCTATTTTTATAAACTCGAATATTACATGTCTCTTGGAATACAATATATATATATATATATATATATATATATATATATATATATATATATATATATATATAGAAGTTAAATAAATGGGGTGAAGCAAACGAAAATATGTGAATTTATCGGTTTGAAGCAATTCAATGCTTTCAGCATCTCGATCACCGCCTAAATTATCACATCAGGCCTTAAAAAATAAACGGACGGCAGTGATCCTCCCACCGTCACCGTGTCCCCCGTAACTATGTCCGATATAGGGAAGCAACGGGATAATTAGCCGGACCAAACCAAACCGTTATGAAAACCAAAAAATCGTTCTTTTCTCCTTATCCTATCTACGAGAGCCTCGTTTGACCTCTGTCCTCCCAATTCGTTACCCTAACCTTCGAATTTGCCCTCTCAGAAACCCTAACCCAAGAATCCATCTCCGCCTCCTCCATCGGCCGCCAAGATGCCGGCGACGGCGGGAAGGGTGCGGATGCCGGCGAACAACCGGGTCCACAGCAGCGCTGCTCTCCAGACCCACGGGATCTGGCAGAGCGCCATCGGCTACGACCCCTACGCTCCCACCAACAAGGACAAGGACGAGTCCAAGGGCGGCGCCGACCACTCCGGCAAGGCCGACGACGACGGCGACGACGGCGCTGAGAACGCCTACGCCAGCTTCCAGGGCCTCCTCGCCCTCGCCCGCATCACTGGGTCCAACTCCGACGAGACACGCGGCGCCTGCAAGAAGTGCGGCCGTGTAGGCCACCTCACATTCCAGTGTCGCAACTTCCTCAGCGTCAAGGATGACAAGGACAAGGACGCCGAAGCCCTCCAGACCGCCACAGCCGTCTTCGAGAAGATCAAGAAGGCCGCCGGGAAGAAGGGTGAGGGGGAGGAGAGCGAGGAGGAGGACGACGAAGAAGAGGAGAGTGAGAGCTCGGATTCTGATGTGGATCCGGAGATTGAAAAGATCATTGCCAAGAGATTCGGAAGGAAGAAATCTTCTTCCACGAAGAGATCGCTGGCGGAGCAGGACTCAGGAGAGGATAAGAAGGGGAGTCGGAGGAGGAGAGGGCGGTCAAAGAAGAGGAGCGGGAAGAGGTCGATACGGAGTGAAGAGACTGATAGCGAGGTGGAGGATGGGAGGAGGGAGAAGAGGAGGCGGCAGCGTAGGGGTTTGGATGATGATGAGGAAGAGGAGGATGGGGGTCATAGGCACAGGAAGAGTAGGAAGGAGAAGAAGAGGCGTAGAAGCCATCATAAGAGGGATGAGTCTGATGATGAGTCATCAGAAGAGTCTGATGGGAATTGCCGCCTTAAACGAAGGCATGGAAGGAAGTACGTGTCTGAGAGTCACTTAGATGGTAGTGATGGATCACTGGATGATCGGAAGAGGTCCAGCAGGCACCACGAGGGCCGGAGGAAGAGGAGGGCTGCTTCCTCTGAAAGTAGTGAATCGGATGATGAAGACTCTCGTGGAAGAAAGGGGAAGAAGCGGTCTGAGGGCAGGAGCAGGAACCATAGGCATAAAGAGAAGAATTGAACAAGGCAATGGTAATTACCTTGTGTCATTGATGCAACCTTTCCATTGCTAGTGATGCAGACTGTCTACTATCTTCAAGATTACATTGTTGGACGATACTGTTTACTATGATTTCCAGTATGCTTGGAGGTTACTAAATGTATTGTGATGGTTAACGTAATCTGCTCATGCTGAACCTTGCTATTGTCTACCCTGGTACAATGTCGAGCTTATTTATTTTTATTCTTGCATTCATTATTGTAGTGAAAATAACAGCTTGCGCTGCTATGGCCGTGTTCTAGAAAATCCTTAGAGCTCATGTCTACTCTATTCTCTCCCGGTATTTTATCAAGTTTAGTCTTCTTTGTCTTGTCTGATTATTTTTTTGCAATTGTAAGACCTCTTCAACCTGTGGCATGTTATAGAAACTCTGAATTTGCATACTCATCATGAAATTTAGTAAGCTGGTCAACAACTGTATAAGTGTGCTTAAAGTGAAGTGGTGTTAAATAATCCGCCATGCATTTGAATAGGCTTATCCTATATTGAAGAAGGATCTTTATTTTTAATAATTAACTGAAGAATCTAAGTCAACAAAGGGAATATCATGCTCCAGAGATACATGTTATCTGATTTTAGATCAGATTTACAATTTTCTCTGAAAACTGAAATCTCAAAACATAATTTCAGATCCGAGGATAGAAAATGAACATTGATCCATGAGAGTCTATCCTATCATAGGAAATGAGAATAGTCCTCAATGCTTGAGTGGTTCCATACACAATCAAAAGAATTAAAACCTTGTCTTATATTCCGATAGTCTGTGAAAAATGAACAAATGGGAATTCAATAGCAATTGATAATTTTCTAGATGTAGTTTGAACATGTAAGGCCACTAAAACAAATCTCAAACTAGCGATATTATTCTGCTCAACTAGAATTGTTTTTAAAGATTGTAGGTGGCAGCAGATTGCTCGCTATAGGGCCACTTGGTGCCTACGTGCTAGGTAGGCATCTAGAGGTCAAGGTAGTCAAAAAATTATAAACTAAAAAAGTTAAACAAGGACTTAGGAAAAATGTAAAACAGATAGTTATAATCTAGAAATATGAAACAGTAAATACTAATCCAAATTAAATGCAACAGGTCTATATAAATTACACTTGGCAACATTGAATACTAATTCATAAATTGATCTCATCCTTCATACTAAAACTTGTAGTAGTAAGGTGGGCACCTAGGTAGCCCTTCTAGGGTCCAAGGTGGCAGTTTTTCAAAACATTGCGAACTACTTTATTATTAATGACTGTCTAAATATGATTCTTAAGGCCACCAAAGAACTGCAAAATGGTGCCCACCTAAACAAAACAAACTCTAGTTTGACCCAACTATTAGTTGCTATAGATTCCCCTATGCCCCCTATTTTTAGACTCGAGTGATCTTCTGAACAAGTTTTAGTATGCCTAAAATGGATGGTGTCTATTCATTTATGCCTCTGTAATGGCTAGCGATTCATGCTATAGTTTTTTTGAGCAAAAAACTCATCTTATTAGTTTTGATTGGAATATTTTTATTCCAGCTAGAGTATTTTGATCTTGGCCGAACTTGATTCTGTATAAGCTTCAACGATTTTGGCAAAGTTTTGTCAGAACTAGCTGGCTTCAATTCCACTCCAGTTGGTTTCTGTTGAATTACCAGTGGTCAAATTAGACGTATATGTTTGTCCTTCTCTCCTTGCGAGTGCATTATAGCAAATCTAGCAATTAAGTGTTTCAAGCTAGAAGATTACACTTAGATTTTGTATGTTTTGAAAAGATTGTTACATATTTTTGGGTTTCTTGGAAATATTGTAGGAAGTACTTCTTTTTAACCACTTTCAACTGTATCAGGAGGCTTCTCATTTGTAAAATAAAAGAAGATAAACCATAATTCAAATATTTACTTGATAAAAGATATAGAAGAAATTGTAATGCACCATATCTTATCTTCCTTTTTTAACATCAGTCTGCCTTTATTCTGTTAACAAGTTTATAACCCCTGCATAAATTGGACAAAAAGGTTTCTAATATCTGGGGATTGTTTCAACTTGCCTCCAGATCCATCTGAATTTGAGTTATGATGTTGACATTTTCATATTCAAAACTTATTAATGAATGCAGTTATCAAACAATTGGATGAGTAATAGAATGGTGCAAACTCCTTTGCTTATGTTGCTTATGATCGAATGATAATACCTCAGAAGGTCATATGGGTGATATAGGAGAAGGTCATAAATATGACATAGGAGAATCAGCTAAAATGGATCCATGTATTGCTCAACAACCATCATTGAAGGCACAAAAGTTGCCCCATTAATATATATTATTTGCAGCAGATACTCTTGGATAAAGTCTCTATGGAATGGATCTTGTGGATCTTTAAGAATCCCTTCTGGAAGTTTTGTGCTTACAAATAGGTGAAGATGATGACTGGTTTGGGAATTAGATGCATTTCTGTCGGATGGCCTTTTTTTCACTTAGTCATCAACTTTATTTTTCATGGTGTAAAGCTGCGGTATAACTCTTGCAAGTGAAAAATGTACTTCTACTTTTATACACTTAGCTTATCATGGAAGTATTATTTTGTGTTGCATCTCTACATGGACACATGTTGGAAGAGAATACTTTTGGGTTCATATGTTAAGAATTTAATTAATTCATGAAAACCTGTTAGATAGATTATGGTGAGCAAATACGAATGGTAAAATGATTTTTGTTTGAAAATATTTCCGATATTTAAATTTTCATGCAATTTAATGAAAAGCTGAACTTTCATTTTCAAATTGTACTTGTAAGTAAATTGTTGTACTTATTGAAGGAGGCTTAAAACTGCAAATTTTGTTAATTAGTACCAGGGCTGCAACTTGCCATACGGTGTTTTGGGTTGGTAGAGTATCCATCACCTGGAAGACATCAAACTTAGAACCAATTTCAATTACTTAAGTTTAGCCATTGTTGTATTGCTGATTTTTTATCGGTGATTTTTTTTATTTTCCGTTATTTATAAAAAAATAACTATATCTTCATCTGCTTTACTGACATGTTTAGGTTCAAAGATTTTGCATCTTCATTCCATCTTTTAACTTACCTATCATTCTGCAAAAGTTAGTTCCCTGAAAATAGGACATTCAAAGGAAAATTAAGTTTTCGTAGTTTTTTTTCTGTTAAAGCTTATATGACAACTTAGAACAAAAAGTTTATTTTGAACGATTCATAAACCAGATGTGGTTTATGAACTGCATTGACTACATCATGTTTTACTTGCTTTTTTTACTGTAATTCTCTAAGCTACAAGAAATGCTGAGTTAAACTTGAGACTAATCATTAAGTGCTACAAGATGGTTTCCTCACCTTAAAATCTGGATGATGGCATGAATTATCTTCAACTATCCATTAATCGACCTTCCCATGTAGTGTCTCTTATTAATCTTCCTCTTAAAGGAAATCATGCCATATGCACTATCATCTGATCTTATACACATTTCTTCTAGTTCTGCTCTGTGAGCTCGTTGCTTTGAGCCACTGAAGCTTCTCACTGTTTGTTCATGGCTTGAGATCTTCATTCATCGTTAGGCAAAGATATTTGTTTGGTGTTTTTTTACTGACTTCTTGAAATCAATCAGTTGTGAGAAAATTATTAGTTTGATCTTGCATTAAGTTCTCCTGCAATTATGTCCTTGTATCTGAGGTTGAAATTGTTCATGTACATGATTGAATTAATCCATATGGAGATGAGGTTCCTTCTGGCACATGTTGGTTAAATAAATATATTTCACAACTGTAACAAGTGCCACTTTGTAATTGAAAACCTGTGTTTAAGAGCTTCCAGCATGCCCCTGCCCCCACCTCTTTTTCATCTCTCTCTCTCTCTCTTGCTATAGTTATTTTATTTTGGATTGATTTCTATTGAAGGGATTTCCTTTAGCTGCAGCTGTGTAAAGCGTTATACCATGACATGTCCAGTTTGTAGGGAAATTTCAAACTAGAGAATTTGGAATTATTACTTTTGTTTATTTATTTTTAAGTTTGCATTTCTTCTGATTGTATTTGAAAATGTAAATTAAAGATCTTGCTCATCTAAGAAGTTGTAGAACAACCAAGTGGCATTTATTTTGCATCTTTATAAAATGGCATTACAAAAGTCGAAAAATGACGATGAGGTAGACTGTTTCTTTGATAACATATGATCTTTACTTTTGCATCTATTCTTTGCATTTGTGATTTACCTGGTTGTAATTATCACATTAGTTTATAAGTGGTTTCTGAGTTCCTTCGACTTAATGTTTTAAACCCCCTTAATTTACATACATCAATAGTTTTGTGGTAGGGGAAAAGCTTGAACCAGAACTTCTCTTTGAACATAATATCTAGTACCGGTTCATGATGCATATTTGTTATTAATGAGATTGTTGCTTTCAAGTTCTTAGTTACATCATAATGCACCCAGTGAGCGGTGTTTGCAGGACCTTGGTAATTGGCATCCAAAAAGTGATGATTTGGCAAGTCATGTAATCTTGCTGATCCCGTATGGATAGTTTATGATTTTAGACAATGTAGTTGATGGGGGCAGGACACGCTGGTCCCCTGCAAAGCATCTCTTTTATGAAGTCACAGGTTCGATGCGAGCACATCGTGACCAAATTTTGTTTACTATCTCATGGATTGCTTCTTGGAGGATAGGTCATCTAAGCTGTTTTTCTTGCTTATAAATTGTACTTGTGGCAAATCATTGTGGATGGTGCATTATCCTCAGATTTGCTTGTTTCACAGTGGACCTTATTCTATACTGTGTTCAGCTTGGCATAAGTGTGAAGTTTTGATTATTATCGTGTTTAACGTCTTTTTTCAGGTGATGAATTATCAGGGACGTCTGTAAAGTTCCACTCGGGCGAAGATATTCCTAGGCTGATAGTTCCTGTTTATCTCATAGGGATTTGCAGCTCTAGCTTCGAAAAAGAATTTGTAGCTATGCTTTGCATAAGTGGGAACAAAAGATGTGGACGTACCTGTTGCATATAGCCAGGTACCTCTGGCAGCCTGATCATATATTTGTGATGAGATACCCCAGGAAACCTTTTTCAATTTGTTGCCTGTGTGATTTATATGATGTAATTCGACTTTCCTGTTTGACATCTTTTTAAAATGTTTTAATTGACATTACTGCTGCCGTTTCTCATGTATTCACTTGATGGCTTGAAGGTGATCAAGCCGTGTGCCTTCTTCCATCCATTCTAATGTCAATGTCCAAATACCCAAGGGACCCCATAGATCTTGTAAACACTTTCCCTTCACAAACAATGGAAACAGCACCACAAGGTTCCTATGACTGCTCCCTACCTAAAGCATCTCGCTTTCTCAAAGATTATGTACCAGCTCGCCTTCACCCCACATGGGATTCAGCTCCCACCGCCAAGAACAAATTTAAGTAAACAATACAAATTGAAGGATTCAAAGCACCTTGTGGTGAGAGATGAGCTTAATTTCTTTCCCATGATAACACTTCCAATATTACGAGTACCAGCCCCAGGAAAAGTGAACATTCACCATCAGGTAAAGCACGCTGCATGAAGCAAACATTTTAAACAGAGACAGACAAGCAGTTCTCATCTATTGATGAAAATGGACAAAAAAATGTCAAGGCTCAAATGTTTACAGACAAAAGAGGACAGGGTTTTGTCTAAATTCGACTCAAACACAACTCTGCGCACTTCGTACTGGAGAAGGATTTTACAGTTTACACACACTTGATGAATGCATCGCAATAAGTGGGAGGACACAAGAAGGGTACATTGAAAAAATTCAAACAATTTCAAGATGTTCAAATTACCTTCTTAGTTGTGAATAATATAAGAAAAGTGTGAAAAAAAGAAGAGACTTGTGTTTCCTTGGAGAGAGACGCAGGGGAAGGGGAAGGGGAAGGGGAAAAACTCAATGCGCCATGGCGACCGGCGGTGGGAAGGTGATGCTCGGGTGGCTGGGCAACGCAAGCATTGCTGTGTGGTCCAAGAAATCTTTTAGAGCCGCCACTGCCTCCAAAATGCTTCTCAAATCATCAGCGCGTGAGAAGCCGGCGGCTCCCAACCGGCGCACAGCATAAACGTAGAAGGTCAGGCACCCTTTCCTGAACTTGAACCGTGCCATCTCGCATCCCGAGATCCCCCGAATGAGCTTCTTATTGACATCACCCAGAGGAATCATGGGTGGCCAGAGCTGGTCCGCAGCTGACTTCATGCTCTCGGACTCGAAGATGAAGAGAACAACCTTGGACTTGTTGGTGCCGAGGCCGAGGGTGAGCGTGTGCCATGCGTGGTGTGCTAAGATGGTGAAGTTGGTGGGCAAGTAAGTGGTGGCCGAAGGGAAGGGAAGGGTCCGGCACTGGCTCAGGAAGGAAGGGGGGATGTCGAGGAGGCGTAGCTGCTCGAGCGGCGTGGCTCGCCGGATGGTGAAGGACCTGACGACGAATTGCCCGCCGAAGCGGATGCCTTTGACATCAGAGCTTGGCTTGAAGTGAGGGTCTGAGGTGGATTTGTTGCGCTGTTGTTGTTGTTGCGGATTTTGGTGTTTGTGTTTCTCCTCCTCCTCAACCATGCTCGTGGTTTTGGTCTTCTGGTCGTTGGAGTTCTTTGTGCTGCCTGTGGACTAAAAAGTTATAATAAGGTTGCCGGTCAGGGGCCAAACTTCTTTTTCTTGCTTTGTTTTTTTGGTGCTACATCGCACTATGGTCAAAAGGGAAGGACCACCCACTTCGTAGTTCAGGCTGTAGTCGGTGACTCGTTTTCTTTCGAGTTGGTGATAGGAAAGCCGGATGTGGATGGTGGGTACTCTTCTAATTCTTTTTGATTCCTTGGACGTTAATTATAATTGCACTTGCACCCGCAAATACGCATGCATGGCTTACAGAACTTATGTGATAGATTTCTAGTTGGTTCTCACATTAACCATGCGAGATCTTTGATCAGATGAAGGAAATTACAATTCTTTATCTGATATCTTGCGTGTGTAATGTTTTTTTCGTCTTCATTTCCCTTAAGATCAAAGCAAGAATACCAAAAACAAAAAACTATAATGGCTTACTGGCTGGTTAGAATTGGATGGAGCCGTCGACCAGAGACCCATCAGCTACTTTGTTTGATGGCAGTAGGTATAAGTGAAGAACGGCACCTTCATGCATGCTTACATCATAACATGAGCTAAGCTTTCATCCATGCAACAGAGGAGCTACACCAACCACTGCTTGCTGTATAATAATACTTCGACACATCAAGTAAATGTATCATCTCTTTTCATTTTACCGGCGGCAGCTATACATGTTTGAGGTATCAATTTATAGTATAATTTTGTTTCATACGCAACATAACATGGTTGATTCTGCTATTTCTTATGGTGTCTCCCTTCTCCTCTATCAATGCAACATAAAAATTGTACTAGTAATGCTTATACATAAACTGGGCAACTTTCTTCTCCTTTTTTTTTCTAAAGAACTAACAACATAAGTATTGGAGCAGTGCTCTAATTCTCTGACAAGATAATCATCTCTTTTAGTGTTGGATGGTAGATCTGAACTTCCTATAATGTACTTGCTCTCTGCGATACAATGGATGTTCGATGGTTGCAAAGTTCATAAAAAGACATCTGAGTAAGGATCATCAACTGATACTATTATACAAGTGTGCATTCCATGCAGGATAATGAGAACCTTTTTTTATTAAATGGCAAAGCTTATTCAATGCCAACAAATATGATGACTCCTTTGAGTTTGTCACAACTCCACTTTCTCCAGCAAACGCCCCACATCTGTTTTATTTTCAAAAGAGGTGACTCGGCTGTCGGTGGATAATGGACTGTGGAATCTCAAGATGTTAGGTCACTAGGACCCTTCTGAACATGCCCACTAAAGCAAGCACAATCAATTCATGCAGTTATTAGTCCAAAGAATAGGAATGAGATATAGAAGAAAAGAAATTTCTTTATCACTGTACATCTTGAAATGGTTGATGACATCATAAAATTGATTGCCTTGAATCTTGATGCTGTTGGAAAATAACGCCCGACACTGATAATGAGAGGGAAACTAAACTGGGATCCATGTTCTATCATTTGTCATTAATGTAATATGTTCTGTAAGTTGGTTTCGGAACAAGGCACAGATGCTTCTGGATATGATTTAAATCCTAACTACATGGTTAAACCAAGAAAAATATGCAAATCCTAATGAACAGAAATGGAAACTCTGATAAAGAACACTATAAATTCACACTCTATATACCTCGAGTCAAAAATCATGACAAATGTGAATCGGCATAACCGAACAGAGAATAATATGCTTTAGGTGCATTTTGATTATATCCTGCAGCTACCACCAGTCTTGCAGCTTTATCTGAATAAGCTGAATTTTACATTCAGAAGTGAGGCGTGCACTTTGATTACTTATATCCTGCAGCTACCATCCAGTTATTATGTTCAGAAGTGAGGGGTGATATGAAGATAGAAAAAGCATTGGAAGGAACATCAGATGAGCATTGATCTATAACTAATGAAAACCAGCACTCATGCATGTAGAAATTATCGTCAAAATAAGCATCAGCCACTTAGAACACTCCAGATCCAACAATGATGTCCTAAGACCATGCGAAGTTAATAATGATCATCCTTGATCTGCCAATGTTATGTAAAAAAGGAACATGAATGTTAGACAATATCTTCTCCAATTCACTCGAAGATGAAACCATGAGCGTTCCATAGTATGAGTCTCAATGATGCAGCAAAAAGGTCCAGAAACTGCCAGATTCCCAAGATGAGTAAGCTCTCCCTCTCTCTCACTCTTTTTTTTCTCTCTCTTGCTCTAAGAAAAGAAAAAAAGTACGAAAAGGACCTAATTTGTAAGGAAGTTTATTGAAGAATGAGGTCAAGAATTACTTCCTTGGACTGTAAGTAGCTCCATGGCAAATCATTCGATGCATGAATGACCTCCTATACTGGACTAATAGAAATTCTAACTTCCATACAACAAATTGAGTAAAGAACCAGAAACAGTGGAGATGGTAAACCCATGAGAATCACAGAATTTAGGTGAAAGCTGACATTTCATGTTGTGCACATCATGTTTTTTCGAATATGACAGGGTTTTAGTGGTCTATTGCATGCAACAGTTCAGCTAAATTGCCCCTTCTACCAAAAAGGAAGAAAAAAAAAAGAAGCAGCTTTAGTACCTCAGACTGGGGGGATATAGCAAATTTATAAGCCTACAGCAGATGCATGCCGCTTCTTCCGTGATTATTTGAGCAACAAATAACTGCACATCCATCTCTGTGATTGCAAGGAAACCAACAGAAGGATTCCTAAAATTTTGTTTTTTGTTTCCTTTCCAAACAATATTATCTTTAGTAAGCACTCGAAGAAATAATTAAAGAAAGAAGCACCGAGTTCGGTTAATTCGACAACAAATACTCCAGCCACACAATCATGACTATCAATAAGAAGAATTTACTTTCCAAATGAAACAGTTATTTTGAACAAGAATCAAATGTTTAGTGGATGTTTCTCATATAAGTTGTTCTTTGCTGATTTCTCAGTCTTTCATAACCGTAATCATAATTGTTGAGCTTCATCCAAAAAAACCAACTAGCTGGGGTTCAGTTTTGTCAATCCTTGTTTGACAAAATAGTTACTAAGAATAATTCATTGTAAGACAGATGATGATGTTGGTTCTCGCAGTATTGTACAACAATGTTAATTACAAGGTCTTATGAACTGTAGACAAAAGTATTAGTGCTTCACATTCTCAACACTGCTTCATTTGAGCTCGTTTCATCAATGAGGCCTGCAAGTTCATTTTGTTCTAACCACCAAGATGAGGAAAGTGACCTGTGCCATGCTTATCAAGCTTTGCCTGGAGGTGGCACATTTGTCTCCAGGCACAGATCCAATTCAGTTACATAAACTCAGATTTCTTGCAACAATAAGACATCAAAAACGTCCAATTATTTTTGTCACCAGTAGTTACTTCTTTAACTGACAATTTATCACCAAAGAATCATCAGTCCGTGGGAACCTGAACATCTCGCCAGGCAACATCTTATGAAGCAAATGCTATTTGGACAGATTAGCATTCCAATCTTATATGAAGATAGGTGAGCAATGTAATAATTAAAGTTCATATTTACCCTGAGTTGCTTCAGAAGGATCACAACCAATCAAGGAAAGATATTATATTTTCTGCCTTCTTTTTCAGTTAATAAATCTTCTGCCTTCTTGTCTCCAATGCAAATAATGGACATGGTAGTCCTAAAATGTGTATTTGTTTTGGTGTTGTAGTTTGCTAAGAGGGTTGTCTTCTTGGCAGCTGCCTCCAAAAAAGAAAAGAATTCCACTTCTGGAGAGGCAATGGAAACTGAGAAGCTTCAAGATCACTCATACCCCTCCCTCACTTTGTAGCATGCGCTTTAATACACTTCCAAGGCAAGGGAGACTGCAGTACATTCAGCTTCTACTAAACTACCCTCCATCTCCAAAATCTTATTATTTGTTTAGATTTTAACCATAAGCTACCATCTGCCTTGCATTGCTAAGTAGTCACTTACCAAGCAACTGCACTTCCTTCTCCAACCACTCAAGTCTCCAAACCTCCTTAAATTTGTATTCTCCTTCACCAAACAACTTTTGCCTAGTTCACACTTGGAGAAAGTATTTTAGGAGATTCTTTATTCTAACAATCGTAAATGGATGGCTCCCAAGCGAAGACTACAAAGGGCCAACTATTGAAAATGATCCATTTTCTAGTGGGGCACGATGCCAAAAGCTGAGAAAAATCTGGGCAATCATGGTTGCTTCTCTTCCCCCTGGATATGTGGTCATTCTTTCATTAAATGCCATTTATCATGATTATGGTTATTCTTCACCTAAGGAGAAGTCACCTTACTCTATAAAATGTCATTTTTCAGTTTTTTACGTCTATTGGATCCCAAATCAAAATGAATATCCCAAATTTCTCAAGAAGATGCTTAAATGCAATTTTTTCAAATAATTTCATGTCCAGATGGGGAATTTGGACAAAAATATAGTCTAGAGCAAGAAATTGTGGTTCCTCATAGTATCAATGACGAGAGAGAGAGAGAGAGAGAGAGAGAGAGCGGGCGAGAAGAGAAAGACAGCGAGCGAGCGACAGAGAGAGAGAGAGAGAGAGAGATGAATGGAAAATCATTTCTGTAGCTTAAGAGATTGATTGTGATGAGCTGAAGACCTTTGTAAGCAGTTGCAAGTATTGATTCATCAATGAGGCACTAGCCCAACATACTTTTTTAATGGACCAACACAATGAATGATTTCTCTCAGCAAAGCACCATTATGCTCATAAGCACGAGCTCCTTAATTTCAGGAACCATGCAAATTTTCCACCACGTCCAGTTTGAAATATGATTCTATGCTTCTTAAACAACCCAAGTTCCACTGTCAAGGAACAATGTGAGAACTAAGGGAATACATTCTTGATCCTAGGCTCATTATTCCTACCATTTAGAAGTCACAGATTTATACACCTCTCCTTATTTACTTAAGATTACAGAAGAAGAGCATATGTCATGACGACACCATAATGTAATCCTAAGCAAGACAAATTTACATAGCAGAGCATTACCTTGTGAAGGATCAAGCTAATGTGCAACTTGCCCAGAAGCATAACATGAGATATGAGATGTATCAATTCAAATGCCATGTGCATACCATGCATGAAAAATGCATGTGATAAAACCCACACATATATCACAATGGTTGCTTTGATATATTGTTTTGTATGCATATATGCATGTAAATCCATATTCAGAAAACAACTTCAGAAGGAACCCGACAAAGGTACATGGCAAGAACTTCTATCAAAAAAGAAGTGTATGTATCCTTCTCTACTCCAACATGATTCCATTTTCAAAAAGCAAGAGAAAAAAAAAAGAAGAAGAAATCTGGTATTCAGCCTAGTGTAGTTATCAAGAAGGAAAAATCAGTCGATTTATGAAACTAATAAAACCCAACAACACTTTGAGACATTTTCTCAAACAGCTTAGCTTCGTCTCCAGAAAGCCCACAGTCAGATAAGAGGTGAAGAAGAACGGACTGAGACGTCGCCGGATCCGGTGGGTCCCACAGACTTGACCGCAGAACACGTGTCATATAATTATTGGACCAGGCACCCGTCCGCTGGTTCACTATAAGACGCACATCAATCGTAAAATTTGACGTCATGACTGTAGTATCAAATAAATTTTGATATTAATTTAAATTTTTCCTCCGGGTCTTTAACGGAAGAGTAAAAGCCGGGGGATCCCGCGGATTTCTTCCCGCGGTCGATCATGCCTCCAACCCACCACCCCTTCAATCTCATCCCGAGAATGGTGAAGACTCAACCCGACTCCACCGCTCTCATCTTCGACCTCCTCATCTCCACCTACGCCCGATCTCAAAATCCCGACCCCGCGGTCTTCTACCTCGGCCGCATGCTCCGTCTCGGCCTCAACCCCAAGACCCCCACCTTCAACAACCTCCTCCACCTCCTCCTCGCCTCCCGCCGCTTCCCGGAGGCCCGCGTCCTCTTCCAACAAGCCCGAGGTCGGCTCCAGTTGGACAGCCACAGCTTCGGCATCATGATCCGAGGCCTCTGCAATGCTGGACAGCTCGGCGAGGCTTCGGAGCTGCTAGCCCAGTTCGACGAGAATGGCGGGCCACCCAATGTGGTCTTGCATACTACTTTGATCGATGGATTCTGTAAAAATGGCGACTTGGACCAGGCAAAGAGGTTGTTTGCTAGAATGAGAGAGATTGGTTTGATTCCGAATGTGTTCACCTACACTACAATGATGAGCGGGCACTTCAGAAAGGGCCTTAGAAATGATGGGTTTCAGCTTTATGATGAGATGAAACGAGAAGGTATACCTCCCAATCTTTACACATATAATTCATTGATATCTGAACGCTGCAAAGATGGAAGCTTTAATCTTGCATTTAATCTGCTTGAGGAAATGCGTGAGAATGGAGTTTCATGTAATATCGTGACGTATAATGCATTAATTGGCGGGCTGTGTAAGCAGAAGAAACTGCGAGATGCTGCGAAGTTGTTCGGGAGAATTAGACGGGATGGATTGAGCCCGAGTTTGGTTACATTTAATATACTTATTGATGGGTATTGCAAAGCAGGGAAGATATCGAGTGCTTTGGATGTATTGGATCAGATGAAGGCACGCGGCTGTTCTCCGAGTATTGTTACTTATAATGTACTCATTGCTGGGTTTTCTCGGGCTGGAGATTTAGTGGGGGCCGCCAAGGCTTACAGAGAAATGAAGGAGAGGGGCTTAGCTCCTACTAAAGTAACTTATACTATTCTTGTCGATGCTTTTGCCAGAAGGAATGATATGGCGAGGGCATTTGAGATGTACCAGACCATGGAAAGAGCTGGCTTGGAGGTTGATGTTTACACCTACGGTGTTCTGATTCGGGGGCTGTGTTCGGAAGGTAATATGAAGGATGCATGGAAGTTGTTCAAGTTGATGAGGGAGAAGGCACTGAAGCCGAGCAACGTGATCTATGACATGATGATTTATGGTTATTGTAGGGAAGGCAGCACATACCGGGCTCTCAGGTTGCTTAGGGAAATGAGGGAGAATGGTTTGGTCCCTAATTTTGCTAGCTACAGCACAAGCATTCGTGTTCTGTGCAATGAGGGGAAGTGGCAGGAAGCTGAGGTCCTGCTTAATGAGATGCTGATATCTGGACATCAACCAAGTGAGTCCATCTATAAAGTACTGTCAGATGCCAAGCTGAATTGCCCATAAACACTTCATAAGGTTTCTGATGAACAAGCAAGGGCAATCCATGTGCAGCTCATAGATTGACAGGACAGGCAAAAGGGATTCAAGTGAAAGTTGGTTGCAACATTGGCAGCAATCAGTGTGAATGACCATCGATCGCAGCATTGTTAGGTATTAGGTTGCGAGCCTTTGCTAGAGAATGCAGAATCAAGCCTTGTTAACTGATTCAGGCTCTTTCCGGTCACATGCTTCAGAATGAAATCTGATGTCTACTTGCATGCAATTAATCCATTTTAAGATGGCCAATGATACTTAATTCTGTGAAAGAAATTTGGATGCCTTTCCATGGGATGGCTGTAGAAGAATACCCAGTCAAAGTTATGTAGAAGCTGCATTTTGACAGACAACGGTTCATCACAAGATGATAAAGGTTTCACACACATTTCTGGATTGCATACGTCCAATTGATTCAATCTCTTCTCATCATGCAATCTGCTGTCTGTTCGAATGTAATCAATCCATTTTAAGATAAAAAGTGATATATTAACTGTTGGAAGACAATATGGTTACCTTTATTCAGGAGCTGCATTTTGACAGCGGTGTATTGCAAAGATATCATATACATTAGTAAACTGCAGATGGTACCATATACAGGTCATGGAGAGAAGGATTGAAGTTGGTAAATTAAGTGAAGCAGAGGTACTCAAGCTCTGCTGGCTTTTGAATTCGATAATTTAGCTTGGTGGATCTGGAGGTCTGACAATGCCTGAACCAACCGGTGACTAATGGATGATGCTCGAGTCTTTCTAAATGCAGAATGCGACTTTAAAGAAGGTCGAAGAGGTAGCAAATAAACCAACTGTAGTGGTTTCAGTTGCTGTTGGAAACCATACTGCATCTTGAGAGATTTGCAGTCACTGTCTTGCTTGCTTCATGAAAAGCAAAATTTGATACCAAACTATTTGGTTTTTCATTCATAGGACTGGATACATGTCTCCTCATGAGCTCCAAAATGTTCGTTACAGAAGTTTTCCACACAATACCTTGTAATTACACAGGAGAAAAAACAACTAACAAGGTCATGTAGCTTCACTACAATTTCATCTACTATCACACTTTCTGGACACTTCATCTATGTTTGTAAAATTGCCCTATTAAATAAAATGAGTAGAAATGATGCAAAGTGACCGAGAGTATCACCTCCACAATGACTCATTGCCTCAAATTTCATCAGGATTATATAGAGAATAGGCCGACCAATGCTCTAGGTTATCTCATATCTGCTATTTTAGAGAAAGCTAAGTATCCTTAGGGCATGCAAATGTGGGACTGGCTTAGATGCAGGCCAAATGTTCGTCATTTCATCCCATTTGTGACATAATGTAATCCTAATTAATCAATCAGTTGTGTATCCTAAATTCCTAATTGGATCAAGATGAGGAAAAATTGTTGCCTATACTGCATGCACTACGTGGATCAATACTTCACAGTTTGCAAAATAATTGATGCTGATCTCTTTCATTTGGTAGATCACATTAAATCCGGCTTTTCAATTAAATTCCTTCATTTCCTTTTATCTAAACAATGGATACTCAAAAATGATTTAAAGGAAATAATAGATGGACATAAAATCGAGAAATAAAGTGCTAACAGAATGAAAAATAAGTCCTGTATATTTGTTTAGAGAATTGGAGATAACAGATTGTTCCATATTAAGAATATAATTGTCGAAGACGCAAAATATAGAAAGTCCAATTGTTCTTCCATTAACTGCAATTTTGAATCTTAAAAAATAATTTCTCCTTATTCTATTCTGTTTACTCTCTTATTTTAGCTTCTTTTTTTTCTTTTTTCATTTTCGAACTTTGTTCCTTTAACAACCAAAGAGCTCTCAAAGAAAATTCAATTTTCAAACTTAAAAAATTTAAACCATGGAAAAAGATGAATGCCTATTTTGAAGATCAAAAGTATCCAGACACAACCTTAATTAAAACGGAATTAGTTTGACAAATGTTAGTTGCCTATTAAATATTGAATCGTTATAGTTACTATATAATTTTTTTTGAATAATTTGATCAAACTACTTGATTGGTTTACATGACTGAATTACTTATTTTGGATCAAACTCGATTCAGCTTAGTTTTGAAACCGTTAATAAATTTATGACTTCATGCCAGCCAATAAATTGGATCACTATGATATCAAAGATTACAATGAATAACTTTGCATATCTTCGTCACAATCTCTTTTATTTTAGTACAACCATATTCATATAACAGCAAGAATAAAGATATGACGTCAGGTCTGGGCCGTCCAAATCCTAGACCCCAACCATATCCTCCAGCTAACGGCATGACACTAAACGGATCTGGGCCGTCCAAATCCCACCAAGCTCCTTCGATTAGTTTGCTGACTCCCCTTCCGGACGTATATCTAACGAGCCACATTTAATCTATCAACTCCGCCAATTACATCGCGACCATCAAAACCCCAGAGCCTCTCAATTATCTCCAGTTAGTGAAAACTTAAAGGGCTCGTTTGGTTCGCAGGAAAAGGAGGGGGGAAAGTGTGGTCAACGGGAAAGTAATGAAATGCCTCTTGTTTGGTTGGAGTTTTCAAAGGAGAGAGATGGGAAAGTTGTATTCCCATTGGAATATGATTCCCACATTTCATGGGAAAGTCTTTCCCATGAGAAACATGGGAAAGTTACTTTCCCATGAGGTGGAAATCACTTCTTTTTTATTTTTTCCCAAAAAGACCCTTCAGCATTAAAGAAGCATTAAAGAGGCATTAAAGACCTAATTTTTATTAAGGGCATAATAGGAATTATACATAACTTTCCTAGGAAAATGGATGGTTAACCAAACATAAGCACTTTGGAAATTTGTCACTTTCCCATGGTTAACCAAACATGCCAAAAGTATTCTAGGTATCCTCTTCCTAGGAATCTGATTCTCAGGACCTAGGAGGGAAAATACTTCCCGCGAACCAAACGAGCCCAAAAGGAAACTCTGACAAACCCCGATCCTTGAAAACGTTCCATTAAAACCCTGGCTCGGGATCCGATAGCCCACGTAAACCCGGGAGCGATCCGACGGCCCCCAGCCGCCCTTAGCCCTCGCCATAAAGGGAGAGGGCCGTTTGAGGTTCAAACTAGTCCGGCGACGGTAACGGGCGTCGTCACTGACCGTTACGCATTTTCCGGTTCGCTTTATCGATATCTCTGACGGCGCCGTCACTACGCCGTGACGCGGTCGCTTTCCATAGTCGTTTCTTTCCTCTAAATATTAGGCCTTTAATCTCCTCCCCCTTCTCTCCCTTTCTTTCAACGGGCGAGGTCTTTTTCTTTTTTTGAAAGGCTTCTCGGCCTGGCGAGAGCTTTCTTCGATTCGAGGGTTTCGAACCTCTCCGGCCCAACCCCCCCCGCGAGCTCTCCACGATCCCTGCTGCGCTCCCTCAGCCGAAGCTGCTCGATTCCTCGATCCTCCGTGGTTCTCTCGGCCTCTTCGGGAGGGATCTCAGTTCTTGAAGTCCCACCGACAGCGTAAATCGGTCCGCCACGGCCTCTTGATCCGTTCCCGCTACGATTCCTCCTTTTTCTTGGTCCGAAACCCTGGAAATCTGAGGTCTTGTTCCAGTTCCCATTCTTGCTGCTAATTCCTGGTGTTCTTGAATCGGGATTCGAACGTTGCAGTTCTTTCCGTTATATTGTTGTCTTTTCGTGTTGATGGGCTATTGAGAGTGATACTATGGTTCTTGGGGCGGTTTCTTGATTTAGGATGCGGAGTTGGGGAGGTGATCGGTGGAGGTGATGGCGGCTGTGAAGATAGAGCAGAGCTGTGTGGAGAACAAGCAATCAGCTGCCGCGTCGAGTTCGTCTATCTCCGAGGGAAGTTATGGGTTTTCTAGAATGTCCCCTGCTGGTTCCAGCCCGGCGACATCTTCGCCGTCACACAGGTAATGGTCGTTTGGTGAATTTAGCCGTGGACTTGATCTTTCTTGCTTCGATTTAGTGCTATACGTGTGTTCTTGATTAAGTTCATAATGTTCTCGTGTTTCTTGGATTCTTTATGAGTTTGGATTCAGAAAGCCGGAAATTTGAAGTGGTGATGTGGATGCTCAGCTGCCGTAGTCTGTAGGAAAGACTACCTAGTTCTTTGTTGATTGTTAGGGTTGATTTCTTACTTTGCCTGTAATTACTTTTATTGCTTACGCTTCCAGGTTGGACCAATGTTTCTGCAGATTTAGAAAGTTTTTATGTCAGAACTCAGGAGTGCAGTGTATATCAATAAATGTGCACACTTGCCACGAGCTGTGACTGACATGTGATGGAAGAGGATGTGCATGCCGTAGCACAAGAAAAAACGAGTGTCTTCAGTTAGCTAAAGGGCTTAAGATTATCAACAGGAAATAGCAAAAATTACTGCCGCACATATTCTATTTAATGTTGTAGACACCTGTGCATTTGCTACTTGCTGAAACATCTTCTGTACAGCACACTCTAAAGTAGACTTCCCACTTCATGCTATGACGACACCTGTTTTGAATATAAATGTGGATCTATCACCAAGCATAGCCTCCTAAAACATTGAATCCTGAAGGCACAGTTAGAATTTCAGATCATAAATAACATGCCAATCATATTCTATTGGGACTGTCTTGATAAAAGTGAAAGCTGTGGAAGTATCCATGAGTCTTCACCTTTTTGATATGATGATACAAGGCTGAAATTATCATTATTGGAGGAAAAAAGTTTAGTTTATTTGATGAGCAACTACCATATGTGAAAAATAAAGGAAGAGCAATGATCTAATCATAAACTTAGCAGTAGCTTAAAAAAAGTTGCACAATTTTAATTATTGACCGATCTAAGCATAAGTCTTGTGGGTGAAGTAGATAAGTTGCTTAAAATATCGCATTCTTCACTCTTTAATTCTCATCTATCCCACTATATCTTCTTTTCCATTTTTCTTTTTAACCCCTACTGCCATTTTTCCCTATCAGTGCTCCACTATCAGAAATCCTACCTAACTTTCAATATGCCTCCCTTTTTTGTGACTGAATTCTAGAAGCAATTCTTAAAATGTGTTCACTGCATTGTGCCCATACTTGACCATTTTACTTAATGTAGTTTTCTGATCTTATTTTAAACACAAATTTTCATGGTCTCTAGTTTACAATTAAACATGATGGTTCATAGATTCATCAATAACTTGGGCCACCCTTTTTCAACAAGGTAACCCATTTGAACCATTGCAACACCCAGCTCATGGTCGCAAGTTATGACATGTTAAGCTTTTCACATTTTGTTTTAGTATATACAATTATGGAACTTTTGTTAATGATAATCCAGTGTCTCATATATGTCACCAAATGCAACAGCTAGCTCATGCTTAACACGTCAGACTCCTCTTTGTCATGTCATAGTTATCCAAGCAAGTCAAAAAATGGTGAACTGTTTTCTCTGCAGTATTCTGAACCATAACAATCAAGTCCTCTATCATCATGATACATGTTAGCAGCCGTCATGTTAGATACAATTCAGTTTAAGATCGTCTCGTCGAACATCCTACATTCTGAGGTTTGCATACAACTCGTGTTTGTATTTATTAATGAAATCATTATTACCTTTTGGCAGTCAATCATGACCTATTTTTGCCAAATATGAATGTTGAACTGCAATTATTCTTGGTAGTCCGCTGCCATGTAGTTTGATTCAACTATCATGTATCTAATTTAGCTCCTTCATGCTTGACCTTGGCTTCCTTCAGAATTTAAAGAATGCTAGAATCTTGACATAATTTGAGACATTTGCATTATTGCATGGATAAAGTATTAGTGAGTCAATTATGAATCTTTTCTGAGATATCCAGAAGTTCTATTGCTAATAGAATTTCATATATTTCTGCAAGTCAAAAGTCCTGTAGTTATCAAATAAGTCACCATACGGGGAGGTTCTTGAGAAGATCAAAGGTTAAAGCTACTTTGAAATAGATACTGCTGCAAGTTTATGTAGAAAAATATCCACTTATTGGAAATTAAGTTCTTGAATTGAAATTTCTCTTTAGCTAGGTTGTTGTCTACCCTTTAGATTGTAAAGCAGTTCCAGGATAAGTAAGTGATTTTCGAATTTCTAATCATTTAATGGATAGAAATTGCTACCATTTCTTCAGAGTCCAATGTGTCCAAGCTTCAGAAAAATGTTCAACAGTTAGTTAAATTTCCTACTTTAACGGCCTTTATTTTAATTTCTGATACACATAATGAAGTAATTTTTTGGATTACTTGTGTTCTACTTTAATTTTCCAACCCTCTGTGTTAGATAAGCTTGCATGCTTCTGCTTTCAAAGTATACAATGCCTTCAAGATATTATTGCAAGACTAGTTATGGTTACCTTATTTACAGGAATGCTAAGAAGTAGCAATTTGAGTAAAACTTTGCATGAAACTCATCACAAAAAGAAAGAAGATCTCTTTTTATGGATTAAATTCTACTCATAACCCATTTCTCAAACTAAGACTTCCCCCAGAAAAGAATAACTGAAACTTTTTATAAAATTACAGAACTCAAATTCCAAATTCCAATGGAACCTTATATAGATGCCACTCAAACTATTTAATATCTTAATTCTAATGACTTAACTTCCCTAACCTAATTATTACATTAAGTGGGACTCTGTGGCATAAATTTTACTCAGGAATTAGATTCCAAAGCCTATAGACGGTTGATCTATATACTTAAATTCCTTAAATGAAAATCCTATTCCAGTTACACACATATTTAAAAGTGGAGGAGAATATTAAAACTTCTACCTGAAAATGGACTGCTACATGGAGAATGAAATGGATGGAAGATGATTTTTTTACACCATGTAGTCTACAAAGTCTCTCAACATGGTTGAAACTTGGATTCTTGTGGAGCTCCTTATATTGACACCTAGACTGCTTAATCCTTGGGACTTTCTTAGCTAAACCTGCAAATTTGACAGGACTTTTAACACTAATTCTGCCCAAACTAGAGCTCCTACTAACTAGAGGAATACATAAACAGACTGTATTCAAGAATTAACTTATGTGCTGAAACTAGCTGGTGACAGCGCACGTTTCCTTATATTAGATTGTTAGAAGATGGTCTTTCACAATCAGGATGTTGACACATATCACTCGGTTGTTTTATGACATCCCCCTCTCAAATTAGTGAATTGCCCTTTTTTCTCTCATTTTGCCATAGTACATGTTCAATTTCAAGTTTTCAACCCTTTAATTTTGCTCTAATTTCGCTTGCCTTTGATTCAATCTGCTAGTTCACGATTTTGCCAGATGTTTATCTGATTTGTTTTAATCGATTGTTACAAATCAGTGAGATTTCACCTGAATCCATCAAAGTTAATGTATTGCATCTATATAAACATATTATATAGGATTGGGTTGTATTAGATAGAGGGAGAGGGTATGAAAAGACTTTGTATTCACTATGAAAATCACTAGACCACAATTTCCAGTTAATTTTGTGCAAATGTCCTCTGATATCATAAATATGCATAAAATGCATCCAAAAGTTTGACAAGTGGAATATTTATGAAATGTTTCATCTATGATTAATGCTTAAAACCTACATTAACTTTTAGTTGCATGTGAAGCCAACATCAAGGGGATGGTTATTTCTCTAGCCATTAAATGCAATTAGAAAAACTGATTTCCAGTCTTTTTTGTATTAGAACCATGGCTCATAATTGTAGCTGCGACATGAGCATTGTGGTTACTGGAGGTTGAGCTCATTGCATGAAGTTATTCTGTCTCCTGGCAGAGGAGTCCTTTACTCTCTCAATTGAGCTGCGCAATCACTCCTAGCCTTTGTCAAAGAAGCTTTCAAGTGAAAAAACTTCGGGTATGAAATAAAACATGATTTTTTCTAAGGGTGGAATGCAAAATAAAGGTAATATTATAGGTTATCATCTTTTTATGAGGGATGTTATAGATAGAACAGTGAATAAGTAGATAGTTTTATTACCAATTGATTGATGCATATTTTTTTCCTTGTAGTAAAAGTACTACTTTCATGCATCTTTTGAACTTTAAGTGATCAGCTAGACTCGTTTTTGGATGTGTTTGCCTGCTTCTGATGATTATTTTTATCTTTGTTCTAATGATCATTGATTCATAATCATTTTCTGCTTTATGACACAAGAATTAAATTTCCAGTAGCAATATGGATTTTGTTACTAATTTTTCTTTTGTTGCTATTTATCTACTTTTAACTCTAGGAGGACTAGTGGCCCAATAAGGCGAGCTAAGGGTGGTTGGACACCCCAAGAGGTGAGAACTTTTATTGCAGTTCTTTCTTTCTTTTATATCTATATATCACACAACAATTATAAGCTGTCCAAGATATTGATGCTGACTTTGGAGAAGGTTTGATTGAGTTTTTATATCTTTTTCTTCTTAGTTCCACATTTACGCTTCATGACCATCAGATTATGGAGTTTTCTTTCAAATAATCTTTATTACGTGATAAGGAATTTTTTCAAAAAAAAAATAGAAAACTGAGGGGGCTACCCATCACCCAGCGGCCCAGGTGTAGCTAGGATTCGAGTCTAGGTCATTGGATACCACGGCCCAAGAACTTCACCCATGGAATAGTTGACACCTAATATGCAATAAGGAAGATTACTTATTACAAACATTATTTTTAAAAATATGTAGATACATGTGAACCTAAAAGTTGCCTCTCTGTGTATCGTGTCTTTTGAATTAGTAGAATAATTGTGGTTTCATGTTAGATATCTATATCTTAAAATTGAGTGCATTACTTTTGTCTGGCCATCTTCTGTCTCAATTTATGTCCCATGGATTAGACTTCCTGGATTTGAAGATTGTTTTGGCCATGGTACCTATGAATTTTAACTACTTGGATGTTTGATTGAAATATTTTTCTATAATTCTCATGATTACATATTATCAATTGTGCTAACCTCTAACATGCCACAGGACGAGACATTAAGGAAAGCAGTTGAAGCTTACAAGGGAAGATGTTGGAAGAAAATAGGTTTCCACCTATCTGTTCTCTCGTTCATACTTTTTGTTTATGACCTCATAGAAACCAATCTAAACACCAATATTACATTTATTTGTCCTAGTATGTTGTCTTAGTAAGTTTGTGCAATTATATATAATTTGACAGAGGTGATTTTGGTTATGCCTTTTATTTTAAAGGAAGCAGAAAACGGGACGGGACTTTTGCATTTTAACTTAAACTAAAGAAGAGAAAGGATTTATATAGGAAGGTCTATGTAAAAATAGAGAAAGGTCTATATAAAAATACAGATTATAAAGCTGTATACTTATATAGGACTAAGAAATTCCAAAAATATATTTCAGCTAGCCTTTTTGGGTGAGGTCCTGGGGGTTACAATTTTTGTATCGTACCGACACACAGCATGGTATAGCTTACTGGTCATCTAATTGATATGCCATATTCTTTTTTTATTATTTTTTATTTTTTGTTTTCAATTACTATTTTAATTATTGTGGTTGTTTAATTTAGGATCTTGACATTGTTGTGATGTCTTTTTTGTCACCAAATGGGCATGAAGTATAATTAATATATCAAATAGATTTAAAGTACAAAATATGTACAAACATCTAAAATTTTGTGGAGTGCCTGTCCCTTGTAGATATTGGGATCGCGGTCATAGTCCAAGTCTAGGTTAACTCCAACTTTCCAAATAAGCTGTCCTGTATCTTTGCATCTTATAACCTGTGCCTGCTAGATAGCCACCATGATATTGGTTCTCTGTCTGATATTGGATTGGCCATCAAAGGTTGCGGCATTGAAATCCAGCTAATAAGTTGCCGGAGGCTGTGGAGGGTAGTGGCCACTTGCTATGATACCTTGGATAAAGGATATCTATGCGGATCATACATTGACTGTGTGGAATACGATTTGGTGTATGACTTGGATCCAGATACATCCAGAAATCCTAATCCACACGCAAGGACATTTGCAGCAGCAATGTTGTCTCGAATGACCTTGAGGAGCCATCTTTTCTATGCAATTGTATTTTTATGGACTCTACTAGGTCGTGCAACGTGGTCTCTATTCTGTGTGGCATGATTGAACTAGGACTCATTGGTGTATCAAAGATCCTAGGATTGTGAGTTATATGTAGCTATGCCATGTCCACCACTACCTCCGTGGCCACTAGATACATCGTTGCTCGAACTATCATCATCATCTTTGGCATCACAAAATGATCTGGGCAACTGGTCATCTGAGGGCGCGCTATTTTCTGACTTAGAGCAGGCTCTTCATCCACTCTCTCCAATAGAACTGTAGTTTCTTTTCTATTTTCCAAACCTAAGAATTTACCTTCTTTTCTCGGATCCTCTTGCCCATCTGGTTATTAGCTAAAAATATTTGAATAAAGTGGCATGATTAGTCATTAAAAATCTGAGGAGCTTTATCTGACTGTAAAGATATAATATTTTTTTAGTATTTGAAACCAACTTCTTGATATTTTAACTTTTTTCTAATGAAATTTTTTTGAGAATTTGGTTTGATTTTCTTATTGTTTGTATGTGCCTGTGCAGCTGAGTTTTTTCCTGATAGAACAGAAGTTCAATGTCTGCATCGGTGGCAAAAGGTTCTCAATCCTGAACTAATCAAAGGTCCATGGACTCTGGAGGTTTGATGGTGACCTACTACCCAGTTCAGTCACAGTTTTAGCAAATCAATACTGCAAAATAAATCATTTTTTTCTTTCCCATTGCTCCTTTGCTTTGCAGGAAGATGAAAAAATTATTAATCTTGTACAGAAGTATGGGCCAACAAAATGGTCTGTTATAGCAAAATCTCTGCCTGGCCGCATTGGAAAACAATGTCGGGAGAGGTACTTTCTGAATATGCAGTTTTAGTAATAGTTAACAAACCACTCTTAATATTAGCTCTGTAAATGTTTCCTTGAGACAGTCCATTTACTGTTCCCTGCTGGCAAGCTCTATCATGCAATGTGCAGAGTAACTATAACCAGGCTTTAGGAAAGATAGTGGAATGAATCCCATAAATGTTACAGTTTACTGGGTATTACAATCACTGGACAAATAGTTGCAAATTGCTGGCGGGTTCCAACACTTTGACCGATAGGAGGTTCATATATTTATTTTTGAGAAGAAGATCTCAATACTATCCATCTCCTTATCAAAATAATCAGGAGGGAGGGCCTACAAAGGGAACCTAATTAAATGATCATGTATTGTTTATGTCAAACTTTTTGTTTTTATCTAACTCCTTGTTTAATATGTTTTTCCATTTGCCACTATAATTTTTTTTTAAGATTTTGTGTTTCCTCCGTGAGGTAAATGAAACTGCAAGATATGTTTATTCTTGTGCTGATTTTTGGCTGTGATTTTAGATGGTAATCAATGTTAACTAGAAATTTTTGCACATATTATTATATTGTCAATAATAGAGAAGAATAAGGAATTCCTCAAATGGGTAGCTTAAGGCCTTACAGAATGGTCTAAGACTAGAAGCTTATAGATCAACTATCTACAAGATTACATATTATAGTGTGAATTTGGGATGTCCACAAGGCAGTGTTGTGGTAAGAGATGCTTGTGGGCTGTATCCTTATTTTAAGTGTGAGACCTTATAGGAACACTGGTAGACTTGGTTTGCTATAATGCCCTTGTATTTGATTTCAGGCAAGGTGACTAACTCATGATAAGTTATGAGTTCACTTAGATAAAATTTGCATCTTTTGAAGAGTAGGCTCCAGTCCAAGGTCCGCTGTACCGGTCCGGACCGGTACCGTACCGGTCCGGACCACTTTCTTTCCCATCAAAAAAAAAAAAAAAACCACAGCGAGGCGCTGTGGTTCCCCCCCCCCCCCAAAAAAAAACACCGTACCGGTGCGAACCGGCCGGTTCGCACCGGTACGAGGCCGGTACGAAGTGGTACCGGCCGGTACCAGCCGGTACGGTCTCCGTACCGGCCGGTTCACAGAAGAAAACTGGAAATACCGGTTTTCATCTGTGTCCGGTACCGGTCAGGGACCGGACCGGTATGTACCGGCCCGTACCGGCCGGTACGGGCCGGTACGGCATTCCTTGGGCTCCACCTTTTTCCTTTGTTTTCATTATTATTATTTGATGTCTGAACTGTTAAGGAGCATACTTTAAGGGCTTATCACCTCCTGGTAACGAGTTCTAGAAATTTGTTTGCATTACTCTGCAAGTATCTTCTCTTTATTTTCAAAATGAGGGAAACATTGACTTTTAATTGCCCATTTTCTTTTGGAAATGAGAGCCCAGATCTTTAGGTCCTTAAAATAATTGATATAAAAAATTAAGTTCCTTACAGTTGTAAATTGCTCCAATTGGCATCATAAGATTATCTGTCTTTATCATGTTCAGTTTGCTAATTCATTGGGTCTTTAACATTTTATTAGGTGGCATAATCATCTGAATCCTTTGATAAAAAAAGATGCTTGGACAGTAGAGGAGGAGCTCACTCTTATGAATGCTCACCGCATACATGGAAATAAATGGGCAGAAATTGCAAAACTTTTATCTGGAAGGTATTGATTCTCTTGGAATATCATCCTTTGGATGATTTTTCTATCCGGATAATTTTTTCCCTTAAAGTAACAGAGTCTTCATGTGCTGTTTAGTTTGCTTCTTTAACTCTTAGTCATGACTGAACATCTTTTGAAAACATGTGCCCCATTATTTTAGAAGCTTTATACTTGAAACACAAAGATGCACATACATGCAAGAGCGCATATGCATATAAATTCATTTAAAAATAAGGAGAGAGGTTGGTAAACAAACAGATCTTCTGACAACTTTGTTAAGATGACAGTACTTCCCAAATGTCTAAACAAACAGTCCTGACTACTACATTAAGATGATGGTACTCCCTGCATGCTACTAGTGTCATCATGCTTGTTTGAATTATATATCTTTGCTGCTCCTTGAAGGTTCAAAACCAACATTGAATACTCTTATTTTATGATTGGAATAGCACTGTTAGCAAAATCAAAAATCAAAATGAAGGAAGAGGCTTGTCACTTTACCATGGACCTTGTTCACTTTTTTATTGAAGTTTTTTCTAGCAATGCCTCCCAAAATTTCAGCTCATAAAAAGACTTGGATTTTATGTGAATAAGAGGATAAAAAACATATTTCTTCCAACAAGAAGGTTTTTTTTTTTTTTGGCAAACAGAGAAAGCAATAGAAAGATTCAACTAAGAAGATGCCATTGGACTTCCATCTTATACATGTGTAATATTCAATTTCTGTCCTCCACTATTTTGGAAATCATGGATAACAAAGGGCAAGCTTTATTAGTTTCCTTATATTGAAGGCTTCCAAACACATGATCGCATATTCCCCACATTCTTGTTCACATGCGTAATTCCTCATAAAAGCTTCAAAGACTTGCACCAACTGAAGTCCTAGAAGATGGAATTAGTCTCTCCTTATGACCACCTATTTTTTATTATTTCTGATGTTGTCACCTTTCCCCTGAGAAACCTAACCCCACCTTATAACAAGTCAACCCCTTCCCTAATGAAGGCCCTCCTTCATGCAATTCTCATCATGGTCAACCTAAAAATGTACTTATAAATGGAACTACACATCCAGCTCCTAGATTACTCCTCTCCATGTTTCTTGTCCAGGCAAGTAGATGAAGTTATTTTTAGTGACTTCACATCCTCTGCCCCTACAAATTATTGTGTTGCAATCAAAATAATTAGGAAAATTAGAGCTCTACAGGTTATACATATCATGTACAGGAGGTTTGGCATAACTGCTTGACTAGGATGTTTCTGTCCCATTAATTTCTTAACGGCCCTTTCTGTGACATGATTTGGTTCATGCTTTGAAGTCCATCCGACCTCATAGGCTTCCATGATGCTCAAAATGAAAGCTACTTTTGAATTTCCTTGATAATAAACCTCCCCTTTCATCCCCATCCATAGAACTAACCACAATACCTTGACTGTATGCCCTGAATTCACTCAAAGAAAGCAAAAACACTGTTACTAAAATTTACCAACTTTTCATGATTATCTTCACACAATAGATAAATCTACAAATCAGAGTAGCTAATCAGGGTGGTTTTTTCATACACCATAATGCCTCGATAAGCAGTCTGTCCTTCTCGATCACCTATGAGGGAATTTCACAACTAAAAATCTTTTCAACTAAACCTACAAGGGAATTTTACAAAAAATTAACATATCAATTGAGTGAAGTAGGTGGATTTGTCTTTCATTTGGGTTGATGTGGAAATTAGCATATGCAACTTTTATTATTTATTTTTTTTTAAATTTTGAGTGGATATAATACCTCTCCACGTGGATAAACATTGTCAGTTCCTTTGTTTCAATTTGGTTTGTGGTCACCAAACTTCCCTTAGATTTGCGGAGCTCTCAAGTTCTTTTATGCTTGATCTATTATTTGCAATAAACCTTGTTTGCATTTATTGATATATGTGTAACTGAAATGGGAGCTAGATCGACTTTTTCACTGTAGCATGTATTTTATTAACTGCTCGGTATAACTATCAGAGAATTCATTGTAGTATTATACTACCATTAAGAGGAATGAAAAGAACGAATTTCTTCATGTTGAAATGTGATAGAGATTTGTTTGTTCTCAAGGATTCTCTTTGTTTGATATTTGAAGTTTAAATAGTTATGTTTTTTCATTGGAGTATCAAATTTTCGCCAGATGCTTAGGATTGCTGTTTATGTTCCACCAGTTTGATGCAAGACTTGTTCATACCATATTTTTCTTTGGTAACCATTTGTTTGAATTTTATTATTGCCGGGGTACTCTGTCCATGTCATTCTGGCTTCTCTTTCCCTGCTTCCTTCTGCTTCTTAAATTTGAAGTTGTATAATCCTATAGAATGTGATCACGATTTTATAGAAAGTTAACTGCTCATCTTTGCTGGATGGTTTGAGGCTGTCTCAGTTGTTCACAATAATGTTATTATTTTGTGCATCACCTGGATGTTTATGGCTAGCACTTATCCATTGGTGTTTATCTGATCTATGCTTTTTTCCTTTTCTTTTTCTTTGTGTGTGTAGGACTGATAACTCAATAAAGAACCACTGGAATAGTTCATTAAAGAAAAAGTTAGATTTCTACTTGGCAACTGGTAAACTTCCACCAGTTCCAAAACCTGGTGAGCATAGTGGTTCGAAAGATATAGGGAACCCAACTAGTGGACATTTGAATAAAGGGTCAGATACAAGTACCAAAGCTTTATCAGAAATTGCTGGTTCCACACATTCTCTCCTGCCTTCTGAATCATGTAAGTTGGAAGAGCATGGGGAGTGGTTGGGGCCCTCAACCATACAAATTTCTTCTTCAGAAACTTTTACAGGTGTGCCAATAAGAGAACTTAATAGTTCTGCTGTTGCATGCCAAGCACAGGCCATGCAAGTGGATAATATCTCCAATGGATCTGATCCAGGAGAAAGGTTCTGGAATGATAGCAACACTGGCGAAAGTGATAAAGATAACAAGATACCTGGGATAACTCTGCCCTCTGAACTTTCCTCTACATTTGGTTCTCTCTGTTATGAGCCACCTCAGTTAGAAGATCTTGATGTTTCTGTAGATTCTACTCTTTTAAACACACATGATGTTAATCAGCAGTCATACAGCTTAGGGATGGTTACATCCCCTCCTGACTATTTCACCCCACCCTTTGTGAGTGGAAAGAGTTCAAGCCAGCATAGTGCTGAATCCATATTAAAGAATGCAGCTAGGAGCTTCCCTAATACTCCCTCTATTTTACGAAGAAGAAAAAGGGAAGCAAATACACATCTTCCACCTGATAGAACTGTGCAAACAGATCAGATAAGAATCCAGGACAGCTCTTGTACTCCTATAGAAGGAAAATCTGGAATTGACCAACAGCCCTCCAAGTTTTCGAATTTGTTGTGTACAAGTCCATGTGATGATGGTAGAATTGTGCCATATAATGGTAAGACCTTCAATGTTTCTCCTCCATATCGGTTGAGGTCCAAAAGAACGTCAATTATCAAATCTGTGGAGAAGAAGCTTGATTTTACATCAAGGGAGGACAATATTGATGGTAATGCGAAATCTCTGAGCTTGGCTATCAATAGCAGTTCTCATAGTGCCGATTGCAACTGCAACCTTCCAAGCATGCAGGGGAGGAAACTGAGTGAATGTCCAGTCGGATTGGAAATCTTGGCCAATGACTCAACCCTCATACAACCAAGTTTGGCATGACCTAAGCACAAACGTAAGTATGAACTTTGATTAAATTAATGAATGCATATTAGTTGGTATACTCTGTTATCTGTGGACATCCTAAAATGCATTATACAGTTAGTTTCCCTTTTAATATTTTTTTTTTTAAAAAAAATCCCATCTCATTTGTGAGCAAATCAGTCCCTTTCGATGCCCAAATTCTTAATTCAGCTTTACAAGCTTGGTAACTTGTGTTGTAGTCATTTCATAATTTCATAGGCATAGACTATATTCTAATTTCACTTTAATTATTTGAATCCATATTAGGTTAGTCTCAATACTAATACCTTATTAAATCATTCCATGGAAGTTGTTATTTATAAACATTTAAGGAATATTGTTATATACGTACGTATGTTTGTGTATGTATGCAAGTACGGAGGCCTGCATGGATGCATGCATGTTGAATCTATTTGAGTTCAGCTTTTAGGAAAGAATTTGGTGCATCCGGAGTACAAAAAAAACTAAGTGCCTGTTTGGATAATTGAGCTGAAAATTCTATATGATTTACAGGTTGGGCTAGTACAACCAGCAAGATCATAGGATTATAGGCTGGGCTAGGGGCATATTTGTAAATCCCTAGGAATAGCTTTGGAGACATGGGTTGGCCTGAATCCCATGTCTCCAAAGCTATTCCTGGGGATTTACGAATATGGGCCCAACATAGCCTGTAGTCTTATGATCTTGCTGGTTGTACTAGCCCAACCCGCAAATCCTATAGAATTTTCAGCCCAATCATCTCAATCATCCAAATAGGCCCTAAATGTATATTCATATTCTGCCAATTTGCTAACCTTGATAACTGGCACAAAGCTTTTAGCTGTAATAATAATTACGTACTTAGCCAATTTTAAGTTGACATCATAGTTTGTTGTATTGGACCTTACCACCCAATATAGGGCATACCATATTGTATTGGTGGGGTACCAAGATTGGGTATGCCCTGTACTAAGTATCAATACTGAGCTATGCACCCTACGGACGCTCGGTATGGGGTATACCAGTTGGATACAGATACAAATGCAACTAAGACTGCAAACCTTGCTTGAGATATCTAAGAAGCTTATAACTTTATAATAAATTCTCTTGTATTACATAAATTGCATGTGTTTTTTGCAACTATGTTTCTGTATGATAATTAACTCATCAGATATGTGTTTGTTATAGTGGTGTAAGTGATGGGTGAGACAGATACCACTTAATTGTGTTTCATTGTTGACCAAAGGCTGCTTGAAATCTGCAAAGTTTAACTTGAATATGTGAAAGCTTATAAGATTCTTTTTGCATATATTACATGCATGTAATCATGTATCAGGGTGGTGAATGGGGACAGACGCATCTCTTCATTGATATGGCTTTTTAAATAACAGTTTAACACATGGCAGGCATTTACTTGTTAATGGCTTTAATGTTTGCTGAGTTGGGTTTCAAAACATCCAACCACATGATTAGCAGGATACCACAATCTATTCAAATGTTGATTTGTGTATCTCAAAATTTTCCTATTGCAGGCTCAACGTCCTTTTAGTTCCCTCCTGATTATCACTTTTTGCTACTAGCTCTCCGGCAACTCTGGATTTGAAGTTTGGAGTCCTATTTGCTTCTGTTCTATGACCATATTGTGGTTATGAATTGACTGTTGATTATATTCTGTTGTCTGTTGATGTAGGTTTCTAGTTCTGCATTGATCCAGAAGGACTGAAGACTTGAGATGTCTTCATCACCGCAAACATAGCTCCAAACTAGAAATTTTGAGAAGTCCTGTTGCCCAAGGACACTTTGGACAAAACCAGTCTCTGCATCATACACCGAGGAGTGAGAAAACCAAGAAAGCTTGCACGTTCCATGTTGACTGTATGGATGATAGCTCTCATGTTGCATGTAATTTTTTAGTACAGAACCGGTATCCAGATAAAGTCAAGATGGTTTGGATGTTAGAAAAGGCATCACTTGTAGATAAACATTCTCAAAGGATAAGTTGCTTTAGAAACCTGTAGTTGAATAAGAGCTTCAGCTAGAAGAATTATGTACCTCAACTTGAAATGCCAAGAATCAGCTCTATATTTCACTATTACCATTGTTGTTAATGATCGGCAAAATGAGATGCAAAGAAAAATTCTGTAGGCACTTCTAATTTCTGCACCGACTGTAATAGTAATAAGCTCAGCTTGTTTTAAGAATTGTATCATTATAATGGCCGGTGAAGTTTAGATTTTTGTGGAAGACGAACAGTGCGGCTGATTGGGTGGCTTTTTTTGGGAGGGTTCTTTTGGGAGAACCAAGTAGGTGTTTTTTATTCTCATCAACAGCTTTTTTGTTTTTTCTAATTTTGTTTGCTACGGTCATACATGCGTGAGGCACTGTTGTATCAAAATAAAAATGTCTAGATTCCTTTAGCTTTCAGATATTCTGAAAGGTAAAAAATACTAAAATAACAAAAGTTATCAACATAAAATTATAAATACAAGCAAATCAAAGAGGCATAAGAGTAGGAGCATGCTAGGAATGACAACTTTTTGCAGTAAAAAAAAAAGAAGAAATAAAATGTGAAGGAGAAAAAGAAAATGAAATTTTGGAACCAAGGTTTCCATGGAAAGAAGGAAATATGCCTCGAGGCTCAACATGCAGCAAAGCTTCAAGGTTTAACTGTTTAGATCGGAAGGAAGAGCAAACATCTTTTCGTAATTCAATTTTCCAATCAAAACATCTTGATCCATTTATGATGTCATATAGGAAAATAAAGTCTGAGTCATTGATCAAAATGCGTATACCTGTAGTCCATATTTTTAAATTTTAATTACCTAGGCTATTTTTAGGGATCCAAACAACCTATGAATGCTTAATTCAGGCAATTGGAAGGTAATCACTTAAAAAATTGGACAACTTTGATGAGAATAAACAGCCTCCTTACTTTTCACAAGGGAATAATTCAATAGGATTTACATGGTTTTTTGAGAATAAATATGATTTACATGGTTCAGAAAATATTCCATGCATAAGTCTAACTATTGAATTCTAAAAGCATATAAGAAACACAACTTTTCTACATCTAACCCTTCAACCTAGCCATATCATCCATCTTTTACCAATACTTTGACTAATAGAATTTAGCTATCTAGCATTTCATAACAACCCTTAGATTTATATCCCTGATTAAATCCTGACATTTAAAAAACTCATCTCTATAAATATCCCCTATTCTTTCCAAAATCCAAGATTGAAAATAGTGACAAACCATCAAGTATAGGAGAGATTCTATCATAATTTCTACTTGAAATACCATCCTTCGTCCTCAAACCATGCTTTCTTCTACTTCCATCCAGTCTCCAAAATCCTACCTCTCATTCTTGCTTAATCTCTTGCAATCAAGAATAGAGTATCAACAAGGGTATTGGGCACTACATCTCTCTCCTCTTCCTCTCTCCTTTTCTTTTTTCCTTGCGTTCTTCATTTCATCTTGCATAAAGCCATCGTCTAGAGATAGAAGTCTTATTTCATCTTGCATAATTTGGTTAATCATGACTGGCTTTTCTTTTCTGCTTGTTGTGATTGATTCATAGAAGGTAGGAATCCGAGTAGAAATTAATATGTATCAACAAATTTTGGGGAAAAACTATAAACTCAGAAGAAAACAGGAAACTCCAAAATATCAGAAACTCCACAAGATTTTGATCGCTTTGATGGGAAATCTACATCCGAGCAACAGATTGCTCCCTCTGAGGAGACTGCCTCCTATAACACTTACTTATATTCCTCCATACATGATTAAACAGCATAAAACCCCATGACATGCAACAGTTTATCATTCAGAGCCAAATTTGTCAAACCCTTTCTTGTCTGTTCAAAAGATCATCCTAATCTTCATCGCGCGAGCGAGTTGACAAAAATAAGATCTAATATCATAGTTTTTACTTAATCCTTCAACAATTCCCCAACTGCCATAAAACCAAAAACATAATAATAGGAAGAGGATTATTATGCCATTGTTTTTTTTTGTCCTTTCTAATTGTTTCATTGTATTAATTGCAACAAATGAAGCCAAGGTAATCATAATATCATATATAACCGACAACAGATCCATTTTGAACAGCTGCAGCAAATGCACGATGGAAGAGATCCATTCTCGTTCCTCTTCTTGTTCTTTTTACATAACTGTAAGTGGTGGAAAGCTTTTTCAGCAGGGAGCCAGGACCATTACAGCAATATAAACAGATCAAAGGAACAGGATGTACATTCCGTGCATTTATCAGAGACAGACCATTTCCATGGAGTAGGAGCTTTGTTTTTCGAGCTCTTTCCTCATAACTGTCTCCCAATCAAAATACCATGCAACCTCTACAGCCAGATCTCTCATCTATATGGAGGTGGATTCTGTCTTCCAACTTCTGTCAAAGTTCTTCAAGGAAACCAGCTTGCTAGGCGCCGCTAGCAGCCCAACCTCAGAGATCACATACAATAAAAGGATAATTGAATGGAACAAGATTGAACCATTGAAAGATAACCTTACTGTACTTCAAAATAGTTTGAGATATAAGGGCAAGACAAAGCATGGCTGTTTTTTCTTTGTTCCATTGACAAAACTAAGAACAATATCATACTGATTGGTCTAGACCACAACAATACATTAATTCATCAACTAGTGCTCAGTTCTATAAAGAGAAGAGAACGATCACACAAGGAAGACTTGGAGAGACCCCAAATGCCTTCCTCCTACCATGATTTCACCTCACCGACCATTGATCTCGGTCCCCGACCATTGACGACAGCCCATCTGGTCAAGAAACTTGGTCAGCCGCACGTGCTTCGCAGCCCACTGCTCCGCTAGTTTCTGTTCCTTGGCTTCAGCATCCCTCCTCAATCCTAGAAGCTGCTCCTTGTACTCTGCTTCAATCCTCTCCAGCGCCAGCTGCTGCTCCTCCCGAAGCGCCCTCACCTTGGCCTCAATCTCCTCCATCTTCTCCCTCCTCTTGCAAGCCTTCTCCGACTCCAGCTGCAGCTCGACCCTCTTCAGCCTCCATGCCGCTTCCTTCTTGTGCACCGCCCAAGCTCGATGCCCTTCTTCCAGCTCCCTGCAGCACTCTAACAGCTCGGAGACCACCTGACCCCGACCGAAGGAACTCCTGGTACGATGTTCTGCTGCGAACCGGCCAAGCCCTTGCTGTTATCTGCTCCTCGATCTGTTTGAAGCCAGGGCATCGAAGCAGGAGGCGCGGCGGAAGGCGAGAGAGTGAGAGCGACAGAAGGCGAGGACGGTCTGTGGGAGCTGTTGGAGTTGGAAAGCCATGGAGGAAGCAATGGTGCGGCCATGAGCAACGGGGTGATCCGGCGCTCTTTAACCAGCTTCTCTGCAAAGTTCTCGAGGATCCGATCGTAGTTTCCCTGCTCGAACGCGCCCACAGCAGGCTTGCTGCTCTCTCTCTGCTCCCTCTGCTGCTTCTCCTTGAAGACTTCCCACCACTTGCCAAGCCTCTTGGCGGTGCGGCCCGGGACCTCGGCAGCAATCCTCTTCCACTTGTTACCGTGCTTGGCCTGGAGCTTGATCACAAGGCGCTGCTCCTCCTCGGTTAGAGAGCCCTTCTTGATCCCAGGCTTAAGGTAGTTCTTCCACCTCTCCAAGCAGGATTTCGCATCCCTGTTGAGAGGCACATTCATTCGCTGCGACACAAGGTTCCACTCCCGGGCTCCATACTGCTTCACGTATGCGCACAGAACTGCATCCTCTTCAGCTCTCCAGCGCTGCCTCTCCTTCATTTGCGGTGGCCACCACCCATCCCCTCAAATTCCTCATAGCCAGAGTATATTCACCTGATAACAGCTGCTGCAAGAATCCTAATGCTTCAGAAACAAAACGGGTTGATAGAGACAAATCATCCAGATATTTACAACCATGAAATACTAGCAATATATATATATATATATATATATATATATATAGATAGAGAGAGAGAGAGAGAGAGAGAGAGAGAGAGAGAGAGAGATTAGGCTAAATAGATGAGGAATTTTCGATTGTTGGGAAGCAGTTGTTGCTTTCAATATCTGTCTATTAGAGACCACATCCATTGGAAAAATTTGAAGATCCGAAGGGCTTCGAGGACTTGATTTCAGACCACCCACAGTCACATGATCAGTCGATTACACCAGGTAGCGAGCGTCATGGAAACAGTAACAACAACTGCTGAATAATGAAACATGTATATCAACACTTCCGCACAGTGTTGAATAGTTTTATAGAGAACCAAATCGTTAAGCAAGGGATTGTGATGGCTTCCTGTCTGTACGAAACATGGCAATACAGCGAAGATGAAGAGATGGATGCGGACAAGTATTCAGAAATGGCTCTCTCCGACGTGCAACATGGTTATATGATTATTTAGCAAAATGGAAACAGGGATTAACACATATTTTGCTTAGCAGGAACGCAGCATGCGTCCAAAGAAATGCTTATCTACGGAAACGGCCCAACATCACCAATGGTTATATATATTATTATGTATAAACATGTAATAATAGTTCAGTAGACAGAGAGAGAGAGAGAGAGCGCTATTTGTGGGAAAAAGCAAGCATGTATCACAAAACAGTCACACAACTCGCTGTGGTACTAAACTTTTCTCCTTCCCATCTTAATATTAGCTGGTGGATCTGTCATCAAGAACAGAGATTTGCAAGATTTTTATATGAGCATCAACATCAGATTAAGCTAACTTAACAACAACAACACAAGATCCGTATCCCATGAAGACTTAAAATAAATCAGGATCCGCGGGTCCACTCGGTCCAATCCGACAATCATTTTTTTTATTAAATTGCCGGAATAAAGGAATAAGCGACACGACATGGATCCGTGGTGGATCGAAGAGAGATACGGGAGCAAGTTTTAGTTGACAGGAAATATTGTTATATTACAAGCTAAATTTCTCGCGGTGAAAGCAACCTTAGAAAGCTAGAAAAGTGGTTAAGAACTATGCAAAAAAAGTACTCCACATACATACATGGCGAAGACATGAACCAGTTTAGCCCAAGACGCCATGCTTCTCCATCCTCGTGAGCTTGATCATTTCCAAATTCTCGAAAAGACACGAACTGGTGCAGTTAAATTACATTAAAGTACAAAGCAGAACAAAGAGAGAAAACAGAGCACCAGGTAAACTTCCTACATTCAACCACCGCACGCTTGCTCCCGCGGTATCACCCCTAACCATTTGCATAAGAGGGCAGAGGTTCGATTCTAGTTGGAGACAGACCGCGAGGGGACAGAGTAGAACTTAGGGATTAGCCCCTTCCAAACCCAACAAAAAAGAAAGGAGGGGCGGGGGGAGAACTTACCACATTCTTTTCCCAAGGATTTGATTGATTTGATGTTGTCTTTAAAATAAATGATAGATAACCACAAGTAAAACGGCGAGAGAGAGAGAGAGAGAGAGGGAGAGAGATCTCTTACGGCTGCAAAAAATTTCCGGCGCCGTCTTCCTTCAAATCCAGAGGCCAAGAAGGAGGAGCAAAGGGCGAAAAGTAACGAGAGATGGGAAGCTTAGAGAGATGATGATGAGAGGGAATAGTAGAAAGGCGAAGAGAGGAAAGGGAAAGGGGAGAATGGGAGCGGGTAAGAAGGAGGGAAGGGAAGGGAGAGAGGGCCCCTGACAGCAGCGCAAAGGAAGGGCACGCCAAGGGAAAAGAGGAAGGGTTGCGGGTAGGGTGGGGGACGACTCGGTAACTCGGACAAGACTTGGGAATGTGCTGACGTCATCCCGGGGAACACGAGGATGAGCCAGCCTCATCCCTTTCCCATCAAGATCCAATAGATATTTCCAGAAACAAAAACAAAAAAAACAACACGCACACACGCATAAATTCCTCCGTTACGTCTTTTCGTGGTAACCAGGGATGGGTGGGCGGGAGAATGCCGGAAAAAGCGAATCCCTTGCCCGACCTGGACACCGGCCACCATTCTTCGATGACGTGGCTCGTTCCTGCTCGCACAGTCCTACCGGGGTCCATATTTCAACCAATCAGCTAATAACACGTTGTAAAGATAGCTGCTTGCTGCCTGCGACTAGACAGCTGATGCGTCCGCCTTGGCATAACGGTAAAGCTGGCGATCCCAGACGATATTTTAGAATAAGATTTACGGGGGCGGGGGAGGAACAGGAGAAGGAAAAAAACAGAGGGGGGAAAGTGGGGTAGGTTAACCGGAGGGGATGGTCCGCGGGGTTCGAGGTGGCGCTCGCCTAATTATTGGCGTTAAGCAATTATTTATATGCCACCGGGACTGGTGCGGGGGGTTAACTTAACTACTAAGTACTTAACTTCCCCTCCTCCATTAACGTAGGGTCTCAGAACTTCTGAATGGTCGGCGAATCCCACCGAGGAGCCAAACGGCAAAAGCCGGTCAAAAAAAGATAAAAAGCAGTCGGGTCGCCGTCTCCATTTTTCATTTTTGACCTTAATCTCGACTCCCTCGTAAATCCCTCTGGGTACCGACAACTCTTTATCTTCCTAATAGGAATTAGACTGGAGCTGGAGAGTGGGAGGAGTCAGCGATCCCCGCCCCGGTACGGACGGGATCTTCGTCTCCCTCTAGTGAGCGCCATCATTAGAGAGAGAGAGAGAGAGAGAGAGAGAGTGAGGAGGTGTGTGGTTGCAGAGGCGTGGGGAGGTGGAGGAGACTGTAGTCCGTGTTTCGCGGCACAAGGCGACAACGCGATGGGGACTCGACCTCCCGGCCACTCCTCTCAAGGTGTCAGGGAGCGGTAACGTCGTCTCCTGCAACGCGGGTCCCACCTCTTCGATCGGTAGAAGAAGGGAAGTACGCGGAGAGGCGCCCATCTGCCCTCCGGTCCCCGCCCTGCAGCTCCCTCGTCGCCGCCCGGACAGCCCGAGGCGGACCCTGTCGTCGGTCTCACATGCATGGTCCCCCCGTGGGCCCCACAAGGAGCAGCGTGGCATCTCAGCGAATCCTGCCGGTTGGGGTGTCAGACGGAGCAGCGTCGAGTTATCTCTCGTTGCATCATCGTAAATGCTGAGCGGCAGCCCCACTTCTGGTTTTGCGTTTGAGCTAATGGCGTGGCACGAGGAGGAAGGTACGGCAGGATCACGTGAAACCCATTCGGGATCTGAGGGACTGGGTTAGGTCACATTTATGGTCCATGCTGTGGTCCTCAATGCAGACGGTGGTGGACCGGTCTACTCGCGTCTAATTCGGTGAATCCGGAACCCCCGGATAACGTCCTGGATTCATGGGCCACAACGAAGTTTATAATTGGTCGGCTCTTCCCTCCTTTTTTTTATAATTTTTCCACCGTAGTGCATCCACTTTATTAATTTTCTTTATCTTCCATGATAAAGCAGTCAATTGTAGGAGTTTCATTTATTAGAATCATCTAGATCAAAATATTTAGAAAAAGGGATCATTGAGATTCAAACCCAAAATCACCTCGGATAAAGAGAGCTGCACCAATTTGCGCCGCTACACTATTTTAACCCAATGGTGTTGACAAATTTTTTTTTTTTTTTTTGGTACCATTTTAATGTCCCTGTGACACACAAAAACTAAGATTTTTTACCTCCCCGGAGCAATGCGTTCGGCAACAGATTATTTCGATGGCAGCTTTGAGCAATATTTACCGCTTAAACTAGGAAGATTAGCACAATGTGCGCTTGAAAGGCAGAGCAAACCTACCTCACTTTGCAAACAAGTGGGCATCCTTAACAAATTGGGTTGGGGACTAATGTTATTACCAGCGATAACATTACTAGCAAATGGTAATTAATATTGAAGCTGTTATCGAACATGGTATCGGTCATTTGTACTCATGTATCCTTTGCATGACTAGATATCAGAATAAATAATCATCTAATACTGATACTTTTTCTCCAAAAAAATAGATATAACGAGATAAACCGACCAATTAAAACTTACCATCTAGCTATCTGCATCCTAGCTGCCCTGATTGCTACTTGTTTTCTAATAAATGCGACATCCAAATAAATCCACGCAACTAAGAAGCGGGCGTAATTCACGCACGAGATATATTGTTTGTTACCTTGCTCGCCTATGTATTGCAGCAGGCGCCCTTTTTAAAAATATTACATCATACTTTAAATCTTGAATTTCAAAAGAAACACATGAAACGGAGACACATAATGACTTTGTAATAAATGAAAAATGAGAAAACGCTCATACCCACCTATCACACCCATATGAATCCATTATGACGAAATGGTATGGTGGTTAAGCTGAACACTGCCGCTTCAATATAGGTTATAGATTCATAATAGGCTAGCTGGATTGCCAACTTCGCTAGGCAACCTGAACATGCATCCAAACGTGGTCCAATAAATACCCTGCCCGGAAATGCCTGCGGCATTGAAAGCTAGCTGAATGCAAATTCAACCATATAATTGACCTACATTCGGCCGAACCACTTACACGAGGCCAGAAGGCATTAGAGAATTTCTTCCATTGCATCCTGGTTTAAATTTCAGAGCTATAGAAGCATTTGTCCGAGGAACTACAATATAATTCAACACTCTCATTGATATATATGACCCCCCAAAAAAGCAACATGGGGAAGAGCAACCCAACCACTGCAAGAAGCAGCAAAGCAAGGCACGATACACAATCATTTCAGAAGCACAAAAATATATAGATTCTTACGATACACAATCATTTCAGAAGCAGCAAAGCAAGGCACGATAACAAATTGGGTTGGGGACTGTTGGGGGAATAAGATTTTTCCCCCCAAGTGACACAAATGCCCCCAAGAAGCCGCACAATCGTCGACCCTAAACAGCCGAAGTCGGCGTCCGACCTCGGAACGCCCGACCTCGAGACCTCCGACCTAGGAAAATCCTGACGCTCAAGGTCTACCCTTGTCAGCCACCTACTACGGCCGTACTCCTCCGAGGTCCAACTGAGGACCATACCCTGCCACTGCTTCAGCATTTATTGCGCATGGCCGCTGTAACCCTCCGGTTCACTCTACAATTAATGTGGATCTCCGGCTTACTCCACCATTAATGCGGATCTCCGGCTTACTCCACCATTAATGCGCATGGCTCCTGACATCTACGGATCCTCGGCTCTCCACGGCAAGTTAGCCCAGCAGAGTCTGGTCAACCATGATAAGTCTCTGATCTCGGCCATACCTCCGACACCAATGCAATGATTCGCCTGGTAGCGTACTGGTTCGGGTCGTACGACGCCCTCACCGCCGACATCAGCACAATGATTCGCCTGACCATGCGCCGACCTGAGCCACATGCCGAGCCGTACTATGGCCTCGCCCTGTTACATCACAGGTAAACCGACCCCCACCTATAAAAGGGAGCCTTAGCTTCTCAGGAGGGGGTTGGAAAATTCCGCGCCTTACAAGCACTGTTCATCTCCTCCTTACACTATCTGCCCTCTCTCTGACTTGAGCGTCGGAGGGCCGGCACCGGAAAACCCGGCCACCGGCTTGTCTGCAGGCACCCAGACGGAGGACGCCACCCGCTGACGGATCGCTGCCCCGCCGTGAGGACCCCCAGCTCCCTCTGTCCGGCCACCCCAGACGGAGGACGCCGCCCGCTGACGGATCGCTGCCCCGCCGTGAGGACCCCCAGCTCCCTCTCTCCGGCCACCCCAGACGAAGGACGCCGCCCGCCGACTGGTCGCCGCCCCGCCGTGGGGACCCGCAGCTCCCTCTACCTCGACCGAAGATTACCCCCGAGTCCAATTTCCAGCAACAGGGACAAATGTTATTACCAGCGATAACATTACTAGCAAATGGTAATTAATATTGAAGCTGTTATCGAACATGGTATCGGTCATTTGTACTCATGTATCCTTTGCACGACTAAATATCAGAATAAATAATCATCTAATACTGATACTTTTTCTCCAAAAAAATAGATATAACGAGATAAACCGACCAATTAAAACTTACCATCTAGCTATCTGCATCCTAGCTGCCCTGATTGCTACTTGTTTTCTAATAAATGCGACATCCCAATAAATCCACGCAACTAAGAAGCGGGCGTAATTCACGCACGAGATATATTGTTTGTTACCTTGCTCGCCTATGTATTGCAGCAGGCGCCCTTTTTAAAAATATTACATCATACTTTAAATCTTGAATTTCAAAAGAAACACATGAAACGGAAACACATAATGACTTTGTAATAAATGAAAAATGAGAAAACGCTCATACCCACCTATCACACCCATATGAATCCATTATGATGAAATGGTATGGTGGTTAAGCTGAACACTGCCGCTTCAATATAGGTTATAGATTCATAATAGGCTAGCTGGATTGCCAACTTCGCTAGGCAACCTGAACATGCATCCAAACGTGGTCCAACAAATACCCTGCCCGGAAATGCCTGCGGCATTGAAAGCTAGCTGAATGCAAATTCAACCATATAATTGACCTACATTCGGCCGAACCACTTACACGAGGCCAGAAGGCATTAAAGAATTTCTTCCATTGCATCCTGGTTTAAATTTCAGAGCTATAGAAGCATTTGTCCGAGGAACTACAATATAATTCAACACTCTCATTGATATATATGACCCCCCAAAAAAGCAACATGGGGAAGAGCAACCCAACCGCTGCAAGAAGCAGCAAAGCAAGGCACGATACACAATCATTTCAGAAGCACAAAAACATATAGATTCATACTTGCCTGGAGCTCCGGTAACTTTGATCCCCACTCAGCATCATATGAAGCCCTTCTGTGAATGCACCATCATAAGACCATAATCCAATTAGTACTCCCATATACTGAAAAGATGGCGTCAGGTAAAAGAAAATGGGAAAAGGAACAAGTCTAATGGTGCTGTAGGGGTTTAAAATCCGGTTCAAGCGCAGTCCCGCCTCTGGATCTGATTGGGTTTTTGATGTCATAGACTGGGTTTTTAGGATATTAACTTGGAACAACACCGTCAATTTGGCTCCTTCCCTAAAAAAATAAAAGTTTTACGAAGCATTTTTTTAACAGTGAAAGAGGAAAATTCTAGGACATTAGCACTGAAAGCTAAAAAAAAAAAAACATAATGGCCAAGAGTTCTAACATCTTGAGTAAAGCTTTTTTTTTTTTTTTTTTTTTTTTGTTGAGCTGGCTGCTCATACTGCTCTCGCATGAGCACAACCAGCTACATCACTATCAAGAAAGCTATAGAAAGCAAAAGAAGCTGAAGACTGCTGGATCTATAGAAACTCTCCGAAGTGCTAAGCAGTGTATAAGACGACCCAATCTGCAGTTTGGTTCGCCTCCCAAGGACATGCCTGATCTAGATAGCCCGGCACTTCCGTAGCATCCATCGCATGTCGTCCAGAAGTGGATGCTCCATCTTCTCCCGCCCCTTTGAGCTAGGCTGAGTTCCCCTCTAGAATAATCCCATCAGCCTCCAGCACGTCTTGCATGGGATAGCCCCTCCCATGCGCTCACAAGTTTTTCCAGTGGTTTCCTTGCTTCCAACATATTCTTAGCAGACCCATAAAAACTGAGGTTGACCACCCTTGGGCCGATGTGCAGTGTGCCACAAAGGTCTCAAGTTTCCCTTTGCGATGGACAGCCTCCGACGATCTGAGTACATTCGATGAGCAAAGTCACTGCACAACGAATTTGATGACTACAGAGCCAAGTATGGACAACAGAAGTAGCCCGCAGCAATACCAGATCATTAGCTTTCCTACTTAAATAAAGAAAATTTATTTTCCCTTATCCTTTAGTGCACGATCCTGCTTGCCATGGGCAAAGAACGCTGCTAGGATTGCAATAACCAGGATGCTTCAGTGGTACATGACGAACAAGGGGTTATTATAGTGGGTGTTCTGAAGTAAAATACTGGCTTTAAAGAGGGGGGGACATAAAATTATATAAACTATATAGTTTGAAAACCACAGACATAAGATGAGCCCTTACCATTTCTGCAGCAGATTATCTTTTTAGAAAATGAAAAAATAGAGCACTGATTGACAGATTTCACTAAAAAATTTTGATCAGCTTGAAAGGGTCTCAAAATTACACTGCTCCCAATATGAGCTCATGTTTTGATGCATGGCCCCCAGATCAGCGTGTAATTAAGTTATGCATGTGCTCTTATGAGAGATATTTTGTAGTTCGGAAGAAGACAGTCGACTGAAGGTAGAAACCTCTGTACAGTGAGTGAACAATAAGAAGAACATGCTCGCTGACAAAAGAAAATAGATGACAGAAAATGCATAACCCAGCTTCCAACTCTTTCCATCTTATGTTCATATTGAACGTAAAAAGGAGAGAGAGAGAGATGGGGGGAACAAAAATAAATAGGCCATGCTGCTATTCTTTTTTAATGTATCCACTTGATCGCATACCCCATAAAAGATCCCATCTTCCTCCCATGCATTTAAGTCATAGAAGAGGAAAGCAAATACGGTGACCTTCATCCACAGCCTTAACCCCATGTTCTTGCCAACTTCCCCACAGCCCCTGGTGCCAACGCTCTCCAATCCAACTTTCCTACAGACCTGCTCTTTAGGCTGATCAATTCCCTGATGTCAAAGACCCTACTCCTAGCATTGGCATTCTCTTTTGACATTTCTGCTGCATCAGTAGCATCCTCCCTGACCGAGGGAGCTGTAATGGCTCCTCCAGCCTCCCCGTTCAAGATCTCGATGATTTGATCAAGCACCTCAACTACCTCACTCATTCTAGGGCGGGACTTCGGTTGCTTCATTAGGCATCTATTTGCCAAAGCTATGAGCTTGCGAACAGATTGTACACAGTTTTGCCCTTCAAGTCGTGGATCTACAATAATGTGGAATTTTTTGGGGTCTGTTGCATAGGGTCTCACCCAATCCAAAAGTTTTTGCTCATTTCTTGGTAGGTTCCTATCCACAGACCGTCTTCCTGTTATGAGTTCATAGAGAACCACTCCAAAGCTCCAGACATCACTTTTAGCAGTTAACCTCCCAGTATGGACATATTCCGGCGCAGCATAGCCAACAGTTCCCACGACCTGCCCAGAAGCAGTACCAAGATATATAAGCTGTGAAAACAACTTGAACATTATCCTCGAAAAAGGATCAAATAATTGCAGGATCTGAAGTACATGCTAAAATTATTATTGTGGTGGAGATGACACTATCTTGCAAAAATTAATTGCACCCTATCAATGCGATCAAAATGACAATAATAAGGGCCTATTTGGATGCAAGTATAGCTTATCCCTAGATAAAGTAGGCTTTCAGATGAAAAGAGAGGAAAGCAAGTGGTGGAAGAGAAGGATTTTGAGGAAGAAAATGCTGCCTGTCAACCTCCGTGAAGCCTGCAATCCAAAAAATCTTGGACATCTGATTCCACAAATGGTAATTTTTCCTATCCCCATTAGTTGGGATATTGCAATCTTAAGTTTCTCTGATCAGAGGATCTCTTTCCTCCCACCGATAACTAATTACCAGCAGCAGCCTTATATGGAAAAATTCCAAGAATATTTTATACTGACATCCAAACACCCCTATTATTCTCCATTAGCTTGAAAATATCTACAGGGAAAGCCTGACCACACTATAGTAAAAATGCTAGGGGAAAATCAAAATATTCACCAAAGAATCCAGTACAGCAATAAATGTTCATTTGTGTATGAGAGTGATGAAATCAAACACAAATTAAGATGAATAAATAGGCTTGGTGCAGAGTTCATTAACCTTGTGGCTTACCAGTGCATAACTCACCAGCAGAAACTGCCAGTTAACTCCCTAGAGACCAGAGAGCAAACTCAAAATAAAGATATAGCGGTTTAGAAAACATAGGGATGTCACTTAGCTTAAATTCTGGTCAAAATTTTAAGCCAGACAATATGCATCATTCTAATGCCTTGATATATAACTAAGTAAAAGATATTGAGTGCTTTAAGCCAAACACAGCATCATACTTGCAATATATATGTTAAGCAAGATGTTTTTGATGGCACTTTTGCTCAGTTTCTTCGTTTATGTATAAATAAAAGAGTTAATTTGATATTAATTCTTATACATAAGCATTAGTGCAAAGGCAACACAGAAACAGACATAAATCATAAAATAATAGCATCAGAAGCTTAAGAAAAATTTAACAAAGTTTCCTGCAATTATTGCAAATGATGGAAAATAAATAATTAAACTCCAACTTACTGATGTCGAAACATGACCAACTCCTTCCGCAGGGCCATGTCTGGCAAACCCGAAGTCTGAGAGCTTAGCATTAAAATCTTCATCTAGCAGAATATTTGAGGTTTTAAAATCTCGAAATATTAGCTGCACGGTAATACATAAAGCAGACCGATAAGTAGCTTTACTTGCATATGTGCATACACAACAAGGCCAGAAAAGGAATTTTCATATTATGTTACATTTGAAGCTTAAGTATCAGAGGAAAATGAAGACAGGAAGATATCATAGCCAATTTCACATCATACATGTTCGATAAGTGATATAGCCCAAACTAATTTAAATCTTTAGACAACCTTACCCTGCTATGATTAATACTACATTCAAGAAGTCCATGTGCAATATGAAGAAGTGAATGAGTAGATGCGATAAAAAAATACCCCCTCTATCTATACGCATGCATGTATATGCAATGAGTGGAGAAAGAGATTTTTTTAACTATCCATTTTATTGAAGTTTTTTAAGGAGTTTGGAGTGGATATTGGCTAGAATAGAAATTTTAATGTTTTGCTGAACTTTATAAGTATCCTATACTAAATATATGAACGATTTGTATAGTTTTGTATCAAAATATCCTATTTCTCGAATTATACAAATTTTTATTACTCATTTCCTGCTCTTGTTTCTCGTATAGTTTCTCGCACTTGTTTCTTGACCTAGCAACTATGCATTGCAAAGCTTTTAAACTAAAGTAATACAGAACAGGTGACAGGCACAAATTGAGATAGTATTGTCATGTCCGACAAATGTTATATGAGGCAATTGCAGGTTCACGGAATAGTCAGATATGCAGAGGGACGCAATGATTTATAAGGCATGCACAGAAAGAGAGAGAGAGAGATTTTCTGCCTTCCAGACAGCCTTACAAACTTCAAAGACAACAAAAAATTAAATATATAGAACCCACTCAACAAGAAATTTTTTTGGCTTAATAAGGCCCTTATCATCAGCCACTTACCAGTTGCTGCAAAAATAGTAACAATAATATAATATGGTTGGCAAAATAAATAAATAAAAAAAAAACCGGCATCATATAATAACTCAGTGAATATGATCACTTAGGATTTAAATTTTACTAAACGATGCAGCCTCTTCGGGCAAGAGTTGTCAATGGACCAACTGCTCGAATATTACCCTGGTGCTCTATTGCATGCATATGAATGGATCAATAGGCCTTCCTATTCACATGAAGTACTAGGATCGAAAGTGGCAGGCAAAACATGGTCAGTTTAATGACCCTCTCTCTTGCATGGGATATTTGGAAAGAGAATGATATGAGAAACTTCATGGTATAATGAGAATACTGATGTTCTGATAAGATGATCACTGTATTCTCCTTCACTGGATCCTCTACAAAAATTTCCAAACTTCTTTTTTCAAATTTTTAAGATCTTGTCATCCCAATTTGACAGTGTCCATCAAGGCTTAATTTTTTCCTTAAAGAAAAACAAAAATGCAGGTAGTTGAAAGTGGTATCAACCATAAGGCAGTGTCTTCTATGGACCATGTATTTCAAATAAGGTAGAATAGAGGGAGAAGAGCGAGACCTTTGAAGAGAACAGGCATCCACATTTATAGACTAATAAAGATATGGACATCTGTCCTTTCAGAGGTTTCTCAATGGTCAGCTAAAAGATACTTTTAGCGTACAGCCTTACTTGTTGATCTATATATCAACTTGCATGATTTACTAAATTTCTCGCAACTATAGATGCCAGCAATTAAGAATAACATTAACCACAACTAAGAAAGCCTAGCACAAACAATAACAATAAAAGGCATCGTGGGAAAAATTACCTGAAAATCCATTTCTTCATGGAGATATGCTAAACCACGTGCAGCATCTTGGGCAATTTTTAACCTCTGCTCCCACGACAGAGTTGATGTGACTCGAGCTAATAGGTGATCCTCCAAGCTTTTATTGGGCATTAATTCATATACCAGAAGCCTTTGAATCCCCCTCTCATCATCTTCAGCACAATAGCCCACTAACTTGACAAGATTGGGATGCTTAACTACACCCAGAAAATTAACTTCTGTAACCCATTCCCTGTGTCCCTGGATGCTATAAAGTAAATAAGTAGAGGAAACATCACAAATACCAATTCAAAAAGATACATTCATGCATGCATATTTTGACCAATCAAAAATTTCAAACCCAGCACAACACATTCGCAAACAAAGGTAATCGATCAACTGGGAAAGAGAACTATTAGCAGATCGTACTGAAATTCTGACAAGAATGTAGTAGCAATTGTGCACAACGGCCATTGTGGCAAACAAGCAATGCATACAATCAAATGGGGTTTGCTACCAGGACCGACAACATTTTAGCAGCACATAAATTCATTCCTAAGCTAAGGATCGTACTATGTCTAAATAACCATTTCCTAAGAAGTGATTGTCATTGTCTGAATCACCCTAGTATAGTGTTGGCCAGGTAGTGAGTGATTGGGACTGAAATCTCTATGCAGTTGTGGAATGAAATCTACTGTGAGAGGAGAAATCTTGAAAGAAAAAAGGGAAGTGCTGAGATGCATCAGTGACATGTACAAAATAGTCGAAAGAGCAAATTTTGGTGAGTCTCTCCTCCAGTCACTGGAGAGTGGAGAGGTGCAGGCCAATCAGCTGTTCCTAACAGATGGACATCGAGCAATTTGCATTGGACCTTTCCAGACCACACATGAACGAACTGAAGAGGATCCAAACTCAATTTAGATCCCATCCAGTAGCTCACCAAATATCGAATATTGCAAGTAAATTACAAAAGGACCGGAAATTAAAGAAGGTTCAAAGCAGCAAACTGCCCAAAAATTTCAAGATCCTCTAAAATCAAGAGTCTGTGATGCCACACATAATTCATATAATCCATTGATTTACGCTAAAGATTAAGATATCAAATAAAATAGAAACACGATCCATCAGAAAAAATTCTGACTCCTGCTATAAGCGAATCACGCTAAGAATTCTTGAAACACTACACTGCGAGCAATAAAAACTAAAATTTCAATATCAAAGATTCTCCATCGAATCCCATTCCATCACTTCCAAGTCATAGCAGTACAGATTGCAGCTCAAAAGACGCAAGATCAAGGATTTATGAAGTGAAAAGAACAAAATATCAACGAAAAAAAAGGTGGGGGAAGAAGAAATTTTGCCTGCAATCCATTTCGATTCAACTGCTTCACGGCAACATCCATGCTCTCAGCGACGTCATCCTCTCCCGGAACCGTAAGGACGCCTCTGTACACGCACCCGAACCCGCCCTCTCCGATCAGGAGGGCGCGACTGAACCCCCTGGTCGCCGCCTTCAGCTCGGCGAACGTGAACGCCCGGAGTCCGTCCGGCAGCTGCCCCTGGAGGCGGAGTGGGGGCGAGAGATCCTCCTCCTCCAGTCGCGAGAGATCCCGGGGGCCATGATCGAGCTCGGCCCGCCACCCAGCCGAGGCGACGCTGAGGGAGCGCGCCCAGGAGAACCGGGAAGGCCTCGGCCCGGGCCCCGCCTCATCGCCAGCGGCGGAGAAGTGGAAGCACTTCATTGCCGCCCTAAAGAGCTTGGTGAACGAAAAAGGGAAGAGAAAAGGAGTGGAATTATAGAAGAACGCATAGGCGAGAAGAGGTCAAACGGAGGTGGTTGAGAAGAGATGAACCGCCATCAGACAATGAAAACGAAGGGAAAGAGGATTCGGAGGGGGTATTCGGAGAAATTTTATGATGGGGAGTGAGATTCAGTCATACGGAGGAGGGCTTATTTATATTTTTTTGTTTCCTTCAGGGGATCTCGTACTCTTTTTATTTTTAATTTTTTTTTGACAACGAGTAGGTTTGAGAGGCGTGTCAGCGTTCGTCGCGTTGCTGCAGGAGCGGGACGATTTCACGAGAACCGCTCCCGTCACGAGCAGGGGCTAAATCAGCGTCGGGTACGACCGGTAGCAGCCCATGCGGTCCACCAAGAGTTCCACGGAGACGAAACAAAATTCCTCTAATCTCGGCGAACCGAGGGCCTGCGATTTCAACCCAAAAAACCCCGAGCTCGATAAATATACTCTGCTTTTTTTTTATGAGGAAATTTTCGGAAGGGTGGCTCTGGCAGGGACTTTTTCTCTGCTTGTGATTGTGAGGCTGTTCTGAAGTTTTCTTCTGTTCTTAGTTGTGCTTCTCTGTTATGCACTGTTTCTTTCCTTTTTCGCACTGCATATTGCCATATTCTCCCCCCTTGACATGTAACCTTTTGGTCTCCTTTTCCTTTTAGTGGAAAAAAAAATCTAGAGGTAAAAGAGAGATCTTTTGGCGCGTGCTTTCCACCTTTCGATTCCACCTGGAGACTGGAGTCCACCTTCATGTGGTGCAGGTTGGTAAGCTCTCCCTTTCAGGTGGGCTTGCAACGCCGCGTCACGTGAAAGCTTGTGATGATCTACATTCTCAAGATCTATGCAGATAAATAGGAGAGAAAAAAAAATTTAGAGTATTTTGAAAATCGTACAATACGTAATCTAATGATTGACGTCGTGAAAGAAGATCAATCGTTTCTTCGTAAAAAAGATATAACCAAACCTAGTTGCATGCAGATCATTTTTATCATAGAACTAGTGTTTTTTTATAGTAAATAGGAATCATTAAACCCGTTTAGAGTAAATAGATCCGTAAACATATGAAAATAAAATATCTGACAATTCAAAAGGAATATCTCTTGTAATCATCTATAGAGTAGATTCTGTATGGATGGCAACGTACACCGCCATCCAATCTGCAATCTTATTAATTTCTTTATAAATATGTTTTACTTCAAAAGGCTAGAAAAATTGATTCTACTCTTAAACAAGCCGAACTAGTGTTCATCGTATAAAAATTGTAACCATCGGCAGCCAATTTTTTGCGATAAGATTAGAACACTACTAGCTATGCGGACTTTATAATTTTCTAAAACAATGAAAAATGATTTTTGATTTGAATCTTACAATATATGTCATGATTTAGGATGATGTGTCGCAATCAAGGATGGTAATTCTAGAATTACATGTGTTAGAGTAACATGCTAAACATGTCGAACTAATAGTTTAAGATTATCATGGTTGATTTCACCCAACCCAACCTGCTCATTATGAGTTATAATGAAAGAAACCTATTATCAATTTAATAGACAATTTTATTTCCGAACTAATAGTTGCAATCGGCAAAAGTTGCCTGACCCCATTTTACAACTGAAAGGACTTCACATACACTTACTATTAGACACTCTGCCAAGAAGTTGGATTTAGATTTATGTCCCAAATTGGCTTCTAAACAAAGTTTTCTACTGGACCATATTTTTTTGTGGTTGGAAAACTCCTTTGAATAGTTCCAAGTAAGTTCCCTCGAGAAAAAAAAAAGTTTCAGGTAATTAAACCGCCACATCCAAATGCGAGTTTAAATTTATATCTTTGAACTAATGAATATCTAGTAGATTTTTCAATTGGGTTTGGAATTACAAGTTCACGTTTTCTTCCTTACGACTGCGTTTCTTGGAAACTCAACCAAATTTTAGTAGCAACTAAACAACTGTCTTAGACATGATCGTTCATTGTCTGTATCTAAGAAGGTTAACAGAAGAATCCATTATATTAGCCATGTCCCAAAAAGAGTCATGGCACCAGTGAACTGGTCGATTTCGGAAAAAAAAAGAAAAAAAAAGGAGTCCAAACCAATAATCTTATAAGACTCTTAACCACTAAGAGACAATTTGAAAATAAACTAATCTGATATGTAAAATATATGATCCAATGCTCTTCGATGCAAAATAAAAAATATATTTTATTTTATTATTTTGGACATTTTTCAAAACTTACTATTTAAAATAATTAAAAACATCAATAAGTTCTAAATTTCTTTTCATAAAAAATAGTTCTTTATCTATTTGATAGAAAACAAAAAGTAAATATACTTCAATTTTGTTTTACATATTTTGAAAAACTTATTATTTAAAATAATTTAAAATATAATGAATTCTAAATATAGTTTTATGTTATGTATCGATAAAAAAAATATGATCATAATTATTTATTATTTATATTACAATCAAAAAATTTAGATCCATATCATTTAAAAAAAATGTTAAAATAGATAATTTATCACTAATTATATAATTTTTCTAATATTATATTTATTTATAAATATTTTTTAGTTATAGATCGATTTGACAAATTGATCCAGTGGTTGGACTACTATCCAGTGACCCGATGACTCGACCGGCTTGATTTCTATTCTATTGTACAACTCGTTTAGTTTTTTAAAAAAAGGAGATAGAAAAGTATGGTCAACTGGAAAAGGAAGAAGTTCCGACCATCTCGATTCCGGTGTGTAGAGGCCAGCTTTCCGCTCAGTACTTTAGGGCTCGGACAAGCAACGAGCCGGCTTTACGGCGCCCGAGGTGGCTTCCGCTAAGGAACAAAATAAAGTAGTTCATGTTTGATTTAAGATTTCAAATAAAATAGATATAAAAGTAGCTTTTATGTAGGAATAAATTTTTCATCTTCTAGAAAAATAGAAAATTTACTTTTTCATGGGCTAGAAATCAAAATAAAATATTTTTTTTCTTGTACTCAATTTATCAAGGACATAAAAAAATATTTTATAATTTTTTCTTAAAAATAGATACTAAATCAAATATAAATCATTTTAGAAAGTATTACATATCAGTTTCCCGAAAATAAGATAAAATTATTCTCATGAACCACGATAGTCCTTCTTAGTTAAATACTTCCCTTTCCCCTTCGCCGCCGCCGGCGGCAACCCCCCAACGCACGGTCCTTGAGTTAGTGGGACCCAGGAGCCGGCGTTACGACCTACCTTCCAACTCAAAATTTAGATCGCCCACGGGCCTTACCGACTCCCGTCACCTCTCCAGTCTCCAAAAAGGGTTCTTCTTCCACGTTCAAACTTAAACCTAACAATTTGGAAGGGTATTGAGACCAACTCATCGTTAGGATCGACGACCCATTCAGACGCTGACTCGAAATATCTTTTGACTTTGAAGCATCCTAGAGGAAACAGAGTCCTTTATCTTCCCATCCTGTGGAGGGAGAGAGAGGGAGAGAGAGAGAGAGAGAGAGATGGGGAAGGGGATATTGGAGGTGCAGCTGATTGACGCAAAGGGACTGGCATCCACTGATTTCTTAGGTGGTATCGCCTTATCTCACTGAGAATATAGAAATAGAGTAAGGAAGAGATTAGGATTTTGATTCCATTGTTCTAATTTACTTGCATTTTGTTGATGGATACAGGGGATACAGATCCGTATGTGCTGATCCAATACAGGAGCCAAGAGCGCAAGAGCAGCATCTGCCGAGGTTGGTATTTCTATTCCTTGTAGTACTTGGAAAAAAAAAAATCCTTATATTTGATTGTATGCTGTTTAATTGTGTTACGTTTTATCTGGTTATCTGTAGACACCCTTTTGGTTTCCTATTCTGCCAAGCAGTTTCTTTCTGCATCATTGCATTAAATCAATGAAATGGTTGGTTAATGGCAGTGACCATTGATCACATAAATGGCTTGCAGTAAAAACTTTCTTTCTTTTTTTTTTTTGATTTTCTTTTACCTGATTGATCGCCAAGATTGGTTACATGAATCGTTATTAGAACCCAATAATGCACGTATTACTTCCAAGAATAGGAAATATTTGATGGCTGGATGAGACTCATTTAGTTTTTCTTTTCCCTGGTTTTTTGTGTATCTTATTTGTAACGTATACTTTCACTTTTAGTTGTCTTGTATTGTTTCTTTTCTTAAAGAAAGAAGAGAGAACCATGAGGGAGTGCATGTATAAATCAAAGAATGTATATAGACATGTTATCTTGTTCATCAGATGTTGAAGATATGTTCTCTCCCTAGTGTGATGAAATCATGTTAAAAAAAAAAATTGTTGGAAGTAGGTCAAAACTATGAGAACATATCCAGTCATATTTAGAGATATAAGGATTCATGAAACTAGAAAATTGAATTTTTAAAAATTGAAAAAAAATAAATTTTTAGATTTTTTTGTCTTAAATTATCTGTTTGTGCAGATGAAAAATCTAACGAGCAGCCTGCCTGTTTTTAATTTGTTTTAGATTACGACCCTGCTTGGTTCCCAAACAATCATAAGCAGGTTTTGGAATAATTTTATTCAAAAGTGTATTGGTTAAAGCTAAAGAAGTACAAGAAAGTTGCTTTTTCAGTTTTCTTGAAATTCCAAAACTACCCACTCTATTCAGTCTTTATTCAGGTACTCAAAAAGTTGTTTGGCTATATAAACGTGAATCAAGTTGAAAAGATGTATGTTTTTTAGGTATATGCAGCTTTGTTTGGAAAACATATAAAACCTATGAGTTCAAAGCATATTTGATTAGCAAATCAATAAAACAGGACTGCTATAATCCCAATACACACACACACACAATAAAGCATATCATCTTAGGCCCTTTTCTGGTTGACATTTATGAGGATGAAGGTTTGAGACTTCTGAAAAGCTATCTGCTAAGATCATCACTATTGATAACTTCATTACCAATTGTAGCATGTAAGTTGGACAATGTGTTCATTATTCGAAACAAAGAAGGCTTTTTTCATCTCAAGATGAGATAAACTAGCAATAAATTGGCGGTCATAATGCACCTTGCTGATAAGTAAAATGCTGGCTAACCTAACTCTGACAAAGAGGAGATGGGTAATTAAGATCTCCCCCCCCCCGAATTAACCACCATTTTAAGTTTAATTCTTGTTGATTGAAAATTGTATTCTCATTCGTCGATAGCCCCCCAACCCTACATACTCATAGGTAGCTCTCTGAAAATTAGAAATATCTGCATATAAGAAGAAGTCTTATTGTGTACATTTAAAACATAAAATGTTAACCAGGTAAATACCAAACACCAAATGATAGTCAAATAAACATCTGGATTTTAAATTACCTGGAGGTGGGAGAGGTTAAGAGCTCTATGAAATAGAAATATCTGCATACAAATCAAATCTAATTATATATACAGATTAAACACAAAATGCCAAGTGTACAGGCTAAACATCGATCAACTGATAGTTAAGCAAACATTCAGGTTTTAGATTCCTTGAGGAGAGGGGGTGGGGAGAGGAAAAAGCGGTATGCACCAAACTTATCAAAACCTGCATGAGGCCAACCCAAAATACATGGTGCAAGCTTTTCTACCTTATGTGGTCACCAATCTACTAATAAAGTAAAAAGTTGCTTGCTGAATTAAGGTGGAGCTCAGCCATCTCATTGCAGACAACCAGCATTCATCTACTGACTTGTCATGCTCTTATTCATGGTAGAAGCTGTTGGTTCACCAAGTCATGTTAAGTGGAAGCTTATGAACCCTAGAGTGGCGATCAGACATGTCATTCTACCAAGCCTAACCTAACAAGCCAGTGTGCCCTAGGCCAGCCATACTGCATATCCATAAATTAAGAATCTGGATGGAAGATTAAAAATGGAGAATGAGAAGATAAGAAACCTTGATAGTCTCATATCAGCAACCTCCTTTGCATCCATTCAGATCAACTTTCCTGCTCAAAGTTTATTTGAAACTCTAGTCCAAGAGGCATTTAACTTATCTTCAATAATATGGATCATTTGAAACATGATGAGTTTGACCTAGACCTGGGGTATCAGTCACTGCTAAGATATTGGAGAAACACGGATACAGCTCCATCCTAACCAAAGACAATTCTCGGGTCCTTTTCATTCACCAAACCATAGAAGGAAAGTTTGCAGATAAAATAGGCATGCACGAGAAAGCAGAATGCTGCATAGAACAAAGCTTGCCCATAACGAAATGACAATCTTCTAATGTTGATATGAAACTCTGGAGGTGCAGGCCAAGGAAGCAATCCATCATGGAATGAAACATTTAAGTTTGTGGTTCACTCTCCAAGCGGCGAACACCAGCACAAGCTCATCCTCAAACTTATGGACCATGACACTTTCACAGCCGATGACTTCATGGGCGAGGCGACGTAAGCAATCGCCATGACTATTGTTTGCTATTTGCTAGTTGCTACGATGATGGCAAGGCATTGCCGACTCAAGTGCTCTACTTCCCTTCAGAGCTCAGAAGTTTTTTTTGGCTTCGTGATGCAGGATCAATGTGATGGATGTGATTGCTCTGGGCATGGAGAACGGAATCGGGGAGCTACGCCCTTGCAAGCACAGGGTTGTCCTAGCCGACGGGACTTACTGTGGAGAGATTCGAGTTGGTGTCAAATTTACTACAGAGGTATCCATCACTAGTCACTTTGTTACCAAATGCATGATTTGTACATTCTTTTCAGATTAGTCCATGACATACCAAGACTTTTTGGTGCCTTCTTATCGGATTTGGTTAGATGAAAGAAGAGGAGGAAGAGGAGGAACTCGGCGGGTGGAAACACAGCTTTCGCTCCTAAACTTTTTTAGAATTTCTCAATCATCTGTACGACCATCATGGTCAGTTTATGGTTCATGTTATGGAATGTAGTATCAGATTGAAGCCAGTGGAATGTAATCAGTAGATGATCGAAACAATCTGGATACTTGAATTGTATTGCAAGTTGAAAGGATCGCATTCATTATTTACTGCAGGGACTTGAAGATTGAGTGTCCAGTATCTCAGAAGCTATGCCAACAACAGCGACCACTTCATCCTCGTCGACAATCCATCAAACACCTTGTCTCTAATAGTATTACCAGCAGTCCAGCACTAGAGTTCGGATACATTGAAAATAGTGTTATAGCACACCACTGAGATGGGAAGTGAGATAAAATTCCTCTATGTAAGTGCATATTGATTTGCAATTTATCCTTCCACTGTAACCAATAACCCGTGTTTGTTCTCGGAAAAAATAAGCATGTTACTTTCAAACCCATAACCTAACATGCATCCAAGGGACCTATAAATCAATAGACATTGGAAAAATAATTTCTCAAATAATATTTGCAAAATCATAAATATAGTATATATCTATTTGATATGCAGAATAAATCATTATCAAATACCTTTAACAAGCCAATAGTGGATTTATTTTTGTTTAGTTAATCTTTGCCCAAATAAGTTATTCTCTCAATATTGGCAGTGGATCCCTTGTTAAGTATCTCATATGACCTCGGCATAAATTTTGTACATCTAATTAGCCACTGTACTCAAACTCATAGTTTGATTTGAGCAGTCTAGCTATCAACATGACTTGATTCGTGCTGAGTTATACGTGTATGTTAAGTCAGAGAACATGCAAAGACACTATTATATGATGATAATATTTGTCATTTTTGTTAGAAAAAATTTAATTAGGCGTTTTTTTTTGGTATAAGCTCATGCCAGCCTAGCATGAACACTACTCTCAACATCAAGAGACAAAAGATGACATAAAGGTAACGAGGCAAAATCGAACTCAGTCCATAAAATTTCTCGTGAATGGTGAGCAGCAAAGAAGGCAATCCAATATGCAGCTCTATTTGCCAGTTATTATAATTTATACGTGGAGTCTCTACTCCGATAGTTGAGAATTGTTTACTATCATTTTATGGTCATTATCCATCACTGTCGGTCGTATGAATGAGATCTCCTAATCTCATTCAGGAATTGAAATCCCAATCCCCCTCTGATTGACCAAATAATTGAAAAGGTCTCATGCACTAATTTTATGGATCTTAGACATCTAATGCCAAATAGATATAAAATAAAAAACTTTATCAATGCCTCAAAAACATGTCTCATGCATAAAACATGATTTTGTTAGGGCGCCAATTCCCATAGTGAATACTAGCGGTGGAAGCCAATCAACACCTATTTAAGCTGAGCTGGTCAAAAATCGTATCTCATGCATTAATTTAGCGGGGTTACTTAGTTAACCAGGCCGAACGCCACCACTTCTTGGATGGTCAAAATTAGGCAGTCAACAACTTGGTTAGAGTCTTAGAGATATTTCAGAGAGAAGGGACCGAGGGACAAAAGGGAATAGATTTAACACCAAGTTAAGCTATCTCCACCCGCCATGGTCATTTAACCCATGCAGCCCTGGGTTTCCCATCTTTTATGGCACCTGGGGATCTGTGCTATAATAGACGGTAGGTACGTTCGCATGTTAGTTAACTTAGTTGCAGCGTAAAAAGTCTAAATTTGTACAAATGATGAAAGTTGGAGAGAAAGTGAAAAAAGGATTAATTTATTCTATCACCTATTAAATAGGATAGATGGATTAGAAGGAGAGAAGGTTAAGCAATTATTTTATCTCAGTTTTTTTTTAAAATATCCATTCAGCCTTTCTAGGAAGGTAGTTTAATGCATATACTCAAATAAATGATTGGTTAAGAAAAATATTGCAATACATAGGTTAAAACTTGAAAACCTTTTATTCCTATACATTCTCCAATTAAGTATAATCTAAAAAAAAAATTATAAACAGGTAGGTGCAAACTTATAATGCTTAAAACGAGGCGTATTCTCGTACATAATAATTAGGAGCATATTCAACTTTTGTTATTAAGCTGGAAGAAATTTTGATCAACTGAAACCAATGAAATCGTGCCTATCAATTATATGCTCTACTATTATGAATAAATTACATGCACACATCTTGAATATCAAAGGTATGAATCTTATAATTTTTTTGAATCACATCCATTCAAACTTTTAGTCTTAACAACCTACTGAAAAAAGATCTACTACTCCAAATACTAAATACTAATAATGTTGTTAAGTGTTTGTTGAAGGCTGGAAATAGTTTTTCAAAATTTTTATTAAATACTTTTATTTTATTTAAAAATATTTTTTAAAAGTCAGAAAATACTTTCGAGCCTCTAGAAAGCTTTCAAGCGGGCCATAATCCTCTCACGTACAAAGTTAGGTGACTACGGAAGCGTACGGGCCGAACCCGTAGTCGTTTCCATTTCCTGCTTTCCCTTTGTTCGCTCTGCGACCACAGGAGGAAGTGAGGCTAGTAATCTCTCTCCATGGATCTTTGAATCCATCCTAGGGTTCTTGCTGCTACATTGGTTCCATTCTCTGTAAGCCCTTCTCCTCTCCGTTCCTTTATCCCCTTTTTAGTCTCCCAAGCTCGGCTTTTCTACTGAATTCCTTTTTCGAGTACTTCTTCTGTTCTTTTAATTTAGCTTATTGCCAGTTTAGCTTAAGATTTTAGCTCATTGCTGTGGCTCGATTCCTGTTCGGTGAAATTGGGGAAAAATTAAAAAATGCTTTTGCTTTTGATTTCTTCACATTAATTCTGATATTGCATAGGTTGTTTCTAGATACATCTTAAAAATTTTGGTTGGCCTCTAAGGGTGGCTAATGACAACAATCTGTTTTCTGTGGGAAATAATAGGAAGCTTTATGCTTAAAGCTTTGATCCTCTTAGTCAGAGGGGCTTTCTTTGGCCTTAAAATCATTGGTTGTAATAAGTTCACTGTCCTGCTATGTTATGCTTCCTTATGCTTTAGTGAAAAACATAACTTCTAATTATGTTTTTTCCTCATCTTTACTCTCATGTGGTATGACTATTACATCTTGATTTTTGGCTTCTATTAAGCTGCTCAGACTATTGTATGGTAATAACTGTTGCTATCTGACAAAACCATATTATAACTTCAACTTGCCTTTTGTTCATTTGTATACTTCAACACAAGGTGGGGTTTACATATCTGAGGATCTAATTGCAGAAGCAAGTGTCACTAATGATGTCTATTTGAGTTGTTTCTTGAACTACACCTACTAGATATTGCAGATGCCTGCTTTGATTGTACACAATCAACTTAGTAAAGCTACTAGATATTGCAGATGCCTTTTTCAGGATGGAATAGACTGCAGATTTCATTAGGAATATTTGAAGATCACAGACTTTCTAACTGTTATTGCTTAACTTTGATAAGAGTTTCCGAAGAATTCATGTTTTTAACATTATTATTTTGTTTTTTTGCAGTGCATTTACAGTTGTTGGAAAGTAGAAGCAGTTGAACATCTAAGTTTTAGAGATTATTTTGATAAATCTGACTCAGCAAAAGTAAATGCTTTTTAACCTAATGGTTTCAACCTCAATGTTTCTTACAACATCTCCAGTATGTGGTTTATCAAACCTATAAGTATAGTGAAATGATTTAAACTTCTGTTTGCTTGCAGTTGATAGATCCCAAAGTTTAGTAGCATATAGGTTAGTTACAACAAATGTAATGTCCATTCAAGCAGATTTAACTGGTTTTATTATCTTGATGAATTTAATTGTGTTTTCTCCTTTGCATGATTTTTATCTCATACTAGTTTCCTTTTTCTGACTTGGAGTTTCTCATAGTTGATTTAGCAGATCAAATTTCTATGCAATTCATTCTGGTCATATCTTGTTTTCAAATTATGTTTCCATTCTCTTTTCATTCTTCTTTTCCAAGTTCATGTTGCTTTTGCCTATTTATTATGGCATGGAGGTGGGTGGGTGGGTAGTTTTTGTGGGGCTCTTGCTTGCTTCTCTTGCAACAATGGTTAGTGGTTATGTATGTTGGTTTCTTAAATATTTTTTTAATTTCTTTAGCATGGTTACTTATTTTTAGGTCTAACATTTTGTGATTCTAATAGAAGAGTGAATTATGTTATTTTCCTTCTTTTAGCTAATCATTTTCTTTCTAAATTGGTATTCTGATATAATTTTAAATTATATGAAATAGATGGATAAACAGTTCGTCGTGAATATAAAGTTAGAGAGTGATGATGATAGGACAAATAAATCGACGTCCTTAGGTTCTAATACAATTGTACGTGACCCCACACACGGCAAACGTAAAAGAAAGTTGACTTTCCCTATTTATCAATATTTTCATATAAATGAAATAACCGAAAAATGCAAGTGTATAAAGTGTGGTGCAGAATATTCATTTGGTGGTAAGGTTGGGACCGAAAATCCGAAACGTCATTTAGAGAATTGCAGAAAGAACCGTGACATAGGACAGATGATCTTATCACAACTCAAGGGTCCATATCAATGTGTTCTACTAAGTTTAATCCTGACAAATTTCGTGAATTGCTAACACTTGCAATTATTAAGCATGATCTACCATTTCAATTTGTTGAGTATGAAGGCATTAGATCTTTATTTGCTTATGTTTGTGAGGAGGCCAAGTTAGTATCAAGGAATACTGTAAAGGCTGATTTGTTGAAATTATATAAAAAAGAGAAGGAAAAATTAGTATAGTGGCTACATTTGATTCCTTCTAGGATAAGTTTAACTTCGGATTGGTGAACCTCCATTACTACCTATGGGTATATATGTTTAACTGCCCATTTTATTGATGAAGAATGGTGATAAGTGCTTAATAATTTATAATTTAGTTACCTTTCCATAGCACTTATCAATATTTTTAAACTGATAAATACATATTTTACCATGAAATTGAACAAACATTGAAGTAAGTTTAAAATATGGTAATTATTCTCTTAAACTAGATTCTGAACTTGTCTCTCCCTTGGTTGCAATCTTTCATGAAAACTACAAAAAAATTATATAAGGAGATTGTGTTGATCCGACTAAGGTTATAACTAAATGGGCTTTGGTCCTGATTTGATTGAAAGTTATAATTGTATAGGAAAATATTTGATTAACCTTTTTATTAAGTCACGGTCTGATCTGGTTGAGTCCAATCTGAAGCAGTTTAGTAAGAACTAAATGACATTGGGCTCGAGAACAAGTTCAAGCCAAATCAACAATCATGACCCACTTCAAACCCAAAGTAACTCCCAACCAATTCTTTACCTGCCTTCATATAAAATTTATAAATTTAAAAACACAAAAAAAAAAGAAAATAATAAATATAATAAAATAAATAAAAATAATTTTGGGGAATTCACTGTTCATATGAACAGTGTCCCGTGAAACACTGTTCATATGAACAGTGTTACAAAAAAAAAATAATAATGTAAACAAAAAGCCACTGTTCATCTTCTTCCCCGCAGTGCATCCCGACCGTCCACGGCTCCTCCCGTCGAGCCCGCCAGCCAGATCCACAACCCGATCCTCCCTCAGCCGCGTGCCAAACCCAAGAGGGAAATCAGCGGGGCGTCTTCCGCATCCGGTCACGGCGTCGTCTTCATTCCCGGATGCTCCGCCGGCGATCACTCCTCCGCTGCAATCAACGAGTCAACCGTCGGGAATCAAATGCTCCGCATCAGCCCGTTCCAGCACGAGTTCCACGGGGTGCAGCCAGCGACCGGATCCCCCGCCTCTCCTTCCGATCGTAACGCTTCCAATTCATCGTTCACACAGCACCTGCAACATCTTTCCGTCCGGATTCATCCCTAGCACCAAGCCGTGATCGGCTCCCAACCGCCGGAAACCCAGCTCGGCATTCATCTACAGCTCAGTCCCCGGCTTCTCCGAGATCCAGATACTCCGCATCAGCACCTCCCATCGATCCCGCGGCCATCTCATCCTCTTCCCTCCACCTTCCGTCGATCCAGCGGCCGGCTTCATTTCCGGCCACTACAATCAAACGCTCCACGGATCTCTCCCAAGATCCAGCCACGCCATTGACGCCATTCATCCACTATAAAAGGAGGAGGGCGTTCGGTGGCAGGGGGAGAGCTGAGTTCGGAAGAAAACGGGGGAACCCCTATTTCGGTGAAGAAGAAGAAGGAGAAAGCCGAGAGAAAGAAATAAAAAAAGAAGAGAGAGGGGAGGAGAGAGAATAGTTTGTGATATATTGGGAAGAATGGGAGGTGAAGGCTTTCATTTGAAGATGGAAGGACATCCGGCCACCATGCGCGGCTAAACGTCTAGTCTAGGGCTGGATGAAGCCCTAGCAATGTATCAGGGCATTGTAGTTCTTATTTTTTTTTTATTATTATTATTTTGGAGCTTGTTTAAATTTTTATTTTCAATGAAATATTCCTTTATGATATTTAAACTTTGAGCATGCTAGTTACTAATCATGTTTGCTAAAGTAGTCTAAGATGATTCATGCCTAGGAAGATGAAGTGTGCTGCATCCTAGATTAGCATACTTAGGTAGACACTTCATGCTACACCGAAGATGGATCTTCCTAACACTCTTTATGCTTTTATTTTAAAAGGCTTGTAGCCAATTTGCATGCATCTCCAAAAGATAAAAATTAAGAACACAGTCCCTAATGCAATGCTACGCGGTGGATTCCAAACCCTAGATCTATCTACTTTGATAAATTTCAATTCGTACTCATAGATTAATTTAGTTAAATCAAGTTAGCAAATCCTTCTTCTTGATTTATTTTTAAAAGAAAAATAACTTATTCTTCAATCCCTGTGGACCGACACCCGTAATCACTATCCTACAGGATACGTGCTATTGCGTGGTTTATTTTTTGAAATTGAAATAACCGATCAAATGGGTGTTACAAAAGAAAGTTCTTAACTTTCGCTTCATGCCTCCACATAATGACATATCTTTATGTGAAATAATTTATGGTTGGTTGATTGATTGGGGGAATGAAAAGAAATTGTATTGCATGACTTTGGATAATGCATCAGTAAATGATGTTTTTGTTGACATGCTAAAGATCCAACTTAATTTGAATAATGCACTTTACTCAGATGGTGAGTTCTTTCATGTCCGATGTTGTGCTCATATTCTTAACTCAATTGTACAAGAGGGATTAAAGGAGATAGATGAACCCATCTTCAAAGTTTGTGAAAGTATTAAATATGTGAGAGGTTCACAAGTTCGGAAACAAAAATTTTTGGAATGTGTTAGACAAGTTTCTTTGGAAAGTAAAAAAGACTTAAGGCAAGATGTTCCTACGAGATGGAATTCAACTTTTTTGATGCTAGAGAGTGCTCTCTTTTACCATCATGCCTTTCTTCATTTGAAATTAAATTACTCTAATTACAAGCATTGTCCATCTGAAGAGGAGTGGGGTAAAGTTGAGAAGATTAGCAAGTTGTTGAGTGTATTCTATGATGCTACTTTAGTATTCTCCGGAGCTAAATATCCTACATCAAACTTGTATTTTTCTCAAGTTTTCTTGATTGAGTTTACTTTAAGGCAAAAGATGCAGAGTGCATATGCTTTCATACAAAGAATGACACGGCAGATATATGAAAAATTTGAAAAGTATTGGTCGGATCATAGCTTAATCTTGGCCATGGCAGTTATTTTGGATCCTCGGTACAAATTTCAGTTTGTGGAGTATTGTTATAAGAAGTTGAATAGGTATGGTTCTACTGAGAGCATGCACATCCGTGATTATATGTTTTCTCTCTTTAATCAGTATATGCTTGCTTCTTCTAAAACTCCAACTACTAGCACATCAACTCATGGAGATATGGAGACTGCTACTTCTTCTGAAACTTCTGAGGCATGTAGAAAAGCAGATGCTTTTAAGGTAATATAAAACTTTTTTATCTAAAATAAATGTATTGTGCTTGTATATGGTATTGTTTTTTTATAAATAACTCATTCCATTTTTTCAATAATGTAGGATTTTGATACATTTGAAAGCTTTGATTTTGTGACTATGGCACAGAAGTCTCAATTGGAATTATATTTGGATGAGCCTAGAGTTGATAGGAAATCCAATTTGGATGTCCTTTATTTTTGGAAAGTCAATCAGTTTTGATATCCTCAACTTTCTCTTATGGCACGTGATATTCTAACTATTCCAATATCTACGGTCGCCTCTAAATCTGCTTTTAGTATCGGTGGGCGAGTACTTGATAAGTATCGTAGTGCACTTAAGCCGGATATTGCCGAGGCCTTTGTTTGTACTCGAGATTGGGTGTTTGAAAAGAAAGGTATATGTTTTATTAATTATATTTCTATTATTTTTTGAATGAATTTATTATTATTTTTTGCAATATTTCAATGTAGATGTTGAGGAGGCCGAGTTAGATGAGATTGTAGAAGATGTCATAAACTCAAGTTCGTACAATGAAACTCAATCAACTCAATGCTCGGCCAATGTTGAATCCAATTCATAGCGAGTTGAATCATGATCATGGATACTCCTTTTTGGTTTTGGTTTAAATATGGATGTTGTTATAATTTGAACTTTTTTTAGTTTTGCATTGACTATGGATGTTGTCATTGGACTTATGGAGTTATGGTAGTGGTTATTAATTATTAAGTATTCAGATGATGAAGGAAATACAAGTTATCTGGATGGAATTGCAACTAGAGAGAGCTAAATCTCACATGATGACAAAGTCCTTATAGGGCATACTATAGATGTTTGGTGTTGGTTGGTTATGGAACAGCCAGATGGTCCTGCATTTGCTAAACTACTTAATGGATTCGATGCTGCGTCTCGATATGGGATCAACTCTGATGATAATTCATCGCAGAAAATTCCAAATAGAGAAGTTTTCTCTAAAATATTGGCATTTGTTCTATGTGAAGCAGACGGTATTTTTGGGCTATTCCATATGTACATTTGGATGATTTGACTTGTATTCCTTATGTCTTTGTAAGGATTAAATGTTTTTGAATATTGCTGGTATTAGATGAATGAACAAATAACTTGGATTCCTTATGTTTAGCTTTTTGTAAAGATTGAATGTTTTTTTAATGTCAATGATGTTGGGAAAAGATTTGTAATGTTTTCTACATTTACCTTCTTTTTTTTTCTTTTGCTACTTAATGTATAAAACAGGTTGGGTCGGGTTGGGTTGGGCTAAGGCCTAAGAGGTTACCTATTTATTAAACAGGTTAAACAGGTTGGGTTGGGCAGGTTAAATAGGTTAGGTCAGGATGGGTTGGGCTAAACAGATTAAATAGGCCGGGTCGGGTTCGGCAAACAGGTTAAACAGATCGGGTCAGAATGGGCAAATAGGTTACTTGTTTATTAAACAGGTTAAACGGGTTGGGTCAGGTTATCTGTTTATTAAACATAACAGGTTCATGTTGTAATTTCTGACCTATTTAATAAACAGATCGGGTTTAGGTTTATGATTTTTTGACCCGACCTGTATCTAACCCGATCCGACCCAATTGCCACCCCTAATTCAAGCTCAGGTTGCTAGTATCAACACTCATTTTACCAATTGAGCCCATCGGCATCCTCTTAATAACTCTTGACTCATGTCCTATTTTAATTAAGGGCCAAACCTTTTAGACATTGGCTTTAGCAACAGGCTACTGGTAAGTATCTACGTCCCACAAATCACTTAGTGTCCCATCTTTTGTGGAAGGTGGGGTTTGGTGCTATACAGGAGAATAGATGGGTTAAATGTTGGTTGCAGAATCAAAAATCTGGAATTGTTGGTTTGAATGGTGTAAGGGTATGTTTGGATGCAATGAAAGCTATTGGAAAACTCATTTTCCATGTCTAGTTTTTATTTTGTTTGTTTCATTTGAAAACTAACAAATTTGGAAAACTTTTAACTAGTTTCTAGAAATCTTTTGCCATTTTCATGGAAAATTCTTAGTTTTCTTTTTCCTTTTCCATGGATTTCCTTAGAACCAAACATGCCCTAAATTGGAGGGGAGGAAGTACCAACTCCATGAAGTATGCTTGAGTTTCTGTTTGGAGATATTATTTGTAGGACAAGATGGGGAAAATGGTCTTTTTCTTTTGTCGGTAAACAAACGGCCTTTTACTTCATGAAATTCAAATCAGCTTCTCCAACACTGTTGTGCCATTCATACTATCATGGATCAGACCTCATAGAGATTTGTGTTGGGGGAAAGTCCAATTTCCAGCAACAATGGGCAAATCATTGTAGGTATGAAAACTATATTATTTGGTCTTGCGCCATCATATTCACACAAAACATTATAGCATATTCTCCAAATGTGCATGTCCTATGAGGTTATGGTATTCCTACCATCATGGGTATGTGTACATCAATAAGGACATGTAATCATGGCTGGAAAAACATGCCTCTAGCTGTAAGGCATCTCCACCAAAGTTTAAATTTTACACCCCTCTTATTGAAGTTTCTTATGGATGGATTTGGCCATGATGTATATCTTCTTGGATGATATAGTGCTAACTATATAATCTCTAAACAGTTGCCTTGCCATATTGAGGGTGGTTATTGGCAAATGAGTTGTATGACAACGGTTCAGTAATTGTGATGTCATTTCAGTCGATCATGTTATGATTGCTGACATAACAACTTGCTGTCAAACCCTCATATCATAAACAAAGTAGAGATATGCATCGTGCTTAAGATGAAATGGGTGGATTATGAAATCATATTGATGTTAACCTTGCTCATTTTGAAAATTTAGGCTTGCATTTAAAGCACTTTGTCTGGGTTTTGTGCTTAATATGTGAATAATTTACTTTTGTAAATGCTTTATCTTAAAAATGTTATGTTTTAGAGTGTATATTTGCATGGCCCTGCATGCTACAAACGAGGACAAGCACAAACTATAGCCTGAAGTTTTTGATCTCTTTGAGCACTGGTGACTCTATTATGGTTTTACTGGAAACGCCGTATGCTGGCCCTCGTTGAATCAGTTATACAGTATTTTATCTTGGCCATCTCTGGTATACTTAATGTGGAATAAGTTGAGTAGCATTGTTGGTCAGGGCTGGGGTCCCCTAATTGTTGAAATTGGTTTCGAAGCTTCCATACGTCATCTGATGGTGGCTGATTCCTTCCAGATTGTGAATTAGCAAAAATTCTCGATGTTCTCCCTCTAATTCTAGAGCAATTTAACATGGAAGGGGAGTCTGGTTTTCTATTGCCTAGTTATTCTGTGTATCTCATTGCCTGCGTTGATATTTGCAGATTTTTGTATAGCTCTGTTCTTGTTCTATTCTTCTTTAGGTCTGCAAGGCGCTAAATGCTTTTCTAATCCTTCTCTTTAAGTGATTTATTATGTGACTTTTGCTTCACTGAACTTAAATAATTAGTAATTTTGCTTGCACTTTCAGCTTGTCCAGCTGCTAACTTATCGCTTGAAACTTGTGCTGCTGTTTTAGGTGAATGCTGTCCGGACGATTGACTGGCTCGTAGGAGATATGCTCATTGGCGAATACTGTCTGGGTCGAGTGCAAGTATTCTACTTGTTCCTGGTAAGACTATAGCCTAACTTCATGGAAACCTAACAGAGTTTTTTGTGAGGTTACTAGGGAGTGCCGCCTCCTGTACATAAGGTGCTAAAAAGAGGAGTCTATTCTTGTCACTGTAATTTAATATCTAACATAGTTGACTCCAAAGTTTTTTAATCTCTCACTCCTTTTGGAATGACAATTAGCTTAGATGGATGATAGGATCGTTGGAAAACCTGCATATATTAAATGTTGAGTGTAATTTAATCTTTGGTGATTGGTACACGAGGCCAGGGCTTGGTACTTTCTGTGTGTATCTTTCTGCTTCCACTGCGGATCGGTGGGTTCCTCTTCCGGCTTCAGTCTTCTCCAAATCGAGGAAATAAAGCATGCATGATATGTGCTCGCCGATCGATGGAACCCGGTAAGCCCCATTTCATCGTGGTATCATTTGCCCTTTCGTTTTGCACCTTGTTTCTTTAATGGGCGCGCTTCTTAAGGTTGATTGTTTCGTGTCAACATTTTCCTTGAATTGTGCTCCCTGTTTCTTTAATGGGCGCGCTTCCAAAGGTTGTTCCGTATCAAATATTTTCATAAAAAAACGACGCTAAACGCATGTTGTTATAGTATTACAGCACACCCCTGCACACGTCTCCAAACCCCCTCCCATTTTTAAGCTTTGTTTAGGAGGTCGAAATGGAACTGTGGCAGGTTTTCAGGCACCACGCCACTGAGTATTTTGAAAACTAGCTCTAGTTCAGTTGTAGACACATATATTAGATCTTGTTCACGACACCAATGGTTAGCCCACTTATATTTGGACCAAAAACACGGTTCTTTCTACGTCGGCTTCCACTTTTGTCGGAATATATATAATTGCCACAAACTTGTGCAACGGATATTGAATGGTACCAAAGGACGAGGGATCATGGCAATAGGACTAGCATCTTTAGTGGTCACTGGTCACTGGATCTTTGCAGGTTGCTGCAGATTAATGTATGTTAAATGATTGTGGAGCAAGGGACCCATAATAACCATAGGCATGGGGAATGCAGTTAGTGAAGTCCTGTGGAAAGCCATGGGGAGCAAGCAGGATAGGAATTAGGCATCTTCCGAGAAGGCCGCGCCTCTTGTATCGATCCATTCGCTCATGCATGTTTGCCTTCACGAAAGTGTATTCGCCAGCAGAGCACTTGGGGTATTAATACGAGCGCCGACCATCTTACCACGAAGGCTGGCAATGTAAAGCTTAACAAGTGGTCGTGCGAATTGAGCTCTTAAATAGAGTTCCAGCTTGACCAAGGCATTGAATCAAGATAACTGACTGGCCATTGATGAGAGGCCGTGGATGGAAGCTGAGGTAGTTAGTGAGATATTTTAGGGCATATTCGGATATTTCTATAGGATTGGGCTAAAACTTTTATAGGATTCGTGGATATGATTGTACATTTAAGTATGGTCTTGTATTAGCCGATTATCATTTAGCCCAAATCTTGTGGAAAGAGGAATTTTTTTTTTTTTTTTTTTCGTTGCAGCCTGAAGACAAAGATTTGGCTTACATTTGGACAGACTTTTAAAAAATGAAACATAAATGGATCTATAGGCTTGATTTTTATAGAATTTTTAGTTTAAACAGGTTCTTACCGGTTGGGGCATGCATTATTTGTAAGTTCGAATCGTGCAACTACAGTTGTCGAGTTTCCTAGTGTTGGATGAACGCAAAAGTATCGTATCCAGCGCATGCCGCATTCATGTAGCTGACCTTTAATTTTTCGCATGCCTTCCTTGGGATCTCAGAATTTGTAACCGTGTGGAATCCCGTTGCACGATAAGGCAATTGATCTTGCTGGCAAGGAGCAAAAATTAAGGGCTCTTCAAGTATGGCTTAGATAAATGCATGTTCTATAATACAGAATGAGTTTTAAATTACAGATTAAGATTTAGGTATCCTTATAAGATAATCGTATTAATGTTGGCGTAGATGATGATAAACACTCTTTTTTCTTTTCTTTTTTCTGAAATAATCGTATTAATCGTTTTAATGTTGGCGTTCCACCCATTCGAATCTAAGAAAATTTTGCGAGATGGATTTGTCGAGGCAAGCGATGCAAGGTGTATCTGGACCAGGAACAAATAAATCCAAGCCCTTGATTCTGGTATGCAAGAATGAATTCTCCAGAGTGTTGAGCATGGTTCCCGGTTAGCTAAGATCTCCATCGTTGAATGAGCTTGATGGTGGCCAGCCCAGAGGCTTTTTGGCTTGCCGAGACTACGAGCAGCCTGACGAGCTACCCTCCCCTTGGGACAAATTACAATGCAAGCAACAATAGCCTCTACCTCTAGATTTTGTCAGCTAACCTTCATTCTTCTTCTTTATTTAGCTGCCCTTTTTGACCGAGGAGATAAAAAAGGTCTGTGATCTGGTTCCAGAAATATTAAGACAAAAAAGTACATCACAACAGCAAGCATATGTTCCAATCATGTAACACCAGAGACATCACCATCACAACTAAATATATCATATTATCAGTTTATCACGTTACATTCAGACAATTTAGATATATTAAGCAACTGCGGGCTACAAGGACACTTTTTATACTAGTCCTGCAGCCACTTCAGCCGCTGCCGTTGCGTCTATTCCCACCACCTAGAACAAGTAACGACGCCACCACTCCACCCTCCCCATTCCAGTCAAAAAAAGTTCATTTCACCCACACACACACACACACATTTATATCGACTTTTTCTCTCTGTCTTCACTTTCTTTCCTCTCTCTCAATCTCACTCTTTTCACCTTTCGCAGCTGCTAAAAACCAACACAATCCATACCAACTTGGATATCTGGCGACAAGAAGATCAAAAGAAAAAAAAAAAAAAGAAACTAAAATGTAGGTATCTTCTATCTCCAAGGCGGGAAAGAAGACTTCTTAATTTCCGACTCCCCGCCCTTTTTTGTTGCCGTGGATTTGATGTATTAGAATCGGAAGTTCTTGCCGGCGAAGGTCTGGCCGAACTGCCAGTTGGCCGGGACGACGTTCCAGGAGGTGGCGGTGCGGCGGTCGCTGCCGGTGACGCGGAAGGAGAGGGACTGCCCCACCAGCACGGCGTTGGACTGCCAGTTCTGGCCCCAGTTTCGGGACAAGGGCATCCACCCCGTCCGCGACCCCTTCACGCTCACCCTCACGATGTCGCCGGCGCCGGCCACGTTCGTTATCAGCACCAGGTTGAAGTACTGGAACCCGTTGATGGTGAACCGGATCCCCCCAGGTTTCCGGCACGGCACCCTGTGGCATCGATTAATTAAATCAATTAATTCTATTCCTTACCCAACATCATCGATCAATGCAGCAGTGGAATGGTACCTGCGGTAAGAGACGGGGACGATGCCGGCGCGGTACTCGGCGATCTTGAGGAACATGGGCATGGCGAGGTCGAAGTGGGGGCGGGGCGGGTTGCACCACCCGCCGTTGTCGGAGGGGAGAGCGTAGTTCGGCGGGCAGAAGTTGGTAGCAGTTATGAAGATGGAGGGACTTCCCCGGTGGCACCAACTCGGGTCGTCGGCGCACTTGATCTCGAAGCACGCGCCGCAGCTCTGCCCCTCGTTGAACAGCGCCGTGCTCAGCGCCGCCGTCTCCACCCCGTACCCCTGGCTGTACAAGTTCCCGTACCCACACGCCCCTCCTGACCAAAGCAGAGACAACACATAGAAACACAGATGATGGCTAGTCTTGCGAAGAATGGAGCTAATGGAAGAATAAAGGGGAAATGTGGGTCGCACCCATGGTGCCGGAGGCGTCGCTGCCGCCGTAGAAGGTGGCGTGGGCGCTCTGCCACGCCCCTCCGGTGTAGACGCCTAGAATGCGGGCGGCTGCCGGCGACAAGAAAGCGAGAACAGAAGCGAGAGCGACGAGTCGCAGAATGGCCATTTTTTTAGGAGAGAGAGAGATGAAGAGGAGTGTTGTGATTGGAGACGAGATTGGTGAAGAATGGAGGAGGAAGGAGCGGTATTTATGGAGTTTGTGAGACCCGGGGGGGTTTTGGAGTGGAAGCGTCCGAGTGAGAGAGTGTGAGACAAAATAATGGCAAGGGGAGTAATTAATGCTTTTTCCGGAAGCAAATAGAGAAAGGAACAGGGAGTGCGACGAGGAAGCGTTTGTGCTAAGATAATAGGATTGGATGCGCTTTCCATGTATCGCGGGCTAAATCATCATTTGGCCATCATAATTTCGGAATATGTGGCTGCTAGCCATCTGATGGTCAACCGACGGCTGGGATTTAGTATGACCCTAAAGCAGAAAAGGGAAACGGGGGACCACTCATAGGGCGGGCCAGAGATGGACAGGCGACAAAGAAAGAGAGCGGTTCGTAAATCCCCGCTTTGCTTCCATCCCAAGTTGTGCCGCCACCGACGGCTATGATTCAAGGACTCTCTTTCGTACTCCGGGGGCCCAAATTTGATTGGGGTTTTGAATTGGATTCGTGGGAAAATTTCTCCGCCGAGTCCGGCCCGTTTATTTTCTTTATTATTTTTTTCTTATACAATTTCCGTCACGGGCCCTTTTCTTCTAAGAATTCGAACCTAACAATAAACCACCCACGTTGTGATGGGCCCGGCAATCCGTGCGGATTCATCGGTCCTCATGTCGCGCCTTAAATGTACGTGGGCGGGTCCCACCCACCAACCACGTCTTTCCGCTGGTTTAATGCTCTGGTCTTAATTAATTTATTGCCTCACAATAAATTACAGTTTTATTACTTAAGAGAGAAATTATTAATTAAGGAGGATGGTATTACAAATCGCCTCACGATAAATTACTGCTTTTTATTTCCTCTTCTTATTTGATGAAATTGAGTTTTACCTTAGTTTGTCGATTAATCCTCAGAATAACTCCCTTGCCTAGATCTCCTTAGAGAAACTACAATGTTAACAAGATCAGGAGAGGAGTGTGGATATTCTTGCGGACGCTTGACAAATCTTGTGTTTTGATTCATGGCTTCGATGCGCTGAACGATTATTTTTGCGGTGTCGGAAATTGCTTTTTCTCTGGAACGTTACTGTGCCACGTGACGTTTGGGCAAAGCAAGCTTTGACACGGCTTCCTAGTGGAATTCTAGTACTAATCACACGTATCATGCATGGGAGTTTTGGTAGTCTTTGCTAGGCCTTTGTTTGTGGATGTTCGTAGTTGGGGTCAGACTGGCTGAGTTTGAAATATTTGTCGGACGGTGGGATATGGAAGCTTTTTTTTTTTTTTTTTTTTTGAAATTAAGACAGATGTTTCATACTCTTCTAATACGAATACATTAAGAAAAAAAATTAGAAAATAAAATATTATTAAAAACTTTAAGTACATATGCCTTGGAAGTCGAGGAAAATCTACCGAAATGATCAGCAAAAAAAAAAAAAAAAAGCCATTTAGTTCGATAAATGTACCTCACCCTAAACGAGATACAACCTCTTACGAAGCATCAAAATTCCTAAAATAGAAGATGTGACTCTATCTTGTTAGCTCGGTTCTAAATCCGGCCAATCAGTGACCTCTTCTTCGAGACAAAGAAAACAAACATTACGTGTAGCTAGCTAGTCATGGCAACTTAGTATGGCTTTCTATAGCCTTTTATAACTTGGTTAACTCAAGGGCTTAACATATACGACAAGAAAACCTCATGTAATGGAGCTAGCAACCTTCCCTTCACCCATAAATTTTTACTAGGTTCCTTTCTTTAATTTCCTCCGGCCACCTTCTTCCCATGTGGATGCGGCACTGAACATGCCGTGTTTTAAGACTCCGTCGACATAACTCGTTGCGACATTCGTTTAATCCTCCTTTCTTTGACCGGTAACTTGGTACCTTCTTCCCCTCCATGGAGGCCATCAATGATCTCGACGTTCGCAACCTATTTTCTTCTCTCCTGATGTACTACTACTATAGCTCTCCAGAGAAAGCCAGGGTGCTCTCCTGGTCGGAAAGTGTTTGTTGATATGCCCTTGCGTAGGAATGGTAGAAATGTAACAATATACGTCCCGAACGCATGCCATGAGCCAAAAGCGTCCAACCCTCTTTTTTCTGGCCCGGGATGTCCTTGCTCCTTCCCATGTGAATCGGGCTCCATCTGCTGCTCCTCTAGCCCATTAAGATTTAGGCTTGAGCGTGCTTTTACCAAAGGTAACATAGCTTACTAATTGGCCTCCCATTTTTAATAGATACATCATACATGGGAATAGCTCCACTGGTTGTTGCTCCATTTGGATAGCTCCATAGCCCATCGATCCTCGTAGATAACCTGATTTAATCAAGATGTCGTTGATCCTAGCAAGATGTCGAAGAAGTTTTAGGAATATCTCTCATTTGATTTTTAATATCTAAAGATCACATCATAGTTGATATAATAACAAAAATAAAAAACCTGTTATCCTATGCATTGGTAGCATCTAGTAGCTAAACATTCATGTAACGTAGGATGGTTAATAGATGCTAATTAAATTCCTATGCTGATATATTAATATTGTATCAACTATTATTTTCTCTCTCTTTCGATATAAAGAAGGGAAAATTTGCATCCCTTAATTTTTGATTATTGTACTCTAGGACACAAGCTCTTAGCTAATCATCAGACACTTCATAGATCCATTGCAATGCATGTCTAGCCCGTGGTTTTGGCGAGCATCAAAACAATTGCGAGTAAATCATTGGTAAATAACCAGCTAAAAGTCCAATATCCTATGGAATTAGGTCTTGCCTCGAACATCCGAAACCTAACCTAATCCAATTCTGACAAGATAATCGTCCACCTACATTGTGACTCACAACCCATTTGCCACCTTAGCCTCAATCGCAGAGCCTAGTAATGTTTCTGCTGAAGATCTAAGTCAAAAGATGGCTACTATATCTGCCTGCAGCCCGAGGACATCGGCAGCTTATGCTTTGCTTTGTTGTAGGGCTGCGAGGAGTAGGGTATTGACCACGCGTGTTGGTTGGTAGTATTTGGCAGTTGAAAGAGGAGAGGGGGAATTAATAGGAAAAAAGAAAGGGGCGATAGCCTCGGATTCCTCTCCTGTCCTCCGAGGCCACCCAAGTCCAAGAAACAGTCTCAATTCCTTTTGACTAGCTTATCTATCTTGCTATCTATCACATAGCATCTTGATGTCGGTGACCAAAAAGGGTGGAAAACCACGCAACCCGAAGCTTTGGCTTCAGAGGTCAAGTCATTGGTGACAGAAGGTTGCCGCGTTTTGCCTATCATGATCATCTTGTGTCCAAATTATGTAGAGACCTGGTCGAAGCTAGAGATTCGTTTGGGAGAAGATCATGTTCGATCGGCGCCATTTAATCATTACCTATTGAATCTATTATTTTATCATTAGAAACATAAAAGAATATTATTGTTGTTGTAGTACGGGGAAATAATAATAATAATGCAATTGGCATTCAGTCATGCTTGGCCAATTATATATCTTGCAATAGGCAGGGGTACTGGTCTTTGGTTTTATCAAAATTTTAAATAGTTATCTCCTTCCAGTTTTCCAACTAAATAACATCGTTCAGACAATTCGAAGAATAACAGGTTCTGGAACGAACAGAATCTAGGCTTTGTTCCATTCAATCCATGAAGTAATTGGAATGCAAATAAATTATTTTATTTGCACTATCTTCTGCCAAATGCAGTATAAGAGACATGGTTGTCCCTCGCATTAACTTCATGATTGAGAGGCATAAAGGCTTCCAAGTTCAATGCTGCCATGCCATGAAATCCACACTGTTTGAGGGGGTGCGGTCTAGAGTTTCCCCAATTCGCATTTCTTTGGACCTGCATGATTTCATGTAATTTCTTTTTCAGCTCAACTCCCTATGAAGTAGCGAGCATGGTATATCACTGTGACCCAATATAAATGCATGGTGTGTGTGTGTGTGTGTGTATATATATCTTATCATAAATTTTTGAAAGCTTTTCTCTCCAAAGTTTTAAAAGAAGAAATGCTTGGGTAACAAAGAAACTTCATGCATTAAAATATGCTACTTTATCACATTCTATCGATAGGTGGTGGATATTTGACACCATATATAAAGGCTTTCATTGAATGGAGCAACCGGAAAGATGCATACTAGGATTGCAATTTCTCTACATGAGAGATGGACATGGTTGCAGCACAGCATGAAGTTGATACATGGCTACCCTTAATAAATTACTTCAAGACATTTAATTTGGACAATGGCTTTGCCTTTTTCAAAATACCCAGGCAATTAGGCTGAGCATAAGCCTAGGATTAGCCATTTACATTTCAATTAATGTGTACTATAATATATGATGAAAGGAAACCTATATCATATCCCTTTCCAACCTGTCATATATACAAACCTCTATATGCATGGTGGATTCCTCGTCAGATATATATTGCATGATGGTTAACATGAAACGGGAGTTTGCCGCACACCCATGGCTAAGTGATGGGCACATGGATGTGCAACGTCAAGCAGGAGAGCAGTCCATGAGTCATGCTGTGTGACCAATTAACGCTGCATTATTGGACCATCAAATGGTCTGAATGAGTGTGGAATCTCATCTAGCTAATTAGACTAGGAAAACAAATGGAGAGGATACTCTCTCTCTCTCTCTCTCTCTCTCTCTCTCTCTCTCTCTCACAAAAAGAGTACGCCGGTTCAATTATTTGTTTTGTTTGCATGGGACAATGATGATTCCCTTATAAGACTAGGGTTCTGAAATCCATCAAGATGCCATGCATTTTCCATGCTATCAATTTATTTTCGTGGAAGGTTCGTGGACTACCGATCGAATAATGGACAAAAAAATGGCATTCCGGACTATCTATCCTTGCTCTGTGCAAGCTCAGGATATCTTGCAATCATTTTCTGATTATATAATTTGGCACCCTTTTGCCCTTGGTAGTGGTACTGGGAGAAGAGCAGCAATTGCTTTTTTTTTTCTTTTCTTTTTCAGAGGAAGAGAAGGATAGCAACACCAAACTACTAAGAGGATAGATAGGAAACAACTCAACATGGGGTGGTGCCCTAAATATATAGGCTCTAAAAAGACTAGCCTGGCTGGAATCCAGGAGCAGCCATGCCGCTTTATACCTTTTACACCGGTCTAGATATCAAAGTTGAAAACTGTCAGCATAGTCGAGTCTCAGGATTATTAATCGGAAGCACACGGTATCAACAACGCGAATAAGAGTTTTGTTTCAGGTTTTCCACGTAGTGAAGAAGAACTCGGATAGACAGCTAGCGAGGGTGGCGACAGGATAACGTGCCAAGCTACGAATAACATTGGCTAGAACAGGTTGTTGCATCAATTCAAGAGAACTGCTTAGATCTAAAGTTGCATCGGTAAACATGCCAAGGGTGTCGGCATGCGCTGTGCGCGGTGAACTCTTTTTTTTTTTTTTGGGCGAAAAATAGGAGGGGAGGGCGAGGGACCAGCCCACCCATGCAGCAGCCCTCACTGGCCATCCTTCCACCAGGGAATGTTCGATACAGGTCGCAGGTTTCGCATGCCTTTCCCGACTCGTGGGTTCACCGCCTTACGTGTGGGTACGTCATCCCAGCGCCATCTCGGTACAAGTGGAAGAAAAGCATAACCGCCAGCAAGTCATCCGGGCATGGGGCATCCGATCTCCTAATTTAATCGACGCCCGTGCATTTCGAACGCAGACAACTTGGGCAGAATTATCGCTCCCTTACCACTAAGCTACCCAGACAACTTCCACGGTGGACTCTTCGATCTTCTGAACGCAGTGACGGATTGAATTGCTGCCGATAAGCATCCTAATGCACATCTTCTACAATTTTTAGGATATGCCATCCGCTTGTATTATGAAAGCCGAAGACATATCAGCTGTTTTTGTAAGGAGAAGAAAAAAAATCATGCAACTTGAGCTTGGTGAGGGTCGATGATGGGCATGGCGTCTGATTTTAGTTATGAAGCCAGGGTTGTGATGCCCAGGTCCGCTCTATATATGAGATATGTTTCAAGAACATCTTATGATGCTGGTGCCCACTGTTTGAATTATACGTACAATTTAACACCTTCAAAAAGATGGAGAAAGTGAGAGAATTCTTAATTCAGCTAGAGCAGGTGATGGGTACGATATGTGACCGACCGAATATCCTAGGAAAAAAAAGTGGAAGCTCGGTCCGCGAGGCCTTCCCTGGTCACGGGAACAGACTGCTAGACTAGAGTTTTGAGTTTCCGCTAGCACAATGCTGATCTCTGTAATAACTAAAGCAATTTTTTCACAAAATCATAATTGCAGAGAGCAAAATACATGGTTAGAGAAGATATATATGATAGGAAATTTCTGACGGCCATGAAAGAAATCAACAACCATTGGGACTGTAGTTAGCGAGACCAACAAATTGGGCCCAGAAACGTTATCACATAGTATTTTAATCACGACTACCGTTCCCCAAGTAGCCAGGCACAAGAGGTATGAAAGACTGAGACCGATACCCAGCAGCAATAAGAACTGACAAAATCACTTGGTCGCTTAATCACCACACATCCATTCCTGTATTGTTAATGCCTCACGACGCCTCATCAGTGAGGAAATAATTGCAGCCCACACACAGCACTCGCATGATGGAGCAGGCAACCACGAGCGAAACCTCTCATCATAACATGACTTTCATGAAAGAGAATTCGCAAGCTCATAAGAGACAGTAGATAAATAAAATTGGATCATATCTTCCGAAGGTAATCTGAAAACCATTGTCAAAGCCTTTCCCATCCCAGATCAGATACATTCGCAAAGAGCACTCAGTTTCACTCGTCATTAGTCATGGAAGTGAATGGAAAACAAATTATAGAAAGTCTGGAAAAATAAAAAGACGATTCTCACGGTATTATAGTTTTGCAAGCAACAATACAAGGTTTTTAGCTTCCTTTGCAGTAAAAATCAGACTTCTCCTCCTACTCTTGATATCCATCAAAATGTCTTTACTTGATAACCAATTCTAAGACAAACATAAAGGTCAATCAAAATCTGTACAGCAGCGGCAATCTGTCCTGATAACCCATTCATGGTAGCTCATCATGTCCATCTCACTGCTTATATAAAACCAATGACTTCAGAAATGCTGCCATACCAAAAGGGCCTACTGTTGCAACCAATCTATGCCATCACCAGAAAGATTTTGCATAGATTACAACAGTACCATTGCACCACCAGAATACAGTTGGAAGAAAATGAATTAAAAGAACCAAGTTTTCTTTGGCAAGGTCATATAAATGTCATGTTCTTTAAAAACAAAAGAAGAAAAACCATGCCGATGTCCAAGTCAGAAGACAGGTTTGAATCATCAAGCACCCTATTCCACCATAAGCAGAACCTTACTACATCTTGACAATGATAAAGGGAAGGTGCATATGAAGCCTGTAATCCTGCAGGGTACAGAGGATCTGGTCTGCAGTGTATGGAGTTTCCTGGTGAAGAACAGGGTCTCCGTAAAGCTGTAGAGATCATGGTATTCAGTAGGATCACAGGGCCTCATTTCCACATCCATGGTCCTATAGTAACGCACCTCCACACCAGGACTCTCATGTAACAGTAATCATCCAATCATTGATCATAAGCATAAATAGGTGGGTAATGTCATAGGATAGCCTTTTGTTTTGGATTTCATTGATAGAACTCAGCCCTGTTCTGCTGGCCTTGTCATGAGGCTTCTGCTTAGATCGCCTCTTTACATTAATTAATCTGCCAGTAATCATTTGAAAGAATCCATAAGAAGCAACAAATACATTAATTAATTACAAGATCACCCCTTGTCTAGGGGAGTACGAACCATGATCACACTGTTCTTGGTATGACCCATTGCTTTTGTTTGTTAAATGTAAAAACATCAGAACCTACGTGATCAAGAAGTGCTGCTGTCTTTCAGACATCCAGCAGAGTGAAAGAACATATCGATTAGGGATATAAAATAACAAAAACTAAGTAACAAAGGCCAATGAACAGAGCATATCAAGAGTCAAGACCAAGCTTGCCACATATCAACCATGTATTAAGTGTGAAGAAAACCTGGTTAAATAACTTTCCATGTTCTAATGGCAGGGAGAAATAACAAAAATAAGATTGAGAGAGGAAATAATGAAGCACTTCAAATTTTATATTTTTTTTTTCTAGATTGATAAAAGAAAATTACCTAAGAAAGAACACATCACAACTAATTCTTTTCCATGCTCAAATGCAAATTAATATGAAAAAGATGGTGGAAAAAAGCAAACCTATAAATAATATGCATAAAATCTTTCAGTTCATTAAATATTAAAACAATATATATATAAATCTATTAAGTAACAAGCATGTGTTTACCTCCATACGAAGCAAGGCTGCCATCTGATCCTTGATAAACCAAAGGATCAATGCACGAAACTTTCCCTTGGCTGTCTTCTCAAATACTCTAATAGCCAATATCTTAGACTGCTGTTGTAGAGCCTCTTACCTACTCTAACATGCATGCTCACAAGACATGCCATTCATTCCACTTGACCAACTGAAAATAGGTTCTCCTCTAAGAAAAGCTTTCACCTGGAAATCAATAAAACAATGTTCCTGAAAAATGGTGTACAATGCAATACTGTGCACTTGAAAATTGCAGTAAATTGCCTCATAAAAAAAAGAAAAACATTATACAGAAACAAAATGGTACACCTCAACAAGAACAGAACCAAACATCCACTATTTACCTGCCATCTTTGTTTGGTGCAACAGAAACACTGACAGCCTTGCAAAGTATACCTTGCAGCAAGCTCATGCCCTCCATAACAAGCTTCTCTGGAAACATTGGAAATGTTGCAGTAGGCAAAAATACTGAGGTTCCTCTTCACATCGCTTCCCTATATACCAGAAACACAATGATTAACTTTCTTTTTAAGCACATCAAACTTAATCTTGTTGATGGAAAAGGATTAAAAAAAATAAAAAAAGGTAAAAACCTCTCAAATTATGCTGTGAGGTTCAACCAAGCAAGCATGATCAGCAACATGAATCCAGACTTTTATCCGACCATCTGGCAGCCTAGCTGCACTTAGTGCATCATCAAGCTGCATTAATTGAAAATGCAAAAGGACTTTTTTAGCGAAATATTTTTTGCAGGATGGTAAAGAATATCCAAGTGACATGTAGTTGACAGTGCATGAATATCTCAACCTACCTCGTCAGCCTCATCCACATCAATTGCATAGAGTTTCCAAAATGTAGGATCTTTCCTGTTATTCGGAAAGGAAATTCACAAAACTAAGAATTAATATATATTTACATGCATGTTTATGTACAGAACCCTAAATAAAGGTACTCTTACCTCATCAGGATCAGAAGAGAGCATTAAAAGGCTTTCAGCAGCTGACAAAACTTCATCACTATGTTCAGTATGAATGTTGAACTTTAAGAGATCAAGAGGGAAATATCCAATATCTAGAAGCAGGATCACTGGAGCAGATGATGTTGTTAATAGTCCCATTGCGTTGAGTATCTACCACAACAGCACCCAACCAAGAAAAGCTTATTCAATAAAGTTAGTGTTATAAAGCAGAATGAATGCATGACTTGAGAACACATAGAGTACAGAAAGGAAAAAAAGTAAAAAACAAAGGCAGCTAGTGCATGAGGCTCCGCCATTTCTATGTCAGATATACACAGCCTTACACCCGTGTGCGGAGAGGCTGCTTTCCTATTTTGAACCTATGACCTCCAGGTCACAATGAAGCGATCTGTTGCACCAAGGCTCACTCTCTATAGAAAGGTAAAAAAAAAATTGAAGAGCACTAAATCACATAAAATATTGAACAAAGTCGTGCATAACAATGCATCGAAGACATAATGGTCATGCACCTTTTTCTAAAGATTTTCATCAGAAATAGATCAATGCTGAATATGTGTAATATAATTGAATATCTTCTACAAGTATAACATCTCTTTTATCATCAAAGGTAATAAATAAAAACTTTTTTATGTCACCATTCCTTATTATCCATAAGATAATTAAGATACCTGGACAAATTTAATTCACACTTATGGTGTCAGATGTATTACATTTCCAGATGTTTTCTTTTGTTCCTCATTCCTGTATGCATCTATAGCATATGCCTCATGAGCCTCAATCCTCCATTTGACCTTTTCTTCTATTGTCCATGAACTTTTAGAAGGTTTAGAGCGTGGAGGCATTGCCGTTGCAGACATCAATAACTGGACAAATTCTTCAAGTTCCTTCACTGATGCTTCCTTGACAAACTTCCTGTGTAAAAGTTCCTCCACCTAATATCAGATAAAGAATATCAGTTGTTTGGCATAAATAATACATGAAAATACAAAGTGATTTCTCAACTGAAACAATGTATAAACTGGGATGACCAAAAGTCCATGCATATCAAACTGAAGTTTGTGTGATGCTTGCCAGGTCAAATCGGCGCAAGACCAGAACACATAGCATTCTATGCCAAGAATGGGCATATAGAAACACAAAGGCACCTGAAAACTTGGATAAGACTGCACAATATCGTAGAAACAGTGACCCAAAAAAGAGAATAAAGATGGTAATCTACTATGAATTGAAGAAAATACAAAAACACAATAAATCCTAAACTGCATAACTTGGATCAACCACTCCAACTAGTTGGCCTTTCCCATACCACCTCATCAATTATTGTAGTGCAGAGATGACAGACATGATACAAACAATACCTGAAAACTAGGTCAAGGCTCATAAACAGAACAAGATCCTATTGTCTCAATCGCATTAACATATATTTCATCTCTTGACAACAAAAGATAAGCACAGTAGCTTTCAAGAGGATCCCTGCTACCACATATGATCCGAAGCAAATGATACTTATATTTATTAAAGATAGGAAAGGTGCAAAACATGGAAGAATTTTTTTTTATTTAAAGTGCACCTCTGCTTACACCTTAGCTGTCACTGACTTTTTCTTTTCCAAAAGCTCCACCCAACCACACTCCAGGATTGATGGATCCTTTGACAAAACATTATGAATGTATTAAAAAAAATGGTTACATGTACTGAAAAAAAGAAGAATCATGTCTTACTACTTACCAAAAGATGCCGAGCTTTTTGAATAAACTCAGCAATGTTTGTATGGTCAAAATCTTCGATACCAGGTACAATATATGTGACTTGCTGAGGCCTTATAGAGGACATAGTACCATTCTGTTTTCATGAACCAAAATAGAATATGAATATGAATAATCAAGCTCGTTACCTCATAAGCAGTTGAGTTTGGCATGGCATTAACATAGAAAAGAAATATAAATAAAAAAAATAAGCAACCACCTAGCAACCTATCAACAAGCTGCAGTAGTTGTTTTTATTAAAACTTGATCATACACCATCCATTTTTTCTTCCCATCAGGTTTTTGCACAACTGCTAGCAATGAATTTTGGGAATCTTTCCAAAATTCAAGCAGCAGTCCTTTCTGCAAGGTTCCCTTTTCTAGTTTTACTTCAAACAATTCTTTACTGCTGGGTAATCCCATTCTGCAAACAACGACGAATTCTGATTATGATTTGGCACCAACAATCTAATTTCGTAAACAAATAGAGAAAAGTTTGAGCTTTGGAATAACAAAAAAACAAACCGCTAACCACTGATACTAGTTCACAGCTAGAACTATAAACCAATAAACCTTCAAAATTTCTTTGTGACTCTGACCACATGAAGCCAGAGCTAAGAAATCTTGATGCTGAATGAAGAACTGGATCAGATAATGACTCTAAACTTTTGAAGAATATGCACCGACCTCATATAAGGTATTCTATAGTAATATACCATTTTCACATCAGCCTTTAGCAGTTACCAATTGGACTGCCGATAATCTTGAGTATAGTGATTTAATTGACAGTCATTTCCCTCTCAGCTCTAGATTCCCGCTATGGCCGATTGGGCTGGTTCTTCCTTCTTGAGATGAAATCAGTAGGGGGTTCTCCCCCTGCTTGACAACCGCCCAACCAAAAAAAGTTCGCATCCTCCAAGTTCTCCAGATTAAAAATAACCATTACTTGCTCTTCTACAGCAATGAACAAGGTAACAACATATCCACAATCTTCACATACATCATGGTTGTATGGTAACAAGGAAATAATCGATTTATAGATGCTGGGGTTAATCCTAAAAAGATACCACCCTGAAACTATCTTAAATTGGGACCTTTTGGCTCAACTTTATCCCAATTTTGCTGAGATACCCACTCCAGCTCCCCCAAGTAGTCTTCCTCCATGATGATAAGGGCCTAAATGATCCAACAATTTAATCACTGTGTCAAAGATTCATAATTTCATATCTTTATTTCACTAATAAAACTATAATATATATCCCTTCAATTCCCATCCCCCCCCCCCCCGGGCCAAAAAAAAAGGGCCATATTAACATTAGCATCACCTATATGAGATCTTCCATCCAAAGCACTCCCAACCCCATGTCCTGTTGCAATCGTAGACCCTCCTCTGCATGAAGTACATCGCTAAATTGGTTTCATATCACCTCATTTAAGATATACTCAATTCACATGAATGTACTCTTGCCAAACATCCGGCCATGCAACATATTCAATTAACCATCGTTTGGAAGTGGGTTACTTACAAATGGGTAGTCATTTTTAGATGATAAGATAGTAAATAGAACCATATAGATGCAATTCCTTTCAACCATCATCATTAATTCTGTTGTGAACACCCTCATCTGTCCCACCAGGTCCCCATTAGAAGCACTTTTATCAATCATTCCTCACCATTCATTCCTATGGGAGATAAAATTATCTGCAAATACAACTTGCTCAAAATCTTTCCTCACAACTACCATCCTTGTTACCTTGATTTGCACTTTCGTCTTTGATGACCCTGCACACAATTCAAAGCACATCTATCTACATGTACTTTAATTGTCACTAAACATGTCCACGCAATTTTAGTATGCTCTCCACCACTCTCGCTTCAACTCGTGCAATTCTTTCACTTCATATAATGTAAACATATAATCCTTCCTAAATCAACCACACATCTGCCTCAATGTTCTCCACTTAGTAACATTCATTTTATGTGCTGAAACCCTCCAGACTGACAAAAATAGGTGCATAAAACATTGCAGCCTTAAATTTACGATTTAAAATTGTTTATACAAGTCCCCAGGTATCTATCAACCACATGGTACTACAAAAGCATCTTTCCAGTTAACCTACACTACTCTAGTTCCTCCACGTTCTGACAAATCACCAAAGTTTTTTTTGGTTACAAAAAAGAGAAAAGATTGCATATACAAATCTGGGGAATCAAATCATGAGTTAGGTGTTGTTTCTACGGGGTGCATTGATAATCATCCTGAAAATTTTTTCTCCAGAAATGTGATTACAATGATTGCATATACCATACCCCTTCTAAAGATTAGAAATTAATGCATCTATGACATGATGAAAGATCTTTATTATATATTAAAAAAAAATCTTTGAGTGAGGGAGCGAGGTGACAACCTGTGAGGTCACCAGTGAAGATAAATTTCTCACAAAAAAAAAAGGAAGAATTTGTGCCCAAACTAACAATAAAAGAAGACCAGGAGATCGAAAAAAAAGGATATTACTTGATACACGCACGAATTGGCCCGCTGGCGCGATTTCTGCCAACTCCGCCATGACGGAGTCGACGAGGCTGTGGGCGCAACAGCTCCGGCCCCTGCCATCATATCGGAAGACGAGGCCATCCAACCGAAATCTTGGAGGAACCGAGGAAGGCTTCCGCAGAGAGTGGAAGGGCGGGAGTGGAAGATGCGGAGGGAGAGGAGGACAATAGGCGGAGGAGCGGAGCGGAAAAGGGAGCACCCGCTCACGGCGCTGGTCGCCATCGGCGATTTCATGAGAGACGTGCGAAGAGTGCGGGCCAGTGTTTAGTCTCAGATGTCAAACCTATTTTCGATTGCTTAACATGACTCAATACAATAATTCAATAGTTTTTTTTAATAAATACGCTCCTAAATATTGGATTTTACATAAATATTCTTCCAAATTAATATTTACATACATACTCCCATAAAACACTTGTTTTGCCTCTCTATCTTTTTTTTATTTTTGTTTTTATATATATACCCATGCTATCCAACGGCGTTAAAAAATTAATAATTTTAAATTAAAATAACTAAAATATCCTTAATGGGTAGACATGCAAATAGATCGCGATTCGCGATAGCAAGAAAAAAAAAGTTAGGAACAATAGCATAATTTTAAAATTTTATTTTATTTTTAATTAATATAAATATAATTTTTTTTAACATCGTTAGAACAACGGTTATATTACGAGTATTTGTATAATAATAGAGTTTTATGAGAGTATACATGCAAATATCAATTTTGGAAGGATATTCATGCAAAATTCGATATTTAAAAGGATATCCATACTAAAAAAACCCATAATTCAATAATAATATTTTTATAGCCAGATAAATATGATAATTGGATTATATTGATTTGATTTCCATTGCTTCTCTTTTCCTTAAGGACTCCTTCATGCTCGTTCTCTAGCCAGATCATGCTTAAATGCGACTTATATAATTAGCTTTAGTAAAAGAATCCCACTTTAATTATAGTATTTTTTAATAAATTATACTAAATTTGCCTCTTTGCTTTTTGGTCAAAATTTGCCTCTTTGCTTCGCAGCTAGCACTTTGCAGAACCCTGACTCCTAAAACACTGGGTTCTATTTTAAATTCAGAGTAAAGTTCGGGTCCCAACTGAAGAAGTTCCAAACGCTCTTAAGATTTCCTACATCTAGTTGGCGAACTACCTTCTTTTAGCCGGCCGGCTCTACGTTGATTTCTTTCAATCCTTTTAATCTCCTCCAAGTCCGATCCATCCCACTCTTACAGCTTTTTGTTGGTCCCAACCCTTGTCCATGAGTGATTTTCTTTTTTTCTTTTAGGGAAGGGAAAGTTGAGCCACCCAATTTATTGAATACATGAGAGAAGTATATACAGGAGAATCAAAAGAGACAGGGATGGAATGTACAATGCGAAGGCAGGAGGCCGGTGAGCATAAGAGACTTGTATAACCTGCAGTCCATCCTGTAAGCAATAAATAAAAACCAATTGTCTTTTATTAGAAAAAATAAAAATAAAGGTTTGTTATTTATCAGTTTACTCGGTCTGAGATTTTAATCAAATATTCAAACAGAAGTAACTGTGCTACGAATATAATATATGCGTCATCTGAAAAACATTGAAGTCTATAATTATTTCCATAGCGAAAGTTTTACTATGGATGATCAAGGTGATATACTAATAATATAATGATAAATTCCTTTCAAAATATAGTCAATTATAATTTTGATTAGATTTCCCTACTTCTTTTATATGTGCATTTGCACATATATTTTCACTGGTATCATAAAAACGAACAAAATCATAGTACACAAATACAACATCAGTAAAAAGATCAAGACGATCCCACGTATATAGGTTCATGTTAATTAATCATCATCACCTTCAAATAATAATTAATCTTGCACTGTTAATAATTAGTCGGATATTTGTACTACATCTGCCATAGTAAGAAGATGGTATTTGCAGGCCCGAAAGAGCTGAACCATCAAGAATTGTTGAATCAGCTAAATCTCACAGACCAAAAGTCGGATTAATAAAGTTCATGTTTTGTCTATCTTGGCCTGAAAGTTGAAAAAAACCATTCACACAAATTATACTACAATCATCCAATCCAAATACCTGAAGAGAACTTTCAGTTCCTCATTGGCAACAAAGCCGCCTAAGTCTGAGTAAAACAATGCATACTTGTATTGTCGGTGGCTGTGGTCTGAAAGAAATATGTATTGCAAGTTTGGATTCTCAGCTCATTGTAGTCGAACCACAATCCATGCATTGTTAATCTGGCTGGTTTTCAGCACAATGTTACAGTTGGCCCTGTTAATTGTCTGTCACACTTCTTTTTTTTGCTCTAAAGATTACAAGCAAAGTTCAAAATCTGAGCAGAGGCACACGTCACAAGCTAGAGCTTCAAGGAGAGCCTACCTAGTACCGATCGAACTAGTACACCGCTAGGATCAAGGAGAGCCTACCTATCTGCTGACCATCTTTGGTTCCTTGCTTCTGTTAGCCTTTCATTTAGTACCGACTTTTGGCTTCTACTTCCAACTTGACGATCGGCAATGTTGTATTATTTCAAGCCATGTGTAGGGGTTTTTACAAGGATCGTCTATGAAAATAATAAAGTACGTTAAACCCTAACGACTATTTGACAAAAATGTTGATAAGCTACAGAAGCTTATACACATATATCTTCACAAACATAAAGAATCAATGAAGGTCCAGGAATACAAGGAACGGACTTCATCAACTGCAAAGCTGTCTGCACAGCTCTTCTATCCGAGTTTCACTTGCAGTAGGAAAGAAAAAGGTTTGGTTACTTCCATTGCCTTGGCATGTCAAATTCAAACCATTTGCATCTTGAGCTGGCTGAAAGGATAAGTCATGAAGCATTGTTTCAGGAAATAAATCAAGCACATTTTTAATCCATAATACGACCAAGTGAGTGAGAAGAATGCAAGCATCTTACCAAGCAGTACGAGGCCGATGACTTGCAGCTCCATATTGAATTAGGGACACAACTCAGGTAATGGCACCAGGAGCAATGGTCATTTGCATTGACCCCTCGAAATAGCAGAATTAGGCCAACAGTGAACCTGGTGGATGTTTTGGAACATACCCCATCATCAACAATAAGCAAGTCCAAAAGCAACGCTGCCTAACATTTTAGAGTTGAACAGAAGGGACTAGGGAGAGAAGAGTGGGGAGGGATGGCATCATCTGAGATTTAAAAATCAAAAAAACTAAGAATGATTAATCATTTGTAAATCATCATTCATCATGCTGATCTTCAAACATGAAAGCCACCTATCCTCTGAAGCAAGCATGATTGCACCCAAACCAACCCAATAATTCAAGTCATCTCTACTCGCTGCTCTTCAAGCAATATTGTTCCTATTAATTGTTATGGAGGCAATGGATGGTTGTCATAAATGGAATCCATGTTATCTGCGTTAAAAAGGCAGCAGTGCTTACAAGCCAAAACAAAAACTAGAGTCGTTTCTTTACTTCTTTTGTCTAAGTTGCTGCCCTTCAAGCAATATCCTCACTATAGTTATGATGTCCATCCAATGGATTTTGCAAATAAGCATACAAACAGAGATTTCTATAACTATTAAGCAACAGAACAAATGCTGCCAAAGTCTTAAACTCTAAATGGTCAAAAAAGTTCTGTCGGGCAGTTTTTTTGAAATGAAACAACTTGAAGGATATATCAGCATACAATCAACCCATTCATAATGCATGCACACACAAACACAGATATGTACTGCATGCATGAAAATATATTCAATAGGCAGAAAACGTTAATTTGGTCACTTACCCAACAATCAGAAAGATAGCAGCGATGATCCAAAGTATATACTGATAGATCTTGTGCTTGCTTTTGACTGACCCTGTGTGATATCCAGGAGGAACATTCTCTTGGCCGACCCACTCAAACTGAGGGCGAATAAAGAACACAAATCCAAGAAGGAGCCCTGAAATGAATCCTCCAATATGAGCAAAGTTGTCCACATGCGGGAGGAGTCCCAGAGCTAAGTTAATTGCAATGATGAATATGAGGGTCCATATTGCTGCAAACTGAAGATTAAAATTAAAGGCATTAGATAGTTTAAAAAACAATCGCCAAATTTGAAAATGTCAGACCAGCACTTCTTCCATTTAGATGCCATATCTCAAAGATTACCTTATTTTCAAAGATTGTCCAATTGGTTATAAGCTCAGAAAGCATGCCCCCAAGTAACCCAAAAAGTGCACCAGAGGCACCAACAGAGATACTTGATCGAATAAAGAGAGCAGAGAGTAGGCTCCCACCAAACCCAGAGATGACATATAGCAGGCCAATTCTCACTGCAGAAGAAAAACAAATATTCTGGTTCTCAGGAAATATCTCTTATTCAAGAATGTCATGTAACAATATTAATATTAAAAAAAAATAAAGCACAAAACTATAAGAAATATTACTATATGACATATATCTGAGCTCAGCATATGAAACCTCCTTCACGTCATCTCCATATGCAATATATAAATGCATCAGATAAGCAAAAACTGAGTATGTTCTCATTTCATAATTTGGTGACTTATTTCATAATTTGGTCACTTATATGCAACCCTCAACCTCAAGTTAACCCACCAAATCCAATTTCTTTACCTGGGCCAAGGATCATAATCCACGATACTGAAATGTGATTAGCATTGACAGTATGTAAAGGTTGCTACTTCTATTAAAAGCACAAATGGATCCAACATTGATCCTGACCATTTTTCCCCCAAGGGAACATCAAATCTAACTCATACATGGAAAAATGCTACTCTTTGAATTGCTTATGGATAGCTTGGTTTAAAATTTGTATGGAATAGATAACGCCACTTCCCTTTTGTGAAAATCCACTCCCTTTACCTGCTATAGGTCAATAATTTTATGTGGTTTAGAGTTAATGTTTGGCTGCCAGAAGATCATAGCTTCTCAAATTTCTAGAAACCTCAGCTGACGAGTCAAAGGGAGTGACTATCCCAAATGAGCAGTGGCACTATGAAGCCCCAATTTCATAGTATATACCTGTTTATAATCAGTATATCATATATCAAACCATGCAAAGGAAATACACAAGTAGCACTGTTTGCAAGTGGATCTGCTATGCTGGTAGGGAAACAGATGATGCAGATTCCTGCATGCAAGAACATAAAATATGACATTCCATCAGGCAATAACAGCAATTCATTTGACTGCATCCAGCATCTGATTTGGTCCTAAGACAGAACATGGAATCAGTAAATAACCTGAAGTTAAAACTTATTATGCAACATACCAAACCCAAATTCTTGTTCAAGTTGAACTCCAATAAGAAGCAGGTTCAACATGTTGGCAAGTATATGGATAACTCCAGCATGTAGCCAAATGCAAGTGATCAGGCGCCATCCTTGGTGCTCCTTAACCACTTTAGTCACATCTAGAGCACCCATCTTCTCTAGCCTGATGAATTAGATACATATAATGTCACCTACAACTCCAAACCCTCGTGACTACCATAGCAAAGCATAGAGAAAATTTTGAAAGTTCTACCAATTCATAAGGTGAATATCAAGTACCAGGGGAGCTATCCCACTTTAGTGCAGTTGAAGACAAACAAGCTCAAACATTATTAAGATACATGAAGGCCTAGCCACATAAGAGCACCGAATCAATTAAGAGATGCCCACAATGTAAAACTTAAATTTTAAGCAAAATTACACTATAATGACAACAAATACTTCCATGTTGCTTTAGGAAAGCAGTTACCAATCAATTTTTCCTATCCATAGATAGCACCGAGGAGCATAATTTTCAAAGATATCCATTTTTGGACTTGAATCTTTTACACTGGTTAATAAATATCTTCTTACTTTACAATTTTAGTAACAGTTGATTACAAACATCATGAACTCACACAGTATGGGAGCAATTCAAAAATATTCAGGACATAAATAGAATTCCAAAATTCACACTAGAAAATTAAAGTTATGATGGACAATAAACTATTGCATGATACAAACAGCCTATAAACAGATGCAATTGGATCTTTTGGTCTTGGTTCTTATAGATATTATAACTATCAGTATGTTTCCTACGAACCTTATTGATTTCTTCTGTTAAAGAATATTGTTAAGCTGGGAGCTTCAGAGAAGGAAATCTTGAAAATGATCCCTAATATCTTTGTGTCATGAGTAAGGAAGATTCTTGGAGTCACTGTCCAGTTTGGTCGAAGACCTTCTATGAAGTGAGAGCTTGTGCCTCAAAGAGAACTCTGAAGCATGCATTTTAACATTTCCAAGGAAAGTTGAAGGAATACAACTCAACGAATAGCAAAATTATGGCATTCCTTACCTTCATCGTGGAGATCTAGGAAGAATTGCCATGTGGATACAGGGGTTTCTTTTATATAGGATATCAAATAAAATATTATCCTTGTTTTTCATTCTAGTACGCACTATGTCAAGCGATCTCAACAGGTTAATCTTCCAGCAAGAGAAAACGTACTGAAAATAGCCATGAAAGGTATCCTGCATGACATGAAACAGGGATTAAATGGTGAAGATAACATCAAAGGACCTCAGTAAATTCCCAAAGTCAATTCACAAACTTTGGGGACATAATTGTAAAGTAGGTTAAGCAAGGGACTGCAATCTACTATGCAGAATTTGATCGATCAACAATGGAGCTTAATGTTAATGTTCCGTCAACTTCCAGTAGCTTCAAATGCTCCCTACAGACTTAATATAAACCAAGGCCGTGTTAAAGAAAAAATGAGGGGAAAAACAGCAATATGTAGGTCAATCACTAGAATTCAATGGCCAGGTACATGTTAAAGACATTGTCGATTGGGACATACTTTTGGGACAATCTATTTTCTCAAAATCAAACTTTTGTGACACTTTGAGTGAGAAATGTCCATCTAGTGTTGTTAACATCCTGATAAATACAATATCGTTTAAATGTTTAATCTTGTATACCGGTTCCCCTACGACGAGCCCCGCCCTCTCTTCAACCAGATATCACCATATAACACAAAACAACAAAACCAAACAAGAAAAAAAAAAAAAAAAGCAGCCCTGAGTGCCTAATTTAAAATCAAATTAACATGACCGCAAATAATACATCATTGAATAGCACAATTAGTGAATACAAAAATATGAACAACCGTAATTTGCATAAGAGCTCATATCCTATTTGAAGCAAAGGAGAATAATCTTCTGAATAAGTATGTGATCAAACGAAATAACAAAAGAAAAAGAAAAAAAGCTCACTTAGACGAGGAAGGGCCGAAGAGCGGATTCTCCTTGAGGGGATTGAACGCGAACCTCCCGAGGAAGGGGGCGACACAGGGCCTGGGGGAATTCCTCGGGCAATTGTTCACGCACATCGTGACGGCAAACATGATAACGTTCGCGACGACGAACACCGGCACCAGCCACGGTGTCCACCGCCGAAACGGCCGCAGCTCCGCTTGCTCCGGCGGTCGCGGCGGAGCGGTCGGATTCGCCTCCAGTGGATGGACGACGTTTTCCCCCCGCCTCGGCGGGACCATGATCTCGATCTCCGACGACGTTTCCCTCCCCATCCCCAAATTCTTCTCCCTTTCTTTCTCCCCTCTCTATGTCATGATCGACGCCATCGGAAATCATTCCTTTGGAGTTGGAGGAGAGGGAAGCCAGAAAAGATCGGACCGGTTTATTTTTAAAAAATAATAAAATATTATGCGGGTTTATTTTTAAAAAGATAGTAAAATATTACGTGGGATTAGTGGGATTACGGCGAAAGAAGACGGAATAGGAAATTGAGAGAAGGTGGGATTACGGAATTAATTAAGGAGGAAGGGAGGATTGCGAATGCGATGGACACAGAGCCGAGGAGAGTGGCCGGGAAGTTCCGAAAAAAAACACAAATATAGAAAGAAAAAATTGAAGATAATGGATTGATTAAGAATAAACACCGTTGTGATCCATTCTATCTTAAGCTGTAAATAGATTGGGTTGATTTGTAATTAGACCTAGCCTGCTTAGATTCAATCCAATCGAATCCATTATAAGGAACTCATAAAATCCGATCAAGTTTCAGAATTAGATCCATTTTACATTTTGGATCAGATTTAGATTTTTTGAATCTTAACCCGACCCATCTCATCTATCATCCGGATCTAAATAGGATCTTTATGTATATTATCTGATCCGAGCCGACCTGAGTATGGCTCCACATGTCATGAATCTTCTCTCTCGCCATTGTCACAGCCCTTTCATCCGTGATGAGGATTTTTTTTGTCACAGGTTCATGACATTGAGTGACGACCGCATGATTGCTGTGAAAAACTGAGCTTAAGTTGACAAGTCTGGGAAACAACTATCACCAAAACAAGGGAAAAGCACTGGCCACACATAGCCTTCCAATGATGTAGCGAGCAAATTTCCTAATTATGTTGCACGATCACGAAATAAATTATTCAAATTATTATGAATAAAATATCAACGAGCTACCTGGTAAAAAACCATCAGTTTTAAAACACTAGAGTTGAGCAACTTAACTAGTATAAAGAAGAAAATATTTTTTGTTCTCCGTCAAGGCATGGAAAAAAGCCAACAAAAAAATGGTTTTCTACATAAATTACAGGAATTCTCGAACTCTCACAATGGGGCTGGTCTCACACTCTCACCTGGAAAACTCAACCCAATGGCCGATAGAACCAGAACCAATTCAGCATAACTTAATCGAAGCATTGGTAAGATAAGTTTTCTAGTTTTTGCTGCATCAGTGAAAATCTCTTAATGCCATGATGGAAGTTAGAATTATTCTCTATTTTTTCTTTTCCATGCACCCATTCCATCTGTCAGAATGTCCGGTATCAGTCAGGAGATTATGGCTGCTGACAAAGGCCTTTGAAGTGACCACTTGAGAACTGATTTGTTTCCTACAAATTTTTTGTTGGAAAAGTGATCTTGAGCTGATATTTTTATAATAACAAAAATGTGCCTGTTTTCTCGAAGTTAATGACTCGAATTTTTTCATACCAAAATTTTTTGAGCTAGAATCGAATCATGCATGAATCTGACCCAAACGATCCATTAGATCCAAAAACTTAGGTCGTGGATCTATCCCCACCTGGCCCAATCCGGTCTTTTTTGGGTTGGCTATGAATCAAACATCAAACCAAGAGACCAGATCGGACCATTCTTAATCATGCTCCGATCTGACCAAACCTATTTACAACTCTATCTGTCTATTAATAAGATAGGATAGAAGTGCCCTGTTGGCATGATCATCAATTCAATGGAAAGATAGGAGATAGAGAACCAAGCAGTGACAAGAGTGTGGTGGATTTTATTATTCATTTGCATAACATTATAACCATTTTGGGATGAAATGTGGCCATAAGACATGATCACCATTTCACGAATATCAGGAATGCACGTGTTGTTAGATAATGACCACTTAGTATCATTGTTTCTTTAAGATAAAGGTGTATCGGCAATTATGGATCCCGTAACAAGGAGTACTGCTATAAAATTCTAACTTTTGGCACCTTTTCCATCATTCAATCTTTGAATCAATTGTGAAATAGGTGTTTATAGTACAAAGTATTATTCAAACGTGTTTTGCCATTTCGGCGTTCATATTTAACTAGAGAACGTTGGTATATAATACTTTAAGTTTAACATATCAATAGCCAAAAATAGAAGAGTGAATTTTTGTGAACCCTTTTAATGATGGTATAGTTAAATATAGAAATGTTTGTTCTGATTGTTTACTGACGCTGGATGGGAATTTTTGGCAGGGAGATTTTGAGCATTTGAAGGAAAATTTTCTGCATACAGCTTGAAGACAAGATACCATGCCTCTAGTTCCTATGTTTTCTGCGCCTACAAGGCCGTTCAAGGTTCAAACCCCAACAACCGTGGGACTAAGAATACAGTGCTTTTTTTTTTAAAAAAGTAAAAGGAGATTTTGCCACCCAGTTTTGTTAAGAAAAGTTATTTACAAGAGCAGAGTAGTATGGAAATATGTTAACGCTTTTTTTTTTTTTGTCGAATGGTTAATAGTTTGATGGTGTTATAGGCTTATACCAACCTACAAAAGATTCAGCGGCAGAAAAATTGCTCACGAGATATTTTAAATGGCAATATTATATAAAATTTCTTTAAGATGCTAGTTTACAATATCGAACAAGTTTTGTGGGTGCATCGTGCAGCATACATGCTGTGTCATTATATCTCCTTCCCAACAAGGAGATTATATTTTCTTATGATGCGGTCCTATTTATTTTATTATATTTGCTTTCCCATATCATGGGATGGTGCACAATGTTATAATGAGTCAGGAATTTGGATGATCCAGGACAAATTTATATAATATAAAATATATATTTTTTTATCGTTTGATGCATAAAATAAAAAAGTCATAATTTTTTGTATATAAACAATTAGAAGATAGTAAAATACATTCAACAACTCAAATCATTAATATTGAACCCTCATAAATTATCAGATCTGAGACAAGATTCACTTGGTCAAATCCTTATCTCTCTCTATCTCTCTCTCTCTCTCTCTCTATATATATATATATATATATATATATATATATAACAGCTGACCCAAGTTGGCAAGTCTTAAAAATAAGAAAAAAAACCTGCAGAAGAAAGAAACTAGTACCTGCCGTAGACAAACCAGGAGAGATTTGAAGGCGACCTATTAAATTAACGACTCAGGGTTTGACCCAAAACCTTAAACAATTATAATCCACGCAGATATTATGAAAAATGTCCATCTTACAAAATCTGTTAATTTCTTCTCACATATTGTTGAACCGTGCAATGGGAATTCCTCGGTTTGACGAACCTATAAAATGTAAGCTATGATGCCTAAAAGTTAGTGAAGACATTGTATTCCATTTCGTTTATTTACATAGCCATAAGAAAATAAGTTTGACCTGCCTCAGGTTAAAATGTGATACTTCATACCACCAAAATGAAACCTAAGATATTAGACCGAGTTACTCAATAAAAGTACAGCAAGATAAAAGAGCATACAAGGGTAGACAAAAATTATTGCAAGATAAAAAGACTATTTCCAATCACATACGAGCAGACAAAAATTATTGCAAGATAAAAGACTATTTCCAATCACATACGAAGCAGAAAAAAATTATCTCTGCCTCTGCAACAAAATTCCTTATTATTTTGGGCACCCCCAACACAAGAAAGCAAATAAATGAATAATGGGATGCATTATACTTGATCCATCATGCTCTTATTGGAGAGGAATTGTCTGAAATAAACCATTCCACACCACCAAATATACTCTCTTGAAACAGTATAAAAAGTGCCACACCTTCCGGTCTGCCTAGCAAGTAGCAATGGTTCCACATTTTCATAAATCAAGAAAATTTTGCACCCACTCAACCAACCACCTTCCAAGAGAACCTGATAATTAATCTCGAGTCCTGATGGGCTGCAGTCCTGAAACAACGCATGACCTGAGGTTATCACCTAGCAGAACAATTCCTCTAAGCTTTGTCATGCAGTGCACACAAATAATCATGTCCACCATGCAGTGTACATATATAATCATGTCCACCATACAACATCATAATTTAAAATAACCTCTCCCACTAAAATGATATTTGCTTCATACAATAGCAACAGAGTTTCTACTGGAAGACAGCATACTTCCTCCTCCCTCAAATGCATTTAAAAGTAAGTTTTTTTTTCAAGTGACATAATATGCAAAATTTGATAATAAATGGCAAATAAAAAACTTATACCCCCAGGCCACTAGGTATGATAGGAGAAATAATATACTGGCCTGCTTAATTGGGGCCAGAACTTACAGCCATGCCATGTGCGCTTCAACAGAAATATCAGCCGGCCAAGTAATTTATAGACCAGCAAGAAAATTCGGAGGAAGCAGTGCGTCGCACAAGAATGCAAGATGGCACAGGCTAAGATTGTAAGCATGGCAGCCTAAAATTTTCAATATGATAAAGCAATATTTGTGGTGGTGATCGTTTAAATCGTAAAAACTTACTTGTTGCCCATAATTAACCAGTACTTGCTGATTAAGAGAACCTGACCATGCCACGGCCCTCAACACTGAGTTTTGATGCCTGAAGTTGCCTCTTTTTTGGTGCTTTCAACTGCTGCAACTTTCTATTCATCTGCATTACCAATTTTCAGAAACCAATGTCTGTATGTGAAATAGATCTGAAACCAATTTTCAGAAAGACTAGCACTTCCAGTAAACATTTTGTTTACTGATACCGAGTAAATTTCTCAGCACAATGCAACAATATTTATGTAGCTTGCAGATTGTTTTCATGAAGGAGAGTAGCATGGCTTACAATGCATCAAAATGTTAAATATAAATGATCTCAAGGTCGAGTTTATTCATAACATAAAATAGCTGGCTATGACCTTGATTTACAAAATGATATGCACATGGTTGCCTGGACCTCCTCTAATGAAGGTTATACCTATGGGTACAATTGTACAAAATGATTTAACAAATAACATAATCAAGACCCAATAACCATACAGGCCATAGTTGCAACATTTGTAATTGCACAAAACTAATAATTGTGAAAACTAATAATACATGTTATTAATTGGTTACAGATAGAACCTCAAAGAAGCTATGACTTCAAACATTGAGAACGTTTGGATGGTTGAAGGATAGCAGAAAATTGTGCTCAAGATTGAACTATCAATATTAACACCATGCCAACTGTAGACCATGATTACAAAATCAACATGCACACACACCTACGGATGAGCTAACAGTAAAGAACCAATTTCAGTAGCACTAATTTTCACCCTGTAAGGTCTGAGACTTGATTGTCCATATCCAGCCAAAAAATGCGCAAATCACCAAAATTCTTCTTAACTCATTCTTCTAAACAATTAGGTATATAAATATTTTATGCTACCAGTCTTTAACCAATGGATATCTCCAACAGAAAAGAATCTTCATACTTGATGTTTATTTCTTTATACGGAAAAATTATGAGGTAAAGGAGATTTCAAAATACAGTTTTCAGTTTGTTTTAATTTAAGTTGTGATATCTTGTTGAGAAGATGAAGCCTAATAAAATTAAAATGTTGTCAGTAACAGTAGTATGGACCTTCAGCCGGTGCTGATCTTGTCCAGATTGCTTTGCTCGTGCTCTGACTTCTTCTGGATCTACTTTGGATTGGGGACGCACAATAAAATCCAATGGCAATGCTTCTGGCCTAGAAGCATGTTGCCTAGAAGCAGCCTGCCCAGATCTCCGCCCCCTGCACCCAGCTAGCAAAATTGATGTTGAGTTCAAAGCACAGCATGTCATACAGAATTACACACCAACTGGAAACCACATGAACAAAAAATAAGGGGGGTGGGATTATAAGTCAACGGATCATCTTACTGCGAAAATTCGGCCAAATCAAGATCATCATCTCGAGATTCCAACCCCATGGCTTTGTTCGCAGGCCTTTAAGTTAGGGTGCATAGGCAGCAGCAATATTAACAAGCAAAAGATTAGGACACAAAATAAATAATTTGTAAAAACTGATAAAATGCAAAATAGCTGCAATTACTTCTGAGAAGATGGCCTTCTGTAGGGAACTCTCTCGTCATCTAGACTCCTCATATCCTCAAATCTAGTGCTCTTATTAAATATAGGTCGACTCTGCTCATTATTGTTTTAAAAGAATATTTTAACAATCTCATCACATAAAAAACCTGATGAAATTGCATTCCACAGATTCTAGGAAATAGGGACTAAAGAGAAGGATCAAGAATATATATAAAATAAAGTTAGATCCGCTTTGCATCTTTAGATAATCTATTACCCATTTATCAACCAATTCCTTAGCAAGTTTTCTGTTTGATGTGGTCTCCTCATCAGATTTTGATAAAAACATAATCACCTGCACGAGAGACATAAAGTCACCCTATTCCTTCTATGAAAATTTAAAGCAATGCTGCTGGAATGTCATTCTAGCTTTATGTAACCTTCCCAAGCCCACTCTTCTTTAGCTGTTCTCTCCTGTCGAATTGCTCTAAATCAATGGGAAACTGCATTACAATAACAGAACATTATGACCATATGCATGTTAAATTTAACAAAAATCTTAACAACCAAAAAGTATCACACTTTGCAATATGAGCCACAGCATGTTCAAAGCATTTTTTACCAGCAACATAATAGAAGATAGCATGTTCATAAAAAAAGACCATTCTACTTACATCAGTAAGTAATTTAAGTATAGCAGTTCGGATATTCATATTGGGCAAACTTCCATCAGGTAGGGGTTCAAGCCAATTTTTCAGAAGAGTTAACACTCCATGATCTAAGAATTCTTGCTGAAGCTTCTTCCTGACAGTAAAAGAAGAAATGAACAGATTTTAAGAGTTCAGTAGCAGCAAAAACCATAGCACTACCATTCAATTTTCATTTAGCAAAAACAAGCTTTTTGATGGCTAGAACAGCCTAAATTTCTTGACCAGGAAATCATCTTACTTAGAAAGAACATCTACAAGCAGTGGCAACTTCTTCAATTTGTTGACAGCCGGTTTATTTTGCCTATTTAGTTCAGCATCTTCTTCAGCTGTAACTTCGAGCTCAGCCATAAGATGTTCGACTACCATAGCCAGTTCAGCAGGTGATTTCTCATTTTTCTTCTTTTTCTTTCCTGCTTTGAAGAGTTTACTAATTTCATCATCTCCTTCACCCTCTTCAGCCTGCAAGAACCAAACTATTAGCTTACTTACTAAAAAGATAAAAAGAAGATCATGGCGTATAAATCATAACGACTGCATGAGGGAAGATAAATCCAACTTAAATTTGCACCAATGTAATTAGTTTGATGACTTCCAAAATATACAGCATAGTCCACATGAAACAATGTCACAGCAATATCTAAATATCATCAACCTTTAATCAGACAGATAATGGTGCAATAACAGATGCATAAACAATTACACAGAAAATGATGCGACTCAAACAAGCTGAGGAAACAAGGAAACTGCTGGACATGGAATCATAAAAAGGGAAGTGTAACTACTCGAGGCACAATAAAAGACCAACCTGAGGAGCATCACCAGCAGAACCAGCCTCATTGTCACTGCCAAAGCGATCAGCAGGATCAACACCACTATCATCAATGAAGTTATCATCATCCACTGTTTTCACTCCCTCCTGGTCATCCTGATTTGTAAAGGGAAAACCATAAGTACAGCATATTGCAACATGCTGTTCCTAATTTGACGGTAACTTTTCATAGCTTATGGCATAGCTTATAGTTATTTCCAGCAATAAATTTCTTTAGATGGTGGCTGCTTGTCGTGGTAACACCTTTGATGGTTACCATGGTTTCTTGCAAAAAAAAACTCTCCCTATCTAGATAACTTGTTTTAGATAGTTAATTCCAGAAATTAAATACCCATACGAGAACTCTTCTATAAGCAACAAGTGGTCATGCACAAATAATTAAGCAAATCTTGATCTAAATAATATTTTTACCATTTGCTATAGTTGATCGATGACCAACTACGTTTTGGGTGTAAACATTAGGAAACAAGCACGCTACCACAAAAAAAATAACAAAGAAAAGGAACAGTAATAAATGTAGAGCACTGAAGAGAAAGACAGGATGCCAAGAAATTGGAAAATCTTCAGTTATCAACTTAATCCCCAGCAGATAATCGGGAAAATCCTACATTTGCCCACGGTTACAGGCAAAAGAGTTAAGAAAGAAGAGAGAACATAAGAACACAATTTCGTTGGAAAAAAGACTACTATCCAGACCTCGGAATCGCCTCCTGCTATGGTGTCCCACAACTCCTTCATCTCTGGATCACCAGCTTGATCCTTCGACACTCCCCCATAACCCTTCGATCCTGACTTGAACCCCCTCCCTGCCGACCGCTCCACCTTGGACGAAGACGATTTGCTCTTCTTATCCTTCCCACCGCTGCCACCATTCCCCTCCTTCAAGGACGCGGCTTTCTTCCTCTTTTTTTCTGAAGACTCCTCCTCCCAGTCGTCCAAACCTGGCGCCACCGGACTCCCTCCCCAGTCCGGCGACCTCTCCTTGGCGCTCTTCTTCACCAGCCTCTTCCGGGGCTTGCCAGCCTTGTCCTCAGCCGCGGAGTTCAGAACCGGCGTCGGCGATCGCTCCCGACGCCATTCGCCCTCGTCGTCATCGTCAATCGGATCCATCAGCCCCGGCGAGGGATCCTCGTCGGACGGCATGTCGGGATCCATCAGAGGCTCCCCATCTTCATCCATGTAACTGGTAATGAATCAAATCAAAACCCTACATCAGTATCAGAAGAAGAGAGAAACAACTCCTAGCGAAGAAAAAAGCGGGATGAGGAGCAAGGGTTTCGATCGGAGTGCGTACGGATCGTTCTCGTAGCCCATGGCGGCGAGTAGGGCGAGGAGGAGATTTGGATCTTGGCGCAGATGAAACCCTAGAGGAAGAGGAACGTCGAGAAATCTGGCGAGCGAGCGAGAGAGAGGATAGAATCGACGAAGGACGGGCTTCGAAGATTTGGCTCTCGCGGCATGAGGAGGAAGGAGAGGTGTTGGGTGGAGGATTTCCTCGCCCTTATTGGATTCGCAGCGGAAACGAAAAGCATGCACGACCAAATAAAAGTCGGCACGGTCGCCGAGTTCAATTAAAGTCGGCCAGTACAGCCGACTTTAAATAGGTTGATCTAATTTTAATACTTCACTGAATTTTAGCTCATCTCTTAGGCAATTTATCCGAGACTTGTTGTTTTCTAATTTTATTAGATGTATCTGTACTTACAATGTATGAAATGCCCGCTTTAAGGAAAAAAAAGTATTAAGCAGCCAAAAGCCAGGGTGCTTTAATCAAGTTAGAGAGGCTTATAAACAAAATGCAGTCTTTTTGTCTTCTTTCATGGTTTTAGAGATGGGATTGAAATTTTTAAGACAAAATGCAGTATACAGAGTCTTTTTTTTTCAGAAATATTTTGAAATTAAAAGTAATCACTAGCAATTTTAATCAATTAGGACAATTTTGAGCAGAAAGGCAAGTGGGAGCATTAGTATGTGAAGCTTGCTGCCTGAAGCTGGCTATTTGTGATCAGGATAGAACTTTCAGCAAGATGTTCCTGCCGATTTCATTCGCAAAAATTGCGTTTCAAGTTTCAAGTTTATGCTGTTAGCTAAATCACATCTTAGCCTCTCACAGATGCATGGAGTTACAGATTGTACATTTGGCAATAGGCATCACTCAAGGCTGCATATAACTAACAGCAGACAATGCCAGGCTATTCCTGAACTTGATAAGACTAGGAATATTTATTTCTTAGATAGATCATGAACCTTGTTCTGCAGACGCTACTTGTCAAACTGAGGCTGCCATCACTAAGGTTCTAATCTTTCTCAGATATGGTTAGATATGAGTTAGTTGAGCTAAGACTAGTAAGTACTCTTCACTAGATATTGGATGTTTTGGATCTAACCCCAAACCACACCCAAAAAATTATTTAATCCAACATTAACCCATCCAAATGATGTTTATTTGGGACGATCCTCGTATATGTTGCAAGGAATGATTTATTCTACAACTCTAATGGGAATTTTTTGATCTACTACTTATTTTAAAAAAATATTCTGAATATAAAAATTAAATACATGAAATCCTTGAACAAAATGACGTATCATGTTTGTAACTATGATATGTACAAGGTGCCAAAGTTTTAGAGTTAATGGGGATAAATTTAGGGGTGCACCGGTTCCTTTGCTACCGAGATCCAAAAATTAAATAAAATTAACCCAATGAATATACATGCGTGGTTGATTTTTGAAATAACGTGTACATAGTGCTCATCTACAAAAGTCCTCATTTAATATAACTTTCATTATTATTCAAATTTTTTACATTTAATTATCTAAATAATTATTTATTATAATGCTAAAAATGTTATAAAACTATCACAAGTTAGATATGATGCATTAGCTAATGATGGATTGTATTCTGAGTTAAAAGTTTATTTGTTTAAAAAGCATGACTTAATGTATGAGGTCTCTATCATTATAGGACCTGGCAAGAATCAAATATATGCAACCTTACCCCTAGATCTGTGTGTGGAGAGATTCTTGTATTTCGAAGCTATAGCAACCACATTGCATTAAAGCAACCTTACAACCATACCGAAGCCCATCTTTAAAAATAAAATTTAATTTTCAAACATTTAGTAGAAATTTTTTTAAATAATTTTATAAAAATATATTGAAGTATTATACCATGAAAAATATGTAATAAGTGCTAGATCATTGTAAATTAATATCCGGGATAAGTGGTTCCTTTTTCAAGCAAACTTTTTTTATTAAGATTTATGTAGAATTAATGAAAAATATATATGTTTAAAAATAGGAGCTGAACATTCAAAAAAGAAAAATAAATTGATTCAACCGTAAGTGGCTCCTTGAGTGAAGTGGAAGTGCATGCAAGTGAACTTGCTTGTCTACCCCATCATCAAAAAAATTTAAAAATAAAAAATAATGAAAATTATGATTAAATATATTGCCGGCCCCATCTATCCCAGTAAGAAAGCTTGATTCTTTGTGCACACTTTTGGTGGATGAGAATTGAGAAGGCCAGCCGTAGAGGGAATTTGGATAGCTGCATGGGAGGATACTGGGGGTGTAACTCAAGTGGCAGTGCCAGTACCGGGGATATAAGTAATGGTGTTGGAGTCAATAGATTGAAGAGAGATAGGGTAATCTTACAGGCCAAGCATATATTTAGAGAGACCAACGGGTATGCCGACTGGAATGGCTGCCTATGCGGCTCACCACTCAGAGTATACCTTATGGTCAGAAGAGGAGAAGTTGCCTTAGACACTTTGTGAGCTCGTATTTTTTGATTTTATTGGATGTATTCATACATACATTGTATGATGAACCCGTCAACAAAACAAAAAAAAAAAAAAAAAAAAAGAGGCACCACAGAGGAGGTTGCAGCAAAGCGACAAAATGTGAGAGTATCAATAGAGGTTAGGAGACAGATGAAATAACTGTTAGATGGATAGAAGGAGATGAAGCGGCAAAGAAGAAAATGCAAGCAGATGAAGATAAGAAAGTAACCCAATGCCTAATGGACCCATATGAGCAGCCATGATATGAGGAACAGGAGTATCAGTGACATTGCTAACAATAATATGGGACCTAAGGTCAGGATGATATAGAAAAATTCCTGTTACATAAATATAATGGAGCATCGTGTTTGCTGGGCTATGAATTTGACTTTGGAATGGCTAATTACATAAGCTCTTGTGTTTTGAGGTGAAATGAGAAAGTGGAACCCTTCGCAATGAATCACTTAAGCCAGGCAAGTTGGTATAGTCTTGGTTTCTTTCTGGGGACTCGCAGGATTCGGTTTATTTCTCAAGAAATTAAAAACAAAGAGGACAAGATGGTTAATTGAAAAGATGTTCCCCTATAGTTGAAATATTTAATTAGTTCATAGCAAACGAACCGCTCGAAGGAATTAGATCGTTCAGCAAACTAGGCTATAGAACTTCACAGTTGCACTCCATGGAAGAAGAGGAGACTATGCTCCAACCTACTACGGTGACGTTCCCAAAGCTTTGGACACCGGCAAATATCCTCCACCAATCCCAAAATACGCAGAAGGATAAAAGGTTAGAGTGAAAAAGGAAAGAAAGAAAAGGCGTAGGATTATTGAAATACTGTATTTGTATTGTTTATATGCAGTCTATCTAAACGGAATTCATCGTATACTAACATCGAGCAACTGACCGCCTGGTTGGCGAATGGCGGACCGGTTAGATTCTTCATGTCCCCTTTCCTCAGAGGAACTGCAAAAAATGAAAACCACCTATAGCAACCATCAAAAGCAAGTTAGCAAGCTTAGACCTCCATTTTTTTTCTATGCAATCATTCAGGATTTTTTTTTTTTACCGGCTTTCATGTTTCCAAAATTATTGGATCTATATAATGTGAAAATAGACATAATTCATCCATAAAAGTGTATAAAGAATAGATGGAAATCTAAACTATATGATCGGCTTCATTGCCGGGCACCGGGCACCAGCTCACCATATCGATCAACAAGGCTTGAGACCACAAACAAAATCAGCAAACAATTAAAAACAAAAAACTCAATAATTTGAAAGCACAAACAGATCCATTATAATCATTAGATACATACAATGTAAACGTTAGGTGAATGGAAAACAAGATACACAGAAAAGACTATAGAAGATAAAAAGTAGCAAAATCCAAGGGGGTGAAAAGAATACAGTCGGAAACAATGATCGATGGATCCACGAATACGAACTTGAAAAACATTTCTTAATCCTTTTGTTCATATTCCCTCCATTATTGTTCTAACATAACACAACAACCTGCTCTTAAAAGAATGAATGGAGTCAAATCAGAGAAGATTATGTTGTCGGAATCAGAATGCACCCAAAACGGGTCAACAGCATGAGAATCAATACTGCTGGCAAGACCAGTCTTATTTCCTTGGTTCCTGGATCTTCATCATCATCATCATCATCATGTACAGGCGCCTAATTAGCCCTCTCCTTTATGGAATTCACAAGGAGATGAAACCCTAGCTTAAGAATGATACATGCGACATAGAGAATAATACAAGAGCTCCTGAATATTGTTATTGTTACCTTTTCCCTTTTCTTCTATCATGTCTTTACAAGAAACAGTTTGTCTTTTGGCTCCCCCACCGTCATAGATGGAAAGAAGAGATCTAGACTAGCATGCAGGCCTCAGGGAGAGGTGGTTTGACCTGGAGCAAGGCATGCTGTTGCGACCAAAAGGCATGTATGGCCAGAACCCGGTCCAGAAGCTCTTGAGGAACCGGCTCCCCCCTCCTTTGCTGAGGAGATATTCTTGCAGTGTGCACCAATGTCTTCCATTTATCCTGCATCCACAAACCCCTTTATGATAATCTACTACAAGGGCACAATATGTAACTTCTCCATTTAGGCAAACATAAGTACACAAAACAAGGAGACCCGTTCCAAAATGAATATCTTTGGTCATGATAATACCCTAACATGGCATTCCTAGGAGAGCATAAAAATAATGAAGAATGAAAAAATTCAGCATGAGCCAATTGTTACACGTGGCTCGATACCCTGTTATTCCAAATAATATATACATCTGACCCTTTTGTGTGAGAATGGAAAACAGATCACTTTTGTTCGCATAACACAAAACAACAAAAACATTTTAAGGGAGTTTCTTTAACAAACACTAACCGCTCTTCCTTAAGCATTACAGAAGAAGAAAACAACTAAGCTTCAGTAATATCTGCATCTGGCAGTAAAGCTGCTTAATGGCAAAAAACTAGTGCCGGAGGTTCATGTTTATGCATGGCTAGGAAAAATAGTCCAGGAAAATGAGTTTTCTAGCAAAAAATTTGAAGGCGCATTTTTATGCATTAAGAATTATTGTATCTAGAAGTTGAATCTGACAACTAGGTGATGCGATTAATTCTGAAACTTTGTATAGACGAAATGCAGAATTAGGAGATGCAAGGAAATGTCATACCTTCAGATCTACATAAGTCCGATGCTTAGCATTGTCAAAAGCTTGAAGTTTGACATCTCGCCACCTGAAATAAGAGACCGGCAACCAAAATAAGACTAGACCCATCAAAGATTAGATTCGAGGGTGAGTTATCAACAGACCTTCCAGTTCCAAGCTTTTCAACTGCGTGGACTAGTGCTTCGACTTCAGAGACAGAAAATGGCCTCCTAATCCTACGTTGAGTAAGCTCAGACAGTCTTGGTTGATGCAATGGAACCATGGACAAGGCCTCAATGCTCATGGCTGGGACAGCAACTAGAGCACGTGAATTTGATGTTGTTGCTGTTGCTGCTGTTGGTGTTGCTACTGCTGCCTTATTCAGTAATTTAGTTTCTGTAGGAGAGTAAACTGAATCATGGTCACTCTCAGGCAAATTCACTGCAGAGTTCGGCCAAGGCTCCGGACTGGCATTAAATATCTCTGGAACTGGTGCAGGAGAAACAGCTGGAAGCCTTAAACGTAAATGGGAATTTTTAAAAAAGGGTCACAAAATTAATTTTATGAACATAATTTCAAATGCTAAAGAGTTAAATGCAATTTAACAGTCTCATAGGACATATGGGAGCTATATAAATTTACAGACAAATTGGTAACAAATATGAGTATCACATTTAATGTGACTAGTTTTGTTTTTTCCTTTTCCAGATCAGCAGCTGTCAAAAATAGGACAGGAACAGATCCTAATCATTCAACTTCCAAAATAGGAAATTAGATAAATCTATTAAAATACATACTAAGTTGGTAAAACAGTGCGTCCAATTCACCATAGCGTTTAGTGAACTGCAGTCTGAAGTATAGACATGAAATTAAGGAGGACTACCACTTATGTTGTGAGAACTAGAAAGAAGACAGTTGTAGTTATAACTGTGGAAAGTTTCAGAGTGACACTACCTGGCTAATGGTTCAGTAGCATTATAGGGAAGAAGAGAATGTGGGTATTCAGGGCTTGTGACTGATGAAGCTCCTGTAGAATTGGGCTCCAGCATAAAGCCCAAATTGTCCATCTTATCAACATGAGATATTCCAGCTTGGAGTAGGGTTTCGTTATCATCTCTAACCTCCTTTCCTTGCAGTAGAACTCCCACATGCAATCCACCTCCAAGAATAGCTGTCACAGCCTCCATGACTGTCCTCTACAACATAAAACATAGAATAGAGATTTACCTCGACATTCACAAAGGCCATGTTCCTAGCCTCTGAAAGTATATATAGATGACTGAAGCGTAGGAAGGCGCAAAATCATAACATGAAAAGGAAGCAAGAAAACCAAAATAAAGATCAGAATTCGAAGTTTAGAACCAACCAATAGTTAGACCAATATAACAAATATTAAATATATGCAGGTAGATAGACAAAAAAAATGACAAATGCATGACTCATGAACCAGGTTGTAAATATTAAGTCATCAATCCGTGACTAATCCTTTTAAGACATATCTATGGCTGTGCACCTTCCTTAAATCAATGGCAAGATTCACACTTCAGATGATAATAAGGGTATTGGAGGAACATTGAGTGCACCACATTGCCCATAGAGTACAAAACTGTAGTATGTATCTAATGAATTTGATAAAATGGGGTAATGTGCACAATGTATCAGAGATTAGGACTGAAATAAACTGACAAGAAGGATCATATACCTTAAGCGAACCAACAGTAGCAGTTTCCGGAATCTCTATGAAAAGTTCTGGCACCTTGAATGATTTGATACTGAGTTTCACTGCTAAAGAAAAGACCTTGTTTCTCAGAGACACATAATGAAAGGGTCAAACAAATGCATGCCAATAAGTCAAATATTAGAAATCATCATCCTTCCATCAAAACTTATCATACCATGGAAATCTTCAGATTTATGCAATGCTATTTGACCAGTAGCAGAAGATGATGTCCCATTTTCTGCAAAGGATAAAGTTTTTTGTTTAAAACTCCTAAAATTCAAAAGGGAGGTAGGGATGATAAACTACAAAAGAACTTAACAAGGAGATACCTCCATGCAGAGCAGCATGTGAATTGTTTGTTATATAGTTCATTTCTTTTTCAAATGAGTTACAAAAGCCTTTGCTACTAATTCCACCATCAGATGGTGATATCGAGCAGTGCTCAAACACCTTTCCCGTCTTAAATGAAGGCCTCTGAGTCCTTCGGCGTGTGTAACAAATTTTCCTACTGTGAGAAGCAGGCTTCATTTCTACATCCGATTAAAAAAAAACTTCTAGTTTATGAGGTATGCCATCATATGAACATTATTTACCAAAAAATAAGACATGAAAACAATCCTGACGTCATCTTCTGACAGGCAGGAAAAAGTCATGGAGTTAGTCAGCATACCAGTTCTAGAAAACACCTTTCTTATTTTATGATATTGAGGCTTCAAGGCCGTATAAGTTGTGGTGCTAGGATTAGTGCACCCAGAAGAGTTTTCGTCATCATCTCTATTTACAGCTAGTTCCATATTATCCTGGCAAATGGGATAGGAACTAATACGAGGAATCTGATGCCCATGCAGGGGCATCTCGATACTGCTGTCTGAGCTAGACAAAGCAGGGGGTTTAGCATCTCGCTCCATTGGATTGTCCAAACTCCAAGCGTGCTGGATGTTTTTACACACTCCAGTTTCAGCTTCATGCTGCTCAGCTAGGAATGGCGTCTTTATGTCATCCACCATTTCAGCTTCACAAGATTCTGCAGAACCAGGAGAATGACTTTTGGTGCAACATTTCTTGGCAGTTGTGCCAAGAGAATATCCAAATTCTTCTTTGCTGCCATTAGCTATAAAATCCCCAGTACAGGTATCCTTGTTCAATATATCAGATTTTAGAATGGCAGAAGTAGGTCCGGAAGTTGTTGCATTTGGACTTTGTGAATGTTCCTTCAAAGTCTGGGTGATTTGCCTCTGGATGGGAAGTTCAGAACCAGATGTACTTTCATTACAGCTTACTTGATCAAAAGGTTCATCTTTGCAAAACTTTTCTTCATCTAGTTGCTCTTGCTTAACATTCTGGTTATAGTTTCCAACTATGCCATTCACAGTCGAAGAATTATCTCTCTCTAGTACCTTCCCTGCTACAGCTATGAGCAAGTCAAATGCACACATTCGGTTATCCACCACCTTCCTTCTAACTGAACGCTTTCCCTGTAATTCAATTGTAACAAGTTAACGAAAGTTTACAGGGAAAAGGCCCAAGCAAATGGCTAGTGACAGAAAACAAAACCTTGGCTGATTTTGGTATTCGGGGCATTGCAGGAACCTGGTAACCATTGAAACTGCATTCCAACCTCTTCTTAAACACCATATCTCAGAGATTCATGTCCTCAAGAAGCTCAGCAAACTGTAAGAAACAACATCACTGTATTCACGACCCTTCTTCAGATGCAAAAATGCAGACACACACCATACGCAGGTTCAGTTGCTCCATTAATCTGTGCTGCAACAAAAGAAACAACCCGCAAAGTGCAAACAAAGCAGAAATTGGAATCTGTGAAAAACAGATGCTTCAATGGTTGCAAAAAATAAAAAAGGTATTTGAACCAACCATGAAGCATAGTGGCTAGGGATACAGAATCAAATATGAAGTTGCTGAAAGTAAAATCCCAACGCTTAGCACTGGTCTCTCAGAAGCACACCAAAACTTTATTGTTTGTAAAACTACCAGATGCATGGCGTTACATATAGTGTCATACATCACAAAAGATTCATTTTCAACAAAAAAAAAAAAAAAAACTGAGATTGAACAGACTAAGTATCAGAGTTTCTAAGAGAAAAACTACTAAAAATGTTTGATCCTTATTGCAGTAATTGTTCAGAAAAAGCATGTGTGCTTCAAATTCCCATATACATATTTAACAGCCAATCTCGATTTCTTATATATTGTCCAAATCCCGACAAACTGCTAAGGAATCTAAAAGCTGTAAGAAGGATTCTGATAGATTTAACGAACAACAGGAAATCTAATTAATGGTGGAAATCCAAAATAGGATCACAAGCTTCGCCTGCAAGCGTAAGAAATGGAAAAAGGTGCGAGAATTATGAAGCACCGTATTAAAACCAAAAACCTCCCAAAACCATGAGATCTTAAACAAAGAATATAAATTTAAAGCAGAAACGGATCAAAGATATTGCCTTTAAGCTCCTCGGATGATCCTTAGATCAGCTCATAATTAACGAAAGTCATCCTAGATTGAGAATCTTTGGCATCTTGCAAATAATTCCTGCAAGTTGTAATATAAAAGAAAACTCTTCTTCCCTCCACCTAAAGCACGAAAAGAAAAAAACATACAGCACCAAGAAACCTGTTTTAAAATGATCAAACGAGATCGAATACAAAAGGAAACGGGAAAAAGGTAACAGGATCAGGAAACCCAACACAAGGAAATCAATTGACGGAGAATTCAACAAAAGACATGAATTCCAGAATGAAAAATCAGATCTTGATCGTCTTGTTGATGCTTTTCTTTACAAAAGAAACAGATTTCGGGAGAAAAATCCCTTTCCTCACTAGATCAATCACGAGGAAACGCAGGCTCGTCCATAAGAAAGCAAAACCAACAAGGAAAAGGAAACAAAAACGAAATTCAACGAATTTTACAAGGACGGGAGAGAAAGTAATTGGAAACTAGCAGTCATAAGTCATAACCCATCCATCCGAAGAATAAGCGTAAGCAACGACATGGAATTCGATCCACTCCTCACCTCCGGTAGAAAGATTTGTTCGGAGAACTGCATCCAATACGTCAATATTCTCGCCCTGGGGGGAGATCGCCGCGAAATAAAATAATTCCGGCCAAGTACGGCATCGAAGAGAACGCCGGATTCCGAGAAAACCAATCTAATTCAAAATTCGCTTCATGCACGCAATCTAATTTTCCACCAAGAAATCTCTAATTTGGACGAAACCTAACCTCTTTTCCATTTCTAATCGCTCTCTCTCTCTCTCCCTCCGAGAGTTCGCCGAAAACCCATAAAAACCACCATTCTTGTTTTCTTAAACCTCAGCTCTTATGCCATGGACCCCTGGGACCACCGAGTCCTGCACTGATGCACGCCGTGTGTACAGTTCCAGCCATCGTACGGTGGTTAATGAGGGAGAGCTTTCGCGGTGACGAATCCCTCCCGTTTGGTTAGAGACGTGATGTGGCACCGGCTTTGCTATAATTTTTGTGTCCGGATCAAGAAAACTCCCCTAAATGTCATTGTTTTAATCATCCAGCCTGTGGTTCAAATCACAATTAGAACCGTAAGACTTGAGTTAGTATATTGATGAGCATTAAATCTTATGGATCGAGTTATGAAGGCCGTTCAAAGTTGAAAATTTCATGAATAACTCGGGAGGCCGTACACGTTAACATAGCTGCTTTATATTTCTCGAGGCTTAGCTGCGGAGGACGGCGCATATTCCATGGGTTAGTTGGCATGAGCTTTATGATTAGGGATCATAGATTCAGATTAGTGACAATCGGAGGATGATGCATATTCGACGGGTCTGTTTTGTGGCGCAGAATTGAGAGCAACCTATGAGGGCATTACATACGCCAGGACCGTGCTGGAAGCGGACTGCATCCATCTCGAAGAAAACACTGCTACAGTGATTGGCTGGATCCAGCAGAGTATTGATGGGCACAGACGGGGCGACTGTGCACCTACTTCTGCGTGATGTACATGAAGTGGTGCGGGAGCTTGTGGCTTTTCAAACCATTCATATATTTCGAGAGGCAAACAATGCAGCTGACTGGGTTGCCTTCTTCACGACATACCACTTAGGAGAGTTTTTTTGGGACAGTTTTGAGTCCAGCCTTTTTCTCTTCCGCCTTCTTCTTTTTTTATGACTTGTATGGGTACACCTGCGCTTGTATAGCATGAGGCACCATTGTATAAAAAAAATAAAATAAACGTGCACGTTAATATGCATCATTCATTCATTCATTCATACAAGCAAAACATGAAAATTATAAAGAATGTATGAACAAGACGCTAATCCTGGTATAAGATGGTCCATTATGCTAGGAACTGCTGCTTCTTCATGGAAATAAAGGCCGTTGATCCGGGGATAAGGGGGAAAGGTGAGGCGAGAGGGGCGGACGTAGCTTTGTGCGGTCGGGAGGGAGTGGGGTCCAGGCGGAGACCGGGGGCTGTCGAGGGCGAGAAGCGGGGGGGTTTGGACTTTGGGATTACGGTTATCCCGTGTCAAACGTGGAGACCGCATCCCGCGAGATGGGCGGTCCGCCATGTTAACCGGGACACCCTATCCACGCGACGCTATGCCACCTTATGCGCTCCTCCAAAGTCTAACCAAATATTCTGTTCATGGGCTCAAGCTTGACGCCTTTTGGACGGGCTTGAGCGAAGGGTCAGGCTTGGCGCAATGGGTCGGGCCTGAAACATTAGTCTATTTAGTAAATAGGTCAAACTCCGGTTGAGGGATCAAAGCCCCGTCAAATCCTGGCCTGACTTGAAATTTGTTGTTATGATATTTTTTTTTTTATTTATTTATATTTGATGTATCTGCAAACTTAATTAACAACTATTGTTGATATGTAAACTAAATGGAAGAATATCTAAAATCTTAGAGTACCTTTTTTTTTCCAAGCAATAAAATTACCATTGACAATATTTAGTTATTCATATTTAGTATTTTAAAGTATTTAAAAAAATAATAATAATAAAAAAGGTTGAGAAGTCTCAGACCTAGTCCAAGTAAGGGCTAAGCTAGGGCCTAGAAAATAGACCCAAAGGCCTAGCCAAGCCCAGCTCAGGCCTAAGTAAAATATGTTAACCTTCTTCGAGCATAAAGCAGGAAATTTCATGCATTTTAATTGAATTTGCAGTGCAAACCACTATGATTTCTTTGAGAAAGAAAACACGGAAATTTCTGCCACTTTAGTTATGTTATCAACAAGGCAAAGGGAGCGAGGCGGACCATTAGATGCGTCATGTCCTATCTTTATCATTCCACTGTTTCAAAAGAAGAGAAGTTCTTAGAGTTCAGGATATGTTGCATGTTTTATAGACTAGTAGCTGAAAGCATCAGTATTTCTTTAATTATTATTTGATTTAATTTAGTTTAATTTAATTTTATTTTGAGAATCGGGATGGAAGTTCGACCAAAATCAAGATGATAATGAGACCGATCTAGGTCATTGATGTACAATGTAAAGTGACTTAACCCACTCAATCAGATGGCAGCCTAAGAGCATCAATGTTGATTTTTTTTCATAAAAAATATAAGTAAAAAAACCATCCGTCGTCGTATTAAATAGTAGCCAGAAATTACACTATTTTTCTTTTATCATTATTATAAAATGACTTATAGGTTGCTGCGTTGCTACACCTATAATACTCAGAATCCAGCAATTCAAACATTATAATAGCAACTAGGCCTTGTGGGAAGCTTGATTCTTGGATCAAAACCTTCTCAGAAGAAATGGCTAGATTAGTAACCTAGCCTGCAGTCATATTTTCTTGATAAAAGACGCAAGAGATGTACATATCCTCTAGTTGCCATTGCATATCATGGATTGGAGAAAGACAAGGACTGTAAGCATTCACTACATCACCTTGTAACCGGATAAACATAATTTTTGATCACCTTTAATCTATAGTTTAGTAGCTTGTGACTTATGAATAGCATAAAGAACTCCTAGCCAAGCAGCATGCAACTCTTCTGAAGGAATACGGACATCCAAGATTGGTGCATGAAAAAATAGTTTGTGTCCAAGATTGGGGTCTATGAGAATAAAGCCAAAAACATACAACAAATTTCTAAATGTTAGATCAGATATTATTCAAAATCATTACAATTCTAGGTAATTTTCAGGAAAATTAATGATGCAGCATTTATTAACCTGAGGTTGAGTATTTCAGTATTAATAACTTTTGATATCTTTAAGTTGGTAATACATTACAATTTTCTAGAAAATTCCCTCCCTCCAAATAAAGAGAATAAGCAAAAGAAAGAAAAAATTGAAGAGAGAGAATGAAAAGGGATTGTACAGCAAAGAGGGGAGTTCTTTGAAGCACCTTAGCTTTGGCATGGTGAGAAAAGACGATGTCATCAGTCAAAATCTATGGTATGCCCAACGGCACCTTTTCTAACATGTTTGCGTATTCACAATTTTATCAAAGACAACATTATTTGATCATTTTGACTCTCAAATCGGGTTGCTGGTGTCAGAAATTTAGAAAGAAAAAGATGTTTTTATTCTATATATTTTTTTAGAAAAAACAAAAATGATACCGATGCCAAATGTAGCCCTAAGTCTATCACAAACATAATATTCAAAATTTGTAGAATTTTAAGAGGCAGCTGGCATAGCAAATCCATGTTTGGACCATTAAAAATTCTATCGATAGTTATGGTGGATAGAGTTCGTATATGTATCCTTGTATATGCATGTACACATACGTCAAACATTGATGAAATGCACCTTCTGGTGCTATCTGTGGGTGCAACAGAGAAATTCCATTGCTTATCAAGGTGAGGGCACCCAAGCTTAGCCTAACTAATCTTCTAATGAAGATTACATCATAGCCACTAGCTCATTATTATTGTCTATTGATAAGAATTGGGTAGGCATAGGTCCTCTATAGTACATGAGTCCCGCAATCAGAAGATGAACAACCATCAAATCAACCAACAAACATCATGTATAATATGGTATGTGCTCATAGACCGCCTTGTTTGATGACTATCCATCTTCTGAAGGCAGTGCACAACATTCTTCGGTGTACAGGTTTGGCCATTTGATAAAGAAGTGGATCGCACGAATCAAGGGTCCACATGCAGCTGAAAAGAATATATCGCTTTTGGTCCCTACCTTTTATAAGTTTTATTTGATAACGATCTGATGGCAAAGAAGAGGACTTTCTCGCCTACTTCGACACTGATGACGCTCATTCAAAACGCAGCTGGGCCGGAGGGCCCCACCTCATCCTGCCCCCAGCCTCTAAGTCTAGCCCTTGCACATATGTACATGTCTCCAATATTTTATAAGAATTTCTCTGCCATCATCTTCTCGTGGTTGGATGTAGTAATAAGGCAACAATTATATGACAAATTGGTAGTTGACAACCAACCATATAAACTAATAATACTCATGATTTGTTCTCATCTGGAAAAGAGAAAAAATGAGCCTATGGTCCCACCTACCATTCGAAAGAAACACAGACAAATTAAGGCCATGGCATGTGTTGTTATACCTGTGGCTGGGGATGATTGGTCCCAGAGATCATAAACTGGGGTAAAGCCTCCCTAGTTTCTAAAAGAGTTTTGGCGCTATTTTCTTTTCTTTCTTTTTTTTTTGGTACAACAAAAGGGAAGAGGGGAGAGAGGAAGATCTCTCCAGCATAACAACCCCACACTGCCCCCCCTCCCGCAGGAGAATGTTCGATGCAGATGGACAAATTTTACTTATACCCTCTCCTACCCGTGGGTTACCCCACGTGTGAGTACGTCACATCTACACCACCTAAGTACCGGCGGACCAGATAGCGATTTCACCGGATAAACAAGCGGGGGGCATCCGGTCCCGACATTTAATCGACGCCCGCGCGTTTCGAACCTAGGCCACTCCAGTGAAATCAAAGCCTCATTTCCACCGTGCTACCACCTCGGTGATGTTTTGGTACTATTCATCTGCTATCACGGTACCATGATATCTAGGTCTCGAATAACATAGTAATACTGGGAATAATTGCAGCAGCAGCAGCACAACGGATAGTTGAAATCTTGGTGCTTTCTGAGAGATTATGGCTCGAACGCTTGGATCATGCTTGATGGAAATTAGAAGGTGGGTATGGGTATGTGTTTCCCATCTAATTTAGTTTCATGTTTGATAAATCATTTTTAACATGGATTTGCTGATTTCCATCGTAAAAATGTTTCGATACGTAATGATGACGGTGGCATTGTGAACATATAAAATGGAACAACAGATTCCTACTGGCTCCTCCTGTTTGAGGTAAAATAATTCCATCTCTGGTTTTTTTTTTTTTTTCTCCAGGATAAAATGAGGGGCAACTCCATTCCATATCATACATTTCTGGAGTAGAAACAGCACCCAAGTGTCAAACAAGAAGTAAAACAGCCCTTTCTCCCTCTATACATTAGAATGAAAGAAAGCATACCCATGGGACTAGGGAGCCGGGAAGGACTGCCCTTTGCGAGCCAAGAAAAGCAGGTTACCGAGGGAGCCATCGTCGTCCCATAACAATTTATTGGCAATTAGAAATGCATGCCACCAGAGGCCCACCACAAACATTCGCCAGACAATGGAATTGTCTTCTAATAACCCGTGAAAGATCAATGTGATATATGACAATGTGCACACCAAATATTCCTTTAGGCCAGCTACTTAATGTCTTGGATTTAGTTGAAACATGAAATGGCAAAACTTCTTACTTGTCAGAGAATGTTAGAAATTTAACTCTAAAAGATGTGTCACCATAAGATGCCTCACCATATTGTACAGAGAGGCCTTTTAAGTATATGAAGTTGGGACCATCCACCCACTGAGAGTCGTGAAAGCAGCGCTACCCACACTTTTATTTTTCTCTCTTTCTGAAAAAATTACAGTTTCACCTTTTTCAAATTTCGGCTAATCTCGTGTACGCTCCCTTATTCTTTTTTTTATTTAAAAAATCACCCTTATTTTTTTTTTAAAATAAAATAACCTTTCAAATTCTAAAAGTATTTCAAAATAAAGCTCCAGCTTGCCCGACTAGCCCATGCTATTAGCATATGATAAAAGATAAAAGAGTTCTTTGCACGAATACCCTTCTAAATATCAAATTTTACATGAATATCCTCCTAAACCTGATATTTATATGTATATCCTCGTAAAACACTTATTTCGTTATTCTACCTTTTTCTAATCCTCATTTTTTGTACATGTACCCATGTCATCTAACGCCATTAAAAAATTAACAATTTCAAAATAAAATGACTAAAACATCCTTAATGGGTAGATGTGCAAAAAAAATATTTATAAAAGACAATTACGATGAAAAATAAAAAAATAATTTTAAAATTATATTTTATTTTTAATTAAAATAAATATGATTTTTATTAACAATATTAGAAGAACCGTTATATTAGAAACATTTGTGGAAAAACAATATTTTACGAGAATACAGAAATAAATATAAATTTTAAAAAATTAATATTTGTACAAATTTAAATTTTTAGAAGAATATATAAATGCAAAAAAAACTCAAAATAAAAAGACGCTCCCTCAACAAAAATATCCCCTCCCTCCCACATCCGGGCCTACATTCAAAACCTCCACACCAACAGCTTCCGCCTCTTGGAGATGGCATTCGAGATGGCACATCTAAGACCTCCACCACACCAGCAAGAACACGTTATTTCTCAACGCATACGAGCAATCCCAGCAATCCCTTCGACGTGACGTTTCTTAGGGGGGAAAAAAAGAGCACCAAGAAGAAATAATCCACTTCGATAGATAAATTTACAGCAGCAAGAGAAAACAGGGAGAGTAGAATAAAAAAGAGGAGCTCCGTGGATAACTATACCCCTATCCCCATGGCTATCCCCCTCCTCCCTACCACCTGCCGCCCCATCGCTACGTCCACCCATCCAACTCCTCTTTCCCTCCCATGAATCCATTCCCACAATTCTACCGCTCCGACCATTTGCATTACCCCCTTGCCTTTTCTCCTCTCCCTTTCCCTCCTATGATGCCTGCTACAATCCCCACCCCAATTTCTATCCCCCCAACCCCAACCCTTATTCCTCCCCCCTGCCATTCCATCCCCTATGATTTCCATCCCAATTCCCCCAGCCTCCACCGCATCGATAGCTCCCACCATGAGTCCATCGCCTCTTTCAGACCGTCCCTCATTCTCCGACAGCTTCACCACCCATAGTGCAACCCCGACAATCCTTCACCCTCCGCCGGCTCTCGGCCTCTCCCACCACCATCTTGTTTAGGGTTCACCCGGACCAGAGGAAAAAGCCGGCGGCGACGATGGGCGGCATCATGATAGAGGAGCAGCACGCACAGGCAGCCTCCCACCACCGCTCCATAAAGAAGATTAAAGTCTACCTCCAAACAAGAAGGTATCAGAAGTATTTTTTGTCCTACAACTTTATGCTATGCTATGATGCGATAGCCGGCACCACTTTATTAACAGAAATAAATATCCGAATCATTTTAGAATAATTTGAAAACTCAAAAGATCGCTCCCAAAATTCTTAAAGATGAGGGAGTGTGTACCAGATTTCCCTAAACTTGAGTTTAGGGTGGAACGTTATTTTCCTTTTTGTTTTTTTACCTGTAAATTTCATGGCTATCTGCAATAAAGCTCTAAAAGTTCCGGGGAAAATAACATGACAGGTAACTCTAGCAGACAAAAGAAGTCCTGGAAAGTAAGATCAAATTTAGACACCCAACAAGCAACAACACCTTTTGAACCTGGAAAGCGTGCACAAACAGCCAACCAAACGGGTCTGACCTCATCATATTCAAGCCTTGTAACACCCTAGGAAACTTGAATTATACTTGTTGCAATATAAATTATACACAAATGGACATTGCAACAACTTTGGTGCTCAAATAAAATTCAGTTTCTGGAAAGAAATGCAAGCATGATACAATAAAAACAGGTTAAAAAGGAGAGGAAATCTCACAATGTAAAGCAAGCTTCTAAGAATAACTAATAGACAAATATATGAAAGTGCACACAACCTCAAGCTAAGTAACAGTAAGCCATACTAATTCAAACCATCAGCGCACCACACCAAATACAGAACAATATATAGCTCAAATGCATTTGTAAATGAAGGAAATAGGGAGATAGCATGCAGATCCGATACTTCATTTGGTGGATACATTACCGTACTGCCATGGGTTAAATTCAATTGATTTGATGTCAACCTCCTCAATGGAATCTGAGTTATCAATCATAGCCCTTTGTTCAGTGTATTTACCGTTGTACTCGTATACTTCCAAGTCTCCCCAAGGTGTCGGAGTAATTTCACCAGTCAAGTTGAACCATCTTGGAGTGAATTGGTGCCCATTTGCTTCTCTGTTTCTTTTTTCTGCTCTCTGCCTCTCCTCCAGACTGAGAACCAACCACATCAACCATAAGAAATGCAAAATGTAAAAGATACAACATGTACTTCAGTGGCAGCAAAGTTCGGCAAATGCATTCAAGCTTTAGGTTGTGTGCAACAATGGAAGGTGCAATTTTTCCCTCAGACATCCAGTGTCATTTACTAATGAAACCAAACTTCAGCGACGAGCACTCTTTTAAGTTTTTAACATGTTCAGTAATGCAACCAAAGTTGAAGGCACATGAACTCGGATATATGTGCAAACATACCTGCTCTTTTCTGCACCAGATTTAGACATATCACCCTTCTCAAGTGCATATCTATCAGGCCGCAATCGGGAATCTGATGCTAATAACTTCTTAGGTGCCGTGTCAAAGCTGTTTATTTTATGGGCAAAGTATGTGTACTGGTATTTGTCATTATCCGGTGTGGCAGCAACCCTCCAGACCTGGATTCAGATATCCAAATATTTTACCAATTACTGCAGCTAGAAGAAAAAACTCTAGATGTGATTGGATAATATGGAAAGCAAAATGAACCAAGCCATCGATGCTGCAGAATTAGTGACATCTGCTTGGCATATGGATCAGACAAAATGAAGTGCAGAATTTAAAAAATTGAGCTATAAAGAAGCCTTGATAGATAACCTGAACTGCAAAATGTAATTCCTAATCAAGTAAACATGTACTAGTCAAGCAAGTTTATGCAGGTTTTTCATAAATTAAAAACCATAAGTTCCTACTTGATAAATGACTAAGTTGCTGGAAGCTTGAAGGTCGTAATAACTTGCAGCCATTTCCAATTCCTGAATTATTTATTTTTTTTTTTTTGCAAGGGAAGAAGCCCACAATTTTTTTTCCACGCTCCAGTGAACCAGTAACAGAAAGAAGAAAAGCACTAATTCTTAATTATTCTTTTTACCAGATGGTGCACCAGAGAGAGAAATATACTGTCAGAAAAGTGCGACATGGAGGGAGGATTAACCAAGATCTAGCCTATGGTGATGATGCTTCTTCAGAGTATTGAGATACGACGGACCAGATATCCAGCAGCAAGGCTTGACATAACATATGCTACATATCCAGCAGCAAGGCTTGACACAACATATGCTACATATCCAGCAGCAAGGCTTGACATAACATAGGCTGCTTTTCTGAAACAGGGTAGCCCTAATATTTTTGGTTGTCCAGTGCCTTGTAGCTTTTACGTTTCAGATAACTGCTTTAACAAGCATGAACAACAAGGTATGATCGACCCTGGCCATCAGGCAACTTTTGTTTATTTCATCCCTACTATGAAATAAATTAGATCAGTCTTCATTCACCTTCCCCTTCAGAGGAAAAATAAGATAGCAAAAGTATAGGAACACTTGTTCATTCATGCACTCACAATTTCTATTGCTTGGTGTCTAGATCTTGAAAACGTAGCCAGATGTGATTTTTTTTTTTTAAATTCTAAAATTTACAGATTTTTAAGAGTGTAAGATAAAGGGGGTTGAGATTTGACTACTCTCTAATCAGCATGGATTTGGACAAATTATGTAGCAACTCTTCTTTTTTTAAAAAAAATTACATGTTAAGCTTCCATGCTAGGACTCTAAGAAACAGATGCAAGAGAGATTAGGTAGCACTGGGACTCTAAGAAAAAGATAAAGTTAAAAGTTGAACATTTTCTTTCTCACATGCTTATCACATAAGCAAACCATGGAATGCCTTCCCCTTCAGAGGTATTACGGACACTCTGGAAGACCTCTTGTATATAGTATAGATTTGTTTACTTTTACTAAGCTAAAATTACTGACTTGATACTTGTTGTTGATAGCCAGCAAAATTCTTCTACTACTGCTTCTGGGTTAAACTAACTTGCGAATGCTGACTGAATGCCCTATTCCGCCTAATACATATTGAAGAAATTTCTTTCAGATTTTTGATTACTTACATGAACCTCCAGTATACTGCTGATAACATTTTAGGTTCTGACAGGAAATACTGTAACTAATCTAGAATATATACGATCTTCTTGTCATGGCTGCAGGACTGTGTATTTCCAAATTTCAATAGGCCGAACCAAAATATCATAAATTTGTAACTGCATGCAAGGCTATTAGCAACCCTACTTCTAGATTCATAAAAACTAATACACATCATTTGAAATATAACATATTTAAAAGGCAGTGGTGTTAGAAGGAATCCAACTAATTTGATAAAAAATAGGAAAAAGGTGTAAACTTTGTAATTTCAAAATAAAAATTGAATAGAAGAGTAGCAAAACTACTGAGCCATAACAAGGAAATTCTGAAATGCCGTGAAGCAGGATTGTATCATACATAAAGCACCTTGAACACAAACCTGAAATCTTGATGCAACATCCTTCAAATTATATCCAGTTATACACAAACTTGTTAAGAACCTTTTCTTGTTACATGTGATAGTCCAATATGCCTTAAAATTTCTTAGTTGCTTTGGTATCCCCTTCCATTGCCTCAATCGACAGTGTTTACCTAGAGACAACAACTCTAGCCACAGATATTGCACGACTTGGTCGGCATTCAGATGCTCATCTTTTCTTTTGGTTAATTGCTCACCACCAAATCTGTAGCACTGGGAATTAAATCTCTTCACAGTTATTTGCTCTAGAAGGATTTTGAAATTTCAAGTATCATGATTTGTATACACGCTTAAACCTACATCAGATGTGATATATGCATCCCCTAAAGCTCAAGAAGAAAACATCGTGAAATGTTTAGAATACTTACATAATGCGGGCTATCAAGTAGAGAACTCCTCTTGCCAACTATATAGAACATGTCTACTTTTATAAAGTTGGACTACACACATTACGTTAACTCCTTTAACAATTCAAAATCAATGATCGATCATCCAAATTCAAGATCTAAATTGCTAAACATGATATACATCACAAAAATGTCTAAAAATCAAAATTCATATATTTTGGTGGTCTCTAATCTAATCATCAAGTAGGTATCAAAGTGGATACTTTTTATAGCATGATACTATGTTTTACTATGATTTAATCATTAAAACCTAGTGAATCTAAAACTACTCATGTTTTAAGATGTGCAGATCATAATCCATAAAGTGAATTTTCAATTTATGCGCCCAATCATGAATTTTACCGCACTAGTACAATTAATATCGTTAATTTTTGTACCTATTTGATGCATAGGTTAGAAACCACCAAGATATAAGAATTTTAGTTTCTAGGCTTTTTTTTTATAGATCATGTCCAATGGTTTAGATCTGTGGATGGCCTATCATTGACTTTAAAATTGTAAACTTTTTTTATAAGGAGTTAACATAAAGTATAGAGTCCAACTCATTTTTATACCCAATGGCAAAACTAGTTGGTAGCTTATATGCACAATATGGTAAGCACAAACATGGTCATCAGCACAAGGATCGAATGCAGCAACATGATAAAATCAATAAATGATGAATAACATGCCACAGAATAAACATGATGACAAGCTACTTAATGAAATGAAAGAGAATAACTATAAAATAATGACAATTTACATATAACATGAAATAGACCTCTTTCAGTTCAGTGCCTGTGAGGGGCTCTCCTTCCTGATCACAAGGTTGGCAACTCAATGACTCGTTCCATTTCCCAGTCATTAAAATCTTAGGTTCTTCTGCTGCATCATATACATATCCATCCACTTCATATCGACCAGCCCTGAAACAATTGGCAATTTCATATAAGATGCGGAGCAAAAATTCACTATAAGACCTAAATATGGTATTTGGTCTGCATTATTATGTAAAGTATGCAAGTCGAGTTTTGACATAGACTTTGCTTTTCATTGCAGTAAAGAAAAAGTTGGCATTAACAATCTTTCCTTTTGCCACCATTTTCCTTTGCAGCAGAGCAATATTATTTGATATGCAAAAATCATCAACAACAAAAGCAACCTAGGTAACCATATCACAGGTCATGTACAGCTCCAAGGATATTCCAGAGAACGACTTAACTGACAGCTTACACCACTCTTCAGTGATGTGCTATACTCCAGTTTTCATTGCCCAATGCTATCAAACTTGAATATTTATTAAACTTAGGGCAAGTCACGTGATGTCAAGAAACAAACCATACCCAAACCAGCCACATGGTTGAAAATATAGCACAACTTTATCTCCAGTTGTCAAATTCGTCATAACCATTTCCCCAGGTGAGTCAACCCAGGTGCGCCCAAAGATAAGGTTATTAACCTTCGTGGGAGGGGGCACCAAATCCACGACCACACCAGACTTCTTAAGTGTCAACCTTGTCCTGCATCATAGTAAAGATAATCGTGTAAGCAATTGCAACACCTTAGCACCAATTTATGAGAGTGCGCACGCCTTTCATATGCTTTCTCAATTGAAATTGTTACAATTTTAATATCAAAATTAAATAAATTAAATATAAAGGTTAATAATGGAAGATATTGGTAAAAGTCAACACTTGAGAATATGTCATGATAATGGCCTTTCCGGAGGAGGGAAAGAAAGATACATAATGCTCACCTTCCAACAGGATATACCTCTACGGAGTTGCCTAAGAATTTAGTTCTTAATTTGGAAGTAATATCATAAATGAAGTGCTCATTCTCAGCATGTGCCGCGCCCATGGGAGGATGATGACTCACCTATATTGGTAAAGAAGGAAGACCAACTACGAGTCAATGAATTCCTTAGAAAAGAAAGCCACTATCATTACTCAATGGTATAACATTATCTCTTGTGAAGATTAGGATCATATATGAATAGTTATAAACCTACTCCATAAATTTGCATGTGATGTTGGATGCTCTGCAAATAATGCAGAAGAAAAATTTCCAGAAAAGAGCAAAAGAACAATACAAAGAATTAACAAGCAATACCTGCTCTGCGATGAATGTAATACCACCATGATTGACCATTTCATATGTCTCCCCGAGGATTGGATTAAAAGGCTTCCACGTTCGTTGATAGGCATAGTAGACGGATATTGCCCATGAAGCTGCATAGGATAGCCAGAATTCTGTTGTATCTAACACTAATACATGTACAGAATAAAACGATTCAGAAATGTGCACTTACAAGTATAGACCAGACGCATGTAAGGATCTTCACATTCATCTGCCATGTCTAACAGGTAAGAGTACTCCATTATCTGTAACAAAAATCACAAAATTTATCATGTTGCACATAATTAGCAGTGTCAAATAATAATATCTACCAGCAAAGCTGGCATGATGGCCAACTGCAAGGAAACATAACAAAAGAACCATTTTTTGGTAAAAATTTGACTGGATGGTCCATCTAAACTTAGCAAGCCAGATTATATAGTTTAACAAATGGACTTTCTTTTTTTTCAATTCTGGCAGAATTTAGAATGATAAAGTGGATGTATGATGAGTTTAGAGAGATAGGGGGAAAAGTGAGTAAATTAGATGAAGCATGCAAATTGCCCATAGAAAGGACAATGTGGTGGACAACCACTTGCAACAGCATGGGTATGACTAATGAAGATCCTGGGAGGCTTGGATAGGGAGAGAGATTAGAATTTATCTCAAGGAGGTTAGAGATAAGGAGTGGAAGAATAAGTAACGTCACTGTGAGTTCTGGTAAACAATGCGAAACAAATTGCAGGATGTCAAAATAGGCTGCAATCCAACCGTCTGACACTTGGAGGAGGCTCCAGGATCAAACCTTGGGAAGCATTTCCCCAAGTGTTTGGGATGATTGGTGGTGCCCCCATTGTAATTCTCAAGAAACTTGCAGTTATGGTCAACCTTATAATAATAGCCCTTTGTATAAAAAAATAGTAAAAAGTAATTTTAAAATCCAACACAAATAGTTAAAAGAACTTAAAATTATGGTCAACAAATAGTTAAAAGAACTTATAGTGACGGTCAACCTTATAATAGTATTCAGCACAAGTATTAAGTGATGCTACAGACAGTCTTCAAGGAGCTACAATGGCATGCATGTTTAGCACTTCTAGATTCTACATGGTAGATAACTCAGACATGCTAATCTAAAATTAAAATCCGATTATCTAAATACCCATAAATGACAATCGTAGTACTCGTTACTTGCTTATTAACCCATATAACGAAACTAACATCAAGCCAAATTTACCTGAGCAATATTTTTTTCAATTCATTGGAAACAAAGAATAGAAAATTGAGTTTTGAAAAAGAGGGGCAAAGCCTTATTATTTGACACAATCTAAGAAGTTCTTCTTGCATTTCCTGAATCTGCAATAATCTACAAGATCTTTAAGATATTAAAGCCTACTGTCAGTTTCTTGCAAGTTGCAGCCAACGAGGCAACTTATTTATTTATTTATTTCACAGCATCGTAGCTCAAAACTGAAACCTTTCTGTTGATCTGCTTATATTGACACTGCAAATTTTCATGTAGGCCATGTATCAAATCATACTCACTCTACTATTCAAAAAACTATGATCTGCAATAAATAAGGTTTAATTTACATTAATCAATAAACTAAAAATTAAAAAGATTTCTTAGTTTCTGCACTCCATTATACAGCTCTCTATGGTTGTCATTGCTGTTCTGAATGAAACGAACGATATTGTACATGAAGACGTAGGCCTTGCACCAGTGCCCTATATTAGCTAGTATTAGAGTCCAAGTAACGAAGATAATGATGGAGAAATAGAACAACTGCAATCTAGGAGAATGTGATATAAATTCGAATGGTCATGGACAAATAACAAGCCTTTATTCCGCAAGTTCATCATAAGGGTAGCAATTCACATCTTTTTTCAAAGCAATAAACATCTTATCAAATAAAAACCTCCCAGTCCTCAACTAAAAAAAACAATAATCCTCTATAATCCACCTCTTTAACTTCCCCATTTTTTAAAGAAATGAGACAAAACCAAGCTCCCAGATTATCATGGGCAGGAGGCACTTTCCCCTCATGATGGAATCATAACTCTAAATCAGAGTCTCAAAAATAGTTTTCAACCGCTAAATCATTGGATCTAATCTTTTAAACTCCATGATGGTTATCATTCATAAAAGATATGGAAAAATCAGTACCAGCACTATGGTAAGGCTATAATACATTGCATGTAATGACTAATGAGAGAAAAAAAGGCAATTTTGTGCCCAAATAATAACATGAAGCAGAATGATAATTGCATATTATGAATTAAATAAAGCAATATTTTGTTAAAAATTAAATCTCTAAATTAACAGCTGGGTTACATAACTTTTAGTGACAAGTCTCCTCTTGGTGACAGGTTAAAAACACCTTTCAGCACATACCTCTGCCATTTTCTGAAGCATTGTCATTGGCTCAAAAATGATGACCGGAAGTGTCACCATTGATGTAACATCTGATCCTATATAGTTTTGCATCATCTTCCAATAGCCATCCCGATCCTGTAAGTACAGAGAGATCAAAAATCACTAAATCAATATAAGCTTCAAAACAATGATGCCGTATAGCAGGGATTATGAAATAAGGTAACAAAATCCAAGAAACATGATAATTTAATCAACAATCTGATGCTCACATGTATGATAGAACTGAGCAAGTCATTTCTTGTTGATGCTAGAATAATCAATCAGAGCATTTACAATATAATAAATTGAGCAAAATATATACATAGTTAAGATAATAAATAAATAATCATTTCAGAGTATTTACAACATAATCTAGAATGATTAGTTAATAACATACTTGAGAAGCTCTTCAAAGGCAACCAAAAGAAAAAACCTTTCTTCATCTATTGTTGGTTGCTTAGAAGAACAGCAGTTAATTTTTATATATTATATAATTTAGACCTCTTTAGCTTATACAGTAAGTCATCCTAGAAGAATAGGAAAATTCAAATATATTCAAAAATGCTAGTTGCAGATAATAAAAAAGGATAGTGACAACCCTCCAAAAAAAACAAATCATGGATGGAAAGGGAGCTTCAACAGCTTGCATGAGCACAACCCAACCAAAACCAAAAGAACATCAACAAGTTCATAAACAGCGATGTTAGTAATAGTAACTTCTGGAAAAAATTAATATGTAGTTGAGAATGAAGTTTCCTAAAAAATAGTGGATAAAAATTCCTAAATGAAATAGTATGGAAATTGATGGAAAGCAAAACCTCCTGCTTCCATCTTCCTCTTTCAGCTTCAGCCTCTGCATCATCTGTGCCCCCTTCTGGGTTTATAACTTCAAGTCCTTCATAGCCCAATAACCTGAGATGTGAAAATATGTCAGTTGATATTTCTTATTTCTAGTATGAAATAAATCAAGTTAGTCCTACCAATAAATAAATAAATCAAGTTACTTGAAAAAATGTTGAAACAAATCAACTAAGTACATGAACTCAACAATCACTACAATGTTGAATAAAATCAGCACGAGCTGAAGGAAAAATATGATATACTCAAACAAAGTTGCCCAGGAAACGGGCTTCCTACTTCCCTGGGAATTTTCCTTCAAAACTAAATCCAGAAACAGATTCGATTTATTGGGGATACATTTTCCAAAATGCATATCAACTGTACAGGAAAACTTCATGGGAACAAAGAGGGAAAAATCGCTGAACTATAACTACAAGTGGATAAGGAGGAGTCTAAATAATCTCTTTGACGGATCTGATAAAATAACTGTCTTACCATGGCATGTTGAATCCTTTTTTCCCCTTCTCTTATGCAATAAAGAACAATAGCATGTGTGTATATAAATATATATATATATATATATATATATATATATATATATATATTAAAACATGAGGAATTTCTATACTCAACTCAACAAAGCCTTAATCCAAACTAGTTGGGGTCAGCTAAAAAAAAAGGAGTTGCTATATCTTAAATTTATGATTACTATTAAACATCACCCTATGTCTGAAATGAAAATCCAATGAAAACTAGTTCTCTGTAGTGATTTTTCATGAGATTTTTATTACATTTTTGCCTATATATATATATATACACATATATATATTCTTGCTTGTTTTAGGATCATAATTTATGGTTTCCCAAATTAGGGTTGTTCTTAACCATGTTTCTTGTTTCATGCTTTGCTAATGTTTCTTGCACCATTTTCTGATCGTGGAAAGAATGACACCACTTTCCTAGAAGTTTTAAAAGAAAATATATTAGGATTTGCGATGCATGCATCTACCATTCACCAAATGAGTACTTTTCATTGACAAGATAGATGACACAAGTTGAATTAATGGTTTGGATATATCCAAACCCACAATTTCAGTTCATATGCATCTTAAGATGTTTCATCAAAAGATATATGGCCACAATACAACAAATCCTAGTGAAAAGCATGTATGTTGACCAAGGTCTGCTAAACTGTCCCGAACCGCCCGGTTCAGGGCGTTCCGAGCCGCCGTGACGGTTCTGCCATTGAAACCGAGATGCCTCGCTGAAGGAGAAGAAGGAGAAGAGGAAGAGAGAGAGAGAGCGGGGAAGGGAGGGAGAGGGAGAGGAAAAGAGAGAGAGGCCGGCCGGGGCCTCCTCTCCCTCTCACTCCCTCCCCTGCTCTCTCTCTCTCTCTCTTCTCTCTCGTTCTCCCTCTCCCCCGCCGTAGAAGATGTGTCAGTACGGGCCGACACGCACAGGCCCGGACCAACTCGTTCCGTCGGACAACCGGTACGGTGTCCGGTACCGATTTCGCCGTCCTTGATGTTGACCATACAGAGTGGCCATGATTTTAGCATTAAGCATTACTCTATGGACTTTTGTTTCCTCTAAAGTTCTACTATTGGAGTTCTCTTGAACTGCTGTCATTCTATGCCATAATTTCACTTTAATCATGAACATACGGCACAAGGCATAGAAGTAATAGCAGGTAAGAGAACAAAAAAAAAAACAAATATCAGCAGATCTAATTTAGATGTAAACAAACTGCACATGAAACAGTAAACCAGCTAAAATTTTAAAATAAAAGAATTGGAGAAAGGTAGCTCTACCAAGATAATTTTGTTGTTGGAGCGAGTATAAAAGAGGTCATTGCCTGGTGCAATGGCAAAGATTTGGGCTTGCAAGCACAATGACATGGGTTCGAGTCCTAGGCAGCCATTTTGTGTAAAAACATGCCAAAAGTTAGGCCTCTCCCCATTTCACGTAATGGCCCTTAGGGAATTCTAAAGTAAAAGTAACCAAAAAGTTACTGATTTCAGTGCACTTGAAAAGTCCAAGCTCTTCTATCATCAAATAAATAACCAATCACAAGCAAAAAATACCACGGTAAATTTATTATAAAATTCTACTTATAAATGGGGTTTGATAGTGCCGAATCTAACAGTCACTGAAGCTTAAGCATATCTTGACGACAAGACTAACAGTTACGGTTTCAAAAGGCAAACTTGAAATCCTGTGAATTAAAACAATAGAAGTTACCAATTTCATGGCGTTTAAAAAGGCCAAGCTCTTCTACCAACAAATAAATAACTAACAACAAGCTCAAAAATATGGTAAATTTGTTACAAAAATGTACTGAAAATTGAAATTTGATGGTCTTGAGATCTTATAGTCGCTTAAACAGTTAAACTAAAGCACATCCTTATCTCAAGAATAAAAATTAGGGTTTCCAAAGGCAAAATTAAAACGGCAGCGCTTCCTTACACTCATTCAAGAAATCTCGACAGAACATAAAATGAAAAAGAGTTAGAAAAAATATCAGAAATACGGCGCTTCCGTACCCATTGACCGATTTGTGCACCGCGCTCCCCCAACCCCTAACACTCGCCGTGATCGATGAGAAGAAGCCACCACCGGCCGCTGGCTTCTCATCCTTCGAACCCATCTCCGGAAATCCTAACTCCAAGAAGAATCCCTCAAATCGCAAAGAAAGAAGCCCTCGGCGAGATCTCGAGTCAAAGATCCCCAATTCTCCGATGAAAATTCCCTCGATTAACACGAAGAGATAAGAAAAGGGCGAAATCTAAAGGCGGAGGGAGAAGGGGCAACGACTTCTAAATTAAGGAATAAGAAAGAAAACTTTGGCGCTTCCACTGTTTCAAGGGCGGCCGGCGATATTTCTACGCGTGGGAGAAGGCTATCGAAGAAGACCTCGTTGAAAAGACGCATCTACGCCTAAGCGTCATTTTATGTGTTCCTGCGGAAACATTTTAACTCAAAACTGTTCCGCATCGCGACGGTCTCTTGAGCTCAACGGCTCAGATCTGCAGGTTTTTTTTTTTCCGGGTACATGCAGCTCACACCGATCTCGCATGTGAGCATTGCCATTAAAATTAAAAAATAAAATATTCTACATAAATATAAAATAGTTTAAAAAATACCTTTAAAATAATAAATAATAAAAAAGACGATTCAACCAGCAGCTGGGTTCATTTTCTAAAATATATACATAATCTGATTAGCATTCTATTTTCTCAACAACCTCCAGATGAGCGGATAATCAAATACTATCAGCTTTTTCTGTGCAATATGCTTAGTACTTGGACTAAGTCACCTTCCAGGATGTAGGCCTGCAGTTATGATTCGAGCGCTGTTCGTTTATTCCGAGAGCCTGCCGGAGCAGCGAGAGTCGGCGAGAGTGTTTGCTGGGCGAATTTGGAAACGAAACAAAGCGCCATAAAATACGGAATTCTTTTGGAACTTTGCAAACACAGCCTCCTGCCATGTTGTGTGAGCTGGCGGGGCTAGTAAAATATCATTGGAGTGATTGGGGCACGTGAAGCATGGTACTTGATTTTGCACTGTATTCGCTGTGCGGAGTTCGCCGGCTGCTGCCCGTGTTCCGGGTTCACATTGTTAGTTGCCGTATTCCGAAAGATTCCCAAAACGTGGAGCGGTAGAGCGTGCCGGAGCACAAAGAGCTGAGATCATTCGGACAAACTTACACATGGCCTTTGATAGCTCCGTACATATGGGACTTCCATATTACTCAAGCATCACTTTGTAGAGTATATTTCACCTAGGAGCCTCTACCTCCAAGTTTTCTCAAAGTCAATTTTGGCGGCGCTGTTTTGAAGGGCAGCAAAAGGGGAGGAGCAGGCTTCGTCATTAAAGGCCCGAGTTCCAGAGTGGTCGCTGTTGGCGGTCGCCAGATCTTTGACATCGATGTGCCAGGTGCAGAGCTGAGGGCGGCTTGGATCGGATTATATCATGCCAGGCGAGCATTCCGGGCTACTTCGATCATATTGGAGGGTGACTCAGCCATCGTGATCAGTTGGGTCCAAAAGAGATCAAGCTGAGGAAAAAAGGTACACCCGTTACTTCGAGATATATGAGATATAGCGAGTGATGTACTGACCTTTCAGGTTAAATGTGTGTATCGAGAAGCCAAAAGGGTTGCCGACTGGTGGCGGCATATGTCACGTGCCACTCAGGAGACACTTTATGGGCAGAGGAGGAGGGTTTATCTAGAGCACTATCTGACTTAGTTTTTGCAGATTCTAGTGGGTGTATTTATTCAAGTAATATATGAAGCATCCGGAGGAAAAAAAAAACCAACGTGGAGTGGAGTCTGATACTAGTCTCGGCGATATGGGTACCGACATTACATAAGCAATTTTAAATATAGCTGGCCATGGAATTTTAACTCCATCCGTCAACACGCCAGGAGTTTCGCGTTAAAATATTCGATCTTGGAGATCATATTGGAGAGCGCTCGTCTTCGTTCAGAAACCCTAGAATTCCGTAGTCTCCGCGAATTATGACTATTGAGAGCTAAGCGATCGGAGTTGAAGCAAGAGGAAGCGAGAAAGTTCCGGTCCTCCGTCCCACTCGAGCTCCCTCGCATCATGAAAAAGAGTAAATCGGCGAAGGTCCAATCTCAGCAGCAGAACGGTCACGTTCTTCCCTTCAAGTTCGCCAAGTTGCTAGATCCGGAGGCTTCTTGGGACAAGGTATAGAAGTCCGCTCTATCGGATGGTGTTTTCGTCAAATCTGACGCGGAAATTTAAGAGTTACATACGAAGATTTAGGTTTTTTTGTTCCGCAATTTTGTTCTCTTAAAAAGACTGGATCTTGACATTTTTGTTCTTTTTTTTTATGTGCTGATGATCTGTTTGTGTTGGTATTATTAATTTGATTCAGGACCAGTTGGGTGATGTTCTCCATTGGATCCGTCAAGTGTTGGGCCTTGTGTGTGGATTGCTGTGGGGTGCGATCCCTCTCGTCGGCGCAATATGGATTCTTGTGTAAGTTTCTAAATCGGCAATCTTTTCCCCTGTTGTGAGTTAAGTCGATACCTCTCCGATTTTTTTTTTTCTTATTCACATATCATCATATATTTAGAGCTTGCGCTGAAATAGCAATCATGCATCCGAAGAACAAACTACTTTTTTTTTAATTTTCTGCTAGGATTTTGATTTAATTCAACTCCTTGGGTTATTTTTGTGCTTTAGAGATGAATGCTATTGGACACAAGATGTCTTTGATTGTGCTAAACTCTGATGCATTGGTTCCATAGCAGTTGACCTTGGCGAAACTGAGTTGATTGTACTTGGTGGAATCCCAATTCCTTAAGCATGTGGATTGTTGGAACGATATCCATTTCTGATTTTATGTTATCTAACTAGCTTCTCTTCCTGTTTCTCTTCATTGCTTTTGTTTTTTGTTGGTTTCTTAAGTCATGTAATTAGAATTTGTTGTTACTAGTCATCCATGTCGATGGAGGACCTAAGTACTCACAGAAGGTTAACCATTTGAATTCTTTCTTTAGATGAACTAATATTAGTTATAAGAGGGTGACTTATGATACATTACTAACATGGTTTGATTATCTATCCATATTGTGTTGTCTATTAACTCTTGAATTCCCAGACAATGCAATAAGTTGATGGCTTGTTTCACCACTCAGCACGCATGAACATAAAAAGCATATCTTATCTTATTTTTATTGAGCCGGCTCTGTGGGGCATATTCTTTTGTTAGGCTCTACAGCCACTAATGCTATTCAGAAAGCTCTCTCTCTCTCTGTCTCTCTCTCTCTGTGTGTCTCTTTCTAAATTGCCTAGGAATAAAGATCAAAGGAAGAAGAAAAGTAGGTGAATTTGTTGTTTACTTTGTCTGTTTTTCCCCTTCTTTTCTACCAAGAGATAGAGATTTGAGGGTAAGTTTTCATATATTTTGTTTACTGTTTGGTCTTTGATTGTTATATGAGTCTGTGGTGAAAGAGATTATCATGAGATGTTCCTAATTTTTTACTGGTATTCATATGATATGTAGTTGGTTCAGATAAAGACATAAGTTGAGGGTCTTCTGGTTTATTAGTTGAATAGAAGGTCTATTTGATAAACCAGTGTTCCCCAGATGGTCCCAACTAATGTTGGACTTGCCCACTTTGATCAAATAAAGAGATTAGCCATCAGTTGGAATGTTCAAGGACTTGTATGGAGCTGCTGATTATGGTTTTCAAGGATGGATGATGAGGTAGCGATTTATGAAAAAATTTGCAGAGGAAGATGCTATTTTTGTAGATAGAGTTCAGAGACAAGATCATTTAGCTTAATCTTTTGCAATTCAAGGGGGCAATCTCAAGAGGTAGAGAGTCAAGTTATATGAGGTTTCATGTGAAGGAGGTGATATTGTTAGAACTTCCAAGGACTTCTAGTTTGGGAATCAGTGGTCAATATTTTGTTGTATCATCTAACCCTAAAGAAGTTACAAGGGAATCAACATGTATGACAGAGAAGCTACATCAATTTGTGTCATGCTTGCTAATGTGACATCCGCAATATTTATCATGTGTATATGTCATGGGAGCTAGTTGTAGGACTAGCTCAGTGGGATGGGGTTGTAAAGTTGCCATCTTAAGTTGGCGTAGATTCTTTGATGATTGCAAGGTTCAAGCATCTGTTTCGAAGAAGTGGCATAAACATTCTCCTTACTGCGTACAATATAAAATCTAGCTGCACTTGCTTTTGCTTTTGTTGGTGTCTTGGAAGAGGGAGAACCAGGAGCATCATCCCTCATGCCGTACGGTGAGAAATTTGGAGGGATAGGAATCAAAGGTTTCCTAGAAGGTGGCCTTAGGAGTGGAAAAAATGTATTTAATATCAAATTCGTGTGTGCCCCTTAGATGCGACTAGATTCAAGGAATGTTGAGGGGTTCACTCAATCCTCTAATGTTGGAAGGCTATTGCTCGGTCGTATTTTATGGATTCATAACCAAGGATTAAAGTCCCAATCCTGATACCTGTCTCGGTCTAGTCCCGATTTAGGATGGTACCGGGATGGGTCAGGATGGATCAAGATATGCCAAAACAATCATCATAACTAACAAGAGTAAAGAGGGAAAAAATTAAATAAAGAAGTGCCTTGGGATGCCAGGCTCTCTCAATTGTTGGGAGTTGAGCGCAACATGAATTTTGCATTCATGTTATATGCAGAACATGAATTTTGCATTCATCATTGCTGCACACTTGCACTACTCATGTAAACAATTTAATGTCGATCCTCCCCCAATTGCTTCCTCCTTCCTTCCCCATCTTTCCCCTCACAGAATTGGTGAGGGATTTGCTGGACTACTGGACTACCTGTTTTTGCCTATGAATATGAAGATTGATTGTGCAATTTATGATTGATGTATATGTATAATTATTAAATATATGGACTTTTCATTTAGAGTGTCTCTTTTTGAATTGTTCGAATTACACACTAAAATTTGAGCTTATTAGTTGCTATCAGGTCTCCATCTCCAATAATAGTGCTCATTTACAATATTCCTTCTAAGAATACAAGTTAAAATGAAAGGAAATCCCACTTAGTCTTTGTGCATTTCATGTATATTTTCAAAAAATATGCTTGTAGACCTGCTAGTTTCAGTTCCTTTGACTTGCTACCAATTAAGTTTTTTTTCTTAGTGCACACTATGTTTTGCCTCTCAACTTTGAGGGAGCATGGTAGCTGTCAGTATTATTCATGTCTTCAAATAAATCCGGAATGGTATAATTGCAGTAACATTTATATAATACTAGTGGAATTTGCAATTTATTTTTCTTGACTTCATCATCAAGGAAAACATTCTTGTCTTTTCATTGATGTGATATCTTTCTTACAGTTATACCATGAGCAAAATGCAAAAACAAGTTTATCTTGATCTATATAATTACTATGAGCTTTTATTGATGCATTTATCAATTAATGCTCATTATGTTCAGATTCTTGGTGCTATCTTCTGGTATCATCTACGGATACTATGCGCACATTCTGAAGATTGATGAGGAAGAATATGGAGGCCATGCAACTTTGCTCCAAGAAGGGCTTTTTGCATCATTTACCCTTTTTCTGGTAAACTCTCTTATCTATTCTATTCTCATTTTAAGTGTCGTGAGGGAGATTATCCACTATACCATATACAGACCAGCTCATGTGTTTTTGGACTCCTCTTGTTCTGACATAATGTGGTCTTGATATGTGACCTCCATTGGATTATACCATGAATATATTTTATTTTTTGCTTCACCTGTGTCTTTTGTATGACTTCTACATTTGTGTGATCTGGATTCTCTGATTTTGTCGTGAATAGCTATAGTCTCAAATTGTGCTAGCTTTCCTGTATCTGAGAACTTCTTCCTTTTTGGGATTGCAGCTTGCCTGGATTTTGGTATACAGCTTGGCACATTTCTAATGGGGTACTGTGTTTTGATCGGAGAATGATTTCTCAGATGGGTGTCCTTATCTTTTTCCATTTTGAGCAACAGATGTATGATCTGCTGAGCTATTAAGCTCCACTTGTTTTCCTTTTAGAACAATGAAACAGAAAATGCATTCGTGGCACTGCCATTGATTGCACCCAAGTTTTTTTCTTCCTTCCATTTTGATTTTATCCAATTCAGATTTTGGAGACTGGCGACATCAAGTGAGTCCACAATCCAAGTGTAGTAACATAAATAGTTTTATTTATCTCATGCTTGTACTTAGCTTTGCATACTTTCTGTTGTTCTGTGTTCCATAAAATGGCTGCCAGTGGCCTTATTTCAAAGTAGTAGAATATGATTTGAGAGGGGCTTGGCCTTTAACTTTTCAGTTGATCAGAATATTTGCAAACCACAATTATGACTGCTGGGGATTGATTAACTAGAAACAGGATGAGTAACTTCTAGTTCCGTGATGTTGAGGAAAAGTAGTAACTAACTTATTTTTATATATTTTTGTTTTTCAATGTATTATTCCTTTTGATTTTTCTGTCCTATTAATTTGATTAGAGGGTTTATTTTCCTAATTTATTTAACTTGGAAATATATATTTTGTTGGGTGCTCTACTCTTTTTTCTCTCTACAACACTGTATCTGGAGGGACAGGCGTGTTCAGAAAGGTGTGCCTACTAAGATGGCCTGGAGAATTATTGATGCTACAATTCTTTGATAACTAAGAATTCATGTACAATTGAAAAGATAGATTTGCATGCATTGCATATAACTTTCGTTTTGCTTCTGTTGGGTGGGGAATATGCATGATACTTGGTAAAGGTCTTATCCCCTGTAGAATGCTCCTTATTGCCCTTTCTCAGAGGTCAACAGTTTTTTCTTGTTCCTTTTTTTTCTCTTAATAAAAAGCTTTGACAGGATCTGAGCCTGGTTGTTATTCCATCAATTGAGAGAGAGAGAGAGAGAGGGGTAAAAAGTTGTGACAGGGCTTGTTACTGACTTGCAATAGGAGAAAATTGGTCAAACGGGATGGAAGCATCCCAAAAATATGGGTTGGTGTTTTAGGTAAGGAGCTTTAATAGATAAGCCAATGACAATTTTCTATAACTTTATTGAACTGCTATGCTTGACTTACGAAGTGTGAGAACTATAGGAGAAACTTGTTCTCTGCATCTTTTCCGTGCCGAGATGTTGTTTGACATCAAGAGAAATTCAGAACGGATACTCAGGTCAGAAATGTTGTTGCCCAAAAGGTTGGTCAGTTTTCCAGTTGTGGTTCAATTTGCGTCATTTAGATTTTTTGTTTTTTTTCGCCCTGCAACAATTACCACATTATAATAAACTCTCTCATCTCAACTTTAAGGTGACACTTCAGACATATCGATTTCTAGGTCTTGCTAAAACAAGCTGAGGACTTCCCTTCATTTAGTTCCCCAAAGTGTAGGTCTCCTCAAAATAGATGATCTTGGGCACTGCCAAACTCCACGGCTATAGTTATTATGATATTTGTAGTGCTTCTAAAAGATTAGAGCGTCCGCATAAAGAGCTTTACACATGGGCAATGATGAGGACGATCCATATGAGCCTCCCCCATTCATTGCGGTGGATCTTCATCCACCATTAGCCGATCAGATTAGGTCCCATCTGGCAAATGCTTTCTCCAATCATGACATCCTTAACTCGATCACCTTAGTTTCTCGGACCAGAAAATTTGCTATGTATAAATCTTTGTGTGCAAGTGTGTTTGTATGTGTGTGTGTGTGTGTGTGTGTGTGTGTGTGTGAGAGAGAGAGAGAGAGAGAGAGAGAGTAGTGATGAGTCCAGAACCACACCATCAATTAATAAATTGGATTTTATAAGTGTTGCATTTAAAATTCACTAGTCTTTTCTAAGTACTGCTTATCATGTCAAACAATACCCTCAAACTCCAAAATTCAAACTTGGCAATCGCATATGAGATATGACTCTTGGTTTAATCTCTTGCTATATTAACATGGAGGTACATGAGGGTGAGTCTTCATTGTTTAAGTAAGATTCCTTTGTTGAAAGCCATGTGTTCGAAACATAGAAAAACCCTCTCTACATATCGTACATTTAACCTTCTCCGTATTCTATAATGACGGGAGCCTCATTCATTGGACTTTTCTTTTTTTATTAATATTGGGGTACATCAACTATTCAATCTACTAGCAGCAGCATGATATATCAATTTGGGCACGAGACAAGAAACATCTGAAAATTTGCTTCCACGTGTCTTCTTACGTTGTCTCAGGTCTTTATGTCAGGAGTTTATGCCTCCTATCTCTCTATAAAATCCCTTTCCCTCATCTACTGACCCTCTACACTCCACTTGTTTCAATCTTATGACATTCCTACCAAACCAAACTCAAAAACAAGAATTCTCCTCCACTATAAAAGACATCAAGGCTTAATGGGCGTGAGGCTTTCCTCCATCTCAATTTTAGACTGGCACCAATTTCTTCTACCAAGCATTAGTCTTCACGCCCTGTAGCTTTCTCCTCGGACAAGATTGGTGCCCCCAGGTCCCACAATCATTCATGGTCATAATAGTGGAGGTGGTTCGAAGCTCAGGTCCTGCAGTGCCATGGCGACTTCACCTTCTTGTGATCAATTTCTTCCATTGCTACATACTTCTTGCTTTGGCAGAGCTAACTTTCACTAGAATTGAATCCTCGGTATGAAAAACCGATCAACCTACAAATCCTCTAGAAAGACGGACTTGCATCTAACCTGCAACGAGAAAGATTCATTTCAATCATTATTTCTAGTTGTCACATGGTATGCTAATTAAGCTTGGATCAATTAAAATTATTTGCAATAATGTTTCGGATTAATTCTTTAAAGAAATATTAGAAAACTTGGTAAATAATTGCGAAAAAGTAAAAAGAAAAAATGCACCAACAAATTAATGAGATAAAAAAAATTTAGTGCAAATTAACGAGAAATTTAGATTAAAAAAAATATCTTAGATTAAATTAATAAAAACCCTCAACCTTAGGCTCATAAGACCAAAACATTTTGAAAAGCAACGACAAGCAGAAAGAGAGGCCAATACGTTGAAAAAGCAATGACACATGTTAGAGAAAAGTAATTTTGAAACTATTTTATACAGATGATCATTGCTTTTTCTTTTTTGGTGAGTCATGTTTATGGATTTAGATTTTATTTATTTTATTATGATACGTTAAAGCCAAGCTTTGACTGCCATTAGAAATCCCAACATGGGTACTCCTTCTTTCCCGTTGATTTTCGTTGCCCATGGTATGTACGCGTGCACATCCACACGTGCTGCATTTCTCATGGAAGCCCAATACTCTTGGGCCAAAGCATTGCCAAAGTTTTCTTGCACGACCAACTCATCCCGTCTTGCTCCTAAAGTTTATGTTGTCAATGTTCCGCGGAGCCTTGACTCGTTTGACCCCGTCCTTTCCCCTTCTCCTTCCACAAAAGCCATTCCCCAGGCATCCACGTCCTGCGCCTCCGTATACACCCACCAGCATTCCCCGCGCACTGCCCAAAGGACACGTACCCAAAACATGTGGATCTGCTTTCGTGGCGCTATCTCATTGCGGGATCTGGTGGGCCCATGTTCGGTAGTCTGAACAGCACTTTCAACACGTGCAGGCATGGAAACATCCTTCGGAGGTTCGCGACTCATCCTTTCCGGGTCTTCGAGGGCACAACAGGGCGCCCATGGGTGGTCGCAGATCGGGCTTTCCTTCACACCGCAGAGGGCACCCATGCTGTCACACCGTCTCCTCTCAAGATGACCGGAAAAACTGAGGCTTTCCTTCTGTTCTGGTAGCATACAGAACTATTATGGTCTTCTGGGGGCTCACATCTACTGTAAGGTAAATTTTGACGGTAATATAAGCAAGGGAGGGAGCACCGAAGGTGTGGACTTCATCATTTGAGACCATGAGGCTACGCTGATAGTGTCGGAGGCCGAAGGATATTGAACACTTCAGTCTTTGGTGCTGAGATTAGAGCAACATGAGAGAGAGTCACCTACGTGAGACGGATACTGCGGGCGAACTGCATCCTCCTTGAGGATGACTCGTCCAAGGTGGTTGAGTGGATTTAAGGCTAGAGTCATGATGCCAACTTCAGACCGCTGCTACGCAACATCCGCTGGCTCTTAGCTGAGTATGGACCCTCTGAAGCCACGTATGTCTACAAAGAGGCGAACAGAGCGGCTGATTGGATGGCTTCATTCGTAGCTCACCACGTGGAGGCTTCATCTAGGCCGATCATGTAACGATGTCTCACGCTTTGTGTTATCTTCTTTATTCTGTTTTTGCTGGTTGCTCTCATCTACATGGCTGAGTTGTTATACCAAAAAAAAAAAAAGAAATCCCTTTCCTTCCTTCCTGCAAATCCATTGTTGGATCACCCCTATAAGCAGATCTCAAAGCAACCAGTGTACTCGTGAATTCGCGCGAAAAGTACGACCCATTGCACAATCGATGAGCAAACGTGTCTCCGGTGCTTTGCCGGTGTATGTGATTCTTCGGTGCCCCTTGCCCCACGCGGAGTCTTTGGAAGCGAGCGTATGAATGCAGGAGGTGAAGGTTGGTCAAAGGGTAGAAGAGGTCGACATCAATATCCGTGGAGGAAGGATGGAGAGGGCGGTGGAAAAGCTTGGGCACCAAGAAATGCACTCGGAGAGACTCGTTAAGCTGGCCACCGGCGGCTGCAGGTGTCGCGGTCAAACCCGGTCAACCGGGATTGCCGGTATCTTCTACAGATTCGTGTGCTTTCGGGGCCCAAAACGTGTACTCTCTCTCTCCACTGTGTGACTCCATTTTTTTAATACATATATATTTTAAACAGTCATGACTCCGACTCCGTGCTGTGCTTCGACTCTCTCGCGTTCGAGTGGGAGACTGGGTTCTCTCCATTCCATTACAACTCTGCCAATTCAGTGTTTAGATTACCGAACCCAAACCCAAATAAATATATAATATATGTATATTAATTTTTTTAATTTTTTAAGATACGACTAGTATTTGTTTAACTATCTAAAATTAAAACCCATGTTAACTATAATTAAAATTAAGATCCATGTTACCGTCATGCAATCATCCCTAGTTTTGTTTGTTTTACTTTTATATATTATTGACATGACATGAAAGTATTTATAGATGATTTGCCTAACTTGATCTGAATAACTTGATCCAATTCATCCTAATCTAAACGAACTCAGTTTTGAACACAAGCTCGAAATTAAGGTTGGGTTGGATTAGGTTCTCGGTGGAGACTTCAAGATCTTAGGTGAGGCTTGTATTGACCTCCAACGTGATCCAAACTACTCGATTTCCACCCTGCCAACTGATATGATGATAAGGATGTGATATTTATCTGTATATATTACATAAATATCTTGATGTTGATTGGATATCCATTTCTCATTTCATTTGCTATAAATTTTGGAGCAGAGAAATTGTCATTTTCTTGGAATGGATCAATATAATTGTAGTGGACCAATAAGTGTCATGTCAGTATATTATATGTAAACTAACATGATTGCATACGAGTGTCCACATGCATTTGCTCATTGGTGTTTAACAATTCCGTCCACAGGGAGCTGTTTTAGATTCTTATTCAGGTTAAAGTGGGCAAGTTATCGTCAAGTGTATGTTTGAAAGTACGCGCCACATATTTAAAACATATTGTATGAGAAATATAAGACAAGCCCACTTAAGGTGCACCAAATTTAATATCTTGCTTAGATTAACTTGAATCACCTCTTTCAACTGCTTCTATTTAGTCAGAGTCCCGAGGCACATAGTCGAATGGTCTCAAATTTTGACTTCATCGTTCCGTTCTTTATCCATAAACTTCCTTTTTCACAGAGAATCATTACTCAGTGTAACCTTTTTTGATGATCGAATGCTTGAATTCTTTTTGTAAATAATCGCATCCATATACTATTTTCTCCTACCAACTATCTCTGTGGGCTTATTTCTGATGCCATTTTGCAAGTTTTCTTGGAAGTGAAGTCTACAAGGTTTACCAGCTTTGTCCCGAGGCACATAGTTGAATAGTCTCAAATTTTGACTTCATCATTCCGTTCTTTATCCATAAATTTCCTTTTTCACAAAGAATCATTACGTAGTTAGTATAACCCTTTTTGATGATCGAATGCTTGAATTCTTTTTGTAAATAATCGCATCCATATACTATTTTCTCCTACCAACTATCTCTGTGGGCTTATTTCAGATGCCATTTTGCAAGTTTTCTTGGAGGTGAAGTCTACAAGGTTTACCAGCTTTGTCCCGAGGCACATAGTTGAATGGTCTCAAATTTTGACTTCATCATTCCGTTCTTTATCCATAAATTTCCTTTTTCACAAAGAATCATTACGTAGTTAGTATAACCCTTTTTGATGATCGAATGCTTGAATTCTTTTTGTAAATAATCGCATCCATATACTATTTTCTCCTACCAACTATCTCTGTGGGCTTATTTCAGATGCCATTTTGCAAGTTTTCTTGGAGGTGAAGTCTACAAGGTTTACCAGCTTTGTCCCGAGGCACATAGTTGAATGGTCTCAAATTTTGACTTCATCATTCCGTTCTTTATCCATAAATTTCCTTTTTCACAAAGAATCATTACGTAGTCAGTATAACCCTTTTTGATGATCGAATGCTTGAATTCTTTTTGTAAATAATCGCATCCATATATTATTTCCTCTTACCAACTATCTCTGTCGGCTTATTTCAGATGTCATTTTACAAGTTTTCTTGGAGGTGAAGTCTACAAGGTTTACCAGCTTTGTTTTGACCAACTAATGCGTGCATCGTGATATTGAAAACTTCAACTTCAAGGCAATAAAAATGATTCTTAATTATGGCATAAATAAATTAAGTAATGTGATCCTCTGCGAATTTCCTTTTTATTGATTATAGAATAACCAGCCAAACGTTTTTATAAACGAGAAAGTTTCAAAGAAAATATTTGAAGACCATTTAAAATTTGTCAAAAGGCCAAACATTAAAATTATTAGGAATTTATATCAGTGATTTTAAACACAGTTAATCAGACCGTTAGGTATTGAAGCTTACACTATTATACGTGAATATCTTTATTCGTTTCATCAAGTATAATTATATTGCGGTTTATATCAGAACCCCTACTAAGAAATTGAGAAACGATGGGCGGAAACAAACATAAGAAACGAAGTTATGATATGATAACATAGGATTTGAGTTATTTAATATAAAATCAGATGCTGACTCTACGGTGGTTCAGATTTTATGTCGACATATTGTTAACTTGGGTTCGAGGAGCCAAAAAAAAAAAAACAAGTGCTGAAGAAATGATGCAGATGTATATAATTAAATAGTATGCAGGTGTCGGGGGAATGCATCATCTAGAATGCGACCCCATGTTTGCGCACATGGGTAACATAAAAGAGTCAGAGGGCTGCGAGATCCCCACGTAGGTCCCACCACTCGCATTAGATTTGATGAATGGTCTTAATTTAGTGGAGATTCGCGCTGTACCAACGTGGAAGCATGTCACAGTCCGAGGTTGTACCTTAGCCAAATCTTTGATAACAATTAAATCATAGAAAAAGGCCTACTTGTCACCCCCACGAATCGCTGCTCACGTGACAGCGAGTGCTCGTATAATGCAACCAAACCTACGGCCAACCAGAAGCGATTCCTTCTCACCATAAAAAAAGAACTACAGCGATTACTTTCTCCGAGGGATGATTGCCATCATAGACACTAGACAAGGAAACTATATCTTACATCATTTGTTATTCGAGTGTTGTTCTCGTCATAGTTTCATAAATTACGGCATACGATCACCGGGAATCGCTCTTCACAATCTCTGGTTTTCCCCTCCCCCAAGGATCCACCTAATCTCGTTTTTTTCTTCTGTTTTTTTGATTGTTTCTGACGCTGCATTACAGCATCATGTGACTGTGTACATCATTAATCACTGAAAGGCTCACGTATCTTGATGCATCCTTATAAGTAGGAGAGGCCAGGTGGTGGACGTAGTGTGGGGAATGATTTCTTCTAGCCCACTACTCTTCTACTGTTGGAAAAGGATGGATGCTGCCTTCATCCAATGTATCAGCCAAAAGTAAACAGACAGCATCCTTCATGCAGCCTTGTACCACAAATCAGCCTTCTGCTGAGTGTCGCCAAGCCTGTTCTCGCATGGGTCCCACGTTGGCAATGTTATGGTGACCAAGCGTCCACCGCTGTAATTATCGAGATGGGTGAGGAAGTCGTGATAAGGAAAAATCTGGTGGAGAAGAGGTCTAGGGAAGCTGGAAGAACATCATTAATTAATATGGTTGCTTAGTTGTGGCAGTTTCATTTGGGCTTGTTCAAGCTTGATTGTAACATTATGAACGCATCCACAATCATGGTCGAAGTCTGAGAGAACGAGGATTTGACTAAACCAAGGAGTTGTTCCGTCCTCGAGGCAGGGCAGGTGTAGAAGCTACTTTTAATTCAAAAGTCGGAGTAGTTTTATATATGTTTAAACTGTTAAGCTGCTTTTATGAATTTAAAGAAATGAAAAAGTTTTTTTTCTCCCTATTCTTCACTCCAGATCAGCTGCTAAGATTTCCTATTGATATATTACATCAATGGTTGATTGCTATACAGAATAACAAATTGAGTGGTAAATATGATGGCGATTGAGAGCAATATGCCTTTCCTTTACGAAAAAATGGATCATACTAATTCAACATGGATCTTTTTACCTTAGCTAAATATTGTTCTTATTAAGGCTGAATGAATGATTTGAATAAGAAAAAATTTCCGTACTTATCGCCTCTGGTCTCTACGTGGACAAGGTTGGCACGTCTAAAACAGGACCGGGCCCACCTACTGGTACGCGTCAGCCAAGGGGTGCACCACGAACCGGTGAAACGATACCTTCGCCACGTGGCGGGTAGAAGCTTGGCGGCCAAGCTAGTGGGCGAGTGCCGGACAACGGGGAGGAAATGGGGTCCGTTGCCGACTCCCGGTCGTCAAACTCGGACTCGCTCTCCAATCCGGCGGCGCGCGTGACCGGCGAATGGTAGAACCACCGGCTGTTGCCGGTGACGGTCTCCCCCGGTGCGCGTTCCGACTTCCGCGAAGGTTCCGTGACAAAATAGAGGCTGATTTTGACAAATATTTTATTGACCCCGGCCTTGAAGCCTGGTTTCTTATAAGGGCCAAGCGGGCCAAGGACTCGGGCGTTCCTCCCCAAGACCGGTGCCCCGGAGCCCCGTTCTCTTCTCTCCTTTTTTTTTTTTTCCCTCCGTCCGTTCGTTTCTTCCGTCTGGAGGGTCATTAAGGTGCGTTGTTCTCTGTCATTTCCTACTTCATTTCGATCGATTTCTGGCGTTTCGTTGCTTGAAATACTAGTTTTTCCTCTCTTTTTTATTTTTTCTTGCAAAAATTGGTGCCTATTACGTAGAGCAAGGAGGGGGGGGATGTGGTTTTGATTCCTTGTTTCTATTGGTATTTCTTGGAAACCTTCGATCCTGATTGCTCCTATTCTTGCGATCCTTTGTTGGATCATCTCGTGGTCTCACTTTGTCCAACCATTCGAATTAGTTTAAGATATGGTCGCGCATGAAATTTTCTCCGTGATCAGTTTCAGTGCATGAAATTTTGCGCCATTTTTTTTTACTGGAGATCCTTGATCCGCTGTAAGCGTTTAGAAGTCATCATCTCATCAGCCTTCTGATTTCCTAATTTTCTTTTGGGGTTTTCTCGGTGGTAATCTGTGATACAACGGGTAGGAATTTGTAAAACAAGTAATTCAAGATAGGTTCGCAACTGCTCTTCCTCATAGCCTTCTGAATTTTCTCTAATATTTGGTAGAATTTCGTAGAACCAGTTGTTGAAGTAGGGGTGGGTTAAGTTTAGAATGGTAATGATTTCTGAAAGGTTTTAAAGATCAGACTTTTAGGGTATCTTAGAATTCGATGATTATGGGTACGGGCATCCGTGACTTGCGAGCCAGGACGAGCGGATTCGAATTCGATCAGCTCTTCTCCACGGCCAGCTTCAAATCAGAAGCGCTACCCATGGTAGATAAGAACAGCTTCATCGACCTCCCGAATTTTTCCTTTGATCCAACCCTCTCTGCTCCGACGCCCTCCGTTCCCACCACCGATGCCACCACCTCATCCTCTTCGGCTCCATCCGCGGAGGCGGATTCCGCGGAAGACGCGGAGATTTTCTCCGACATAGTCCTCAACTACATTAGCGAGATGCTCATGGAGGAGGACATGGATGATAAGTTCGAGCAGTTTCAAGAGCATCCAGCTCTTCTAGCTGCAGAGAAGCCCTTCTATGATATTCTTGCAGAGAATTTCTCTCCTCCTCCTGATCAGCCACCACTACATTCCAACCGTAGTCCGGAGAGTCCTGATGATGGTGCCAATAACCACTACGGGAGTTCCAGTAGCAGTAACGGTGTGGTGGGAGACAGCGGTAGCTGGCTCTTTGATTCACTCGAGCATCAGCATCTACAGTCACACCCTGTTTCTTTTGATTACTCCTCTCAGTCTTCGTTTTCCTCCGCAAATAGCGTCGGCAACATCGTAGAAGCTGGCTCTCTGCCAAAGACAGCTGCGCTCCCTGATTTCCTTACTCAGAGCCAGCCCGCTTGGGAGCAGTTTAGGAGGGGAGTCGAGGAGGCGCGCAGGTTCCTGCCTGGCGAACATAAGTTGGTGATTGATCTGGGGGCTAATGGCTTCTCTCTGCCTCAAGAACCGAAGCGAGAGAACGAATTGGTGGAGGTCAAGGCGGAGAAGGAAGAAAGGGAGCATCCGTCTCAGGGGTCAAGGGGCCGGAAGAATCCTCATAGCGAGGATTTGGAGTTGGTGGAGGGGAGGAGGAGCAATAAACAGACGGCTGTCTTCCCCGAGCAGACCGTTCGGACGGAGATGTTCGACATGATTTTGCTGTCGAACGAGGCGTGCACGAGAGGTCGTTCGGAGCTTCGAGCTGCGATGGAGAAGGAAGCAGGCAAGAGCCCTCAGAGCAACCAATCCAGAGGATCCGGGGGTGGAAGGGGTCGCGGGAAGAGGCAGCCCAAGAAGGAGGTTGTGGATCTTAGAACGATCCTCGTCCACTGCGCTCAGGCTGTCGCAACCGACGACCGCCGGAACGCCAGCGAATTACTGAAGCAGATCAGACAGCACTCTGGCCCTCACGGAGATGCGACTCAGAGGCTGGCCCACTACTTCGCCGACGGGCTTGAGGCTCGCCTCGCCGGTACGGGGAGCCAGATCTACAATTCTCTCGTGGCGAAGCGGATTTGTGCCGCCGACATCCTGAAGGCGTACCATCTTTTCATGGCCGCATGCCCTTTCAAGAAGATCTCCCATTTCTTCTCCAACCAGACCATTTTGGACGTGGCCGAGAAGGCGACGAGGGTGCATATCGTGGACTTCGGCATCTACTACGGCTTCCAATGGCCATGCTTTCTCCAGCGCCTTTCTTCCAGGCCTGGTGGGCCCCCGAGCCTTCGGATCACCGGCATTGACTTGCCCCAGCCGGGCTTCCGTCCAACGGAGCGGATCGAGGAGACAGGGCGCCGCTTGGCTGATTACTGCCGGAGCTTCGGCATTCCCTTCGAGTACCATGCAATGGCAGCCAAATGGGAGACCATCCGAGTTGAGGACCTCAACATCGATAAAGATGAAGTGCTCATTGTCAACTGCCTGTACCGGCTCAGGAATCTCATGGAGGAGACCGTCGTGGCGGACAGCCCGAGAAACAAGGTCCTGAATACTATAAGGAAGATGAACCCGGACGTATTCATCCATGGGATCGTGAACGGCTGCTACGGTGCTCCCTTCTTCGTCACACGCTTCCGTGAAGCGCTGTTCCACTTCTCGGCCTTGTTTGATATGCTTGAAACGAATGTGCCGCGGGAAGATGCTCAGAGGCAGCTGATCGAAAGGGACCTCTTCGGGCGGGAGGTTCTTAACGTCATCTCGTGCGAAGGCTTGGAGAGGGTGGAGAGGCCCGAGACTTACAAACAGTGGCTGGTGAGGAACCTCCGGGCCGGGTTCGCGCAGCTTCCGCTGAAGCCGGACATTGTGAAGAAAGCGAGGGACAAGGTGAAGGCCTGCTACCATAAGGATTTTGTCGTCGATGAGGATAGTGGATGGCTGCTGCAGGGGTGGAAAGGGCGCATCATCTATGCCCTCTCCACCTGGAAACCCAACCACGCTTCCTAGCTTCATTTCCGCACAGCATATGACCTGTAAATGGAAACTCCTCTTCTGTTAGCCTGGACCTAATTAAGACCGCCCTTGATGACTGACGGCAAGGTATTTCGTTTGATAGCACGACAGCTTTTCTTCCCTAGTTTTTTCTATTGCTGTGCATGACTCGCTGGGTCTTACAAGGTCTTAACGCAGGCGACTGGGGTTCTGACTTTCGGAACCAAGATTGCCGATCGAGTCTGGTGAGAGCAGAAGTTGAGGAGCTCCTGAAGTAGGAAACGGGAAGAACACGATCGAGGATTCACATTTCACACAACCTTCTCTGTGGAGTGGTCTCCTAACACTGATATCTTGTAGTTAGGTTTTGTATGGTTTTATGAAGTTAGCGTTCCAGAGTTCTGTCTGGTTGCTCTGTGATTGTAAGCAGGTTGTTGTTCACTTTCTAGTCGACCCTGCTCCCAAACTTTGTGCTAGGAGTGGGTACTGTAAGGATGCACGTCTGTCCATAAATGAATGACATGCACATGTAGCTGGTCCACCCAAAAGCATACGTATTTAGAAAACTCGTATCTGCATGCTAGCTGGTCTTTTTGCGCTCCACTTTCGATCATCCTAGTACAACTGGTCGTGCTGATTGGTTAAATGCAGAGTTTCCGTGCGGCGGCATGGCGCAGGGACCATACTGTCATGCAAAACCCATGCCTTCCATAATTCTCTTCTGCTAGAGCGTAGCAGCATCGAAGTAACGCCAGTGGATTTGCCATGGATCCGAAAGTCTTGAAACTAGACGGCAGTTATCTCCACTTTTTCTCTTTCCACTTTGCTTTGCGACTCCAGTTGACCATACGATAGCGCATGCCTTCCATGGCGCACGGATTCGTTAACCAGTCGGTGAGCACCGGGGGCAGTGGAGATGGGAAGTGTTTCTGGTGAGAGTCCGCTCGTAGGCTGAAATCTCAATAATTAAACGGATAAGGCCCCCATAAGCCGTATAACATACTATCCCGTTAGCATTAGCAAGACCATTAGCGAAATAGACCGTCCACCATTATACCAATATTTCATGAAAGTGGTTTGCTTGTCCAATTCAGGCGGTGGCTTGCGTCCATGCCATCATCTGCACCATATATTATATACCATAAAGAGTTTTTCCAGTAATACTAAAATAGGCAAAAAAAAAAAAAAAAAAAAAACTACAAGGAGCTTTCAATTTGGCATTAGTACATGCAGGAGACATACAATTTCATGACAGTTCCAGCGCTAGTACAAGCGTTATAAAAGCTAGATATCAGTTCTGCAACGTCTTCATCCCATATATATATTGATGTTTGACAAAAGAAGAGAAGAAAAAAAATGCGAGGAATCTTTTAGGTGGTAGTGGTAGTTCATTGACCTTCTTCATAAGTCTCCGCATTGTAATCGCCTCATCCATCGGTCATAAGAATACCCGTAGCTTCTTCATTAAAAAGACACCAACATAGTGGTTAAATCAATTCAGCACCGTGGTATACTTGGGGGATGAACCACCTGATAACCCAACATGATTCAGTCAAATTAATTCAGCACCGTGGAATGACGTAAAACAGTAGGCATAAGGAACATACGACACAAGGGCAAACATTTTTTAGAAATAGTTGAAACCCAAGTTACAGTTTAAAATTATGTATGATCATATAAATTTGCCACGTGGACCAATAATATAGGTGATCAAAATCAAACCTGACAATATAAATAGTGTTAAAAAAAAATTAAATGCAATAAGTTACATTAAAAAAAACAGCCAATGCTTGCCTCATCTTCTGACTTTGTTCTGCGTACATAATACGTTCTGAAGATTGTAGTGATCTTCTATGTGTTTGGTTCGCACATGAAATAGTTGAGAAAGGTTTGTGTCGGCACAATCTTACAAATGTTCTCCAGCGAATAGATGAAACATGAGTGACAACTTACCCAAAAAATAACAACAAAAAGAGAGCAAATTTAATGTTGAAAACTGCAGACAAAGGAAAACAATGAAGAGAGGTTCTTATATTTGTGCATCGCAGTTGGTGGTCCAGCCAGATCGGGTTTACAGTAATAAATCACATAACAGATAAAGGGGCAGAAAGAGAGGCCATTAATCACTTGCCAGAGAGGTTGCTAGCTCTAGAGATGGCAAAACTTTGTGCATCAGTAATTTCAATTGTAGTCCATGGTCTCAGATCAAGATCACATCTACTGCTCCCACAAGAAAATAAAAAGGAGAGATAACTCCCTCTTACCATCTCCAGCAAGCTGCCAGTTGAAACTATAATGGAAGAAGAAAAGCAGCAAGATCGCAGAACACACATACCAGTAAAAAAAAATCAGGAGCATACAGTGCGTGAACACCTCAACAAGTAAAATAGCATGAGTCAAGTTATAGATAAGTAGTGAAGTAATAATTATCAAGCAGAGCCATGACTACATGCCACTGATGAAGATGCAATATGCACACATACTTTTTGTCAACTACCACAAAATATTTATCATTGATCAAATGGTTCTCCCTCATCAAACCACCTTGGAGGATCAAATCCATGACCACCTGCAGCATATCAAATTTCTAGCTTAGACAGAGTGCCATATCTTCTGAACATAAAATAGTTAGAACTGTGTGAGAATGGTAGAAAAATGATAGCAATCCAAACTTTTGTCCTGAAGATCCACCTGTCAGATAAGTGAGATATCATAAGCATAACCATCAAGCCCTGTGCCCTTGTCCCAACAATTTGGGAGATAAAGTTGAGGACTTATCACATTGCGCAGACGTTTAGATGGTAAAAACCATATGAACAATTTACGTAATGCTAGTATGGCATAACTAGAAACTTTACATTCCTTTCGATGTTGTTGGACATTCAGTATTGACATGATAATTAATTAGCATTTAAATAAAGTCTATGAGATGTATTTAGTACTATTTGACCCATCGTCAAAATGAGATTTCTCTAGAATGAAAGTTGGAGAGCTGGGGGCATTTCAGAATAGAGATTAAATGCAACCAGCAAAAATGAGAGGCTTTCATTTTGAAAAAGATGAATATCCTAACAAGGTCCAAAGAATTCTTAATACCCTAGATCTGCCCGAAACATATTTCTTCGGATTTACCAGGGCATTGGCAGCTTGCAGTTGGACTGAGGACCTCTTGTTGTCGGGATGAGGGCAGCAGTTCAGTAAGTGGCCATGAACATATTCAGAGGAGGATAATGGGGAGGGCAGAGGAGAAATTAGAAAGTGCAACATGGTAGATGCTCGTACACTAGGATAAGATCATACAGGATCGGGCAGGCAATACCCAACCAGGGTCCAAGTTTCATCCCTAAGAAGTTCCCTACAATACTCACACAAAGGACTAGGGGTTGAGAGCATCGGATTTTTCTTTCTTTTTTTTTTCTGCAAGGGCGGGAGGGGGGTGTAAAAAAAAAAAACAGAAAAACATTATATCATGATACATAAATGATCTTCTCTCTCTTCGACTTCTTTTAGAGTATACTTTGATTTTATTAATGCTTACTTTACTGCTTGCCACAAAGATATTTGGGGGTGGGAGGGTTGATGACTATGTTTAGACTGCTAATGAAATAAATTAATCTCTGCATCTGGAAACTTAATCACTAGTCCCAAGGCCTAGATAGTTGTTTCCCTAGTTTTTGGGTCATCTCCACTCACGACCATCTCTTAAGATCCTTTTCTAATTGTATAAAACTATAATAGAACTCAAAAACAACAGAAAGATATTAGATCATGTTATTCTTATGACCAGGAAAACACTAACTAACAATTTAATGCATTTCTTCAATCACATGCTGTGTAACGGCCAACTATCAATTTACAAAAGCAGCATTCGCCTAAATACATGTTCAACTATAAATACTTGAAAGATAAAAAAAAACAAACAACAAATAGACGTAAGATGAAATTGTGTAACATCTAGTATGAGGATTAGTAGAATAAAAGAACTTACTACTGATATCTATGAGTGGATGCCACGTTTAAACTTTTACTCTGTACAATTAAAGAAACAATATCCTTGGAATCAATTTGATGAATAACATCAAGCAAAGCATGAATGCAGAGCCTCGCCCCTTGAAGTAAACATATTTACTCCTCTATTTTATAATCTGTATGAAACTAATTAAAGAACTATACTCATCAAGATACACATATGCTTGTACATTAGCATGTCGATGATAACTGGATCTCCTTGAGCAGATAGCAGTAACAAAAATTCAGAAGGCAATTTTTAGAAGTAAAATGAAACATTTACTTGATATTTGAAATACTTGACAAGGTGCAAACCAACTGGAAATGGGTGCAAAATGGAATCGGTAGCATCTAATGCATTAAAGATTTCTAGCACAAGCAAACAAGATATTGGTAGATATTTACATGCATCTATGCAAGCATGCTTACATCTTAGAAGTAAAGAGCCACAAATATGGCAAGATAAATAAACAAAGAATAATAAACCTAATTTAAAATCTTCAACACTCAATCTACAGTATGTACGTTGCATTTACATTGAAACTTCTACACTTATCAATATTAGAGAATAGCTTCTTATCAACGAAAACACAATCTCAAGCAATTAAACAAGATACCAATTTTGGTCACGTTCCAAGAAAGATACCAAGAGGGTTGCAACGGCAGAGACGCCAAGCTGTCAAGATTGTACCCTTTGCAACACCATACTTCTTATATGCCTGCATTGAGTACTCGCTGCACGTCGGTACATACCGACAGCTTCGTGGCAACAGTGGTGATATCTCTCCTATTCATTGATAATCTAAAGTTAGGAAGACAAAACAGATCATAACTTATAATCTTTTTCCAGAATTTGGGAAAAAAAACACATGGTCAAGAAATTATATAATATTTAAGACAGAGATACTGAAATCTCATCAGAAAAATCTTTAACTCACATTAGTATGCTCTGGCAATACAAAACACATGTAGAACGTTTTTTTCTTCGCATTCCACATATTGCAACCATTGAAATACACTATGTGAATAACTTTACAACATTTAAGTATAGATTAAATATTTTGCCGTATACTCCAGAGATTACTATAATTCATTCTTTACAAGAAAGATACCGCAATATAGATACCGAGAACCGTAACAAACTTCGGTAACACCACGAAGCCTCATCTTGTTATGATAACAGTACCAAGAAACGTGACTTACTTTTGTAAAATTTTAACACGGACAACGCTGCTCTGACCCCCAGATCCGTAACCTCCTCATCTGAGAAGCCCCAAAACCGAACAAAGTAATCGGGAAACTGAAAGGAAACGAATACGATACGACAGAAGGAGGGAAGAACAAACCAAAACCCTACCTTGCACCCCCTTCTGATCCGAATCGTCCTTCGGCCTATCGCCAGCCGAAGATCGAACTCGCTGCATTTCATTCGAAAGAAAGATGATTAAAAGAGAAAAAGAAGAAATTACGGAAGGATTCGAGATCGAGAGGGCAGTGGGCTTCGAGCACCGGGAGCTAGGGTTTGGCAAATTACGAGAGACGTAGGAGCGGAAACGCGGCCCAGGGTTCTGGGAGAGAGGCGAAGGGCGTCACTGCTTCGTCCGGAGATAGATTTGGCGAGATCGAAGCGAGTGCGGAAGGAGGGAAGCGGGCTCTGGGAGGAGGAGAAGACGACAGCGAACGCCATCGGCGGCTACAACGGTCATGAGGAATGTTATCCAGTCCAGCCAGCCAGGTTTGGGCCGGATATTTTATCACGGAACACTTTGAGTGGGCCGGGTTAAGCCTTTTATCTGGCAAAAAAGGCCACCAGGCTGCAGCCATTGTTTCCTTCCCTCACCACACAACTTTTATTTTTTATTTTTTTTTAACACTTGTTGATGCCATCCGCCGTTCATGGGACCATGCAGCAATAAGTGCAGGCATTTGCAGGATGCAACAGATCATCTTCCCACATGACATGCATTTCTAAGTCATGCATCTTCATGTACATAGCCCGATGAATGAACTTCAAACATGACATGCTTAATTTGATTTAGAATATCTGACTATAAATTAGTACTTTATCCTGTATCTATTTTTTTAAAAAATATTTTTTATTATTTTTAGAAAAAATGGATTTCACCTCTCTCTCTCATCCTTCCGGCTCAATCCCCCCATTATCTCCGCTCGACTTTCTCATGTTTGTCTCGAGTACGTGCCATCGTCAAGCACACCACTGCTTATGCGGAGGGCATGCACCATGGAGGACTCTTCTTGAAAAAAAGGGGTGATCAAATAAGGCACCACTGCTTGGGGTGTTGTCTTTGAGGGATAGGAGAGAGGCTTTAGCGGCTCGACATGCAGCGAGGTTTGTGTTAGAGCCTGATAGCATGTGGTCCTCGTTGATGAGGGACAAATATGGAGCTCTGATACCTGGAGTGCGCGGAGGCCGATTACATTCGCCGGTGTGGAGGGAGATGTGTGCTAGGGCCGCGCTGGTGCTTCCAGAGATGAGATGGGCCATTGGTGATGGGCGGTCTATAGATGTCTTGGAGGATAGGTGGGTGACTGAGCAGCCGATCAGCCGTATTCCGACTTTGGTGGATTCGGTGAGGATTGATGGATTTAGGGTTAGTGATTTGATTTACCGAGAGGGGGGCTGCTGGAGGGAGGGACTGATTCGGGAGGTGTTTGGAGAGGAGTTGGCAGTGACGATAATGGACCTTCCGATTCCTCTGCAGGAGATGCCAGATAGATTAGTCTGGTGGTCGACGGGTCGGGCGCAGGTGCGAGCTAGGGATCTCCACACTTTGATGAGCAGGGCGTCAGACAGGCAGATTGAGGGCAGATGGAGATGGCGGCTGCGATGTCACCCGCGGGTAGCGCTCTTCTTCTGGAAGGTGGCATGGGGATGCTTACCGACCAGGGGCATGCTAGCCGGACGGGGCATGCTGATTTCTCAGTGCTGTGAGCGGTGTTCAGGTATCGAGGAGACCATTGACCATGTTTTGCTGCAGTGCCCCAGGGCTAGAGAGATATGGAGTAGGTCTCCTGTTATGTTACCCCTTTCAGTGGAGTCGGCCCAGGACCTGATGCATGTGTTGAGAGCTTCTACGCGGAGGCCTTGTTCTGTTGAGGCGGGTATTATGATGGCACACTTGACTTATCATATATGGCTGGACAGGAACGCTGGTCTATTTGAGGGTAGGAGGTGGTCCGCGAGGATGGTGGTGGATCGAGCTATGCTGCATGCAGGGGAGATGGTCGCGACTACTGCGTGGTTCACCTCTGGAATGGCTAGGGACATCTGGGTATCCTTCCCGCTGCTACAGCGCCTAGGTTCGCTCTTGTTTCTTGGGTACCCCCACCCCTTGGTCATTTCAAGGTGAATTTTGATGGTAGTTGCTCGGTGGATGGTGTCTCCGGAGGTGTGGGTTTTGTGATCAGAGACGAGAGGGGCAGACTGATAGCCGCCGGTGGTCGTCGCATCCCAGGGCTTACTATTGTTGGAGCAGAGCTGAGAGCTGCTTGGGAGGGCTTATCTTATGCGAGGAGGATCCTCGGCGCCGCCCGGGTGCATCTAGAGGGTGATTCTTCGGTGGTGATCGATTGGATCCAGGGTGTGGATAGGTTCGGTGATGGTCATCCACTCATTCGTGAGACTAGGAGGTTGGCTCAGGAGATGGGTGATTTTCATGTTACACATGTGTATCGGGAGGCGAACAGAGCTGCTGACTGGGTCGCCTCTTACGTAGCTAGGCATTCCGGAGAGTTTCTTTGGACTTCAGCAGCTGATAGTCCCACTCCGTTGTTATCTTTACTTTCTTTTGATATGGCTGGATGTACTCAAGTTAGAGTAATATGAATTGCCGTTTTCACCAAAAAAAAAAAAAATAAGGCACCTATTTAAGAGAGGGTTTGATATTTCTTTTAAAATACTTTTACAAATTTTAAGGTAACAGAGATATATTCTTAAGAAAAATTAATATTTGGTAACACTCTCTGAAAATGTTATTTCAAAGAAAAGCAATTTCTAGGAAAAGCTAGAAGAAGCAAGACCAAAAATGTACTAAGTATTCGAGTGCTATGGGCTTGGGTGCCGAGGAGGAGGAGGATGATTAATCTTGGGTAGCCACAATATGCAGCATCAAAGATGTGCAAGTGCATATAATTAATTTAGTGAATGAATAGTTAAAAACTTCTTTTTATGTTGGTACATAAATATTCCTACTTTATTAAGATGGCCCAATGCATTTAAGGACATAAGACGAACTCACTAAGAAAGGCTTTTTAAAAAAAAAAACGATAAAAAAAAATTTAATATGTGCAAGAGAGCAAGGATCTGCACAAATTTCACCAGAGTTTATTAGCTTAAATTCAAGATTATAAAAAATGAAGAACCAAAGACCTACCAAGAAAATCATGGGATATATATATATATATATATATATATATATATATAATCGATTGGAAAGTGAGCAGGGTCAAAAACTATTGATTTACTCAGGATTACTCCAGATGTAAAATTCTAGAGTTTAACAAAACCAGCGAGCTATAAAATTAGAGGAAAGAAAAACTTTTTGAAAGTTAAGGTAGAAATCCAACTAAAAATAATTTATAGATTATTAGAAACAGCCCCAAGGCAACAGAATCCCAGGAAACAAAACAAGGAATGCCACTTTTTAACACTATTTTGAGAAAGAATCAAACACTGGATGCGGAAATACATGAAATAATTCTAGAAATTAAGCTAAAGCCAATGCATGGATAAATTGATAACACTTCAAAGAAAAAGGAAGGCCAGCCCCATGTCTACAAAAAGAATTACTTACAGGCACATGAGAGTCCCTAGCATTCCTCTTAGCATCGGTGGCAGAGAAGACAGTGTAGACAAGGACAAAGGTGCCAATGATCTCTGCACCCAAGCCATCACCCTTAGTGTAGCCAGGAACCACAACATTGGCTCCTCCACCATTGCTCTCATAGATCCACTTCTGGAACTCCTTGACCACACCGGCACCGTAGATGGGTATTACAACAAATATAAATCTAATGGGCATTATAACAAACAAATGACAAACAACTCAGTCATGGTTCTTAAAATAAAAATAAAATCTAAATCTACGAAGTATTACAACAAACATAAATCTACCGGGCATTATAACAAACAGTTGGTAGACAACTCAGTCATAGTACTTAAATTGAAAGTAAAAACTAAATCTACTGAGCATTACAATAAACATGGGCAGCAGAGATGTCGGCCCATATCTTGGAAAGATGTTTTCATCCATATCCACTCAGAGGTGTCGGCCAGCAGCGCCAGTGCCACCAACTATGAACTGATGCAAAGCGTAATCAATGCTACTTCCAAGATGCTAGAACAGATGTGGATTACTTCATCTAAGCCATGCACAGATCTATCTACCCGTTCAAAAAAAAAAACTCATAATAACACCAAATGAAACCTTAAACAAGAGAAAAGGGAAAAGTAGAAACAAAAATGAATAACTTCACCACTGATCTTGCAAAAGATGGGAACAAAAGGAAAAGAAAACAAATCAAAGAAAGTCTGTAATTTTGACGTACTGAAATTGAACACAAAAAAAGAAAAAATAATCATACTTTATAATATGCGGATCTAGTCGCTGTCGCTACTCTGGTGTCGCAGTCATGGCCCTCGCCATGCTTCTTCTCCTCCTTTTTCTCTTTCTTTTGGTCGTGCTCATCTCCGCCGTGGATCCTCTCCTTGATCTTTTTGACGATGCCTTCCTTGTGCCCTTCCTCCTTATGGTGGTCCATGGTCCTCCTTGTGGTATTTCTCCTCCTCCGAGTGGTGTCGCAGAGAAATAAGAAAGCCAGTTCGAAATCGATCGGGAGAAGGCTCCGAAAGCGCTTCCGTAGCTCGACCAGCAACTCCAGACCCTCTCTCAGCGGGAATCCCTTCCGAAAAAGCGGCCCTCCTCCCCTTCCCTCTCCGGAATTCATTTTATTTCAACTTCTTTTTCTCTTTGCGGCGGGCCTTTCTTTTGGGCCGGGGCCTTAAGGCGACTGCCTAAGAATTAGGCTAGCCCTAGAGCCAAGCTGGTTATATGCCGAGCATTCAAACTTAGAATTAGCTGAGCCAGTTCTATTTACTTACTCTGTGATCTTTACCATAATGACAACGTAAAGCGGTAAGCATTTTATCATATTGTATGGGTCTCTCTGGGTCTAACAGTTTTTCAAGTTTCATACATGTGAAGATATTCTAATCTTGAATTTATTGCTTTGATGGAAAATATTTGGTTTTTTCTTCCTTACTCTTTTAATTTATTTGATATTATGTCTGCAATTGAAATCTTACAATATTTTCGGAATAAGGGATCGAAAAGGTGACTAGATATTTGAATGGCAAATGAGGTGGAGAACTAAAATCGATAGGAGTTAAAGATGTCTGCTGGTGGTATATATATCAAACAACATCTGCATCCTATTTGAGCCTTTGAGGTATATATCAAACAAGCACAAAAGCCTCTGATAAATAAGAGTTTGACTAAAGACATTTTCTACTTTTTGTGGAGGTTCATTGTTCCTTTTATTAGGAAATGTGTGGATGCACGTAGGGACTTCTATAAATGACAGTAGGTTTTACTATGAAATAAATGAGCAGCTAATCTCTAATAGTTATGCAAAGCCAATTAGTAATTTGAGTTATATTCTGCAAATCTCATGTGGAAGCAGTGCATTTTGTTGCTTACTGGCATATTAATCTGCATTGGTAGCAATTCTAGTCTGTAGATCCAAAAGGCATTAGAATGAATTGTTTAATAGAGTAGTTTTGCACTATTTTCATGTCTAGAACCATTTGAGTAATGGTTGCTATATGCAAGTGGTAGGTAAGGGCCAATGATTTTGATGTATTTTGAGACACATGTTATGGTAGATACTTATACAAAATGCCCTTTAAAATGCTGTTGTATTGGGAGGCATGAACCATGAGGATTAATAGTTAATTACTACTGCACTCAAAATGTACTGCTAACCTCAGTAACCAGAATTTTATATCTAGGAGAATACACCTGTTTGGGAATTTTCTTCGAATCTTGAAGTTGCACCCACTTTTGAAGTACTTCCCTACTAAAAGTGTTTCTAAAAATATCCCCAGCCATTCCTAGTTCTAGAAACTAAACTGCTAACTCCATTAATGAAGTGCCTTGTTTTGTGTTTTAATGATAGCAGTCATTTGGGGCTGTGAATGTTTTCTCCATCTACATAATTTCTAAAAATTTAGTATCATTTCATGTTTTGCTAAATCTTTGAGTGATTTATATCAAAGCTATTATTATTCTGTTTCCTGTTAATTATACGATTGATGGTACCAATCTTGGTGTCACCTGTATGAGCCTTCATGAAATGTAATTCTTATTTTTAGAATCTTATTTCCACTTAAGTTTATGCCAAAGTTTTATTTGCACAGTACTCTATCAAGTCTAGCCTTGAAGCCAATGCAATATTGGCGATTGTGCTCGACTTTCAGAATTATAACACACAAGGTCTAATAGAATGGTAAGATTATCTTAGAAAGCCTCGTATGTCACTTCTCAAAAAAACAACCACAAAAGGCTCCACGATTTTCAAGAGGGACAACAAGATCAGACCCTTACGGTGTTTCTTTTGATGTACTGCTAAACTGCAGTATGCCATATGGTGCAGCGATTGGTGAATAGCTGGTATGCCACATGGCACTAGGAGGTGGCGCTTTATATGACAAACATCTGTCTCTCCAGTTAACTTGTGCCATGTGACATGTTAGGGAAATGTTATAACTGTTGGATGATAGATGAAGGCAGTGTTATAGTAACACACATATCTCATAGAAACAATTGCACAACTAGAGGTGAAAGTACAATAGGAGGGGATGGAGAGGGGGAAAGTAAGCTCTGAAGATTTATTTGGAGGGTTAAAAAAGGAACATGGTATAGCCCTCTCTCCTGAAAAATGTTTTGGATCATCATTCTATTTGCATCCTTCCTCTCCTCTGCATGTCTTTTCTAATGGTTAGAAGGAAAACTATAGGGCTCATGTTTTGCAGAAATCAACTTGTAGCCAATGTTCTTACATGTGATCCCTTAGCAGGGAAGAAATCATCTCTAATACTAGCACTTGTTGGAGGTCCATATGTAAGATATCTTGCAACATGCTTAAACTAGTACTTAGCACTTGAAATGCTGGAATAGTTACTTACTTTCTTGCACATTCCTAACAAGAAAGCTCCCTCTACTACTGACATTTGTTGGAATGTAAGAGTGCCTTGTCATGTTTGATACTAGTTCCAGAACTTTTGTATACCGAGAATAGTTCAGTTTTAATGTCTGCACTCTCACATATAACCCACTTTAAGATTCAAAAATTAAATAAGAGTTTCTTCTGCAATTACTGATATGGCAGATTTTGACAACAAACGACCATGATGCCTTTCGTTCCATCACCTCCAAAACTCCCATGTACTCTGTCTCTCTTCATTCTCACCCACTTTCTCCAACTTCTATTTCTATTTAACTTAGATATACCAGTGCAAGTAATGGGACAGACTTCACATTGGATTGGTATTCAAGGAAAGAAGGTGGGAAAGAAGGGGACTTGATGGATAGGCAGATGAGGCGGGTGCTGCCACTAGCGTTGCAGGATAATTTCTTCTTCTCACATGAAATTTTCCGAATAGAAAAATTTGGTTTGGGTTGGGTTTTCCGAATCATTTTAAACCAATCCAGCCTATGTATGTTTGTATAAAGGAATCCATGAACATTAATATATTATTATATATTACATTTAATCCACCGAAGTCGTTGTAGTATAGTGGTGAGTATTCCCGCCTGTCACGCGGGTGACCCGGGTTCGATCCCCGGCAACGGCGAAAAGTCCCCTTTTTTTCATAAAAACAATGGCACCGCAATATCATTTTTTTAATGAAAGGTGTCTCCACTTTTTTTCTTTTTTTTTTTTCCCATCCGATCTAAGATAATGCATAATATCTGCAAGTATAATCTAACACAAATGTTTCCGCCCAAGTCCATGGCATGCTGATAGATTTTAATTGATCGCAATAATGGAAGCATGCTCTTCATGCATGATATGTCCTCTTAACTATTACATTAAGACTAAGGACTTTCCTGCATTTGATTAATTGTGAACTCTTGAATGAGATGAAAATTTCCTAAGGAATGGGAGGGAGAAGGTACTGTCAAGCTAGAGATAGCGATCATGACCGCTTCATGACAACAATGAAATACCTTTGGGCGGTTCACATCCTTGTTTGCTTATATACTAACCACAAGATCATTTACATTGGCATAAAATATTTATCAAGTACGATTGAATCATTGTTTCTATTGGTAGCGAACTGGCACTACATAATGGGTGTAAAATTTTGCCATTGCATTCAAAAATGGCGTAGCAAAGTGATCAAGAAGGGTTCTCCCAAGAAAAAGTGAGAAAGAAGGGCAAGCCAGGACAACTAATACTGATAATGATATATTGGTGTCTTGTGGATTTGTTCTGTAGAAATAAGAGCTGGAGAGTGGAGGGATCCGAACTAAGCCATAAACTGCATTGCCTGATGGAGCTACAGATACTTGTCTAAGCAAAATGGCTTTGATAAGTGTTGGAGTTGTGATTCTAGGGATAAATGGGAGCTCTATTGCATTATTTTCTCGAAAATGCTGCTGTTTTTGGACTGCGGATGTATAATTGTAGGTGTTTCGTGGATCAGCCCCAAAGGATCTGATGTTAAAGACAAGGCAGTAATTGGTACAGTGGAAGAGACCGGGCGACAAATTTAACAGATACTAAATGTGGTTCAAATCGAGTTGAGCGTATTCATATTCCAGGAAGAATGGGACCACCTTCAGTGAAGTAAATAATAAAGTGAAAAAAGGCCCCAATTTTTTTAAAAAAAATGGTAAAAACCCATAAAATACATTTTTTCAGGGTAAATGGGAGGAAGTAAGGGACTTCCCCCTCTTCATTAAACAACAAAATTACTTCCAAAGCATGCAGAGGAGAGCAGAAGAAGTGAGTAAATAGTTACAGTGGAGTTGGAAAATCTACCTAGAGGAAAGTGGTAATGAAACAACGGAGATAAGATACTGGAGACTTTGACCTGGCTTTTTTATTTTAACATTTCTGTTGGAACATAAATTTCCGTAGAGATTAAAGGTGTTGTGATATATGGTTCTTCTTGAGGACCGTGTTTGTTTCTCTCATTCTATATCTGCCAAGACAGTGCTAGAATGAGATTTTTTTGGTATGCCATCCGTACTGAGTACCGGTATTGAACCGGTATAATACGGTATGCCTTCTATCATCCGGTTTAGTCTCCTACAGCGAACCATGGTTTCTACATATTCGAATACTCATCTTTGAAGTTTGAGATGAATTTGCTGTCTGCATATTGTTTCTTGTTTAAGAATTTAATGAGATATCTAATACGTATGCATCAGTATCCTGATCACGAAGTTCGAACAGAGGTTATTCTGAAAGAGGCCCTGTTCCCATGTTGGTATCACGGGAGCATCGAATATTGCTTAACTAGATGCGCTTCTCTCTATTCCTCTTTCTGACAATTGTTCTCGTGGAAGGCTTCGCTGCAAGTTGTTTTACTAGGAGAATACTCTCTCAGCCACCTCGTTCCCATGTTTGATTGCAGTTGTAGGTAAACACAAAAAAACTCGTTAGAATATCAAGTATCAGACATCCAGTTGCACACTCCAGTGTTGGCTTTAATCCATTTTTAGTCCAATTAACTCACTAGTTAGTTAGATGAAAACGAGAAGAGTAAAAACGAGATTTATTTCTAAATACTTACTACTTATTGCTTATTCTTTGAAATATATATATATATATATATATATATATATATATATATATATATATATATATATATATATATAGGAAATTTGGAAGGAAAATCCTGCACATCTTTTTTTTCCCTTGCCCATGCCCTTTCCTCCACTACGCAGTCAATGAATACATGAGACATTAAGCAGACATTGTTGTCTCAATCCCAACCTTTCCTAAAGAACATCTCCTGACCTCTCAGCCTCCTCCCAGAGCTCTGGCAGTGCTTCCCTGATGTTGTGGATGCTCTCCAATGCATGATCGGCACCTTTGACTCTAGGAGAAGTACCCACCTGGATTCACAATTTCAGTGAAAATGATCAGAAATAGCAAGGAAAAAGTCTGCAATGTAACGTAGTTATAATTTGTGATTAGAAGATTTTCAGTCCTCACCAGGCATTGGCAACTACTTGGGAGGCAAGGAAACCACAAAAGTAAAGCCTCTAGATGAAGTTTTCATTGCGAATTTGAAATTTGGTTTAACCAATTATAAAATGGGTTAATATTTATATGGGAGATGAATGAAGGTAGAGTTTTAAAAAATAAGCAGTCTGAATTTTTCTTTTTTCTTTTTATTTTTAATGTAAATAAGTAGTCTCAAATAGATCCTCAGCAATTGTGAACTAACCCAAGAAATTTACTGCTGAAGCTGAATAAGAGGAGCTTACAAGCAGTGTGTGGAGACCAATGCGTTTGCCTGCCTGGATGTTGCGAACGCTATCATCAAAGAAAAGCTGAAGACCAATTTGCACCATCAAGCAGAATTAGTATAATTTATTATAAACTTGTACAAGCATATATTTCCTAGATTCTAGAGAGGAGATTTAACTAATTTGCCTCGTAAATTTGAAGTTATTGCTCTCGTAAGAATGAAGCAGACTTTTCAGTATTGCAGAGCCAGAGGGTAACAACTATCTTACCGTTTTCTGAGGGTCAATGTTGGCGATTTTGAGAGCCTTCTTTATAGCATATTCAGATGGCTTGCATAGAACTGGAGTCTCAGGCAGTTCTATACCAGCAACAGGTTGAAGCGAGTACTCAATGATGTCGAATATATTGGTTCTAGTGGCCTCCATGGATGGATTCAAAGTCTCAAAACATATGATCCCTTCAAAACAGCCTTCCAATCCAAGCCTCTTTAGCACTTTAGCAGTATGGATCCTGTCGGCATTTGTGAATATCTGTTTCAAGTAGCAAAAGCAAAGGAAACAGCAACATTTTCAGAAATCATAAAATGAGACAGCAGTTAACTGTTCACCAGTTGAAAAAACCTACAACTTTGCGAAGAGGCAGGCTCAGTAACAGATGTCTAAGAACTGGATCTGGCTTTATCTTTTCATAAGGTAGCCTTCCATGAACAAAACTGTTGTCACCAAAACAAAAGGTTATCAACTAACAGATTTGTACAGTTATTCATGACTTAAAAAAAGGAGGAAAATCAGAACCTGTGATACTCTTCACAATCAAATGTGTAGCCAATGGCCTGCGCGATTAACACCATAAAACAGCGTCAGTAAGGGAGGCTAAAATAAACTCTTTGCGCAAATGGTATTCAACTGAAAAATATTAACAGAGCTGAAGCAGCTAGCCATACCCTTAGTCCAGCCATTGTTGTCCCATAGTTCTTGTAGAGAAGATTACACATATCAGGGACTTTGCTTTCCTCAATCCCAAGCTTCTGGACCAAATAATCTGAACAGAAAAACAATGAGAATGGCATATTACTGTGCCTCCATTTAAGCAGAGGAATCTATCATCTTCAACAACTTATGAGGATCTGCAGCAATTATTACCTCCAATGTTCTTGAGAATCTCAGTTGAAAGGCCAGAACTCAGAGGGTATAGAGTATCATCAAGATCTACATATTAGGAGATAAGAGAAGAGAAACCTGTTTCACTCTTCAGATCCTTTAGTACCAAAATTTCAGAGCCAAGGACATACCAAAGAGAAGGCATTCGGTCTTGGGCCCCTGGTCATTTAGAAATCGGTCCTCGCATGCCATTTCGATCCACTAAACCTTAAAAACTCAAAAACAAACACATTTGGAAGGACGGAAGCTTTTGCAATTGGAGCAACATTGTTAAAATAAACTGCAATTTGACTCGACAGCTTATAACCAAGAAAGCACAACTTGTAATATATGCTGATCATCAAAACCAAAAAGGCCATGATGAACTCGAAAAGCCTTCAAATCCTCTCATATGTTGAAGAAAATCATATAATAGAGATAGGTTAGTACAATCATGCAATATGAAGCCAACTTGTCCATAAACATTAAGAAGGGTTCGACTTAAAAACACGATGGCGTTGAAAGAAACATACCGGATTCTGATGACCGAGATGTCAGAGGCTCAACGCCGAGGCCTCAGAAGAGACCGAGTAGAGAAAGAGAGAGGGGGGAGGAGAGAAGAGGGGAGTGGGGTGTTTAAATAGGCAGCAAGCCGTTGGTAGTATCGGCCAGTCGGGACCAGGAGCCAGGAGATTACGTTTGCGGCACGTGCAACGCATGGGTGAGGAGGGAATCTACCCTGTTGCTGAGGAGGATTCCCAAGGGCAACAAAATCGAATCCAAGTGTAAATCCGTGATATCCTTTTGGAATCCAATAGATTTTCTTGGAGATCCTCAGATTTTCTTCACACCTCAGGGCTTCAGTCACAACTAGGAAAGTCTTGCGCGAGAGGCCAAGTCTTCCACTTGAAGAGGGGTTAGTTCGAACTCCGAAGAGTAAATTGATCGTCTACTCTTTCGGTTGCCTCCAAACTGATGCAAAAAATTTATACACAAATCTCCTAGTTATAAGAGGGTGGATTTGCAAGTAAAGTTTAAGTTCTTCTTCTTTTTTGTTTGAATTCCTTTAAAAGGATTCAGGGGCGTATATGTAAAAAATGTAGATATAACTTTGTGAAGTGCTCGGCGACTTTCCTGGATCTCAACGTGAAAATTAACTTGCAGTCCCTCCTGAGAAAATTATTTCTGAACCCTTGCTCTAATCCCAAATTAGTTGTCCATTCTCCTAAAACCCGAGCGACTTCATCAATAAGCCAATGGCAATTTGGCAACATACACATAATCTCTCTCTCTCTAGAATATATCGGTGGTTTTCTTTCATTTCTTCTTAAGCCAATTAAACTAATTCACTACATCAAGCTGAAAATTCAGTTCGAGTCAAAATTGACATGGGACAAAATGTTCAGTGCAGCCCGAACAATATTGCTTGAGCATGAAGGGTTCGATCATAACAAGTCAGCAATTATTGTCCACCAATTCCCTAATTAGCCAATAAGCCGTTTGCATGTTAGAAATGGTCAGGAGGCTGGATTGATCAGCAAATTTACATAAGACTGGATTGAATCCATGTAACAAACATAGCGCTTTGACCCTTTGGCTTCTGTTAGTCTCCAAAGCAAACCCTCCTATCGACGATCTCCCTGATATCACGTTACTTGGTGTAGGAAAATGACAAAAACACTTAACAAGGGGAAAAGGCCAAGTCTACTCGATCATACAGCTGTAATGGTACCAGCGAGGTACGAGAGAAAGATGAACCAAATGACTACTCGTGATTGAAGGAAACCCTTGCAACCAAAAAAAAAAAAAAAAGTTTTGTTAGTTTTAAACATGAGACGCGCAGGGGTACATGTACATGCAATGATGCAGGATTCTCTGTTTAGTGCGAGGATTGCTCCGCTGAATGATGTATCATATCCAATGGCCACTATCAGAAGATAAGACACTACCAACAATGACACGGCATGTAATGCTTGATGCGGCGTAAAGCATTGTAGTTAAATTATTGCTCTTTGGGAATAGGTTGAAGTGGGGATGGATGAAGCTCGACAATGGGCTAAAACATCTGGTGGCGTTGGCTTTTTAAGGACACAACACGCTTATTTCTAAAGACTTTTGAGGACGAAAGGCAGAGGTAACAAGGCCATCCTCCGCTAGGAGTCGACATAATAACAGGGAAAAAGAGCGAGAGCAGAATGGTGCCTAGCATCATTTGGATCTGTCGTTTGTCATTAATATGTAATAGTTTTATTCACTGTTTTCAGAAAATATTTCAACTTGATCTAGAGTATCAAACTCACTTAGAAAGGTATTAAATTTGATTCCTTTATAACCTAGCAAGGCAATCCAGACACACGTAATTTCCAGGAAACCCAAGCTTCATGGTTTGTATTGGTATTCTTTTCTATTCCACGAACTGCCCTCCAGGCAGCAGACAGTCTGAAGGCAATGGGGATTAAGCCATTGGCAGGCTAGATCACATGATCCTGATGGCACCGAGGCATCCATCCAGACCAGTTGCTTGACCCAAATGAATTGTGCCTTCTATGTGATGTCCTTTCTGACTTTATTCGCTAATGCAAAACGACGAAATAAATCATTTTAATGCATTATGCATCAGTGGACAGCTAGATGCCACCTTGCTCGAGTTCATGAAGTGGTACCAAGGTTCCAAAACTCCATCCCTCTTAGCCAAAAACAAGAACAGCAAGTCATCGATTTAAGAACGTAGCGAGTCCTATACAAGATTGATTTCTTTTTCTGAGTCCAATACGGCGCTTTCGAGTTGCAACATCCGTCCGCTCTTTTAAGGTCGCGCGGGTCCATGGTCAGGTCACCAGTGGCAGCTATCACGCTTCGATTGCATGAAGCCTATCACATCACATTGCCAAGGTGATGGACACTTCATCCCGAAAAGATGATGAGCTAGTGGATGCAACAAATGCTGAACATCTGTCTGCTACGGATTGCCACTGCTGAAGATTCAAATCCTCGCTCTTTGAAACAGTGGATTATAACCACTAGGGTGGCCGCTAGCATCCATAGTTTGATGCATTTTAGCTTGTCATTTTCCAAAAGAGTTTGCCCTGCAAGGTAGTATAAAATCGACTAAATGCAACTAGCTTTTAATCCATAATTTTGAAAATGACTCGCAGGTTACTCAAATGACAATGTGATCCTCGTTAAAACACTATGACTTATGTGAAGGACCTGAGTGAACGTGATGAGTAAATCCTGCATACTTATACAGAATTAAAAAGCTCAAAATTATACTTTCCAGCTAGCTTTTCTAAAAGAGATCTTGAGCTATTGCAACTTAGCTTGCAGGAATCCAGAGATGTCATTCTAGTGACATGGTAGGTAAGAAATCAAAAGATATGGTACGATGGAGCAGATGACGAATGAAATAAGATCGGCAAAGAAGAAAACCCTCGTTGAGTTGTCCCAACCATAGACACAAATAGCATTGCTGAAAGCTCCATCACTTGACCTTTTAAAATTTTCCAAATATCAATAGCAAGACCATGATTATGACACACTGTTCGGCCATATGTCATTTCCTTCTCGAATCTAGCATGTTTGACATGTCAGGCTAATTAACATGGGGGCACAAGCGACAGACGAACGCTTCTCACATACTCGCCATTTCTTTTACCATGGAACGGTGCATATGCGAGTAAAGGATGCCAAACAAATTTTCACTCATCGTTCCACAGAGTAGAGCTCGAGTCTGCCATCTAACGTTTCGGGGTTTATGCCAGGACGAGACCTGTCGACAATAATATACTGCAGAGCTGTAGCTCTCATTATCCGAGTAAGACAACCTCGGCTCAGGACTCGCAGTTTTGAGGTATAAAAAATGTCTACGTAGAAAGACGAATTACATTGCGCCAACCAATAGTTATTTAAATTTCAATATTTGTTTGTACAATTAGTCGACCTGGAAGGGCAAACAAGAACATGAAATTTTAACTGCACAGCACAAAACTAACCCACCTAGGTGGGGACAACCTCCCCATCGAGGGATGATGATCCATCATCGTCTGCCATGGTAGCAGCTTTGGATGTTTGCTGACCCTTCTGCTCCTCTTGGTCTTGGAACCCTTGCTTGAACCTATCATAATTTGTGGGCTCGCTCAATTTGAATGGCCGCTCGCCCAGGACCTGCACCAAGTCATCCTGGTGCAGAACTTCCTTCTCGAGCAGCAGCTCTGCAATCTGGATAACATGATCCTTGTGCTCCCTTATCAGCTCTACTGTTCTCTGATAGGCCTTCGCAACCCATTCTCTGACCTCAGTATCGATGATGGCTCCAGTCTTGCTGCTGTAAGGCTTGGTCATCTCGAAACCATCGTCTCTCTGGGGAAAAGATAGGAGACCGACCTTCTCGCTAAAACCGTAGACAGCAACCTGAGCATAGGTCATCTTTGTTACTTTCTCCAAGTCATTCTGAGCACCAGTGGAGATCTTCCCAAGCAAAATCTGAAAACCAATGCAATGAGGTCACTGTGTGAGATGTTTTACATATAGCATCAGGATTATCATGATGAACATGGATAATTTACAGCCTCGTGAATCTCATATTACGTGCATTCTGTGAAGTTCTGCTAAAAAATACAACTCGAATTCCACCAAATATCAAGGCAGACAACATAAATGTAGAAATTTTAATAATTCTCGCATCACAAATAATCAAGCAGCAGATAATGAGATGCACCACCCTTGCTACAGTCGCCATAACCTAGTAATACTCAAGGTCTTTTTCCCTTTTCATTTTTTGAGAGGAATGGGATGAGTGAAACCCCACCATAATCATACTCAACATCGCCTTTAACGAGGAAACAACAAAACTTCACGTCATAACATGATATGTTCACCAGCTAGTGCTTGGAGAACCTAAAATTAAAACTAAAAAGAAGGAAAAAGAACTTCATAACTAGTGGATGAAAAGCAGATGCACCAGACAGAAGGCAACAGGGAGCACCAAAAACCCAATGATATCGCACTTAAGGTGTAGATATACAGACTTACTGTTCCCAAGTAAACAGATAACATATCCTGTCCGATCCATGAACTCATGATTGACCATCCACTCCAATGGTCTAAATTGTTAATTGCATTCCACACTTTTATAGGCACAAGTACAACAAAATTCAAACATTTTAATAGTCCCAAAACCATAGATAAATTCAGATCATTATTCTGTCATTGAACAAATAATCATTAGTGGTCACACGATGCACGCTCCAAAATATTTGAAAATTTTTTTGGTAAGGAATTTAACACTATTGATTCGTAGGAAGAATTTTTCCTCATCGGACCTGTGAAGCTGATTTCCCAGAATAGGATGCTTGGAAAAATGATTTTGGCATATTTGGTTGACCATGGAAAAGTAGTACAATCCAAAATGGTTTACATTTGGTTGAGCATCTACTTTCTAGAAAAGTTATGTAAAATATTTATTATAGCCTTAATAAAGGAAAAGACCTTATCCCTGGGTTTTGATGGATTAAGGACAGTTTTGGAGAAAAAAATCTCAATTCCCAACAGGTGGGAAAGTAACTTTTCCATATCCCTCATGGATTTTTCTTTCCCATGAAACATAAAAATCTAATTCCCATAGAAATGCTACTTTTCTATCTCTTTTCTTTGAAAACTCCAACCAAACAAGAGGTCTTTCTTCGTTTTTTCATTGACCACACTTTCCCCCTTTTCCACAGACCAAACGAGTCTTATGGATCATTAACACTGCATCAACATGTATGAAAATAAGCTGCTATTTGAATGGGCAGAAAAGGTTGGCACATACCATGCAAATTACCACAAGCCCCTTCCCTTTGGTCCTAAAGACTTCAAAGAGATGATGGTATTTCATTGATTTAATAAAAGTATCAAACATAGTCACAAATTCGGCATTCAAGAACAATTAATTTTATGATTCAGAGTTCTGGAAAAATCCAGAAAATTCGTCCAAAGTTCAGAGAGAGTTCGGATGATAAAAGAATTAGGAAAAAATAACAAACATAAAATATGGATTTTCTAAAAATTTGTAAGTTAATTTACTTAAACATAAGTACAGGAGAGGCACCAATAACAAACAATAGCAAAAAAAACATCACAATTAGCAACATATATATCATTAATTTGTAACACGTAAGGATACATAGTATCATTAATTGGTAACACACAAATTTCTTAAATAAGTCATGAATAAATCATAAAATTCATGTACAATTCATTGATTCATTTTTGGAGAATTATTCGGATAATCATCCAGTCAAGAGAAAAATCAAGAATAATTCAATAGCTTTTCGATAATTTGGAGAATTTTGCAACTACGGAATCAAAAGTGTTGTTATTATTATACCTTGTGGCTGCCTTAATATTTTAAATGGTCCATTATGATTAGCAGGGAATTTTTAGAAGGAATAAACTCAATCTCAAATAACATGAGCGCGAACAAATACCAAGAAATCATTTTGATTACTGAATTAGTTATTTGAAAATAAATTGAGTTCCCATATACTATCCATCATTTAATAGGCATAAACTTTAGAAAGCAAACGAATGTTTAACACTTAGATTAATCAGAACAGAGATAAAAATAAGCATATCCAAATATTTACTGATCCCACTGAGGCAATTGCAATATACAAAGAGAATTATGGTTTCGTACCAATGAGAGAGAGAGAGAATTATGGCATACAGCATCAAATTAGTCTAAAGAATTGTGGCATATAGCATCAAATTAGTCTATGGTCTCCGTTTTCAAACCTACCTCCCTTCCAAAACAGCTTTGATTTGGATATTGAAAACCAGGCACCAAAAAGTTAGGTGTGAAAAAGGGCACTGGTATACCTCTTCAGATGCACGACCACCAAGTGTCATACACGTCATGTCAAAGAGCTGCTCTTTGGTCATTAGGAGGTTTTCATTGGGCACATACTGTGCGAAGCCAAGAGCTGCAGTTCCACGAGGAACAATTGTAACTTTGAGAAGGGGCTCGGCATGCTCTAAAAACCATCCAGCAACAGCATGACCCGATTCATGATAAGCAACAGTTCTACGTTCCAGCTTGCTAATTACCTGAAACCAAACAACAACATTTTAGCTAGTCAGTGACAAAACTGACTATTATCTTCATATGATCTGCCAAGGGAACATTCAACATTCCTATGGTAAACTAAACAACTGCTGAACATTAAAAACAGAAATAAAATCAGCTCATTTTTGTTTCCTATGCAGGGAATAGAAATTGGAAGCCAAATATGTATTTGCTTCTTTGGGCATCCATGCTTTCAATGAAGTGATTTGCAAAAATCTAGATTTGTCTCAATCGCTCCACCTAAATTTCATCCATTATTGGCCAAGATTACAGCCATGAATCTCCAAAAAATTTGACTCGAGCAAATGAAGAAAACCAAGAAAAGCTTTCACTTGGTTATACATGAAATTCTAATAATAAGAAAGTTGAATGCTTGCTGGAAAGGATTTGGAACTAATGGGCACCAAAGATATCCAATATCAGTCTGTTCGGGCACAGCTTCTTTCAGCAAAATTTTCCAACTCAGAAAATCCCAATCTACATCAGATACTTAATCAAAGAGTACATAATATTCGAACTAAAGCACTTTCCTAATCTGAACTGCAGTTGTAGAAAACTAGAGAGAAAAAAGATGTATTCTCAATTTGCAGAAACAAAAAAATATAATTGGCATAAGCTGTATTATTCTGCATGGTGAGGAAGGAACATAAGCCAACTGAGCACATGAATTAATTGAATCACCATCAAACAAGATGAAATTCCTGCAAGGTGGGTAGCATTTTTGACATCTTTTAAAAGCCAACAAGATGAAAAAGGATTTCTGCCTTGCGCTACTGCTCTAATTGTCTTCCTGACCATCTTTTCCTCATTACTGAACACTTGCTCACAAGCCTTCTTACTCTTACTATGCCTGTCTATTAAGTGATCAGTGACATCTAGTAAATATTGACAGAGGTAAGTAAAAATACACCTAATATGTTCCTCTGAACAACCCTATCAAGAAACTTCAACACTGAATGATCTTTTTTTTGAAAAAAAAAACTTTTTTTCTTTAAATTAGAAACTCTTATGTGATTGTTCTAGCTTGCCAGTTTCAAGCAAAGCTTAACACACATATCCAAGGACTAGATGCTTAGCATTTGCACTGTTGCTAACAAACATGAACTCTGCACATGCAAAACATTGATTTGATACAAGAATCTCAAGTTCTGATATACATGTTATTATGCCCTAAAGCAAAGAGCCCTAAAGATGGTGATATGAATAAAGTTTTTCAAACCCTTGAACAAGATTTAAGCCCCGCGTCATAGTCAGGGATGTATTCTAGCCTTAGGGCTATAATGAAATTGGCTAAAATTCTAGATGAATAAGACTTGCATAATTTGATTGTTTACTTGATTCTGTGATCCTAGTACCCATATATAACGGATTTCAAAGACACTAGAATGTTTAATAAGTTGCTCAAAAATGAAATTAGGCTCCAAGGAAATATCTATTTAGGATAGATTCAGACTCTTCATGACAATGACTTCTTGGATGACTAGAGGACCTTTTATGCTTTATCACATTAAGTTTGAAGAGTGTTGTATTGCCATATGATGATTAAGAGCCTTTTCATTAGTAAAGATCACTTTAGGCATGTCGGGGTGTCTTTATAAATATTGCATAGTGTAAATTGACAAATTTGTATCTTATTCCTCTTTTCTTTCCCTTTCTTCTTTCTCTTTCTCCTTTCTCTTACCATCTCCGATAAACTAGTGACAAAATTAACAGCATGCAAACCTTATGCCAAGGTCGGCGGAACCGTCCCGAACTAGGCGGTTCCGGCCGACCCGAGCCATACTGGTGGCTCACTGGTATGGTTCTGGCAACGGAAACAAGACCCGTTGTTGGAGCCGGAGAAGAAGGAAAAAGAGAGCGAGCAGAAGAGGGAGGGAGGGAGAGGGAGAGGTCAGGAGAACCGGCGGAGGCCGCGGCCAGTTCGCTTGCCGACTTCATTTACAAATCGCGAAAATTTTTAAGCCGTGGCCAGACCCCTGTTTCGTTCGAAACAGGAAAACCGGTCACAGCCTCCCCTGCAGAATGAAACAGGGGAATTGGTCGCAGCCTCCCCTACCCCCGATGGCCCTCCGCCAGCCCGCCAGCCTCCGCTTCCCTCCCTCTCTCCCCCTTCTCTCTCTCTTTTTCTTTCTCCCACGGTATCGTGACCTTGCTCGTCAGTATAGGCTCGGCACAAGCCATACCGGCTCGTACTGCCGAAAAACTGGTACGGTGCTCGATACCGGTTCCTCCGACCTTGCCTTACGCACTATACTATCTACTAATTAGCATCATCATTCATATTGGTCATTTATCATGATATGCTAATTTACAGGATCATCTCTCCTTAGTACCTCAATCTCAAGTCTAGCTCTATATCGAATTTGGAAATAATCAGAGGCTATAAAGTGCACAAAAAACATTTATCTTCATGCATGTGTCCTTCCTATGGAGAGTGAAAAATTTCGATTACCCATTACACCAGGTGCACAAGCAACTAATAGATCAACAATGATAATAAAGCTAAATAAAGCTCTACAATAATGTATAGAAAGAAAAATATAGCTCATCTCATTCAAGCATGAACAGACAACAATAGCAGTTGTAATTTATATAGAGGTCACACATTCTACACAAAAAAAATGGAGTTGTGAAAAGCTAGCTCAAGTCTCTTTGTTTATCAACAACACCCCCCGCCCCTCAAATAATAATAATAATAATGCTTCCATGTCTAGTTTCCCATCAACAACACTCACTGGCTTCCCTCTTTTTTTTAAAAAAAAAGATTATTAAGTGCAAGACATGGACTGAGCAAGTAAGGTATCTTTTACAGGAACTACCGCTAACCAAAAAGACCAATGTGATATATCATAATAAATTTAACCATTTTACATGGAAAGGAGATAATAAGGACAACGATAATTTGCACACAGTACTTAGATGAACTTGTCAAATGACATTTTTCCCCTAGATTAGATATTGGTTCATTTTTCACATTTTCAATAGCAGCAAATAGGTTAAATAGAATGCTCATGATGGATCATATAGTTGTTCATAACTGATGATAAACAATATATGGGTATTTTCTTTCAATGGAAAAGAAGAGAATGGAGTTGAGCAATTACACAACCTTATTTTTCTTCTCCAAGCCACCAATGATCCTGTCAATAGCAGCCTCAAAATGTTGCATTGTGACCTGTGTTTCCTCGTTTCTTGCAGCAATTAAAGCAGCCTCATTGCAAACATTGGCAATGTCAGCTCCAGCAAATCCAGGAGTGAGAGCAGCTAATCTTTGAGAGTAAAATGGTGGATCATTATCTAGTTTAATCTTCTTAAGATAAATGCGGAATATCTGTTCACGACCTTTTATGTCAGGCTTATCAAGTGTTATTTGACGATCAAATCGACCAGGTCTTAATAAGGCCTTATCCAGGATATCAGGTCGATTGGTACCAGCAAGTACAACCACCCCAGAGGTTGTTCCAAATCCATCCATCTCTACAAGCAGCTGATTTAGAGTACTTTCACGTTCATCATTTGCACCCGAGAAACCTCCACGGCCTCTTGCTCGACCAATTGCATCAATCTCGTCAATAAATATTATACTAGGTGCACACTGCCTAGCTTCTTGGAACAAGTTCCTCACCCTGGATGGTCCAACACCAACAAACATTTCCATAAAATCCGAGCCAGAAATAGACAAAAAAGGCACATCAGATTCACCCGCAGTTGCTTTTGCAAGAAGTGTTTTTCCTGTGCCAGGAGGGCCTACAAGAAGAGCACCTTTGGGAATTTTAGCTCCCAACTCCTCATACTTCTTGGGATTTTTTAGGAAATGCACAAACTCCATAATTTCTTGTTTGGCTTCATCACAGCCAGCAACATCCTTAAAATATACCTGGCTCACGTGAACACAATGGTCAAGCAAGGAGCTGATACAGATAAATTGATCATCAACCAACTATTCAATCCATAAAACAACAAATACAACTTAATATCTGACATGGAAAAGTGGAAGCCAAGAACTAGAGGTAAGATAACCAAAAGGAAAAACTGCAGACTGAAGGACTAACCTTATTTTTTGAATTCTTGTCCATCTTGGTTACATGAGCTTTTCCGATGTTAAATATCCCACGATTTCCCCTTCCTGGCCCACTACCTATGCTAAATCCACCCTGTATTCTTCTCCCCATCAAGTAGATAAGCCCCACAAGGAAGGCTGTTGGGGCAAATTTCAGCAGTTCCTGGTACCAAATTACTTCGGAGAGATAAGTTACAGGGACATAATCATGTGGATCTATTCCCAACGCTTCCTGAGCTTCCTCCAACTTTTCTTCGAATGATTCCACACTTCCAATATTGAAATAGTATTTATATTGGCTAGGTGTATGTCTAGCAGGAGTATCTGTCGTCGAACCATGGAATTGATTGTCTTGGGTTTGATTGTTTATCTGTGGTGAGCTCCTGACATAAACTTTTGCAACCGATTTGTTGGATACAACAATGTGATCGACTAAACCAGGTTCCAATAGCTTGTTTCTGAACTCTTGAAAACTAATCTACAAAAGAGAAAAGTTCCAAATCATACAGTATCAGAAAAAGTATAAAAAAGTTCTCCAGCCATCTAAAAAAAAATTGCAACCACAATATGGAAATTGGATGAACATATTATAATTGTTACCAACTTTTCAGAAGTTTAAGTCATCATATATAATACATGATTCTATAAGTAAATAATGCATTTCTCAAATTACTAACCATTTTACCAAAGATAATTGACCGTATAATGGTGGAAACTAGATGTATCTAATCATTAATATATTGACCATTAAATTGTTAAATTTTCCAGCCTGCAGAGCAAGCAAATGAGAAGCAACTGCAGGGATTATAAACATCAGTTGCTACTACTCAAAACAAGTGAGATTCCAATGTGATGGATCTGGGAAAATGATGCAGATCAGAAGCTATAGCAAGTGGTGGTAGAATTTCAGACACAGAATAAAGTGATGATCCATAGATTTAGCGTGCCAGCACAAGCCTCGTCTACTCCATCAAAAATAAACCGTCTTTTTTAACCACAAACTGTTAACTTCTGGCGCCACATGTTCCAGACTAAAGTTCAACCTACCATTCATGAACTATGAATTACATTCACCCACCTTCCTGTTCCTAGCTTACATGAGCTACCTAAGCATAACACCTCAGCTTTTGTGATTTTGATTATTCATGTTCAGTTTAGCAAGACAAAAGAAATGAAAATATCTATTCTCTTATTATCAGCATCTGGATACTCTGCAGAAAGGGCTGCCAAATAAATCAAAGTCCTTTCTTTGGTGGAAGGATTTAAAATGTGACATAGGAAAAGATGCCAAAGTCCTTAGAGTGGCTTGGATACATATTCATTTAGCAATTTTTAGCAAAAATTAAAAAAAAAGGATGGAATGGTACCAAAATTTCTAATGGTGACTCATAAAACATACATTCACCATAAGAGGCATGGTGGACCTACATAGGTGTGTAGTTCTCTTCCACCTATACACCATGTAGGCCCTACATGTAGCATCTAAGCTCAGAGAGCATCCCACCAGGTCATCACTAACCGACGGGGAAAGTGAACTCGCTTTTACTCTCCCTCATCGCTTTTCCTTTGCTTATTGTGATGACTTTCATGCAGTTGTCATTATTGGGAATTTGAGCATGATTGGAGCTTTACTTCCTGCTTCCAATTGAAGAACATGAAAAGGAGCAAGAGAGAAGATGTCAGGTAGGGCATTGCCATGGAGACAGGCATTGACACCCTCCAATAGAACCTGTGGCTGCTTACTGTTGCAAAGCATTGGCTACAAGCCTCCAACTGCCCTCTTTTAATTCCTTCTATAGCACAAACATCAAAACTTACGCCCAACATAATATTAAGAACCTCCTTTCATGTGTATCCTTCCCGATCCCAAGAAAGCAAGAAGATAACCACCAAACCTGTCCCCCAAGAAGGCCCTCAGGGAAACTTGAAGCTCAGGCATGGTTTATCAGCAAAGAATTCATCTACAAAATTCTCAAGATCAGAAAGTAGTTTCCTTCCTTCTAGTTAAGATCCCCATCATCTTCTACTCACTCTAGATCGCCCAAACCCAAAGAGACAGCAGTGTTGCTGCAACTGCCTGTGTTGGAGCATCCTCACCACCATCTTTATCATGCTTATCATTGTACCCTTGGCATCTTTATCACTACTCAATCCCTCCGCGTGCTTCATCTGTTTTCTCCATATAGTATTTTAAAATCATCATTACATTGCCAAAAACCTCAACAATATCAATATATGCCATAATGGTAGGTCCTACATAAGGCACCGAACTTGGAGTTCTAGCATGCATCATTGATGGAGATAAAGTTTGGGTTACTTGCACCGGGCCCCTCTAGTACCTGGAGAGAATCCAAACTTGGAATGAGCAGGGGAAGCGCAATGGATGGAGAAGAGAAGCAGATGGGCACAGCAGGGAGTTTACTGTCCCAATCAGTCACTAATGACCAGTTGACTTCCTTCTCAAATCCGATGCCACATCTATGGCCTACTGGACATGTAGACAGGGGAAGCCTACACATGCATGTAGGTCTAACGTGCATCATCACCACAATTGAGAGGTATTTGGTCAAAACAGTGGAAAAACATTGAGGGACTGTATTCAGTAAAAAAATTGAATAGAAAGGTCAAAAGACTGTACTATGCTTTATGTTTTCACTACCCTTAACAAGCCTAGTTAAGACCGAAGAAACTCATGTAAAGTCATTTGCTACCACTGAACCAAAGATTACGGATTATTTAACCACAAAAGTTGATGATTAAAAAAATATGGGCACACATAAATAACTTAAAAAACAAAAGTTGATGAATAGCCTTCATTTGCCAAAAAATATTCCACTATCTGGCCTTCCCTTTGCAGTTTCACAATGAATCATGCACACTGTTGTGAAGTTATGCGCCTCTGGAAAAAGACTATTTACAGTTGTGGGGTAGGTGTGGTGGTTAGTTTTCTGTTTTCAGCAAAGACCAAAATCTGCACTTAAGCATCCACTTAAATACAATAAAACTAAAATGATATAGCAAGTTAACGATAAAATGCAGCAAGCTATGACTTAGTGTGAGTGTGAACACTGTCACAGTTTTTGACATCGTCATCTAACATGTATCTCCATCATATAGTTGCACAAGGGCAGTTACTTATTCTATATAGAGTTAACTCTATAAATGTGCAATTCAATGCATGTGCATATGTACCCTCCATGTTGTTTTATCTAAATTTTTGATATATATCATGTCAAACACCAATTTTCATCTCACCATGTGCCACTCATGTCCAAGGCAACCATATCATAGGCAGAAAACCTATGCTAAGCTTTGGTTGTATCTTCAGTCTTATAGCACAGCTCCTGAGAAATTCATACTAACATTGGGCTTGAAGTTAAATGCCGGGTAATGGCTTAGCTCAACAGCTAAATTAAGAAACAGGGAGGTAGAGAACCGGCCCACTTATTGATCATATACCGATTTTATATGAGGAGCTTTTGAAGTGAGATGTGATGGCCATGCAGTTTAGAATTATAAAGCAAGAAATTTCCCCTTCTATTGATGCATTGATGATGGAGCTACTACATGGAAGCCATCAGATAAAACCTCCTGTAGTTTCACAAAAGAAGAAGAAAAAGAGAATTTCTGAAATCCACAAGTTCCAATCAAAATTTCCGTAAAACTTTGCACAACATTGTCTATTTACTTGATAATAATTAACTAGCATGGAGTCAAATTAAATCATCATGCAGATAGTTATTAAAGAAAAGCTGACCTCTTTCTGGTCAAAAGAACCAGTAGAAAATGATGAAAGCAACAAGCCAATAAATATAAGTGGAGCTAGGAAACTCTGCAACTGCTTCATGAAATTCTCTTGGAAATTTCCATGGTCATCTGCACTTGAGTCCTCTAAAGATGTGCGAAACAATAATTAGGTTCAAGTGCACAACAATTTATCAAGCTAATTTCTTGGGAGAAATATAACTTTCATTCAGAGCTCGAGCTAAGAGCATATCATGCAAATGCTGGATGAAGTCTCAAAAATATGCGACCTATTAGTGAAAAGGATCTGTATTTTGAATCACTTGAGTACCATAATTGGACTTGACATGTGTATGAACCATATAATGAAACATGTTGCTGCTATCTTAGAAAGGTAATCAAATTGATTTGTGCATGTAATGACCAAATATGTGACATTAGCATGAACTCTCCTAAAAGTATGACAAAAAAGAAAAGAGAATGCACATGGCATGAATTATATGCTTGTTGCTTAAATAGAAAGTTCTGTACTAGCTCAGAGTTTTGTTGCTGCAGTAAGGTTTGGCTTTGCCAACACCATACTTCAAATGAGGCAGATGTGTCTAAAATATGACAAAGTTACACTTTAGCCTTCCAAGCAAATCTGAAGCACAGACCTGGGATCAAATTAGGGGTCCTTGCTTGGTGCAATGGTAGAGGCTTGGGCTGATAAGTGCAGTGGCACAGGTTAAAGTCCTGGGGCAGCTACTTTATGCAACAAAATACCAACGGTGAAGTCTATCCCCAGTTCTCCCCTTCCAAGATTCCAAATTGCCAAGACCATAATTGGATAATGGACTTAAGGTCAAATTGAGCCATCTTTGGGGGTAAACCTCAAAGGGTTGTAGTTTTGGTGTCTAAGCATAAATTGTCCAGTAAAATATTAAAAAGTTGAGTTCCTATCTGCTGCTTAGAGAGTAAACCTTGGCACAATGGTAAAGTTGCTTCATTTTAATCTGGGTATCGTGGATTTGAAAGATGAAAATAACTTCTCCATATGCAGGGCTAAGGTTGTGTACGTATGATCCCATAGCTTGCCATGGCAGGAGCCTCATGCTCTGAGACATCTTTTTTTACTTCTTATTTATTGCTTGTCTAGATTCCATGACAACCCACTGAACCAAAGTTATGTGGAGACGATATGACATTAAGCAACTAAAAGTTGATGTACTTCAGTTGTATAGAAGTTTTCAAAGTTTGCTAACTCATTCTTTGACTTTGAACCACAACCACATACTGATGGGATAGGACTCATAGCTTGAGGTGAAGGTCAATGATACACATAAGCAAGTTCTCTCAATCTTTTAAAATAATAATAAAAAAAAACATGTATAATGCAGATTGGAGTGCTTAAGTTACATATGTCAAAATACACAAGGGAGAACTTCCCATTTAAGTAAACAAAACAACTCTACCAATTCAATAAGTTTTCGTGCCTTCAAGGATACGGCAACTTGAATCACCAGTACCCGTGGTGAATTATCTAGATGCTATTTATCATTCATAAAATTGCAAGGTTGAACGGTTCTAAATTCCACCTTTTGCTTCCATAGATATAATACAAGGGCTACAATCTTGAAAGAAAAACTTATTTTCGGTGCATGTGTACATACAATTAGCATTCAAGAAGACAGATTGACACCGTCTACCTTTTGAATCTGATTTGTTATTCCCATCCCCTTTTGGAATTTCCTTCTTATTCTTCGGGTAGTAGTTCTCATAATCTACAAATTGAGAAGAAGATAAAATTATTTTACAAACAACAATTATATAAGCAGAATGGAGCGGCCAGCATGCAATATTTGGTCAAGAGATTGAAACTACAATAATGCCGCGTCTTACTCTTCTTCCTGGGAGATTCACTGGAAAAGAACCGCTTAAAACTAGGGTTTGCAAGCAGAAACCTCCAATCGCAGAGGCGATTCCCAGCACCAACAGCCTTACTAGCTCCGATGGACGTCAGATAACCCCTCAGAAACTCTAATCCTCCATTACCGCCTCGAAAGCAAGGCGATTGCAGGAGCGTTTCGTTCAGAACCCCAGACCTCGCGCCAAAACCACCCAGAAGAGCGGCCTGGATGATGGCAATCGGCATCCAGAACATGAACCGCGTATCAGAGAAAGATCGAACGAAGAAAATATCAAGAAAATGGGGAGACGTCTTACTCTTTGGGATCTGGAGCGTGCGGATCGCACGAGAGAGCGCCCAAGACTCGAAAAACTCATCCTTTGGTGCAATCGCACATGAATTGGGAAACCCTAGAAAGCGATAGACCGGCAATGGACGGGGTTTTTATGGGCGATGACCGATGAGGGGTCGAGGGAAGGAGACGAATCGCGTGCTCCGCTCGAGGGTCGGAGGGGGTGGGCGGTAACGAGGCTATAATAGCAAACGGTATTTCAGACGCAGCCGGTTTGGGGTGGCTCCTGCTCCATGATGTCCCTCGTTTTGCCGCGGGGGTGGTTTGGGGGGATAACATACCGCTGGTTTCAGACGTTGACGGCAAGGCAAACGGAGTGCCATCCCAGCGTGATTCCATGTATCAGGGAAAAAAAAAAATCTCAACAACATATATAATTTAGTACTTCAATTTTTATATTTTTTTATATTTTTTATTCTATATATATTTTTTTTTTTAGTACAACGGCAGTTGCTTATACTAATCTAACATTGGTATAGCCAGCGAAAACAAGAGTGAAGAAACAACAAAGCGGTGGGGGAGAAATCTCCTGGTATGTTTAGAGGACCTCTTCGGAGTGCTAGGCAGTATAGGAGGTGATCCAGTCAGTAGTCATGCTCGTCTTCTCATATACATACATGGCCTCGAAGGCGCTACAATCTCCACCATCCAACGGATGTTGCAGAGTAAAGGTTTTCTATTCTCCTCTGCTCCTCATCCCATATCCAATCGATCACCGTAACTGAATCTTAAAAAGGATACGCTCTACCCTCAGTATCCATCTCGTATAGGTGATGCCTTCTCATGCTGCCTTGAGCTTCATCCCTATGGCTGTCAATCCAACGGTGCTTGGTCCCCCTACAATACATCTTGATGGCTAGATAAGACCTGATGAATACTGGCTAGTGCCGCACTATTTGTATTTTGTTAGTATATAAAAATAGATATTGCTACATAGTTGATCGCTTTCTTGAAGTGAAAAGCATGCTCTATTTGCCTATTTAATTACTTTTGCTACTGGATTATAATGGGTGACGGACATATCATGCCCAATTTTATATAACTGTACTTGAATTTTAATATAAATAATAGCCTTGCATCAACTATCATGTATGTCTAAGATAAGTATAGTTGGTCTCTTGGGATAAAGAAAGTTTGAGGCGATTTGACCTCTCCTATCCTCTACGACTGCTTAACAACCAGTCTTGATATTTTATTCATCCTTAAATATTGCTAAATTCTTAATAGCAAAGATAGGATATTACTTTAGATGTTCATACAAGCAGCCAAGGAATGAACATGCATGTGGTCAGTTGTTAAAAGATGGCACAGGTGCACGTTAAAAAGTAGCTTCTTGTGATCGCATGATAAAGAACCACTTAGCAAATAAGAGTAACCGGGTTATCCGAATATATCCATTGTTGCCTATTGCCTTTGCTTTCAAAAGAAGTATACATGTCAAGAGAAAAAAAAGAAAAGGTTCCCTATATTGCAAACATATCTCTTATGCTCCTGAAAAGAAATCAATGTTAATATATGTGAATCACACGATGTTACCTTGGTCATACCAATCATAATCTATACTTGCAGAAATGAGTGTGATTTGTTGGAAACATGTTACTCTGGTCGCAAATAAGGTTCATGCTTCATCATATTATGTTGTCCCTAAAATAGGTGGCATGGATGGTAAGCATTAACACAAAGTAAATATCAGTTCTAGATATCTATGGCAATGTTATGGTATGATATAAGCATGTGCTACAGTGTATGTTGTTGCTATTTTTGGATGTTGGACAAGAGATTTTATTGCATGTTATGCAAAGAGGTCCATCAATAGGATGAACCCAAAACGTTATCCAAAATGGTTAGCCAGAAGATATTATTTAGATTTTTTAATTTTATATAAGTACCTAAAATTTTTCGAGTAAATAATCGATATGAAACTATATACATGCTCGTATAAGTCCTCAAAGCTCTACCCGGTGAACCGTCAAACTTCTTGTCTCAGGAAAAAAAAAAAAAAAAAAAAAATCTCTTGGTGTATGTAATTATATCTCTATTCTTTATAATTTCAGCACATAGCCACCTAAACAGTGTAATTTTGGAGATGTAAGGTCCCTCTCTGTCCGAATGGTTGTTTCTTCCTTTTAAGAAATCAATCCAAATGGCTGTGCCTGATGGCGAGCCTCGTCCATGAAGCAGATCCTTATCGGCCCGTCTCTGCTGCAAGATCAAGGGTCTGAGAACTCTTCCGACTTTCTTCAAGCATTCCAAATTCTTAAGCGAAGGAAGCACATTCTTAGTGATGGCTCTTCAGCTTGGTTGGCTCCTACACAAGGAATTATCACTGAAGCGTCGCTCGAGTTAGGGCCAAGACCCATAGCTGCGTGTACCATCCGACCTGTCTTTGGATCAGGCTCTGTTTTCCCTTCTCCTGTATGCTCTGTTACCTTTTCTCAGTCAGCAACTTCCCCAATGCTGACCAACCTTGTATATTCTTCTGATCTTTTCTTCTAATAGAAGTCAGGGTGGCAGTTCTCAGCTGCCTCCCTTTACATCAAAAGAAAAAAAGATCAATCCAAATTGAAGAGCTGGCTGATGTATGAAACAACTTATTCGGGAAATTGATAGGGTAAATCCTCATCAACATGGAAAGTGAAGATCGACCAAGCCAAGTGAGGTAAGCAGACTATATTAATGGCTAGCTGAGTAACATCTAATCTCACATAGATCACTCTTCTATGGCATGCGGTATCCGCGTTGCTCTGTTTCCTAACTAGTAACCTTTATCGTACTGCTGGAATGTAGCTCTATATTCTTGTACACATTTTCTAAGTATTATAGGCTGTTCACATGTATGAACAAACCAAATTCTGTCCCAAAATTATAAAAGTAAAAAAATAAAAAAAAAATATCTACAAGCATACCTGTTAATAAAGCAAATTATCATCAACAGACCGTAAGTTAATGATATTCTCCTGCTCCATACACCTGGCTCTCAGTGCTTCATTGCAGAAACATGAGGGCATTAGTTACCATCATCAGCAGATTGTAAATTAATGCTTTCTTCTTTTTTTCGAAATTCTAGTCGTGAAGAAAATGGTGAAATTGCTGTTCTTTGTAAAATAATATATATCATGAAGACCGAATTTGAGATCACCATACAAGAAGGCTGGTATTAATTGTGCGCATAACAAGCCTACCAACATGTAAGGTGTTACACGTTGCGAAAGACAATTGGGCCCCAAAGTTCCATGGAGTACCCCAAGTATGAAACTAGAGAACGCTTATCTGTTTACCGTTGTCACTGAAATCATGTGAGAAGTGTACCCATGATCGTGACGAGCTGAATTGGGAGGCTAAGAATGGGATGAAGAGTAGGAAGGAGAAGATGGCTGAGAGGAAGAGGGAGGATCATGCATAAAGGTGGTAGAGTTGCATGGCTTCCTCACCGGCAGGGGTACAATATCTTCCAGCAGGCCCTGTGGGCACTGCACATCGTCTTCCATAAGCTCCCGTTGCATGCTTTCTTCTCTGACAACCGGATTTTGTAGAGCATCTTCGAGGAGCCTTAGTTGAAGGCTCTCCTCACAAGCAATCCCAAGCTGCTGCTGCTGCTGCGTGGTTGACGGTTCCTGCTCTGGGGGTGTCACCTCTGGGTTCTCGAGAACTTCGGCCTGGTGGAGGACCTTGGGCTTCTTTGGCGCATGAAGACTTGCGGCAGAGTTCCCCTGTGACCGGTGCAAGAAGAAATTCGAGTAGGCATAGTGGAGGTGGAGGCCTTCATAGGTGATGATCAGCATCTCTGGATCTTCTGTGGATCTCTCTACTTGCTTCTTCACATTGCAGCGAGGGTTGGTGCACCTGTAGTAACTCCTGTTCGCCAGAAAAAAAAAAAAGGAACCAAAAAAAAAAAGGCGACAGCAGCTCTGCATTCAATCTTGGCATTCAGTGTTGGGATTGCGACATTGAACTACCAGCCTTTAGCACAAATTGGTAATATCCAATCGCATCGCTAGCACAAATTCAAGATCCTCTGTTATGTGGCTTTGATTGTTTATGGTGAATTCAATTCATTCAAGCTTTGCGTGCACGCCCTCTGGTGAATTCTGGTCGGGGACTAACATGGGAAGAAAGGCAGTGCTTTGATGCAGGGTATACGTTGTGGTATCGAAGACCCCGAGTAGTTCTCCATGGATCCAGAAGGAAGAGTTATCTAGGACACTCCGTAATATTTTATTTTCAAAATTTATTGGATATATTCGTACTGGTGTAGTATGATGCGTCCGCTCGAGCAGCAGCAAAAAAGAAAAAAAACCTAATGGTGGACTGCAGCTTATCTGTGGGTCCACCCCAAAATAGGTGCGGAATGAGATAAGAAATAGCATTTATGACAGGAAAATGATGCTCTGATGCCGCACCTACTGATGCTATCATGTCAGCTAGAATTTTGGGTGCAGAAGAAAAGAAGAGAGACTACCCTAATTGGAATCTTTACATGTCCAGGCCCTACCATGCTCCAAAATTTAGGGATATTGGGTGTTAGGAAAGTCAGAGCTAATCTTGCCAGTTGCTGTTAGAGAACTCCATTTCGGGTGTGCGACTACTGTGGCTTTTGCAGAGAGATGGTATTGAAATGCAGAAAAGGATAAGTTAAACACGACAAAGGATTAACCTCTTAGCAAAATCAGCAGCAAGCCATCAACTTCAGCAAGAAATTTTAGTATGCAGAGCTAGGTATGCCTACTATTATCAAATCGATTTGCATATAGTATTGTACTGATAATGAACCATGCATGGTATAGAGGACGTACTGACACTCGATAAGTCAAATTGAGCATAGATACAGAGTTCGGTACCAAGATGGTGTATCTTAATTCAAAGAATTCAGAGGAAGCCAAGAAGTAGGTGTGAAGGTAAAGGATTTTAATTAGTTCCTGGAAGAACAACATGCCTTGCAAGCCACCTCTTATGAGGGTAAATATGGTGATAATAAAATTGCTACTGGCACAAGAAAAAGACCTTGGGTTCGGGTTGTTCTTGATAGATTTCTGGCCGTACTTCCTCCACCTATAACCATCATCTTTGAGTCCATTCCCACAGCTCTTGATCCTTAGTGTATATTTGTTCTTCATTTTACCTGATTCTCTCTCTGGGAGCGAAACCCTGCAGTAAAGAGAATCGGATTCGCTGATTAGTGCAAGAGAAGTACGAAGGCAAACAATCTCGAGAGCGAGAACGAAGCCATGCAGAAGAGGAGCGGAGCGAACTTACACGAATTCAGAACCACCGGGGCCGTGTTGATAGCTCATGGACAGTGCACTCTCGATGTCTCCGATCGTTGGGCCGGAATAGACCGATGAGACGAGGTTGTTAATTACGGGCTTCTGACAAGCAACTTGTTTAGATTCCGGAGCCTCCTCAGGTGGGACGAAGAGAGGCGACTCCTTGTCAAGGAGCTCACGGACGAGTTCTTCCATCGACCCATCAAACCAAGCAGCCTCTGATTCAAACACTTCCTCCATGAAAATTGATTAAAAACTGTTTGCTCTGGAGAGGAGAGCAGAAGGAAGTCAGAGGAGGGCGGAGCTCATATAAGAAGGAAGCTGTGGAGCTCTGGAGAAATAAATCTCAATTGAAATGGCTACAGTTACCATTTTTAAAGACCGAGATACCCCTCCCATCTGCCATTTTTGCATGAAAGTAGCTTCTTTATCCGGTTTTAATGAGATATGATACATTACTTGAATCTGGACCAGCACCACCTCGCCAGTGACTGCCCAAACAAATGAAAAGGTCAACCACGAAAATCTCGTTGGATGATAACAAGTGTCCTCTCATTTGGACTCCAGCATCATACGATCACTATGAAGTGTTCAAAATAGGAATTGGATTAAATCAAGATGCTTGATGGAAGCGAATGCGATGGACCCGGAGGCAGGCTGACGTAGAAAAACCACAGTATATTTTCCGCGGGCTGCTGTTCTCTGACTTTTCCGAAGCTAGTGGGAGGGCAAATACGTGTCTCTTTCCCACTTGGCAATCGCCACGCTGGAGAGGAATTGCCTCGAACAATTAAATCCTCCCACCTAACCCATCTCTTCCTCCCTACCAACAGCAATCAATTCCTTCAATTTCCGACGGAGGCTTTGCCAATTTGTTCATCAAATTATTATTATATTTGCCCCCCCTCCAAGTCCATTATATTCTCATCTACCATTTAATTATATTCATTAAAAAAATGGCCATTCATTGACATTTTATAGAGCAAAAATACATTCAATAAAATTAGAAAATAATAAATCATAGAGTGCCTTAAATAATTTTTATTATCTTTTAATCTTTCAATATCTATAGTTTAGCCGTAATCTATGTGCTATGTTAGAAAGCACAATCTAACGTTGAATCTATCATTTTTGTCGAAGATTAAAGAAAATAAAAATTATAAGTCTGCATATTTGAAGCGCTATAAACGAGTTTGAGACAAAAAAATTTAAATATATTTCTTTGTATTTTTTATCGACGAATTTAGCCTTATAAACTTGAGGGTCGTCTTGGTCATTGCACCTCTCAACGTGGGATTTCCATCTCCGTGTAATGAAGGGAGAAGACTCGTGTCGAGAAGTGCAGGGGCCAAAGTGCACCAGCGTTGAAAATTGACTGGGCTTTTCAAACTTCCACGTGGGTTGACTTAGTTTGTCGGGAACGCCGGATAAGATCTTGGCTGGCCTCGATAAGCCGTGGGCCGGTAACACAAACCACAGAAGGAGACAAACGAAAGAAGCGAAACAAAAATGGGTGGGTGCAGTCAGTAGTTGGAAGCTCCTATGGTGGGCCTCATATATAATTTCAGTGATATACCGTAAACTATTTATATAAAAAATAATAATATTTTTTTTTATTTTTTTATATTTGGCAGGTATATTTCAAAAATAATATGTTCTTGCATACAGATTCAATAAAAAATAATATAAACGATCACACTAATAATAAAAAATATTACTGATTAATATAAATTGTTATGTAGTTTCTAAAATTATTCTAATAAGATCATACTAATAAAAAATAATAAAAATTGATATAAAATTATGATAATAAAAAAATTATTTTGAGTAATAAGATTGTTAGTCAGTTTGGCAGCTATCTGGCCACGTCCCTTCCGTTGCTCTTATGCGACCATGGGCCTGGGGCGGCCGGAGTCTAATGGGACAGAGAGCTGGGCTTGGAGAGCGGAAGGCCGTAATTAATATAGGTAGTTGGGTTTCGCATCAAGCCCCGGCAACTCGTAGATATCCCTTCTTCATTGTTAATTTTGGCCAAATTTCTGATGTAGCTTTGGATGATGATCGAGGCAATTCACGGATTTGGAGTGAATCATTGGAATTCGCTAATACTTTTCCAGCTTCTTATTGGGTAATTTTGACAAGCTGGTGGGTACCACTACCCCATGTCTTCTATGTATTTATTATTTTTCCCTTAGAAAATCGTAATCGCTCTATTAAAATCTAGCAAGAAAAATTATGGCAAGATAAGGCTGACACGTCATGCAAGCGATATCCCGGCCCCGAAAGTTGATGCAATAATCGGCGGCATTTGTTCTAAGTACATGGTGGCCACGAAAATTCTAGAGATCAAGAGCTTTCAAAGCACAGTATAGATATATTGTCGCTAATCCATTCTTTCGCTAGAGCATGAAAGCAAGAGAATAGCGAATAATCAACATCGAGCACAGGAAGAGGGTAAGGGAATGGAAAACGATTCTTGATATCAAATTCAAATCAAATGAAAACAATAAGAGCGAACTACCTAAGGCTCAACCGGCTTGCACTCATTATGGGCCTCCTTAATGAGAACAATATATTAGGTGCGTTAATCAGCCTTTCTAGCTCAGCTTTTATGTTCCATTTTAGCAATTTACTGTTTGTTATTATGTTATTTTCAGCACAAGTAGCACTAACTGATCCAGGAGGATCATTGGATTTAATATGGATCATTTTGCCTGCTACGAGAAGGATTGGATAAGATTTACAAGCAAAATCCACTACATCGAGAAGCCAAATAAGATGCCCAACTTCTGGAGATTATAACTTTGTCCATTTGTTGCTTGAACGAGGTATACTTTTTTTAAAAAAAAATTGATAACTTTTCGATTTCATAATGTTGTTCTGCCTCCTAAAAAGTGTGTGCATCAAATGAGCATGGCCAAATTCCATCATTTGGATCCTAAAACGGCCCGATTAAGATTTTTTTTTTTCTTTTCATGAAAAACTCCGACCCGCATATCGTTTAATCCGAGAAGAATTAGATAGAGTGATAAAAATCCAAATAAAAATGGAAGTCGAGATCTATCTACCACAGAATTTTGGTTTTTTCATGATTGTTTTTAGTAGTTATATTTATTTCCAGAAAGTTTTGTCCTCTTTCAAGTAGAAGAGGAAATCAATCTGAATTATAAAAGGACGGACCTTACTAGTATAAATAAAACCTATGTATCTTATTTTATAATCCATTAATAAAAGAAAAGAAGATCTACAGTACCCTACTTTCATCAATTTTCTCTACTTTTCCTGGATTCTTAGTATTCATTTGGTTTGCAGAGAAAAAAATTCTTGCTAAAATATTTTTTCTGAGAAGATGATTTATGAAAATATAATACATAAGAAAATGGTTTAGCATGTTTAGTTGATCATGAAAAAGTGGCACATCCTAAAATGGCTTATATTTAGTTGAGTATCCACTTTTATAGAAAAATTGTATGAAATATCTATTATACCCCTAATAAAGAAAAAAAACCTTATCCACTGATTTGGATGGCTTAAGAATATTTTTGGGAAAAAATATCTCAATTTTCAACCGGTGAAAAAATAGCTTTTCTATGTCTCCTGTAGATTTTTTTTCATAAAACATAAGAATCTTATTTCCATGAGAATGCTACTTTTCTATCTATCTTGTTTAAAAACTCCAACCAAACAAGAGATATTTCTTTACTTTTGTGTTGACCACATTTTTCCTCTTTTTTTTGTGAACCAAACGAGTCCTTAAGAGATTCAAGTCGAGCAAATTAAAAGAATTACTTTTTTCTCTCCAATCGAATCAGTAATTATCCAAAAAAAATATTAAATAATTATTAAAAAATTATAAATACCAGCATATTCATTATTTAATTTCAATAATTTTTAGTACTTGTAAGATTATTAGCATTAATTAGTTTTATTGATTAAAAATAACATTAGCTATTGTTCTTAATTGTGCAATTATATAGATACAAATACTAGATCTTGAATTAATATCATAATGATATATTTTATATATATATATATATACACACACGCAACGATATGTATTTTTGGGGAATGCTTTGCACAATACAATATCTTAATGAATATTTGATGGGGAACCGTCTTTGGTTAACTTAAGAAAAAAAAAATCTAATCAAAACTCATTTCCTCGCAAAAAAAAAAACCCTCATCTCTCATTTATGGTCTACGATTGCTTTGGCCAAGAATCGAAATTTATTTTGACACGAGATAGCCAGGCAGATGAGAAGAAGGGCATTCACCCCTTCCGGAGGTTCGCTTGATTGTTACCTCCTTTATTGCTAATAATTTCTATAGGAAGGTGAGGTCGCGCTCGTGTGGACAACCACATTGATGCTGGCCTTTGTAGTCGTTGTCTATTATCTCTGGATACCTCCAAAATATTTTGGTGATTGATACAAGTAGCTGTATTTAGTCCAAAACTTGGTAGAGCAGGATAGTTTTCATAAATAAATATAAGAACTGATATTCGAAAATAATAATTAAAATTTATACCTATATTGGTTAGAATTTTGATATCCTGAAATCTTTCCATATTAATATATATATATATATATATATATATATATATATATATATATATATATATATATATATATATATATATATATATATATATATATATATATTTATCATAGTTTGTATTAGCCAATATAAAATAAAACTGTAGTTCAACTGCACGTATCAAGTCCAATGTAGCCTTATCCACAGTCTTTTGTTGCTAGCGCCAGCTCTTGGAGGGTAGTTGATACATGGCATCTTAATTATATCATGGTTATTGTGCTAAACTATAACAATCCACTGTTTGGGTTTGCCCCGATTAATTCTTGAGATTGGAGACCCCACCAATAGGTGATGTTCAAAATGAGATCCCACGCGCGATAGAACTGGCCAACGGAGGAAACAACATGGTTTTTTGCTCTGTGCTAGCTCTAGGGGTATAGATGAGCCGAGCAGCTCAAGTTCGATGTCGATCCAAACTCGACTCAATTCGACTATTATCAAATTTGAACCCAAATAGCAAGATATTTAGTTCGAAGATTTACAAATCTAATCGAGCATATATATATATATATATATATATATATATATATATATATATATATATATATATATATATATATATATATATATATATATATTAAAATTATAAAATATTAATTAAATTATTTAAAATATAATATTAGGTTATATATATATATTTAAACTATAACTAAGATCCGAATTTGAGCTCGAGTTTGAGTATAGCTCATACAAGCCGAGTTGAGTTAATTTTGAGTATTATTATTATCATCATTATTATCATCAAAGCGAGTTCGAATTTGAATATTAAAGCTTAACCAATTTTAAATAAAAATTAAGTTTGAATATTTTGACTCGAGTTTTCAGCTACTCAACTTGATTCGGCTTGATTGCCATTCTGCCATCGCCTCACTCAATTGGCTGTCGGCGGGCTCTAATTTCCATCCGGGCTGTATCACCATCATCCAACTGGAAGGTTTTAAAAAAATATTTAAATTTTGTGTGCACTGCATGCATATTTATTGTGGTGCATGCCGCCAATCACCGTGTTCGTTGGGCGCATTGGTTCCATTCAATAATATAATGCACTGCAGCGATTGGCGTGCATCAAGGTGGCGGTCAACCTGCACCCAATAATTTTTGCTGGTCCAGGCCCGGTCAATGAAATTTCCCCTCTCAGCTGACTCGCACGTGCCAGCCGAAGCCAGGGCGGTGCTGATATTGGACAGCGACACCATCACCTCTTCTCCGCTGCACACCTGTCCTTCTACCCGTATCCCGAATGATATTCGTATCACGTACTCCGAGATGGAATTCAACCAAAGCCCCGACAAAGTTTTGCGGCCACGAATATTTCCCGCGTCCGCCAAAACGCGGCCATGCGGATCGCCGCGTGGCAGAGACCACCAGCTGGCTTCCACCAAGTAGCTTCGCGATCCTGCCGCGGCCATCCTCCCGTACAAAACCTCTCCCCGCTCCTTCCAGCCTCTTCTTCAAACTTTCCCGCTTCCGGGTTCCGTCTTGCGAGAGGCGAGAGAGCGAGCGAAGGATGGAGAGCAACGAGGAGAGGAAGACGGAAGGATGGGAGACGCCGAAGAGGGTGGAGTGCCGGATACCGGCGGTGCTGCCGTGCCCGCCGCCGCCGAAGAAGAAGTCGCCGGCGGGGGCGTTCGGGAAGAGGAGGGATCCGCCCAAGAACGGCTACTTCCACCCGCCGGATCTGGAGGCGCTCTTTTCCCTCGCGCCCTGGAGGGAGGCGTCCTGCGCTTGATCCCGGGATCTGATCTGATCGGAAGAAAGACCGCTCGCGCCAAGAGACGGCGCTTTTCTGTAAACATTTCTGTTGTACCCTTGTTATCAGTACAAGATCAGGGCTTTTGCGGTTTCTCTCTCTGTCTCCGTATCTATTTGCAAGCGAATCAAATCTAACCTTTGTCTAACGTTAAATGCTGCTCCTGCCGCCGCTATATTGGTTTCTATGTTCTCTCTTTTTCTTCTTATTCGTCCATTGTAAAAAAAAGTTCCGGTCTGAATCTGGATCTGGGTGAAGGAAACGGGTCATTTGGGTATCCATTGGTACCTCCATGCTATCCATTAATTGTCTGCAATCTTGGTTTTTCCGTGGCCCGAAAGGAGAAACTCCGTGGTTAAATGGTATTCTATAACTCTTTTTGTTTGGAAAAGTTTGTTAACTGCAATGCTAGCTGTGTGCAAATCTTTTCAGGTGGTGGTCACGAAATTGAACGAAAGGGTATTCTCTGATGAACTATCGAGACATTTGGCATAATTACATAATTACATTATCTAATGGTATGGCGTTTTCTGTTGCTGTTGGATAGCTATGATCCCATGAGATAATGATGGAATGCTTGTAATTAAATTCTTCTCGAAGTTTATTTATCTGCAGATGTAATCTGATATGAATGTGCTCGCTTACTTAGGGACAATTTGTTGGAAAAGATGACGTGTTTACGCGGTAAAACAAACTGAATTGAGCCAGTACTCTGGGGGCATTACATGCACAGTACGTACTGATATTGAATTATATGATTGCTGGTAAACAGTCAATATCAAGCATGGTATAGAACAAGGATTGTATCGTTGATAAGTGTAAGCTTTGAAGACCTCTATAGACCATTTACGAGTGTTTCATGAATGATTGTAGCACAGTCAGAGCTTATGGATGCTTGCTGCATAAGCTTAGATATTAAGACAGAAACTATTTTAGAAAAGAAAATGAATCAGAGGTCATGACGACCCACGTCAACAGAACCTTTTGAAGGAGAGCTCAATCTGTCATTGGATGAACTTGACCAAGCTCTACATCAAAATGGCCAAACGAAGCCTAGCTTGAGTTGATAGCAGAGGCTAACAAAGGAATTTTGATTTTTTGGCGTCATTGGATGAACTTGACCAAGCTCTGAGTTGATAGCAGAGGCTAACAAAGGAATTTTGATTTTTTTGGTGTCATTGGATGAACTTGACCAAGAACAAAGCCTAGCTTAAGTTGATAGCAGAGGCTAACAAAGGAATTTTGATTTTTTGGTGTCATTGGATGAACTTGACCAACCTCTACATCAAAATGGCCAAACAAAGCCTAGCTTCACTTGATAGCAGAGGCTAACAAAGGAATTTTGATTTTTTTGGTGTCCCATGTACCTAGCATTTGCCATGCACGACTCATTGCGGGGACCAAGCATCGATGCTTGTGATCTAGAGATGTAAACGGACAGATGGGAGGCAAAATGGACCGTTCTACTCCAGCATGGAACCACCCAATTTCTGCCGAGCAAACCACAGAGCTGAGCAGGCCAGGCCTCGGTCCCGCTAAGAACCAGGCCGATCTCGGACCCCGTCGAAGGTCGAGTCAACCTCGGACCCTGCTAAAAGCCGAGCCAACCTTGGCCCGAGACCGAGCCAACCTCGCTCCTGTTAACCTTGATCCCGCAGGTCCTTAGAATGCATATTCAAACAAATCTGGAAAAATATCTCCCGAATCCTCTGCTCGTGAGATTGATCTCCATGATTCACGCCACCTCCAGCTAATGGCCAGATGATCACAACTCGACCCGAGACATCAGGTGACAGCCGAGACCCTCACCCTATAAAAAGAGAGTAGGGGAAGGCCCAAAGGGGGCATGAAAGGCACTCAGAGACTTTTCCTAAACTTTGGATCAACTCTAACTTAGCCATCGGAGGGACTTCACCGGAATCTCCGGCCAAGGCTTTGTGCCGGTACACCGGAGCGCAGGAGGTGGCTTCCTTTCTCCATCCCGGCCGGCAACTTCTTGGATTCCTCCGGCGTGGTCACCCTCAGGCCAAATTTCAACTCCAACACGGACTATGTCGGATTTGTTTTCTTCTTTTTTTTCTTAAAAAAAGGGGAGAAATGTATAACCTAACCGAATTTCATGAATAAAAATGACAATAGGGAGAATAAACACAGTTTCATTTTAATGGAATGAAGGGTAGTGGATTTCATCCGCCGTTTGCTATAAAAAAAAGGGAATAAATACAGAGAAGAGATAAACAGTTAAATAAGAAGCAAATAACCGGAGAAAGCTAATGAAACAGCAAAGGAAGAGAAGAGCTTATGGTGGCCATGCAGGTCAACAATTCTAGTTTTTCTGGATAGCGAAATTCACGTTAAAAGTTGTACAATTTTTTATCCCGATGATCAGCCGAAGAGATTCCACAAGACGGCTCAATGCTCGCCAAGTCTCCCTCCTTGCTTAGACCCTCTGAAATGGAGCCTCCTACCAATCACTGGCTGTTCCCAGATATAGAGCTGCTCTCTCTGTCCAAACAGGACCTAGAACTTCCAATGATTTAGATACCAAAAGCTAATTTACTGTTTCAAAAATTTATGCATGAAATTGCATGGCTTATGACATGAAGGAATTTTATCATATACAAATTGCAACCGAAATACTGTGCTTAGATGCGGCTTGTTACCTACCTAATAGTCATTAGCCATCTTTTACAAAGATAAAACAGCAAAATTTCTTGGAACAAGTTATTCCAGCACAAGCTTGACTAAACCTAGGCTATCATAGTTTGTAAGGAATTAGAAGCGTGATTGAGTGACTCCAAGGAAGAACATATGACATGATAGTGACGAGGAAGTTGAACAAGATAATAAATTGACATGGCACCAAGAGCCCTCGCCCACCCCATCAAAACGTCAGCTTAAAGCCTGTCACCTTTAGATCGTGCACCGGATCAGATATCCTTATCTCGGTGTATCCCAACATAAACCACCTGATAGTTGGAGTGCTTCTATGAAATGAACTGTTTATCGGCAAACATTCTTCCTCGAGAGCCACCAGAAATAGTAAAATAGAGGAACTTCTTACCAGTCAATATGGGAAGCCAGCAGAATGGCATCATATAATATAAGCAATTAGGTTTTTGTTTCTAATGATTAGGTGCTACGGTTGCTACCACCATTAGTTCTTGTAATTATTAGGGTTGGGTGGTCTCCCTTGATCACCAAGACTAATCAAATTCCCTCTGGAAGTTGGTGACTGCAGAGGTTTCACTGCAACAACCGCACCCTTCTAAGCTAAAATCCCAAACCAAAAGGGTATTCGGAAGATTACAAAGAGACCCTTTTACCATGCAGTAGAAGTAGTAATCACATCTCAGCAATAATTCTCTTCTTATGATGTACATATCACAAACTGAAGGGTCTTGTTCATCCATTCATTACCATTCATGCACCGGTTATAGTAAGATAATAGAGATATAGAAGAGGTATAGGCTATAGGACTCACCCATATTATGTCCACGCCATTATTACTCACGGCAGATGGTGGGTCATTGAGCTGCTGTTCATGTCATGAACTAGAGAGACCCCGGACTGGTGAAGGTTGTTTTGGTAATCTAACCTTGGTCACGTTAAAAAAACATTCTTTCTTTGTGAGCACTCTAAAGTTCTGCTTGACCCAACGCCGGAGATAACCGGTTAATGTTCGACGTATCTCACCTACTCAACCCAACATATCTCCTATATATTTGAACCACCAACATTCACGTACTGCTGTGCCAAAGTTAAGAGAACACATTCCCTACCAATCTATCCACTAGCAAGCCTTAAACGAGTAGCAAGGGATGGGTGTTGCTCTTCCTCATCCAGCATTCTGCATGAGAACTTTTCTTCTTGCCTTCAGCATTTTCGGAGTTTTCAGCAGGCACTACAAGGCATTTTAATTTTGATGTATGTGATGTAGCTAGTTTCAATTGTAGATCGGTCAACTATAGTTAAGCTAAGCTAATATAGCATAATTCAGTGTTTTATTTCACGACGATTTGGTTTTACAGATAAGGTTGCGGAACATGACACGATTGTGTCACACAAGGAGCATGGTGACGGTGAATGGGCAATTCCCAGGGCCTAAGACCGTCATAAGAGAAGGCGATCGGGTTGTTGTGAATGTGGTCAACCACGTACAAAATAATATCACCATACATTGGTATGAATTGCATATAAGCTTACATGAGTTAGAGCTGACGGTTTGTTTTTTTTTACTTACTTTGGTTTCATTGGGTTGATGAACCCTGAATGCATGAGTTAGAGATGACGAGTTGTTAATTTTAACTTACTTGGGTTTGATTTGGACCGATGAACACTGAAATGGCCGGACAGGCATGGCATCCGGCAATTCCGAAGTGGATGGGCCGATGGCCCAGCATACGTAACACAGTGCCCAATCCAGACAGGCCAGAGCTACGTGTACAGCTTCACAATAGTAGGCCAGAGAGGCACGCTTTGGTGGCACGCTCACCACTCTTGGCTGAGGGCCACAGTCTACGGATCCTTCGTCATCCTCCCCAAGCGTGGCATCCCTTACCCCTTCCCCAAACCCTATAAAGAAGTTCCCATTCTCTTTGGTAATGGCGTCCATCATATCAAAACCTGTCGATTAGATTTGTTTCTTTAGAATATGCTCATTTTTTTTTATTTGAAATCACAGGCGAATGGTTTAACGAAGACCCTGAGGCTATCATCGCCCAGGCCCTTCAGACCGGTGCAGGCCCAAATGTCTCCGAAGCTTACACAATTAACGGCCTGCCCGGTCCCTTGTACAATTGTTCCACTAAAGGTATTTTCCAGTTGGGGCTAAGATAAAAATCAAACCCATATCAGGCCATAAAAACCGGATCCTGCATCCAATGATAGATGAGAGAAGGCATGTTTTCATAAAGGCAAATGGGGTTGAGGATTGGATGGCCTCCTTCATGGCGGACCACTCAGAAGAGACCCTATGGGTTGGGAAGAGAAAGTTGCCCAAAGCTCTCCATGATGTATTGCCTTTTAATTTTTTTTGAATGCATCCAAGGCTGGCCCAAATTCACCCATTGCTATAACTGCCGAACAGTGGCCTGGACGTATTGGTAGTCGAGTTATAACGTCGAGCATGTTGCGACTTTGACAGATACGTTCAAGCTAAAGGTGAAGCCCGGAAAGGCGTACCTCCTCCGGCTGATCAACGCTGCGCTGAACGACGACCTCTTCTTCAGCATCGCCAACCTCTCCGTGACTGTCGTCGAGACCGACGCCAACTACGTGAAGCCCTTCGACACGGACATCATCCTCATCGGGCCAGGCGAGACCACCAACGTTCTCCTCCGCACCAAGCCCACCTCCCCAAATGCCACCTTCTTCATGGCTGCGAGGCCCTACAATACCGGTCTCGGCACCATCGACAACACCACCGTCGCCGGCCTCCTCGAGTACGATTCCTCTTCATCCACCTCCAGGAAAAAGCTCCCGCTCCTCAAACCAACCCTCCCGGCTATCAATGACACCGCCGCCGCTGCAAACTTCAGCAGCAAATTGCGCAGCCTGGCGAGCACGCAGTTTCCGGCCGATGTGCCCCGAACCGGGAGCTTCTACTTCACCGTCGGGCTCGGCACGAGCCCGTGCCCCAGGAACCAGACATGCCAAGGCCCCAACGGGACCAAGTTCGCCGCATCGATCAACAACGTCTCGTTTGCGTTCCCATCCATGGCTCTCCTCCAGGCCCATTACCTGGGGCAATCCAAGGGGGTCTACGCTGCCGACTTCCCCAGAAACCCTCCGTTCCCATTCAACTACACTGGGACTCCACCGAACAACACATTCGTGACCAACGGGACAAAGGTGGCGGTGCTGCCTTTCAACACGACCGTGGAGCTGGTCATGCAGGACACCAGCATCCAAGGGGCGGAGAGCCACCCCTTGCACCTCCACGGCAACAACTTCTACCCAACAAAGGACCCAACAAAGGACCCGGCCAAGTTCAACCTCCTGGACCCGGTCGAGAGGAACACCGTCGGAGTGCCGTCCGGCGGATGGGCGGCCATCCGATTCCGAGCTGATAACCCTGGTACGTCTAGGTTTAGCACTGATTTTTTGAGGAAATTTTTGCATCGATTAATTTTTCGATCGTTATATATGGACTATGCCATAGCTTGACTTAAAGCCGAGATTGACCGTGGACTTCTGCATGCATGCATGACAGGTGTGTGGCTCATGCACTGCCACTTCGACGTGCACCTGAGCTGGGGACTGAGGATGGCGTGGGTGGTGAACGACGGGCCGCTCCCTAGCCAGAAGCTACTACCTCCACCCTCCGATCTTCCAAAGTGCTGATCACATCGACCGCCGGATCTGGTCCGGGAGCTTTTGCTCAAGTTTTGGGGTTTAATTTATTCCTTTTGGTTTGCCAAATGATCAGGCCCATAGAAGGGGTTTGATTTGGGTGCGTTCGTTTTGTCGAGTCTCGATGAACAACATGCAGCCCGCAACGCGGCACCTTTTGCAAGTGCTGCGTTTTTGTTTGTTATGGTTTCGATTTCTTTTTGGGTGTTCTCCATCAATAAAAGATCAGTTCATGATCAATTTAATTCCTTAGTACTCACTCTTGATTCCCGGCTAACTGATCTTTTACAAGCTTACTTGGCATACAACACACTGTACTGTTGTAGTGCATGTATGGAAACTTTAGTTGGGAGACTTACTGTGACACGCATGTTGCTTTCATGTATCATGGAAATTATCTAATTAATATCGAGGTATCCTAGAAGTAACCAACAATCTAGGCCAAATCTTGTTCACCGTCACTCATGCGTCAGAAAATCTCATAGCTATATGAACACCTAAAACAACTTAATTTTGTCATACGGAAGGAGGATTCACGACCCCGACAAAAGGCATCATTTGGTTGGCCTTGATCACGTCGTCCCTCTTTTTTTGGAGAAAGGAAGTATAGGAAACGGACACGAAGAAAAGAATCCACTTACCTTGGCTAGCGATAGATTGGTCCCCTTGTTAGGCATTACAGATAAACAAATAAACCAACAAAGCTTGAAACACTATGGATTGTTTACTAGCTAGTTGCTTGGCGTTGCGGCTGGGGATAGTTTCTGGGATTAATTGTAGCAGCTGGGTAATTAATATATCTTTTAGAGTTTATTTATTACTATCATGGTGTCTTCAAGAGCTTCGAAGTTTATTTATTCTGGTTCTAACGTTTTTTTTGGAGTTCTTATGAAACTTGGGTGCTGCATTAAGTGTTCATGCAAGTGATCAGGGTCATAAATATTTGTCAATATAAAGGATTGCAATTATTCACTTGATGCATGCATGGTGGTCTTTTATATCGCATACACATTCCACAGAACTTATGTTTCTATTCTTCTATTTCGTTCTTTCTTTTCTTTGACCAGCTTAGATCTTCTAAAACGAATTACACATATGTGAGAAACAAACAAAGCGAGCTAGTCGCCCAAAGCCATTGGTGCCATAGATAAATAAGAACACATATGTGATCCCATGTCTTTTGAGAGTGATCAGTTTGTTCATTTAACTTGCCACCAGAATTAAAATCGCTATACTGCTTGAAGTTTTCTGCCTATAGGTCAGCAAGAGTTTAGTATTGTCATTGTCCTTTAGCAAGGACTAAATAATTAAGGTCTATATCCATCACATAACTAGCTTTCATGCATTCAAATCCCGAGCCATAGGCCGGCCGTAGCCAACTATCACATGGCAAAGTTATGGTAGAATCTTAGCACGCGAGTCTTCACCAATCCGTAGATGCCTTTGCACCATAATTGGCAATTGGGTGTTTTCTACGATAATATTTGTATGTAACCCATCAAATAATTGAGGTCCGCGCTCACCAGCATAAGCCATGTCTGTATCTTTTTGTGTTTCTTAATAAAGGCTGGCTTTTTTCTAGAAGAGCAGCAGCTTAAAGAAGCCCATTCAATGCACATGGCAGACAGTGGACTCATAGATTATTGACCATTCAAGCTTTTCATGGGTCAAAAATTAGGTCCTGTCCACTAGTTTCTAAAATATATCCAAACTTCATACTAGCTGCACATGAAAAGTTAATCAATCATATGTGATGGATTTGAATGGATGCTGAAGGTCGACACTCGAGCAAAATTTTATGAAAAAAATTATGAAAAATTCTAAATTATCCTATAAATATGGTGTATATGAACCAGGTGATATCCCAAAAGGATAACCAATAAGAATGCGCAAAAAGGCCGAAAGACAATACTTGGGACACGGAACGACAAATTATTTCCCAAGACATATAATTAGGGGATATCATCTATTGCTCCCTCATTTGTTGGGTGCTCAACAAAAAAACTATTAGTTATGCACGGACAAGCTATCTTAAATCTTCTGCAAGGTTAATGCATGCTAAAGTTAATGACTTAAAATTCTCATTTCTTAGACATTCAGAAAGAGAATACTAGCTAGCTAGAAAGATATCTAAATAATTTCACAACCTTCTTGGATTTTAGGAAATTCATACAGAGTCTTGGACCCTGAACGGATCCTACTGCCCTTAGCGACCGTTGACCACCGAGGTGGACTTCTGGTCCCACCAAGGCTGTCATTGACTGACACGTCAGCAACAATACGTCCATGCGAGGCCAGCTTAATTAGCAGTTTGATCGTTTGAAACTTCGGAACCATGCATGCAGCTCGATCCACGGGTGCATGGGCTTACATTGGACGGCTGCTGTTACGTGGAGGGGAGTTTGAAATCATGGGAACAGTGCATGTCCAAATACCACAGCCATATCTCAACACCTTAGACGTCATCCTGTCTGCTGTGTTTCTCTACGCTTTTCCTTGGAAAATAAAAGGTGCATGTTTTATATAATTTTCTTAAAATACCATCGCTGCCATTTTTGAGATGGGAGAAACTAGCAGTGGATTTCGTGGTTCTACGCAACACCTTGAGAATGATGCTAAATGTGGAAGTGACTCGTGAGATGGGGAAGCCCAAGGCGGGCCTTTTCTCTGGTCACGGACCAGCATCCTAATGGGACAAGCCTTGAAGCAAAAAGGAATGCCTCGTGGAACGTGTCCTTAAGGGTGTCTTGCAAGCTAACGTTTCCAGGTTAATTTCATATTGAGGTGTTCCATTGTTAATTTGTGTAGTGTCTCCATTGTTGGATTAGCTTGCTTCATTATAAAGCTTGTGATGAACATCCTTCCATCCGCACCTTGAACTGGTTGGTATATATAAGATTTTGCAGCTCCATCTATGTCGAATGAATGAGAACTTATGCGGCCAAATTTCTCAAACTTTTACACCCAAATGAATTTTCGAGTATGATATCAAAAGTTTGCTAATATTTGAGCTGTTTATTGGATATGGAAGTGGAGCATATATAGGTCATATTCCGTAACTCTCTCAATCATAATATACATAAGTGCCCCATGCTCAAACCGGATCACAAGGACAAACACTCTGTGCTGTTCTTGACATTGATCAAAGACTCCATCCTCCCATCAGGTGATTATATATATTTAGATCCTAGGTTGCGTACAAGCGACGGACTTAAACCAGCAAATGGTAACATCTTTATTACGAAACCGAGAACACGGCCAAGTTGGAGGGATTTCGTATGGGCACCACAAAGCGTTATGACCATAACGTGTATCACACCATCATCTACAACATCGCCCACACCCCATCCTAACGGTCCAATCTATATCGATTTATATATTTTATAGGCTTCGTCTGATATACTGACGTTGAAGTTCTTTTGGCCACGCCATGTACGTGGTTTGAGCTTTTTTGATTACTCTGTGGGTAAGCCCCCTCCCTGGTCTCTGTGCTCTGCTGCAGTGCGCCGCTGTGGCCAGGGTGGCCTGCCAGGCTGCCATGGCCACCCATATATCGAGGACACACACATCAACAGTAGAAAAAGCGCAGGCAACAAATTGTGGGAGATTCAGCGCTCGCAGCATCACTTCTTTTTCTCTCTAGGACGAGAGATAACAGTAGAAACAAGTCATCTACAGTGCCTTCCATTTTAAGTTTTGTCATAGTTTTTCGCCTCGGCCTCTGGGAATTGCCGATTGGATCTTTTGTTTATTTCTCTCTCTATCTCTCTTCCCTGACGCCAGCCTCTGATCCTTTTGAAAATAGATTTCCTTTTAGAAAGCAAACAAAAGAGAGGTGGGTGCCCGGCTCCATTTTCTCTATAAGGGCCTCCCACCACCCCACAGTCGCCTCACCCACACAAAACCAACTCGCTCTGCCGTGTCTTCTCTTGTTCTCTCTTGTTTTGATATCTTTCTTTCTTCCTTGTTTTCCTTTTCTTGTCTCTACATTTACTCCACTCATCATATATCACCATATATAAAAGCTAGAAAACGAGAAGAAAGCTTGGGATGGAGGTTTACATGGATGACAAGTGGAAGCTCTCGAAGAAGGGGAGCAGGAGGGGGCCGGTGGGAGAGGGCAGTAGGCCTCTGTTTATGGGGTCGGCGAGCAAGGCGGAGGGGAGGAGGACGTCGCTCCCCCTGTCGAGCCGGTGCGCGAGGTTGGTGAAGGAGCAGAGAGCCAGGTTCTACATCATGCGCCGCTGCGTCACCATGCTCATCTGCTGGCGAGACTACCCCTGATCCGCCTCTTGTTTTCTTTCTTTCTTTTCTTTCTGGGAGACGGACTTCTTGGCCGTCCAGGGAGGAAAGGTAGCCTAGGAATATAACCAAAAAAAGAGGCAGAGATGAAAAGAGATCAGATGGCTCTGTTTCTTCTTTGCTTTTCTGTTTATATGTCTCCTATGGTGGCTATGTATTTTTGAAATTTTGGCTAGCCCTCCTCTTCTTTGTGCTGTTGAGTTGATGCAATGAGTACCAGCCACTTCCATCTGATCTTCTGAGACACAACTAGATTTTGGCATCCATGACACATTTGGGCAAAAGATGCTTCTGGTTGCCCTGTAATTTTTGATGTCAAAGTTTCTGATGCTGTAGTTTTTCTGATGCTGGTTGCACTTCTGTTCTCTGATTACAATATCTGATCTCTCGTTCTGCAGATATATAGTACTCTTCTTTTTAACAAAATATTCGTCGTATGAGTTAATTTGTAAATCAGTATAAAGGCTTCGAGTTGGATATCGGCACCACAGCGTGGTAGCCTTCTCCCAACCAGGCTCCATAGGCGTTTTTTCGGACATATAGCCCGCAATCAAGGGATCACTTGTACCGGTAAATGGGTGTTTCCATATGTACCAAAAAAAAAACAAAAATCTACATCCATATATGGACTTCTCTCTGTCTATTCCATTCGTGTGGATCATTAAATCTTGTTGTTATAGTTTGTACAATTTTCTACACTCCTCTCTGTCTTGACTTTCTTGAATTAGCAAGACTGAAAGCTTGACATTATGTTTTTCAATCCATATAGAGGTTATCACGAGCATGCTCGGATACGTTTGTTATATTAAGAGGCATTACCATGTTATCTATGGGTTTTTTTTCCCCGCATAAATATCCTCCTATTGCTATCTCGCCACATCTCATAGAAGACAACCATTACCAACTAAAAGAAGTCACTCCCTCTTTACATCCACAACCAGAATTTATATTGGTTCATATGCTCTTTGTTAATGGGTAACGTAAGAAAGGACGGTCTGACAGTCTCAGTATCAAATCACACAAACATGCGAACAAATCTTACTTGCCAGCCTTTCCTGAGGAGTAGATCCTTAGTATAAAGATGTTTCTTCAATGCTTAGAACCAGATATTCCAAACTTTATCTTCTTGAGGGCAGTCACCTTTCGATAGTGCCATAGAGTAAGGGCAATGAAGTTCTTCGTTGTTCATGAATTTTTAAGAGGACAATAGAATTTATCAAAGGGTTTCCAAAGAGATCGGCCTGCCACCCTCGAAGGTTACAATAATGGAACTGAGCAAATCCATGGGTAAACTGAGTTTTTGGTTCACCTCCAGATCTAGCAATCTTTTAAGATTAATGCACCATTTCAATTCTCTCCATCTCCATCTTGATGCCACCGCGATATTTTTCTTAAAATTTGATATGCTTGCTGATGGAGAAAATATTGGCCATCTTCAGCTTGGCTTAGACCGACTTCGGTATTAACTAAGATGAATAATTTTGGTAAAAACCGAGGTGCTACTCTGCCCGTGTTAATAAATATCAGCAGCTGTGGAGATATCGCACTTAATACATGATTGGCGTGATTGCCGCTGCGTGCTGCTCGCACGGGACGGTTACTACATTATAAATATGGTGCCGACCGCTACCATACAGTCAAGGCACGTCGCGCCAAATTAAGTAATGGATCTGTATCCTATCCTATATAAAAAGGTAGCCTGAAAATTCTAAAAAAATCTTATTTTTTTGGAGACCCTTCTTTACAAATTTTCTCCCTTCTATACTGTTGCTCTATTTTTCTGACTTAGGCATCGAAGGATCCCCTGCCGAAAACCTTCCGGCAAGCAGACTTCTTGCAAGTTGGCCTCAGCGGTGATCAATTTTTTCATACCTCAGCCACACTCGATCTCATTTCACTTCAATTCCAACCAACCTCGGAGCGCGTTCAGCAGCTACCGACCTCGGCTCAGAATTTAGCAGCAACACTCACTATTAAAGTAATATAATTACATAAAGTTTTCAAAATAATTTCCTCCTATTATAATATTCTCTTTGATGTTGTGCATAGCTTTTCGGATTAATGATAGGTTGGTCTTCATAGCTGCAGCAGCTGCAAGATCAAAGAGAATGTTAGAATAGGTTGGTCTTATCGTTACCATATAGTTAAGGCACGTTGTTTTAAATTAGGTAATAGATCCGTATTCTATCCTATATAAATAGGTAGCCCAAGGATCCTTGAAAAATAGCAATACATCTTATTTTGTCATCATATCTTATACTTTCGTTTCTGCTGAGTTTGTTGTTACTGCCTTTAAATATATCTTTTTTCAATGCTGCTTGCTTTATGTGCAGATTCCTACATATATAGATGTGATATATACTCCATCCATATAATATTTTCCAGAGTTCTTGTAAAATATGCCTCCATCTATGTTGCTGCATTTCCATCCCTGAATCTGAAAATCCCAGTGAAGTGAACTATTACCTCTTCTGTAATCTGAGAATGTTTTATAATTTGATGCCAGTGGCTTGGAGTTGGGTTTCAATACATTTTGTAGGGTATTTTTCTGTATGCTGTTTTTCCACAAATAATTTCTTTTAGTCAGCTTGCGTGCTTGACTGCAAATTAATACTGATCAAGCTGTCTGACCATAGTTATGCATCTTCTCTATGATCTGATCAATTATCATCAAGATCTTCATCATGTTGATCCTTTTATGAACATTGAAATCCTATTTGGCCTCCATGTATTAGAGACCAAAAATTAATCATGACCTTTGAGGATCCTGGGTTCATTAGAGTCTTACTGATATCAAGGATCCAGAATGCCATATTTGCGGCCCAAAGTTTAACAATAACATTCTTTTGAGCACTGGAACTCTTCATATTTTACAAATTTCTGAGAAGCCAGGATGGGTACGTTGGATTTGTTTGAGCTAGGGATTTGTCTGCATGTCAGATCCACATTCATAGCAAACTAAAAGTTCTGGAATCATTTTGAGTACACTAGATGGCCTTCTCGAGGCTGTAAATTATGGTGGCACACTTTCCTCATCATACGAAGATTTTTGATTAACTGTGAGTCTGCTAATAAGGGAGGAAGGTCATTCTCAGTTTTTTGGCCACTTTTGCCATTTTCTTATTTGTTCTTTGCTAAGCAACTAAAAATCTTTCTTACTTGATCTTGGCAGTTCATTATGAAGGCACCCTAACACTGGTGAAGTTTTTGATAGTACATATAAAGAATACTTTTTTCTTATTTGAGCTTGGGAAGGGCAGTGTTATCAAGGCTTGGGATATAGCAATAAGAACTATGATGGGAAACTATATAGATTAATGAGGTTCTCCTCATTTTTATGGGAGGTATTTAGCTATATGGTCATCTATTAATTGGATTGTTCAAGGTTCGAGAAGTTGCAAAAATTGCTTGCTAGCCAGACTATGCTTATGGAAGTGCTGGTTCTCCTATATATATGCCACAAAAGTAATGTCCATGTTTTTTCTTCAGGCTCACAAGTCCCAACCCTTTGGTACTGCTTTTTTATTGCTAGCAACTCATGAACTAAAAACCTAATTAGTAGCATTTGGGAGGTGCAGTGCGAGTCTGATCTTTGAGGTGGAGTTGGTGGCTTGCAGACTGCGAAAAGGTGCCAAGTCTTGGTAGTGTTTCAGATGAAAAGGCCAGGCTGGAGTGAAACTGTCCTTTCCTGCTGCACCAATCTCTGCTCAAAATCTGGAATTGCCTTGCTATGTCATGAGCTCAATTAGCCACCCAATTTATTAAAGGCATTGTGGAAAAGTTGACTGGCTAAACTGGAAACTACGTGCATATTTAACCTGCTTATCAGTTTGCATCAACTTCAATAATTCCAGTCTCACTAGAATACTTGTAATAACAAATCTTTGGGCCATCCCGATAATTATATACATGCTAATCCGATGCCCACCCCGCCTCATATTATGCCGGAATGGTATTTTCTACTGATCCATGCCATTCTTCGTAGTATATTTGACAAATCGGGAGGTGTAACCGCAATAGCTCCAGTTTTTATATCTTCCTTGGCTTTACCTTTTTTTTTAAGTTTGTATGTGCGTAGTTCAAGTTTTCGCCCCATTCACCAAAGAATATTTTGGTTGCTTTTGGGGATCACTTATTACTAGGTTCGATCGGATGTCAACTTGTGGAGGCACTATTTGTAATTATTGGAAAAATTCCTTCTTTCTTTTTGTTCTTGTTTTTTGCCGTAAGGCCCATTCTGGGACGGGTTGGAAGAGCGGATACATCCTTGCTGCTCCAATTATATTACTGAGGTTACATCCCATATGAGCAGAGAGGCACATACCTCTCAACAATAGGCCTACAATGTGAATCCCCATGAAACCCAATCATATTTTAATTTTCGATATCCATGACATAATGGTAAACGACTGAAGGGTCTTAGTTACGCTCTTTTCAGTAAGATTGTTCTGCAGCCAGGCGCGTGAACTTTCATCAGTGGCCTTAAAAGCGGCAAAGAATGGGTTTTTTGTATTCTTTTATGCATTTTAGAAGGCATTTGTACCTTAATATAAGAGTAGCTAATGATGCTGGTCTATGACAATATTTATCTCGATCAGGGAATCAAGGAAGCAGAGGGAAATGGCTGCTGCGTTCAAAGAGGAAAAGAAGAGACGAGGCAAAGGCTGCAGCTGCGGCCTTTATTTGAACCAAGTTAGAAGCAAAGAAGCACCAGGGGACCCCATTTCTTGCTCTGTTTACTCTCCTCTGATTTAGCAGGATGTACTTCCTTTTGATTTAGTAGAAATGGATTGCCGTTTTACCAAAAAAAGAAAAAAGAAGCACCAGGGGAAGGGCAAGGGAAAAGCAAGATAATGTTTTTGTCGTATGCTTCACTGACAAAGTTGGATACAGAGATGAATCCACGAAACATACCTGGATCCAAAAGTTTAAGAACATAAACATGTCTGGTGCCCCTTGAAGTTTGTAAAGCTTTCGTGCCATTCGTCTGAAAATATTGCAACAAGGTAAAGATCAAGCAAAACCACTGTCATCACATATACAGGCCTTGCTCTCCTGATAAATTTTATTTGAGGGTAAAATGGGCAACTTGCTAACTACTTTCTACAATAAAATATACAATGACTGCTAGAGCAGTAACCTTTCCTTGCACACGATCATGCGCGAAAACAGTAGATAGTGACAGCTTATTAGCATCAGAGACGATACCTAGCATCATTGGCGCTGAAATGTGTGAATTTGTTGTGCAGCCTCCAGATTATGTCCGCTACTACATGGATATTAACAGCAACATTGCTTGCTTTCTTGAATTGGGGGCTGGCAAACCTCACTGCAGGATTGGATGGCAGAAGTCAAGACCAAGCTGTTTCAAGTACAGTAGAGCATGGAGTTTTAGGGTTTCCAACTCTGTGATCAATTAAGGAGACGTTGAGAAAAAGGCGAAAGAGATGAGGCCTTTTGTTCCAAAAGTCACTGCTTTCTTGAGGGTAAGAAAACTTATGACCGTCTCAGGGTCTCCGTGAGCCGAGGGTAACAAGACCAAAGAGGCACGTGGTGAGGGACGAGACATCTCTCGTCTAAGCCAAGAATACGCCTCTATAAAGGTTGTACATCTTGCCAACGTAGTAGAATTATAAAAGTGATGCAGAAAAAAAAAAAAAAGAACGGAAAATATCATATCAATTCCTGGGTTGCAATTCAATTCTGAATCCCCCACGCCCGCCGGGCACTCCCTCCCTGTGAATAATTCCGTGCAGAACTTGGTTTGTTGCACGCCAAATTGTGTCTTGGCTTTGCGCAGCAATATTACATGTCAGAACGAGAATGTCAGATTCTAATGCCTGCATTCATTGGTGACCACCGTGGAGCAGGGGAGGATGGTGGGGTTTGTGAGGTTCCATATCAGAATACATCACCGCAAGGCAGCATATAATTTAACATTATATTACACTGGACTATTAAAGTTTATTCATAACATTAGCTTCTTCCAAACCCTTGAATACTCCCCCATCAAAGAATGTTCCATCTACTTGCCCCTATTTATAGAACACCCACAAAAGTAACTTGAAGCCAGCACGTCGGACCCAAAAAAAGGTACCGCAAGCACACTTCATGAGCGTAACCGGCACTCGCAAGTGAGGCTCGGCCACGGAAATTTATGCGGTGTCCATCTCCTATTAACAAATTACTTTGTCCTTTGCCACCTGATAGATACATCATGTTAGTGCTGTAAATATTGGAAGGTCAAATGCAGTGCGAAAGAGACCAGAGCCTTTGTAGTTTACAGGGCAGAACCAACAATAGATGTTAGGCCCTAGTGCCTGCAGGCAAAGTTGATTTTTAAGTCACTGGATGGTGTTAATGGCCAAATTTCAGATATCCACAGGCATGATCTCCCATGCTGCCGCCCCAGAGCTGGTATCTATATAAACAAGCAAGCATGAAATATACTTGTTGTCTACTATAGAAACAAGAGACAAAATTTGCAGACCAACCATGGCTACCTTCTAAAACTTATGCCTTCAGTTGGAACCATGATAAACTTATAGCTCAAAATACAGAATGCCTTGAAAGCTAAGTACCCTGAACTGAGAGCATGTGGAGGAGTAATGATGCAGAACCCCTAAAAAGGTCCACATAAAAAGTGTCCGGCCTCTTCTCAAATGTGAACTTCATGGAACCACATAATAAAATAGATGCTGAGAAACAGTAACATAAATATACAATTGAAATAATGCTGAGATTGAGAGTAGCAATGCAATGCCCAAGTTAGGGCAAGCAAGGATTAATAGGACTGAATATATCAATGCTGACTATCACCATAAAAACAGACATCTGACAAATTTAACTTTAAAAAAGGTAGAAGTCTTTATGATGACAACTAAGAGTAAGCAAGGGCAATGTCAGATGGTTTCAGATGAATGGCGTGTCACAGAACAGCACAAGCAGTTAACATTAATATAAAGTTCCCCACTCGCAATGGGAAAGGAAGAATAACAAAGCAAAACAAGAAATGCTAAAACAAAGATTACAAACATTTCTAGAGGAGCAAGTTTCAATTGACTGCCATCTTTAGAAAAGGATGGATGTTTCAGCAAGACATCAGCAATCGATGCCAGGATTCTGTCAAGGCAAGTATCAAGGGTATGATAATTCTTCTGACGAGAACCGCATAAAATTGATCAACCCACAAGCCACAGTTTAATGGGATTATTGATTTTCATGCCTTGGTAGATCATTATATAAAGACAAGTTTTACCATCCATGGTTTCAATATGAAAAACAGGTGTGATCATTTTGGTTATGACTGGACTGAACAAACATGACCTTGAACTCAATTTTTACCACAACAAATAATGATTGTCTTGGTCCTCAATGGCATGCATTTTGATCACAAACTACAAAACAACAGACAAAGAAAAGAAGAGAGAGAAACTTTTCTTACTGAAACAAGGTTTTCATAGACACCAAGATCATATGGATGTCTGTACATATTTCCTACTTTTTCTGCTAGCCACATTGCTCTGACTCCTTCATGGTACTGTAGAAAAAAAAAGACAGCAAATTTTCTAAACATTTTATTCCAAAATCAAGTACTTAGCTAACTATGGAATTTTTCTCAAACCTCAATTGTGGTCTTGTTCTGCAAGATAAGGTAAATATGCCAACCCAACAGGATGCTTAGCGCCAAAGTTAAGGGACACAGAATAACTCCAGCAATGAGCTGTCAAATTGATAACTTCTGGAAGTCAATAACACGCTCAAGGAATGATGATATCAAGGTTAAGTCACTTCTCTTCACTATTTTTTCTTTTGAGGAAAGTTACTCACATATGTTATTTTATTAGAGTTAGTACTGTGCACCTGATCCTTCTGTGTATCACGAGTAAAATTTCCGACAAGAAGAACCTGAAATAATGTTGTAATTCTTTTTCTGCCACATTATAAACTTCCAGGTCACCAATTAACTACATGTAACTGAAATATACCATCAAGTAGATAGGCAATCACGCCATACAGCACAAAAATAATGAAGACCTTATAGTTTTCATGCCCCACACAATTGTTTATCCAGATGCAGTGGTGATCCTGCAGGCATTCCAGGGCCATAACAAATACCGAGAAAAGTTTTCTGAAAAAGAAAATACAAGTCATCATACATACCATTCTCAAAATACATCTTTTGCAAACACGACAGTGATGCATATGGGGAGGCTTATCCTAAGAACACTTCTGGCAATACCTCAGATCTCCACCCTGAATGATTACAGTAACAATCAAAAAACATATGGGAGAATTAGAGGCTAATAACAGAATAAGGTTTCTCATGCTATGATCATCAATGTCATACAATTAGCTCACGCAAGTTACAACATCATAAAATGTTGTTTTCAACAAAAAAATTATAAGACAGATCACCATAGAATGTCCTGCAGCACTAGTTAACCCAAGCTAAACCGTACAAGAGCAAAATATCAGTCGCACAACTGTACCTATAAATATGCTATCGCAACCAGTGATTAATATAAAGCAAGGTGAGCAGTTACTTGTTAATCCCAATACAATATTTAATGACCCAAAGAAACAAAGAATTCATATTAGATGAACTGGGGGTCAATTGCATCAACAAACATGATGAAGAGCACCATCAAATTGCTACAGGAATTAGGATCAGAACTTGCTAGGCATAAACATGGACCTACAACATCTCAAGCACACATATAATATGAACTGGACATAGAGAATGTGACTTACAGAAGCCAGTGATACCAATATGGAAAGATAGTACAGAATTAATATAGAAGAAGAAGGTGGGAAATACCTTATGAATGCAGGCATTTTAGGAAATGCAACCAGAAAGCATGAATACCCTAAACCCATGCAAGTGTAATTATGACTTGAGAAAAAACATTGAGATATACGTGTAAATCAAAAAACAAGTAACTATTTTGATGATACAAACACAAAAAAATAGATTCTTTTATTCCAGTTCCTTTTAATTTTTACTTTTGAAGCCAACTGACCTTACCCATAAAAGAAGAAGATTAATAATAAATTTAATAATATATGCCTTTGCTTTTCTTTCAATAATATGAGGTCCTTGGGCTAAATACGAAGAAAGGCCACCCGCATTGCCTCAACCCTCAAGGTCAAGCAAATATCTGGGTGGATCCTTTCGAGAATCCCATAAACCAGCGCATCTTAACTCTTTTTCTGACTCTATTGCCGAACTAGCTGTCCATGTGTCAAGCTCTATTGTTTCCTGAAGCCAAGCAAATTCATGGGACTCAAAACTCAAACATCCTGCATGAGGAGGGTGCCAGACTATTAGGCTAAATCCTAACTGTTTACATGTGCTACCTATATTGTTAGTTGAGTCCTAACTGATTACACACGCCACATGCATCTTAGAAACATACCAACAATTTAAATCCTCAACTCATTTTGTCGCTTCATAAACATTACAATCCATTTGTTATTGTCTTTCCCCAAAATTTTCCAAATAAGAGTCACATTTCCAACTGTCTCTAAAGAACCACTGAGATTAACTATAGATTACATACTAAGAATGGTTTGAAAATTCAGTGCCTTCACTAAACCAAGAAATGAACACCTGCCTAAGAGGATAAGATGAGACCGAACAATAGGAGTCTAGATGCCTAAAACCCTGGAAAATGCTAAGGCAATTAAGCGGTTAGGTTGCCTATGCACTTGGTCGAGACTGTTCAGGCAACTTTCTATGGCAACCTTGATCTCAACGACTTATACAATGACAAATAAGGAATGATTGCAACACATTGTTAGATTAGTAGAGGGAAAGATTGAGAGATTTTATTGAAGAAATTGGTGGAAGTTATATAATAACCAGATGAATTAACCTTAGGTATGCAATAAGCACAAATATATCATTAGTTAATAACAAGGACAATCCCGTTAACAAATGGCATAGGGAAATTTGTTGATATTTTTCTATCGAAAGATTTGCTAATAAGAATCCTTGGGAGAAAGGTTCGTCGTCTCGGTACTAGACCCCATACCGATGCCATACTAGCATCGTGTCGATATAGTACGATATAGAGTTCTTTTAACGTATCGAATATCAATACGCCACCCATACCAGATACGGATACCAAACCGGTATGGTATGGTACGCCTCCGTACCGTCCGATTTGGGCTGGTATAGTGAACTATGATTAATATTGTTCTATCCAAATAAACCACCTTGAACATTCTATATGGATACTAGTTCTGGAATAGGCAGAAAATTTTCAATTACTCAAGCTACCGCACCCAAAAGGGACAGTAAGGCTTACTACCTCCGCCAATTATGTTTTGCCAATTTAGAATAAGATAAACACCAGAGGATCTTTTCTTTTTGAATAAAAAATGTTCCATCAAACACTAGCAGGGGTACATTATTCACGAAAGAAGTTAGGTGTTGAACATACTGAGCATAACAAACAAGGGAATGGAGAAAGAGCATTTAGCTGATAAAAGACACAAGTAGCTAAAACTTAGGCAAGCAATTCCAAAACAGTTCTTTAAATATAACAATCAAAAAGGGAAAAAAAGTTGATATAATTCAAAAATAACATTTTTCCTCCACCATCTTTCCCTGATCTAAACAACTTGATTCCTATAATCAACTAGTGTTCAATCAAATTGTTCTACACAGACTATTCTGTTTTTCTTGATAAGGATCTCAATTTTCAATCAGTGCATGCATGTTTCTATAATGCATCTGAAGTGTTTTAGCATCAATACATCCAATCATTTACTCTTGGTTAATCTCTTATACTTCTAGAAGGAATTTATTCATTTTCAGGGGGAAACACGGTGGAAAGGAATGTGTTGTTATGCTGACAAAACAGGAGTGCCATCAAAAACAGAGTTGAGTTTTAGTTCCGCACATATAAATGCCCCTTTATTGATCACGTCCAATTGATTTCATACAACATAAAATGGTAAACACGCAGAGCTCTCAATTACCAAAAACAGCGATTCCCATCTACCAACAGGGTAGCTATTGAATCAGGTCAGATGAACATCACTCAACTCGAAATGGTAAAATGCAAAGCTCCCGACTACCAAAGACTGCAATTCAGATCTATCAATAAGGACTTCAATAATAGTTTATTTCAATCAAAATCCCTATAAAAGAAAAGGGCACACTTCTGTCTAATGATCCGACGGAACTGCACCAATCATGCAGAATCCCTCAAAGTGCAAAAAATCAACTCTATTTACAAGCAAAAAAAAGGTAAAAAAAAAGGAACCCAGTTTCCTTATCAAAGGATCTCCAAGATTATCAAAAAGGGCATCATCTTTATATCTCAGTTAGGCACAAATCCATAAAGGGAAAAAAAACTCAAACGTGACCAGAATAAGGACAAAATTATTGCAAGAAAATCGAATCTTACGCGAGGGCTAGCAGTAATATCATCAGCATTCGTACCTTCCGCTTGATTTCATGGATCGGGTTCTCGGCGTCCTCCATGTCCGGCAAGAACGACGGCGGCACGCGGCCCGGATCCCTGAATACGGCGAGTAAATAGTAGAGGAAGACGGAGGCGTTCCCCAGCCCCGCCGCGGTCCAGAGCCCCACCACTCATCGATCACCACGAAGACGGTCGCGTAGTAGACGAAGAAGACGGTCGCGAGCACAAGGATGACGGGAAGCGTGACGTATCCCCGGCGGCTCATGTCGACGGCGATGACGTCCCTCCTCTCCCCTCCGGATCGATCCAGATGCGGCTAGGGTTCCGTTCGTGTTCTTGGAACTAGGGTTAGAGAGGGTATAAGGGCTCCCTCGTCGGCGTGGTCGCCTGCCGAGGGAAATTGGAGGAAAACGCCATCGGGTCTGCCGGGTGGCGGAGGAGCCGGCGTCGTGTAACGGCGACGGCGCCTCCACCTTTTCCCCAGAAGGCGACGGAGGGAGGAGGGAAAGAGGGGAGATGAGGCCAAAAACGGTAGCGGAGAAGAGGCGTTGCTTGCCCGGTGGCCGTTCTCATTTCTAGCGGCAACAATGTCGACAGGGAGCGCGGAGGCTAAAACTCCCCTTTGTCTAATTGCCTTTTATCATGGATAACTCCGTGACATTAATAGTTTAATACTATCTGTTTATTTATTTGTTTTGTAATTTTTATAAATCCGATTTTGGGTTTTTCTTCCTAAAAATGTGTTTTTTTTTATAATTTAACAAATTGGGTTTCTCAATGGGAAATAACGAAATTTGGACTTCAGATGCCATTAATTTTCAAAAAAAAACTGTGGACATGCTCACTTTTATGTCTGAATGAAGAACGTCCAGGAGTGTCCAAATTCCTTTGAGTCATGGTTTAAAAAATCAGCCATGCTATTCAGCAGCTTAGCCAATTTGATGTCTTGATCATGAAATTGTACTTTAAATTAAATAAGAACATATATGGTTATGAATAAGAAGAGGCTAAAAATTGGAAGAGAGCCCAAAAATATGTTTCAATGCAAATGTTTTTTTTTTTAAAAAAAAAAGCTTGGGTAGCTCAGAAAAAAATTAGAGGTGGGATGTACGCTAGATCAAAAATTTATGAACTTGAATCCAATTTGTTTATTAGATGGGTCAAAAATTTATATTCAAACTTGATTATTTTATTAAAGATATAATTCGATCAACAGGTTGAAATAAGGTAAATATATTAAGCCGTTAGCATTGCCATCTTTGAAGTGACACTGTAATTTGTGCCATTAAACGAGGCAAAATGCACGGTGCAAGATACTTGAATGAACTTTTGTAGTGACTTTTCTGAATAACCATATCCATATCGTTACTCTTATCCAAAATCGAACTTCATTTGCCTTCTTGGTATGCTGCATGTATTTTTCTTTTTCATTGTAATGATATATAATATAGTACATATACTATATTGCGAGAGGATACAATAATGCTGCTGATTTGGAGCTTGGTTAGGTTGCCCACCACGTCAACTTGAGCGCAGGGTTAAGATTTATGAAAGCAGGCTTAGATGAAGCGACAAGATAAGCCCATGCAAGCCCTTTGGAACTTTGGGCCGAGTTTGTGAAATAGGAACCCATCCTATGGCGCTGTGTTTGATTTGTAAAATGGAGGCTTCAATTGTGCTGGGCCTATTATTATTCTCTGATGCACCATTCTGCAATTTTTGTACATAATAGATCACACACAAACATCAAAATGGATCTCCACGGCGCTGGATACTATCAGAATAATAGATAGATAGATACATGTTCCAAGTATTAGATATACATCCATTTGTAACGAGAAGTGTTGCCGTTTCTCGATGCCGACGCCTATATCTGATGCACCCACAGCCATGCCATTCCTCGCTGTCGACTCCACCAGATCTCGACCGTGAGATTGAAAATTGACAACTTTAAAGTCACCCACAGCCAAGGAGCGCCAGCCTTTCCGTCCGGGGAACACACAAAATCCCATGCAACATGTCACATGTCGGAGAATTAAAGAGAGTGGTCCATCCGTCACAGGACCACACCGAGCCTCTGGCTCGCGAGGTCGCATCGGACCGGCGCGAACCCGAGCCGGCCGTTTTCCAGATCGTACTCGACCCACACGTTCTGCTGGTGGTGGTGCCCTATAACGAACGCCGAGAGCGGCACCAAGTCGGAGTTCCCGAACGTTAAGCACCACACGCCGTCCCCTCCTCGCACCTCTCCGGCCACCCGGTAGAGCAGCCGCTCGCCGGAGACCTCCACCTCAGCCCCCCGGAACATCAGCACCACTGCCGGCACCCGTGGGAGTGGCCGCCGCTCCGGCACCCGGAAGCAGGCGTCGAAGGCCCCCTGGAACACGAAGCTGGGCTCGTCCAGGGGGGTGAGAACTCCTTTGGTCTGCCGTAAAAATTCGATTTTCAAGGCGTCGTAGGCCGCACCGAGGAGGAAGGTGAACTGGGTGCCGGAGTCCACCATGGTCTGGCCGGCGCCGGTGTGGTCCGGGACGAGGACGGATTTGGGGATGGGGAGGAGGACGGTGCCGACGCGGATGCCCTCCAATTGGACGGAGTACGCGACGCGGTCGAAGTAGGGGAGGGGGAGCGAGATATCGACGAGAGGAGTGTAGTTGAGAGGGAGGAAGGAGAGGGCGGCGTGGCCGAGGAGGAGGACGCCGGAGGAGTCGCGGTCGGAGATGCAGTAGGAGAAGCGGCGGGTGTTGGTCTGGGAGACGAAGGAGAGGGACCCCCGGTTCATGCCGAGCATGCCGGCTGCAGCGGGGTCGCCGGCGGCGGAGGAATAGGAGGCGGCCATGCAGCCGAAGGCGGTGCGCAGGGGAGGGGAGGCGCCAAGGGAGAAGAGGTCGGCGGCGAGGGTACCCTCGGAGGAGGAGGCGTCGGCGTAGGAGAGGGCGACGTGGCAGAGGCGAGAGGCGTCGCAGGAGGCTGGGATTGGGAGGTCGCGAGTCTGGGAGCGGCAGGTAGGGGAGGAGCAGGGGATGGGGGAGTAGGAAGAGGAGGCGCGGGGGCGGAAGGACGGCGAGGTTTTGGAGTCGCAGAGGAGCCAGGAGAGCTCGCTGCCAGTGTCGAGGACCAGGGAGACGTTCTGAGGCGGGGAGCCGACGGAGAGGGTAATGGTGAGGCTGACATTGTGGTGGAAGAGCAGCTTGTTGGGAGGACTGGGGAGCGATAAAGACGCCACCTTTTGGGTTCTAAGGGGCAAAACAAGGGGTTTATCCCTCTTTGTTGTTGGCGTCGTGGTAGTAGTTGTTGTTGTCGTCGCCGTAGTTCTTGCGGTTGTCATGGAGAGAGAGTGGAAGGCTTGAAAGAGAAGAAAACATGGGAATATCAGAAGAATGGAGGTAGAAGCAGAGGAGGCCATAATGTTTTGCTTCTTTTGAGTATTCAACGACTAACCATTAAAGAAGGGGGGCTGAGGGTTCTGGAACGAAGGAAAATAAAGTCTTGAAGTGGGGTGGAAGTGGGAAGAAGATATCATATGTGTGTAAAGCGAGGGGAAGGAGAGCTAATGATGTGATTGCGATCTGGGAGAGTGGGGTGGTGGAGGTCGGGTATGGGGGAGGACTGAGGAGAGACTACCGGAGGGTTGTGAACTCTTCGTCTTCTATGCTTACCGACTTTGATTCCGAAAGAGACAAGAGGACTGTGTATTCCACTTTGAAGTCTAATCTAAACAAAAACGTGAGGTATTAACATATATAGTTGGGGTTCCCAAGTGCCGCTTGGCAAAATGGAGGCTTAGCCTCCATAATGGTAAATAGTAGAGACCATTAATACTTTCAAGAAGGCCTGTGGATGGTGGTTTAACTCGTCACAAGTTCAAAGTTCACATCTCAAATCATCTATATTCCCAGATAAGATAGGATTGGATAGATACCTATCCATATGAGAAGACTCTCGGCCAAGACCACTGACTTATTCTCCACGCGGACGCGCTCCGCCAACCGTGCGGGAGGTCCAAAATTCCCATCATGGACCGGCTGAGACAGCAAACAGGCTTTCCAGAGGTTCAGCATCTGACAGGCGTTCATCATGTAGCCAAGATACCTAACATTGTATCTGAGAAGGCTAATAGCCAAATATCGCTGACTGAGCCTAGCCCACCAACCCTGTCCCCACTGACCCAAAGAAAGCCCTGTGTCGCATAATAAAGTTACTGTTTTTTTTTGTGAAAAAAAAGAAAAGGAAGAAAGAAAAGCTCGTAGGAACAAAATAAAGCGTTACAGCTGTTTCCTTGGACCGCCACCTTGACCGCAGGTTCCCACATTCACAACAATTAATTTAGAACCCCAGAATTCTGCAACTTTTGGAAGATGACAGCCTTGAAAATAAGGACTATTAGAGCCACTCATAGAAAATTGTAATTTATAATATTAAAAATCTATTTAGTTGATTAAGTTGAAAATTTTATATACTTTATAAATAGTTAGAGGCTTGATTAAATTTATATTTATAAATATTTAAAAATAACTTTGGAGTTGGCAGCTCAGTAGTAACTTTTTTTTCGATAAAATTTAGGCTGGTCCATTCTAAAGCTACTTTTAGATATTTATGAATATAGACTTAATCTAGTTTATAATTTTATGATCCTACCAGTTGAACTGGCTCAAATAAATTTTAAGAAATTCTATAATTCTATTGGGAGGACAGTATTACGGTGCCAAAGATCAGTGAAGCTTGCTTGACTGCATGGTGATTTGTATTAGTTGGAACTTCGGAGCACGCGGGGAATTTCCAAGCCTAACAGCGACATGAACAAAGTAAAATAATCTAGATATCGGTTGTCAAGAACATCGGTCGTGCCGTCCATGGAATGACCAGCCTTCGAAGCTGTGGACTTCACAAGGACATGGTTATCTTTAAATATTAGCCTCTCATCCAGTGTGCTATGACCTGCTTGTGGACCTACTTGGAATTCCATGCAATATAGTCAAGAAGGAAGTACCATGGGTTGCTAGGATCCTTCTCGAGGGGTACAGCTTGCCTGTCCGTGTCAAGCCCACTTAACTCCATGCATTCCACTGCAAACCAACCCCATTACTCCAGTGTGTATAATTACCAAGTAATTTCTCTTAACACAAGCTTGCAGAAGCAAGTTAATATATTTTTGTGAATGACACGTCTCTAACTTGTTTTTTTAGCGCCTGCCAGGTTGCATGGAGAGAGACAAGCTCCCCACTCCAGATGAAGTGCTGTAAAGCTGGCTTTAGCGATCATATTGGACTGAATGTATGATTGCATGAACCATACGTTTTGCTTTATGTTTAACAATTTCTTTTACCTCTTAAATTCTGGATTATTGATGCCATTGGTAGTATAAATAGGAAATGTTTCTACTGACATGCATATTTCTAATAAAAACATGCTCTTCTCAATATGACTAGCTAGTGTTTTAATCTATAATAACACCTTCAATCATATACCATACAGTATGTGTATATATATATTAGACCATACGCTTTACTTTAACTATTTTATTTTAAAATGAATAAAAATTATTTAAATAAGGGATTGAAAGTATTGATTATGATCTAAACCAAATCGATACGTAAATGAGCAATATCAATTATGCTAATACTATAAAATACATGATAAAGCATATAAAGTGAAAATTGACCGGGCTTCAATCATATATGGGGGCAATGTAATCCACTCATAAACTGATGCCATTATCTTTGGTCTCATGAAAGCCACAAAGCAATTAATGGATAAGGATGGGCTCGCCCTCAATTGTCCAATTCAATGTCGGAACCTTGCGTGTTTGATCACTCAAATGATCTTGAGCCGCAGTAGGCAATGATTGGTCTCTGATAGTTGCACGGATAGAAAACGTGGAAATCCATGAGGCCGCAGTTCTAAAAGTCAAAAGTCACAGCCTTTCAGGTCAATCTCATGCAAAGGAATTCAATGGCGTGAAACTTCTTGTTAACTGCTGATCATTGCCGAAATACCGGCTCCTGGAGGCATCAAACTTCCAAGTACAGCACTGGTTTTCAAGTTGGCCGTATGTCACAGCCTTAGGACGCAAACGACACACAGGCGCACGCTTGAAACGCTAGTCTTAGCAGTCTCTTCTTGCACGTCAGCATGCATGGTGTGCACCATGAATCCATGATGTGTTGGATAATCAAACCATGCTCTCAACAGCCAGATCTTAGGGTCTATTCAAGTTAGAATGATTACCTCAAAAAAAAAAAAAAATCAAGTGAAAATGATTGCTATGCCATTTGGGATATTTTTCTAGAGTGAAGCAATCGTCAAATTAATGATTGCTATACTGATCTCAATTTCATATTCCATTATACGAGGTGCAGGTTATCAGATTGGATGATGATGGTAATGGATTGTATCTTTTGCGCAAAAGAAGGATTAATTAATTCATCTTTCTTCACACGAATCCACCTTTGGATTGCCCGCCACCCAAATCTCGAAGGGCTTCGAAGTCTATATTTCCATCCATTGATTACATATCACAAAGCCAGCAATGAATGATGCAAAGGTGGATTCACTCAAAGGAAGGTGAATCTTTCTTGCACATTGAGATATTTGGAAAAGAAATTGGTCATAGTGTCGTTGGTGACTCGATTATAGGTATGCAAATTAATGTAGGAAAGAGAAAAGATCTAAGAAGGTAATAAGATCTATAAGCAGGCAAAATAAAGGTTGGTTCATGCTATCTTAATGAACCAATCTGAGTATTTTACCCATATCAACCAGTAAACATTCAAGATTTATATGTTCAATATTGAAGTGCCTCTCATTCATGATATAAACATCTTTGGAAGAATAACATTAGGTGCTTAAAACCGAAACTTGATCAAAAAGGTGCATGGATATGCTAGATAAGCCTTTTTTTTTTTTTTTTTTTGCTACAACGAAACTTGATCAAAAAGGTGCATGGATATGTTGGACAAGCTGCTGCTTTTTCTTTTTTTTTTGCTACAACGGATGACTTATATACTTCTAGTATGAATACAAATATTAAACAAGCTTGAAGAAACTGATTCCTGCATCATTAGAAAACTGGTATACAGGATCGAAGAATCGCATTCACGGGATTTGCATGAAAAGAGCATACAGATCAAGCGGCTTATCTGTTCCATTTGGTCCATCACCACTTGATTGGTGCTAATTCATTTATATTATTTGCTATTGGCCTGCCGCTGACAGCTTCGGAACTTTGGCCCGCTTCAGCACTTGAATGAATAAAATAAATGCTTGCAAGGAACCTAATGCCCTTTACGGTCAAGTATCTGCTTGATTGAGCTGTATGAACCAAAGCAAGAGCATACCACTCCCACCATGATAATTGAAATGCAAACAAAAACCTGAATACAAAATGTAGGAAAAACTTGATAATGTTTATGAATTATAGTGCTCGTCAAGCTATAAAATGAACGATCAACAGAAATTTAAAGTTACTAGTTCTAGAATGGCTAAGCTTATGAGCTCGGTATTTTTTTTACAATTTATATTTCCATGAACTTCACTGATGCTCTACTTGTTTGTTTTCTGGTGTTTTTGGAAAATGGTAATTTCTGATAGCCAGACGATACATCAGCTTTCAAGCTGCATATCAATGCATGGCTATTCATGATAAATTTTTGATATGCATATATGGTTTATGGAAAAATATCTAAGATTCTATGTAGGGGAAACAAATATCAAAAATTATGTATCCAAGGCATCTATTTAGAAGCATCGTGAAGCAAAATTTTCTTTTAATTATTTTCCTACATATAATTTCTGACTTCCATCTGAATACAAACTTTAACTTTTAAGAAGATACCTCCACAGGAATAATCACATAGCAATGCTCATATTTTCAAAAAAATATTAGAGCACGCTTGTTACGACTCAATGTCTGACAAAAGAGAGAGACAGCGGCAACGATTAAGAGTTTTAAGATAATTTTTATAGTGATGCTTTAGATTATGTCAATGAGATAAAATATATAAATTCTCTTACCTGTGTAAAATTTACTGATCTGCGCTGAATGCTGAGATAGCATGCACACGGTAAAATAAGAGCCTGCTATGGCAGCCACGGAGTGTAGTAAATATTTGAGCAGATTCTGATAATGAGATAATTTAAAGCATAATAAGCCTGCCCTAATGAAAAGCTTACCACTAACATTGTGAAAACAGATCCAAGCAATGCCATTACAAATCCTGCAATTCAAAGCAAGAAACATTTATGCTTCCTAGCAGCAGAAGTATAACATACTAGCATGTGTAACAGCTAGAGGACAGAAGCAATTTAGGGTACTCAAAAAGCTAGGCATTTACTTTCAAATTCAAAGTTAATAGGATTTGGGAAGTGCTATATTGATGGAGAATGCAGCCCTAAATAAAAATGAAATTGTTAATAGTTATGTTCAGATATCTAAGGGAAGTTAAAACAGTTCACAAACCTAAGGATATAATATGTAAACACCATATACAAGTGCATTACAGAAATGGAAGAATACTACTGAAGGAAATTCTCACCAAAAAATGGAAACAATAGCGCCACGAACAATGTCGAGAAAACCAGAACTGTTCTAATCAACACCGCAACCAAATGAGATTGTTCAGTCGAAGGTAAAAGCTCCTCTAGACTCAATGCAACTGGAGTCATAGTTAAGGCGTATTTCGAGAGAGGATTTACAACCTACAGGCCAAAAACAAACCCACAACCTGTTATTGGAAAGTAGTTTGCGAAGAACAATCAGTCCCTCAATCAATTTTAAATGTGCCAAATTTTATAGGTTGAGTTAAGCAGGTCAGTTCACGATGGTTATATATTCAGATTAACCGAGCATTGCATCCTATGCTTCATGTACTAAATCTTATTTTGGTTGTTGCTCATACCGTAGTCCAAACAGCAATTTTAGAGGACAGATACTGATGAGGCATATTTAGCGTAAACTGAGACTTAATAGACTCGCCAAACATCAGAAAACCTGCCACCGCTACCCCAGCATACAGAATGGTGCACAGGGCAAAACTGCACCAAGAAAGTGACAACAGAGCAATCATTAATGATAAGACAATGAAAAGATGATATATATATATTATTAGAAAATTTATCATGAGAGAGTCTCTTGAATCAGATAATTATGCACATAAGTAAAATGTTGACTGAGGATTATAGAGGAACGTATTGACAAGATCGAAATACTGGAGGTGTGTATTGTCATCATCTCAAACAACTAAATCAGATAAGCTGTGAAAAATAGATGCAAAAGGTTAAGATTTTTCATAAGTATATAATTTTGTTATATGGTAATCAACTGTTGGCTAAAGACATCACTACTAATTACAGATCCTAATATAGGCATGCTTTTTTAACATCTAGTGTTAGGGATCCACCATAAAACCTCCATCGAAAGAATGTATTGCACATGCAATACAGAATGTTTCATTAGCTTGAACTAATGCAAAAAAGCCCTTTAGGGCGGAAAAGGAAAATGATTCAGCAAGGAAATGTAGTTTTGCAGTTTAAACAGTTTTTTTTTCTTGGTGTTCATCAAGAAGTGGTGATGTTTCAAGTTGCATGCCTCACTAATTGTTCTTTATATCTGTAATCTTTTAAGCAAGAACAAATTGATCACGGAGATAAATTCACTTTGTTTATTGAAGAATCAAACCATTTTATTCTAAATTATCAGAATATGACTTCCCATGCTTCAAAATGGCAACAGGCCATTATCATGTATATAGTAAATTCTTTGCAACCAGTTCAAAAGCCCACATCTATGCCATATTAAGATCCAAGAAACAATGTTTAGTCGTTGATTTGGGTAGATATTTCGTTTTGTTGAATCTTAGACAGTAACATAGTGGCATCCACTGGAAGTCTAGAGCTTTCGGATAAAATTTAAAATGACAAATAATAACTGTTATTTTTTACCAGAAAATCAGAACTGCTGGAAATTGTGCCTGTATATTCATAGAAGAATATATGTTTGGGAAAACAGAATGCCCTGAATAGCAGAAGCCATATAACCCAATTGCCACTGGAAGGTTTGCAAGATCCAATGCAGTCCCACCTGGATGGAACCCGACTCGATCCACCGCACCCACCCAAAGCAAGCAGATCACAACCAGTATAGTTGCAATCACACCACCAGCTGAAACAAGCACTCACGAACGTTTATGACTCAAACTGGCTGCTAAAGATCTGATACTGATCTGGAACGCTTAAAAGGATTCACAATGAGCATCACCTGAAAGGTAGGACAGCAAACCAAGGTTTCTGAGCCACACTGTTGGAAGAACCATGATGGCTGTTGTTACAGCAAAGAGCTGGTGAGAACTCAAATCAACCCCCATGAAATTTACATGGGCATGGGGAAACAATGATGACAAGCTATCACCCACTAGAGTTATGTACTCGACGCAACTTGCCTGCATAGAAGAAGAGAGGCAACACTGATTGCTTTTACACTGAAAAGAGTATGCCTAGATGGCAGGAAACGAGTAGAAAGATGGAAGATTTCTGAAAACATCTTACTTACATAAAGCTCTAGGTAAAGGACTATCTGCATCAAGCAAGTAAAACAGTTAGCAAAATCACACAAGTTTCTGTGATGGTGGTACAAAAATCTTCAGTCTTATAAACTCTAAACACATCTAACAGTTCGATGGTCAAGAAACATACTGATATCCATAAACGACCGGTCATTCCAAATGCCGCCTGTCCGATGTCAGGATATGTCTGGAGCTCTGGGGAGCTATCCAAGCATCTCTTTAGCAAGACCCCAGTGTAGCATGAGATGGCACCCAATGCAAACAGCACCAGCATGCCCAACCATCCACCTTCTTTGACTGCATAAGGGGTTGTAAGGATTCCAACTCCACATAGAACATTAATTCCTGTTGAACAAACACATTTTCAACCAGATGAACATATGGCACAAAATGGAGCTAGTGCAAAGTTAGCCATGCACTTGCATGAATAAACAAAATTCTTGTAGGTTTTAGGCTGGTGGTTCTTTTGAGTGGATTTACTTATCTAATGTTTAAAACTAAGTACCATGTGCTACAATCAAATAGAATCACTCAAATAAAAATTAGATACATATATGGATAAAATAGAGATCGAAGTTGTGCAGGAAAAGGCAACCCTGTCTTCTTCTAGTTCGTATAACACCAGTCACCAAATTTTTCCATTCTATATCTGATTCTCAGTTATCATATGGATCAAAGCATGTTCCATTGGATTCTTCGGAGAAATTTTGTTATGGGTTGTCCCAACCTGACTCAAAACTATTGATTGGTACGGAACTTTTGGCCAAGACAACCCTGCAGAAAAGAGAGATCTGAACCAAGGTGGTAGCCTAGTGGTACTGGGCAGCAATTCTAACCACAAGGTCCCAAGTTCGAATCGCTGTGGCGACGATTAAATTGTGGACTAGAGCTTACTACTTTGGCCACTGCTTGGACTTGTGGTGTAGGACCGCTCTTGAACCGCTAGTAGCCGGGGTGGTGCCGGGTGTGACGTACTCACACGTGGGACTCGAGCCAGAGCTCAGAGGAGTAGCTGAGCCGGGCCCACGGGTGGGGAGGGTATGAGTAAAACCGGTCGGGGTGCCCAACACACGGCCATTTCTGCCCGCATCGAACATTCTCCTGGCGGGGCGGGGGCCCAGTGGGGGCTGCTACGCGGGGGTGGGCTTGTCCCTTCCTCCCCCCTACCCCTTTTTTTTTCAACAAAAAAAAAAAAAAAAAAAAAAAACTAGGAGGGAAAGAAAGCAACATTTTCGTTCATGTTTGCTCTCTCTTTTCATCTCAATCACTGTTCACAATTAACATACGAGCAAGCACGCGTGCATGCTTGCATACATACTCATCTCCATGGCGGCACACGCAGTAGTGCATTGTGCTCAAGAGCATACCTTGAGGCTTATATGCAATCCATTCGAATATAAGAAAAACCATAGGATGGTAACATATAGAGCAAAGACATGATTAAAGGAGGTCGGTTGTGTCACTTATACCATTGACGATTGCTTGAGCTGTAGAGCACTGTGGTGAGGGAGGCAAGTCACGGTAGGAGTATGCACCGAAGGAACCCTTTGATGGAGTGGAAGGGAGGGGAGCATAGGGTGGAGGCCAAGGATGGTCCGAGCCGGGGTAGATGAGTGGCTTGGTGAGAGAGGGCACCTCCTCTGGTGCTGATGGGGCCAGCGTCGAACACCTGAAGAAAGAGCTGCCCGCCCGAACCAAGCTGGACCCCGCCATGAACCCAACGTTGGGTGAAGGAACGCTGGCCAATATATCAAGAGACTGCCTGCAACATCAAATCAAATGTCAAGATGGCCGAGTTGGTCTAAGGCGCCAGTTTCAGGTACTGGTCCGAAAGGGCATGGGTTCGAATCCCATTCTTGACAAATGATTTTTTTCCTTAAATTTCATTATTTTTACTTTTTCGGTATTTTTCCAAATCCTTTATTTTTTTTTATTTTCCCAAATCTTTATTTTTCTGTTTTCAAAACTTTTCATTAGTTTTATTATTGGTTCATTCTTGACATATAATTGTTTTTGTTGTTGGTATATTTTTTTCAAAATGTTTTCCATGACCTCTATTATTAGTCCTCCTTTTACCCCAAAATTTTATGATTAATTTTATTGTTATAATGTAAAATATTTTGCATTAAAAATTTGCTGAATTATTGAACTTACAAAAAAATAGCCTCAATCAACTTTTATAACTTTGATAAATGTTTTTACATTTTCTTGCAAAATCTTCTCAATGAGTTCGATAGCTACAATCCAAAAGAATTTTTATGAAAAAAAATATTTCATTATTGAATTTACAACAAAGAGCCTCACTATTTTAGGAAGTGAAATGTTTAAAATTCTACTAAACAATTTTCTCATTTCCATCATAGTTAGGGTTACCAACTTTTATAATATGATCATTCGTTACTAGTAACTATGATTGATTAATGTAAATGTAATTATTAATCTTAGGATAGGCAGGAGCATAATAGTAAGTCCAAAATAGAAAGGACAAAAAGAAAAAGGCGGCCCATCTTGGCAAATGTGAGAAGAATATGATTTTTCTTTTGTAAAATCTCCTATAATCTACCATCTTTCTCTAGGAAATTTTTCATTCCTTTTCTAATCTACTAAAGAGTTTACTATTATTATTTAAGTCTAGAAAAGAAGAATAAGGATTTTTTTTTTCTTAATATTTGAGAAGATTTTTTCACTAGCATTTTTATAGGCTCACCAGTTACCATCTATCACTGTCCAAAAAGTGAATACTCCTACATCGATACTCCCTTAGAGTAGTATTCTGATCTCATCCATATATCTCCCATATATTTTATCAGTTCTCATGCAAGAGAAGGAGATAAAAACCGTAGATACTAATCTTTTATATTTTTTCCCTGCCATTCCTGATTCTGCCATCCGGTGCATCTCCTGTGTAGCAAATAGCCAATCTTTTCATATTCTTCAGAAGATGCATTCGAATACATAAAAGATACCCTATATTTATACATAACATATTCTTCCATCGAGTCTAGACATATATATTCTAGACTCGAGGTCCGGCGACAAGAATTCTTTGTATCTACCACCACTGATTGCACTAGGTGGATTCATTTCATCCTAGAATAAAAATATCAGGTAGATTCATTTCATTCTAGATATACGATGGATCTAGTCCACCTGATAATTTCTGAAAAAGACAGTAGAGAGGACCTGTAGCTCTGGGGCCAACTGGGCTGATAAGAGCAGGGCTCTCCTGCATGATGTCGGGAATAATAGGACGAGTGAGCGGAGGGGGAGGACGAAGAGGAGGAAGAAGAGTGGGGGCAGTCGTCGTGCTGCTGCGCTTCGTTGTCCTCGTCGTCCGTCTCGACCTCGAAACCCCGGTAGTCCGGCCCCATCTCCTCGTCTGGCTTCATTCCGCCCACACCTCACCTCTGCTCGATCGCTGTCTCTTCCCCACAAAACAAATTAACAACAAAATATTTGCCACACGGTAGAACCAAAAGAACAGTGGACGGTCTCTTGGTTTGATTTATTTTTCTCAGAGGTGGTGGAAAAGGAAAGAAGAAAGATAGAGGGAAAGAGGGACGTGAAAGGAAAGCCATGCCACCTGGACCTCCCGTTCTTGCATGCTATCGTGCTCGCAGGCACCCATTGATGCGGTTTGGGTGGCGACGACTCCGTGCTCCAGTACACATGTCGCAGTGTTGCTGGTTGTGTTGACCTCGGTCCCACATTCGAGGCTTGGCTCCAGTGGGCCCCAGATCTGGGTGCGGATTACGTGGGTGTCGTACTGGTGATTTGGTGATGCCCTAATTATAGGAGTCCTACAGGCTACAGCGCCTGCTTCTCCTCTTAGCATGGAAGGATCTTAACGTATTCGAAAAAGAAAGAAAAGTAAAATAAAGTCTAGGCTGTCTCGGCAATAATTAGCACTCATTTGATAGAAATCTGGCCTAAAAATGGGTCTATCAGGCATTTCTAAAATGATGCAATGTACCAAAAGAAGAAGAAGAAGAAGAAGGAGGAGGAGGAGGAGGATGCATGTCTCCAAAAGTTAGCATCATCCAGGACTCCACTTGAGTCACCACCCCACAAAAAAAAAAAAAAAAAGCCTCTCCTCTGGTCTATTATTGGTCGTATGTGTCCTAGGCCTTTTGGCCTTTTACATCCAAGAAAAAAAAAGGTTTGGAATGTTGTTAGCCATAAGAAGCTGATTTAGGGGTGGTACAACTAGTTAGGGTCTAGAAATTTTAGTTAGGGCTGGGTATGGGTCAAATTTTCTGACTCAAATTACAAGCGAGTCGAGTTTGAAACTGAATTTTGTCTCAACTTGGATTATAAGAATAGAGTTCTACTTTGGACCAAAACAATTTAGGTTAGGTTAAGTTACAATTTTAGAGGAGAATTTATTGAATGATTGATTTCTCTTAATTCTAATTATGTAAATCGTTTTAAGAATTAGCCAATGAAAATTTTATGGATTGGATTTGACATGTTAACTTAGCTCTAGAGGGATTGAGTCTGGCAAAAATAAATTACATTAGGATCAAATAGATAACCCAAAATGACCCATAGATGGCTATGGATCGATGGGTCTTGACCCAATATCAGGTTAAGTTATTTCTGGTATGGGTCAAGATATATTTTATATGTTGTTGCCCTTACTTGACCTAGCCTAGCTCGCTCCATTATCATCCCTAATTATACAAGAGTAATTGTAAAATATATAAATTGAGGAAGTAGAAGGAAAATGCTTGCTGAATCCAAATATGAGACAGATCCTGAGGAACAATTAATGCATTATCAACAATTTCATGTGCATGATAATCCATCTTATCCTTTCAACAAAAATTAATACATTATCAGCTATTTCATCAACAATTAATATATTATCCTGATTCCTGAGACAAAGTGTGAACCATATAAACCATCTATTGTTTCTTATACTTTTTTTAATGATTTTCCTGGAACTAGAAATAGGTAGGTGTATTATATAGTAATGTTGCTTTGTATTATCCATCCGTCCTTCCAAGTTTGATGACGTTACCTTTCAAGCAAGGGGAGAAGTGATGCAATGGATGAAAAATAGGTGATAGCCATGTTTTTGTATTAAGAGCAAAATATGGATTACCTATGCTACTTCACTGCATTAACAGGTCGTATGGACCTATAATTTTCTCATTGGTTTAATGTATTTTCCTCATGGTGTTGCATTTAATCGTAAACTCTGAAAGTTCTAATGAGGTTTTATATATATATATATATATATATATATATATATATATATATATATATATATATATAAGTTATGATTTTAAAATCAATGACATGCTATTCAAATTGAAAATCCAAATGTTGAACATGATATACACTTTAATTTTTTTTAAAAAAATAAAATTTATATTTTTGTTGGTCCCTAATTTATGCATTCAGTCTGTACAAAAAATAACAGTATCAATTATGCTAGGATAATAAAAATACATAATAGAGCATGTAAATTAAAACATATTTTGTGAATCATGATCTATGCATCTTAAAACATAGGTAAATTTAAATTCTTTAAATTTTGATGATTAAATCATAATAAAACATAGCCTCATATTATTAAAATTACCCATGCCGATACCTACTTGACGATCATGTTAGAGGCTACGAAAGCACATAAATTTTAGTTTTTATGCATCTTTTTAGTGCAGATTATATTCAATAATTTATATCTTGAATTTGAATATTCTACCATTGATTTTGAATCTTCAACTTTTTTTTTTTTCAAAATGTTAACATAAAGTGCAGAAAGATGAATAGACAGATAAATAAAGCGCCTACACTCCATTTGGAGGCAGACCTGTGTAAATTAAATTTACTTCAAGCCCCAGGCTCCAAACCATCTCCCAACCCAGTACCAAAACCAGAGCAAACCAACAAACAAAACGTAGATATGGATAATGAAGAGTTCTGGAGCAGGTAAGGAATGGCGTGCAACGAACTGGCAAAGCCAGTGCAGGGGACAGGAGCTGCGGCTGTGCCAATTCAGTGAGTTCATGTCGCCTCCGCTATCACCCTTCCCAATACCCAGGCCTCAGACGATGGTGTCGTTGGATTCGCCCCATGCATGCATTGGCATAATGCCCAACGCTATACTTTGGGTGCCCTCTGACTCCAGCCAGAGGGACCACTGATAAATTTTTCATCTGTCGGCGGGAAGCACACATGCATCAGCCTGCATGCAAGAAGACTTGTCACGAAGGTCATGAACAGTGGCTTCAGTGGCGACAGCAGTCCTCCAATTTAAAGAGAAGGAGAAGGATTTTAAAGAACAAAGATATGAGATCATGACCCTAGACTAGTCGCAGCCAAGGGATGATGCAACTTCAACATGACTATCATTGAAATAGAGCTCAGAGCTGCTTGGAAAGATCTCATTTATATGAGGCTCGTCCTTAAAGAAAATTTTATCATGGTGATCGAATGGATTCAAGGCTTGTACAGGACAACCACTGCTATGCGACATACATAGGCTTTCGAAAGGATGTACCTCCTTCTGGGTCACTCATCTTTACCGGAGGCAAATATGGTTGCTAACTGAGTTGCTTGTCCAATATTGGAATGGGGTCTTTGAGAGAATCATAAGACTATTACTTTTTCTCTTTATTATTTTTTTTTCTGATTTTATTAGTCGTACTTATGCAACATCGGTATGAGTTGCAGTTGTATCAAAATAGAAAAAAAGAAAAAGCCCGGAAGAGATGAGAGAGAGATGGGCATCAGGAACACTGTTTAAAGTGCTGGGCTTGGATGAAAGGCCGTGGCCGAGCTCCTGGGGCAGTGTAGTCTGAAAGCGATGGGCCACAAGAAACATCATTGTTCCCTAAAATTTGGCTGTGCTCCCGCAGGCTTTTTGAATACCGACTTCCTCCCAAATGGTTATGGTCTCATAGGTCAAATGCATCGCCAGGTGTAAAACAGAACAATCTCTGGAGAATCACATATCTTGTTCTTTGGAATGCGGACCAGCCATTGACCTCCAAAATAAGAGGAGCAAACCGTACGTGAGAAAGACGCAGACAAGTGAGATGACACATGTTAAAACTACATAATAGATCTTTAGAAGAGAATAAATATGCCAATCTACATCCCACCTGTAGAAAGCCATCCAAATGGATGAGAGCATCACAGAAAGGAGAATACGAAGTCATCAATCCAATCAACCATGCCACTCCGGGACAATAGGCAGAATAAAGAAAAGCTGGTGATGCTTTACTTTAACTTGGCTACTTTATTCTCTTTGTTTCATTCTAGCTATTCTAATTTCTTAAATTTCGTTGACTTTGGTATGAACACTACAAATATAATTCTTATTTATCTGCATATGCAATCACTGTTTCCATTGTTTTTTTGTGTGTGTGGAGGAATTCATTACTGTTTCTTTCTCACGCTGAACCACTGGGAGTCAACCGGATTTCTCACCATTCATCTACCAATTTTTGACATACAACTGATTTTACCTCGAAACTCATAAGGATGAAGCATTTCCCTTCATGTGCATGATTTCATAAATAATAAGTACAAGGATTTTTCAAAGGAGAATTTTCTGAGAGCAAAGATTTTCAGAGGTTAGAAACATAAATAAGTGACATTTAAATGTTCAATTTTTCTCTGAGCTCTAATCAGCACTTACATCTAAATTTCTAAATGACAAGTTCAGCAAAGCGGCACAGCATAACATTTTAATTAATCTGATGGCACTCAAAAACAACTTCCAAGAGATAACTCCTCTGCTTAATTTCAGTCCCAATTCAAAGTATTTGTGGCCCTGAGATCTCCACAAGCTCAGAACACTGATGCCGAGCCTCTCACAACAAGAAACAGCCAAACTCAAAGATGGAGGAGGACAGAGAGAAGACAAAATCTAGTCAGCTGGAACGAGGATTAATGAAGGAAGATGAAGACAAACACCAGTAACGCCATAGGTTTCTGAAAACACCAAAAATACTACACCTCCTAAAGAAGGCCAACCACTTCAATTATTAATATTACTTATGCACATAAACATGAAGCTATAATTTAAGACCAAGTACATCCACCCTGCAAGAAAATAACAAGAACACCTCTTACAGAAATTAGGAACGGACGCCAGCTACCCTATAACAGCAGTTATATACCACCATAGCAGCAGCCAAAGAGTTTCTCAGGGTTGTAACTACGCAACCATATCTGAAGAAAACTGAACTGAAACCAACCATTGGTATATTTTTTAGCATGGTTTTTCAAATATTAGAGAACCGGTCAGCTACTACAGAATAACCAGGAGAAAGGATAGCATTTCAACATTGCCGCAACTGGGGAAGGAAATTTAGAAAACCTACAAAAGCAGGACAGATGAATAAGCAAAAGGTCAACAATGGCTTACAGGGTCAAGATTCTTTGATTTAGAAACAGAATTTTGGAATCAAATCTCAGCGGACAGAAGAGTTAAACAATGATGGTCCATCCAAATAAGAATAATTAAGCACTTAGAACTGCATCCAACACAAGGATATCTATTCCAATAATCAAAGTACTGATTTGATCGCACCACATGCTACATTTTCCTCTCTATATAATGGAAATAAATGCGGAGCTACTTTCATCTACATAACAAGAAATTTGCACAAACTATGAGCATCTAGGGCGAAATTGCTATCGCAGGAACATGCACCAAAGAAAGTCTGCATAGATTAATGCGAAAGCGAGAACAACTCACCATTGCCAATTAGCACTGTAATTAAAGGAACAGCAGAAGTACACCACCACATGATGCATAAAGAAGACCAATGTATTTTCTCACTGCACTAGATGGATTTCGATGCCAATTAACAATAACACCACAAATATTTACATAACAGTTAACTTAATCAACCCAAAAGTGCAGCAAGTCTTGAACTTGTAGATAGCAATGAGGAACTATTATCAGATAACAAAATCCAATCACAGTTGAGGTTAGCTAGATGCAAACTCCCCGATCCAATAGAGTACAGACCATCGAGTATTTGTTAAACAATCATGGCAGTTCATGCAACCCAGTTAAACCGAAATTATAACAAGCTAAACATAATTCAAAAGGAGAACCTCGAGATAATGCCCAACACTTGAGTGACAATAGATCTCGATGCTCCATGTATAATGAGGAGAGCAGATAATCCAAAGGTTGGATACACTAAAAGATGGATCATATGACAACATAAGCTTGAAAAAAGGGGGGCAACTTTAGCACACAACTTAAAAAAATAGTAGCAATAATGAATCTCTGACTCATAACATTTGCAATAAGCATGGTGCATGAAGGCTTAACCTTCATAATTTCCAACGCAGGCGGCATCTCAGACAACTTCTTCGGTTCTTCCTTTGTCTTCCACAAGGAACAGCTTCGATTGGAACCAAGCAGTGCAGGAATTGCTTCCATTGCTTTTGTATTTACAGTGGAAGTAGAACATAACTGAGCTTCAGCTTTTCACAAATTCTCTTCCGCTCGTCCGGCACAGATATGAGCAAATAGATGAACTGAGATGAGAACCCAGAAAGAGAGAGAGAGAGAGAGAGAGAGAGAGAGAGAGAGTTTTCTCACTTTTTCCTGTCTCCATTACCACCTTGCTATTGCATTCTCATTTCTATCTTCCGATGCCCAACCGAGGCGCCCCCGTGAATTCACTGTAAGAGGGCCACTCCGGCTTCTCCGGGAAGACGATGACCCAGACTCTGAATTCGATCTAGGAGAGGAAGGCCGTATACACCTAAAAACTGAGAAGATATTTTGAATTGCTCGGCGAATTCCTCCGCTCTCCGGCGACCGAGTCCCCCGAGAGGACCAGGAAATCCTTCTCGGCGCACCCCCAGCATTGGCTCCACCATCCATCTCCGTGTAGATGGCAGGAACCTCTCGATCCCCGGTTCGCCTTGTACTGGTGAACCTCCCAACTGCAAACCCACCACCTGGAAGCCTCCAAATTGTGAGCCCGATCATATCATCATTGCCATCCAACTCCGGGGATCTGGGAACATCCGAGGGCAGCTCTTGGCGGCACACGGGGCACGAGTTCCGGAGGGAGAGCCACGGCAAGATGCAATCTTGATGGTAGATGTGCTTACAGGGCATCTCCCGGGCCTCGGCACCCAGCTCGAACGGCTCCTTGCAGACAGCACAGTGGGACTCGGTGCTGACATGACTGGCAGCGATCTCGATGGTGGGCATCGACTCGATGGCGGACTTCGACGCCGGCGGGTGGTCGTACCCCTGCCCACCTCCGACCCCATGCATCTCGATCTGGGCGAGCTGGTCCAGGATGCGGTCGAATCCCGATCCCATCAGGAACTCTGACATGCTGGAAGGCAGGGGACGGAGACCGGTGCCGTCCCCGTCGTCGTAGTAGAACTCGAAGTTGCCGGAGGCCGCGCGATCTGAACCGGAACCGCCGCCGCCACCGTCGGACGGGCCACGGAGGACGATGACGGGGTTGAAAGGGGAGTCAACGGCGGAGGCCCGGCGGTTGCGGCGCATCCGCGCGTCGGCCTGGCGATCAGGGGCAGGGGGATGGGCAGGGAACCGCCGGCGACGGGTCTCCCCCGTGGCAGCGAGGCGGGGAGGGGTATCCACCTCCTCGAGGAACCCCCCCCTCGCAATGAGGACAGACGACAGCGTCCTCTGGCAAAACCCACACGAAGCGGCTGCACCTGTAGCACCAGTACGACGCCGTCGCCGCCATGATCTTAAAACAAAGACCTCGAGAAGACGAAGAACCAGAACCTCTAGACCCAAATCGAAATAAAAATCCAATCTTTGGGAACCGGGAGGGCTAAAAATCGGATCTTTTCATCTAATTCGGAACAACGAATTAGAAATTGGAGATCTAGTAACGGAATTTCCTGGGAAACAAAAAAAAAATAAGCCGCTCAAAATCCCTTTTCTTCGATTTCACTCAACTTCCTCGCTGATCGAGGGGCGAGGACGACGGAACCCCGGAACGAGGAGGAGATATGCGGTGGGGAGAAGACGAGAGGCGGGGACTGGGGATTAGGAGCGACGGGGCGACTCTCCGACCGGCGAAGGGGGGTTGGAGATCTAGCGACGGAGAGAAGAAGTGGGGGAGGCGGTCGTTGCAAGGGATTAAAGGGCTGGACGGAAGCGTCGACGGCGGAACCGCGCGTGCGTTTTAGCGTGGCATCGACGCCTCGAACGTTACGGAACAATAACGTCCCAAACACGTGGAAGTGAATCGTTGGCTCAGTATCTTACGGCGTTATGGTCGTCGACGTTAACCCGCGCCGCCTGGCTAAGCAATGTCCCAAAATGACCAAAGAGCTACTGAGAGATTAGAAATTATTCAAGGGCTTTTGCGCAAATTGAAATTGACCTGCGTCGGATTTGCTGCTTCCTGCCGAACAGCGAGGGGCGAGTTGTGCTAATCATTGCCAGACATCTGGTGCGGCAGAGGGATCAAGGGGACTGTTACAGGAAAATGGCGGCTACAATGGTGGTGGAATATAGTGCTCCGTGTTATGAAGGAAGCAGCTGTGGATTTGAGGACTCGCCATTCCACCAACACGTGTTTATTCGAACATGGCAGGCGTTTTTTGCGCTTGTATCCGCTGGCTACAGGCTGTGTATACGTATATCACGGGAATCTAATGTAATATGCTTCGCTTCTTATCAGAACGGCTTGCGCCGGCTTTAGCGGAAGGCAATACCGGGTATGGCTCTCTCGGATCCTCCCCTATTTGGTAAGTCCAATCACCTACCCTCCGTTCAGAACAGTACAACCGATCAATTGTAGATGATCGATCGAAACAAAAACAGGAAAAAATCGTGGTATATTTAGAAAAACAGCCATTTTACATATCTCAAAACAGCCAGATGATCGAACATTAGATCGCATCTTGCACAGATCTCAAAATAGCTATTGCACGATTCGACAGAGAATTCATGCAAAAGATACAACATCTATCCATGCAGCAAGCCAGCAACTTATTAATCAGAAACTATACATCAACTTTTTCTCAGATTTGCTAAGCATCGAACTCTATTGTGTTGGTGCAAGAAATCTCAATCTGATCGCACACCTACTCTGTTTTTCGATTCGGGCTTCCACCAATTCTATCTTTCTAATTTATTCTATTATGGTATTAAACTCAAATAATGGAGTATTATTTTGTAGGGCTCCATGTTGTGTCTGTCTGCCTACCATCCATATATGCTAAAGCTGTTTATAATGCACCGTACTCAATTATTTGGAGAGGAAACGATGAAAGAGAAATAATCCCCCAGACTTGAGTGGCCACCTATCAAACTACATGAAAAAGATGTTAAGTGACTGATGGCTGTGACATATTCAGACATGCAATGCTTACTCAAGATAATTTCCCTTGATCTTTTCAGAAAACAATCTTGCTCGAGATAAAGGAGTATGCCAACCAGACATTTGATGTAATTTTTTCCATAAAAATCAATACACACGCAGTCCAGTATGCTTGGTCCATGTAATATCTATACTTTCAATAGGGTGGATTTATGTGGAAAAATGTGTTCTGATAAAAAGAAAAGATAATATTTTTAAAAGAGATCTAACAACTGCAGAAGCTTCAGCCAAAGCATATTTTAGGTATGTATGTGACGAATCTGCACATCAATCACAAACGAATATATATATATATATATATATATATATATATATATATATTCACTAGGACACTTTAATTAGCATTTTATACAACCTTTATGTGTGTAAATTGTCCATCAAATTTAGTACTCCTACCTGAAGAGCCGACTTCTAAAGTAAATCGATGAGGCAAGTAAATATGTTTCATAAATCCAAATGATCATAAAGAACCATATACTATGCTACTCAATGCAGTTTGAGTTTATGAAACAAGGAAACGACCCTCCAAGCTGAAAGCTGGCTGTAAAATGTTGGCAAATTTGATGGCTCATACATTAGATCCATGTTGTAAACCCTTATAGAGAAGCAAAGGCTCCTAGTTCAACTCTGGTTCAATCCTAAAGTGCACTGCATGTGAAATGTGATTAAACGCTAACACGTATTCATCATGATCAGAATCATAATGCATGAGATTGGCTATACAATATAACTTGCTTGCCCTCACTGTAGATACATCTTAATGTTATAATAATTGTTCGTACCCAACTCAATCTAACAAAATGAATCAAGCATAGCGAGTTCGAAGCCAGTTGCAAAGAGGAGAAATATGATTCCAAGACTAACAATTAGCTCAAGACATTTATATTTCAGTACTTAGAGAACATTTTGTAGGGTTCAGAAAAAGGGAAAAAATGAACAAAAGGAATAGACTACCCAAAGCCCCTAAAGATAAAAAATTAGGATTAATGATGATGCCAACAAAAAATCTATGAAAAATAAATTAATTTGAAGCCATATTTGATTTTGAGGTATTAAAAAGAAAAAAGAAAAGAAGAACCCTTTGCCTCTGGCGCTCGATTCCCACTCTCAGATATATAAATCCCTACAAAAATGGAAGTAGAGTGGAAAAGAACGAATTTTTCCTAGATTCCTCTCTCTTGCTAAGCTTTCGGGCTTTTACTTAATTAACTAAATGCAGGCCTTCCAGAATTTTTAATGTCGTGCAGCTAGGCAGGCTTTAACATTAGCTTGGGCACATCAACTGTCCTAAAAATGCAACTGTCACGCCTTGAACCCATCATCTGGGTCGACTATATAACACGACCGCATGAGCTCTAGAGCAGTGCTCCAAAGATGATACAAGGCCTAAGATGAATAAAAATATAATAGCTCCACAATTCACCAATTAATCTAAATAGATAAATCCAATATATCCAAATAATCAAACTAGTTCAACTACAAGAAATTCAAAAATGTTCATCGGTATCAAGAAAAATAAACTAATTAACTAACTGATGACTCTGATACTTGAACTCTATGCCCAACCCATTTGAAACTATGCATCTTGCGACTCTAAAAAGAGAAGGAAGAAGAAAGGGTTGTGAGTTTTACAACGCAGTAACAATCTCCATATATCCACACCAATACAATAATAATATAAGTTTAAAAATTGCAAGAAATCGTTGCACACATTACGGAATCACAAACCGACTATTAATAATGCTCGAATAATTAGAATAAATATGTACATGAAATATTAATAGAAATTCAATCACTCAAGAGTGATATAGCATCTGATATTTCATAAATTTCCATTAATGTTTTCAATACTTTTCATTCCACTCCTTTTTAACTTGATGAGAATCAATTATATTTTCGACTTTCAGCCAAATTTTGATCATACTTCTGGCCCATGATGGGGCAACTAATAGTATCGCATTTCCAATCTATGACATGGCAACCAATAATTTCACATTTTTGGCTTGTGATGGGGCAATCAATAGATCACATTTTCGGCATGTGATAGGGCAACCAGTAGTTTCACATTTCTGGAATGTGACGGGGCAACTAATAGTTTCACATTTTCGGCCTGTAATGAGGTAACCAATAGTTTCATATTTTCAGCCTATGACGAAGCAACCAGTAGTTTCACATTTTCGGCATGTGATGGGGCAGTAAATAGTATTATATTTTCGGCCTATGATGGGGGCAACCAATAGTTTTACATTTTCAGCCTATGATGGGACAGTCAATAGTTTTACATTTTTAGCCTATGACGGGGCAATCGATAATAAGGAGATAAGCCCAAAGTTTTTGTTAATTTAATTCGGTTCATATCCACACATCAATTCCTTTTTATTTCCAGCTTTAGAATAACCACAATCACATTTTGTGCTCTCGACGGGCCAATTAATATAACATGGTTAGTTTAGAGCATCACATCCATTAATCCGATTATACAAGTGCAAGTAATGCTCATATATATACCCATCATACTATCAATTATAAACATGATCAAAATACAATTTAATACCAAAACCATAATGAAATTATCATTGCTTCTTACTTATCTGGATTATAGCATATCATACATATATAGTTACAAAAATTTCTATATCATGTAGGTCAATATATAAGAATTCTTACCTCTTTGCTGACAACTAGACAAACTAATCACCTGCCCACACTGCGATCTACGAACCGAAATGCGTAGAACTTTGCTCAACGTCTTTTTGTCCAAAAGATTATTTTCCTACAGAACCAAATCAACATAAAAAATTATCCAAAGTATCCGACAACTCAAAATCTTCTACTAATCCACTAAAGGGTCCGCCATCACATAGCAACTCAGGACTATCCGATAATCCTCATAACCAATGACTTCCTCGGATCAAGCTAGAGAGAAGTACCAACAGGCAGAGAGAGAAACTAGAGAGAGGAGAGAAGTCAAGGAAGAGGAAGAGAGGACCGGGAGGCTCCCTCTCTCTCTCCCTCTCTCTCTCTCTCTCTCTCTTTCTTCCTAGATGAAGGGGGACGCTCAGCGGCAGCACCGCCCATGGAGCGACTCCTAGCAGTCGATGGCCCATTGCAGTGTTGGTAGCCCGCCATGCCCGGCGATGGCCGGCCAAATGGGAGGAAAAGGAACAAAACATGGGAGGCTTGGTTTCGATCAATCCGGCGATTACCCAGCCAGAATGATCAAGGTGGAATGGTGGCCTAACAACCGGAGAAAGGAAAAGAGGAAGCTTACTTTGCCTCCAGCAAGCTCTTCTAGCCGAATCGATAGCGGATACCCCGAGTTTCTTCCATAGATTGCTTTAGATATCCAAGCTTCTAATGGCAGAACTCTCAAGGTGATGCCAAAGGAGAGGAGAAGAGACCTTTTTATAGATGAAGAATTGCTCAAACTTGGTAGGCTCTGATCACTCTAGACCCCTATTTTGGTGGAATCGGGGAAAAATCAAAACAGGAGAAGAGAAAAACTCCGATCGGGAGTCTCCCTCCCTTGCACACAGGCCAAGTGGGTGTCGCGGCCCAAAGGCCGGCCCAGGCCCAAAGAACATGGGCTCTTACAGCAACATTCATCCATGCACAGATTTTGATCCTCTTTGCATATATATCCTTCTCCTTCATGCTGCGACCCAAATCTCTATTTGAATACTGTGTCGACATAAGTCTAAATGTAACATCACAAATGGTTAACTGAGGTGGCTTTGGGTATGCTAGTATGCAGACATAGGAACCAGGCAAAAGGATCGCAAGCATCAGTGATGCTACAATTATTCATCTTAATAAAATAAATATCATTCATATATGAAACAAAATTGCGGGGGTTTTTCCAAGTCGTACACAAAAGAAAATGGAGAAAAAAGAAACATACTTGGTAACTTTTTTTTTTTTTTGGTAAAAATGACTACTTATTTCATATAACTCTAATGTGAGTATAACCTGCTAAATCACGGAAAAGTAAAGGATACAAAGAGGGGTGAATGCCTGATACATACGTCCAAAAAAAAATATTCGGAATGCCGAACAACATACTTGATAACTTCCTAAACCGAAGCGGCATAATAATTTGAGACATTACGCATTCATGTTGGCCAAGAGCCAAACCTTCGCACCTGCAGCACTTTAAACACTTAGGTGCATCAGCCTAAGTTTAGCACGACTCCACAAAAATAAAAGAGCAATAAGCTGGCCCAAAGCTCCTGGACCCAGTTATTAAGACATGAAAGAATCCTAAAAATAAGAACCCACTGTTACATCTACTGAAAGTTGAAGCACACGACATGCCATGGAGCCTTGCCCAAACCCCCCCATCATCAACACTAGTGCAGCAGAAACCTCAGCACCTCCCTTACCCTCCCCATCCACGGCGTCGTCGACTTAAAACTGATCACGGTCCCATCGTTGCCGGCGAGCACTCGGTATTTGTCCTTCCTTGTAAAGTTGGTGCACTCGAACCCGAGCGCGGCCGCCAAGATTCTCTGCACATAGTTGGCGACGTCATGCGGGCTCTTCCCGGCCGAGCATGTTGCCTCCACCGGCAACTGGTTCAGAAACGTCACCTCATACACCGGCCTGGGGTTCATGAAGAAGAATATCGGGTCCATGGCCTTGCAGCCCCTAGCAGTGGTTGCATGGAAGAATCCAACACGGTAGTTCATGGCCACCGGCACGATCCGGTCGGTCAGCTCCGCGAATAGGGCGCTGAATCTTAGCAAGAAGGGCTCTCGGCATGTCGTGCCCTCCGGGCACACCACAAGGTCGCCTTTCGCTAGCTCGGTCTTTATGCGCTGGGCATCCACTTGACGGTCTCGACTGAGCCGGACGGTGGGGATTGGAGACAGGATCTCCGATAGCCGGGAGATGGAGTAGGTGACGACCGGGACCTTGCGACCGAGGACAATGGAGAGGACCACCGGGTCCATCAGAGTACGGTGGGTGCACACGAAAAGGATGCCACTCGTCGAGCTGCATGCTGGCGGCGGAGGGCGACCTCGCACGATGACTTCGCCGCCGAAGATGCCGACGATGTAAGGGATGAATTGCATTGGGAGGACTAGACCGACCGCGATGCGTACAAAGGCGACTATGATGCCAAATGGTATCCATAGGATGATGAGCAGCGCCATAAACGGCGTCGGGCGGCGAACGAGCCTGCCATCATGGAATATGACCGGCAGCGGGCGGACTAACAGGTTGTTGTGCTTGAGATCGGCGGCAAATGGTGGATGGTGCTGTTCCTGCCCAGGTATATAAAAAGGCTGTTGTTAGATTGCCAAGAAGACATCCTCTTCATAAACAAAGGATTTCAAGAAGCTACTCTTCTTGTATCTCGAGACAACGAAAGTGCAAGTTTTGTTTCGTTTTCATTTCGTTTTTTTTTTCCCCTGAAAATACAGTGGAGGAAGTTCTTTTCTTTTAAAAGGCTACATATATTTATATATATATTGATATTGTGCTGCTAAGCCTTCTATAATTGATCGCTAGATAGAAATGGATTCTTTGGTCCCATATAAATTGATGCAAATTGTTATGAAAATTCATGCAAATTCAAAAAAAATCTGGTAGCTGGCCACATTCCATCCAACAAACTCACCTTGCAGAAAGATAAGAAGGACTGAGCCGATGTCGACCTACCCAAACCGACATCCGGCATATTGCCATTAAACAACTCTCGCGCGACCGACTCGTACTTCACTCTCTTCAGAACACCAGTGGCATACCCAAACCGATTAACCTCGAGCTCACCCCCGACCACCTCGTCCGCACGCAGGTGCTCCTTCGCGAACCTCTCGACCATAATCCTCGGGCACCTCGTCACCACCACCCGCCGCTCGTACGAGCTAAACATGCCCCACGCCGCCATATCGACGTCCTCCATGTAAAACTTGGGCAGCACCGCACGCGACACGGCCTCTATCTCCGACATCCGGACCCCTGCGACCGCCACGAACGTCATGAGCTTCAACCCCAGCTCGCCCATGCCGAGCAACCCGAGCAAGCGAATGGCCGGCCATAGGAGAAGCAGAATGGTGAAGCGGACCAGCCCGGATGCCTCGAAGGCGATGAGCATGAAGTAGGGGAAGGGGTCGGTGTCCTTGAGCAGCCCGCCTTCAAGCTCCGACACGATGGAGCCGGTTATCGGCCGGCCGGAGTATCGACCCTCCATCTCCCTCCTCCTATTCCTTTTACTACTACTTCTCGAGCTAGCTTCTGAGTCTATATCGTTCTTAGGCTGATGGGGGTGAGATATGGTAATGGAGTTGGCAAACAGCGGTTGGAGAGGTGGGAGGGATATAAGGCGAGGGTGGAGCGTTAATGGTGGGCTTGACCAGCTCGTAGTTCTTGGGAACGAGGCCGCTTAACGATTCACAACCACCGCAGTCCCACGCCACGCCAGGGCTGTGGTGGTGGGATTGCAAACCTAATTCACAACAAACCAATCTACTCTATATCCTGCTCTCCTCTCATTTCCGGTTGACTTAGGATCCTTTGCAGTATACCATTTGCACCATAGTATCCGGTGCAATTCTCGCTAACAAAAGATGGATGGTTTTGATGATCACTTATTTTTAGATGGCGGCCATTGACTGCTGTACTCTATGATGCAAACTATGTACAGCAAAGAATATGTGCTCTTTCCTGTTTGCTACCCTTGACCTTGCAATATATTCATGATGGGAAACACGACCACTTTGGTGGCTTGAGAGGACTAAGGGAAATGGGTTTGAAACTCTAGTAACTTGGATTTGAAGCTTGGGTTGGATGATTTAATATCCTTGTAAATAAACAATGCAAAACATATGGTCGTATCTAGTTTGCGTGTGCGTCTGCGTCTGCGTACGTTCTCGATAAATGTGCCAAACTGGCTGCTTGGATTGGAATACCAGTTTTCGATCCGTGATGAGATTAATTGTGCGCTCCTGGTTGAACATGTCGAATTAAATAGCTAGTTGATTAGCATTGTTTGGGCTGTTCAAGTTGGACCGTTGGATACTTTATGAGGATGGTCACTTGATCTTTGGATTCTAGTTGAGGGTAGTTGATCAATCATCAATCCATGACCGGCCACAAAAAAAATTGCCCTTTGCAAGCATGTAGCGGATTAGAAAATTTCGTTTATTCATATGGCCCATCTGAAACAGAGATGTGCTTGTGATGAATTATAGTGATGAGCTCCAATGGTTTCTTGCATGATTGTCCAAGGCCATCAGTTTGACGATATACCGCATATATTGGCATTTTGATGGAAGATTGCGTTCTTGATCACGAATTAACAGGAGTTTTAGGATTCTTCAATGCAGCAGCTGAATAACCATACCTAAACATCAAGTTAGGTATGGTTATGGATGAGGAAGAGAATTTGACATCAAGTTAAAGGAGGTGTGACGCAGGTAAGGTTGTGTGCATAGCTAAACATGTATTTTATGCTTTAATTGAAATGATTAGTTAGAAATTTCCATACCTTTGCCCGGGGACTAAGTCAACGCTATTAACAAATGGGTCCTTGTTCACAAGCTTGACTCTCTCTTGAATTCCATCAGGACCTCTACTCTGATACCATGTTAAAATCACTATTGCCTCAAAAACTTAAACTTATATGATAAGATAGATTTATTTATATATTTTAGATTTTTTTACTCTCTCTCTCTCTCAAGTGAGAGACAAAGAGAGGAAATGGGGAAGGAAGGGAAGGAATGAAGCATGGGTGGATACTTTAGATCCAACTTGAACCGATCAATCCATCCCAATCCACTTGTGAGAAACACGGTGGGATCAAGACTTCTTATAACTTGGCAAGCTTTAGGCCAACTTAATTATGAGAATGTTAATGAGTTGAATTAGTAAAGTCTCTTGAATTGACACATTAAAATTTATCATATTTTTTTAGTCTTAATTTCTTAACATTCCTTCTTTTTATCCCTTGCATAGCCTCCCAGCTCCAGATGTCGAGTACTTGTATCCAGCCGGTTCTTGATGATCTTGTTCGACCCCAATATTCACCATTCAGTAGGCAAATCTGGAAGAAACATCCAAATAGCCGCAAGTAAAGTCTCTCTTTGAAAGCCTAGAAGTTTGGCCACCAACCACGCATGAATCTATACCTATACAAGATCTCCTTCCTTTTTGAAACAAATAATGAAGAACCATTCGACAAATGAATGGTGTCAAATTCTCTCTTCAACTTCCACCAGTCCTTCAATATCTCCACCATGATCTTCAATCCAATAAGTGCTACGATCCTTTCTGCTCTAGCTTTTGGTATCTCCTCCTTCGTGAAAACAAAAATGGACTTACAATTCTTCTCCAATCCATTGATTTTCATATTGAAAAATTCCAATGGAATTAGATTTCCATTGATTGTTGCTATTTCGATTTTGATAAAATTGGCTACAAATATATAGTTAACAAGGCATGCATGTTTGGGGACTAATTTGAGATATGATTCATGCGTTATGGACTTATGAACACCACATTAATCAATTGTGGTTGGATGGCTTGGTGTAGGCATGTGGTGTCCAATAGAAGCTTGCAATAGGAGGGCCTATTGGATTAATTATATAAAGATTAAATTCCATTGACAGACCTCATTGAGTCGGGAGAAAGAGAGGAAAGTCTATCCATAGTATTCGAGAAAACACTTACATAAGTACCAATTATTTGTGCAAATTGCATCAACTGCATGGTTGTAATTAACACATGTATGTTTTAATTTAATTAAAATTCAATGTTCTAAATTCATATATGTGATCTAGGGAACTCTACCCTTCATATTAGAAACACAATGCATTTCTAAGAAGGCCTTCCTTTGTTTATATCAAATTCTCCGTCCTTTGATTAAGGCTTGCCCTTGTCCAAAGATCAGAACTTGATACATCACCGCACATAATATTCTGCGATTCGCTCGGTATTTTCTGCTGCATCACTGCTTTGCTTGTTGTAGCACGACCATATATTGACGAGATCTCTTTCCGAGCTAAAAAATTCAGGTGACCCTTCCTCGAAAGTGGTCTCCAAGTTAGCTAAGGCCGTACCCTGTGCTCTTATCACCATACTTTGCATTAGGAGGCTCGTGAAATTAAGGGGAAGTTCATTGCATTGAAATCACTCAGTCATTGAGCAATCCAGTTGGGGATCTACGAAGGAGATAAATAATATCACCATATATAACATCCTCTCGAGTGGAGTTTGGTCTCATTTCACTAGCTTGCCCGCCTACTTTTTTTTCTAATAGGACCAACACCTAAAATTTGGAGAAATTATTTCCTACACTGCATGCACCGTGTGGTCGCGCATGCAAATACTCACAGCTACTCATTTTTGTAACGGTGCACCAAGTTGAGCATTTGATGAACAAGGTCCATTGAAACGAGTGACTGCGATTGGATGCATACACGACCATATGGTGCATGCAGTGTAGAAAATAATTTTTTGGGGGCACCAAAGTCAAAACTATATCTCTTCCATCAACATGTTATGAATGAGTCACTTAGATAAAAGCCTTCACATCTTAAGAACCCTATTAAATCTTATTATTAACACATGTAATAAATAATACAATGCGGTTGCTTTTGTGTGATCCAGCCATCATGTATCATGTAACCTATAATTGGTATGAGTTTACCTCTAACATCCAGAGTCAAGACCAAACCTTCATTCCTAATAAAAATTATTGGAAATGTAGCGTACTTGGGTGCAAGAATTGTTGCATGACATGTTTTGCTAAAGGTATTTTATTTTTCTTCTCAAGAAATATGCTAATCGATTGCGCCTAAATAAATATTCCAACAAATATATTTTTCTACTGTTATAATGTCTCAAACCCTCATGGTTGAGCCATTCAGTAAACTAATAATCCCTTGTCACTTGGACAGTGTTTTTGCTAAACAGTACATTCCATTTGATTCAATTATTCATCCTAGAAAGTGAAATAAAAATTGAAGTATATTTATAATTTATAATGCTAGCCATGATGCACATGTTCATATGCACGCATTACCTAATAAAAGTACTCATTAGTGAGTAAGGATGATAAGTATCATAAATTTAGTTCTTAAACTATATTTTTTTAAGTAAAAATATTTTAATTAATTTTGGATTGCATTAATGGATTGAGGAGTCATAGGTTCTATAGATTCTAAAACTAAATAAATGAATTTAAATGGTCTAAAATTGAAGTACAGTCGGCATAGGATTAAATCGTAATTCTTTTGAATGGAAAAAACTATTTAGGGGGTATATTATTATGCAAAAAAATATTACTAGAAATACTAATAATTTTTGAATTATGGGGTAGCTTGCTAATGTTTTGCTTTTAAAAAAAAGAATAGCAAAAACCTTGAAGTATAAAAATTGGAAAATATTTTTTCTATTTATTGAGAATAATTTATATAAAAAGAGATGGCATTTAGATACGAATAGAACCATTTGGTGTTCGCGGCTCATGTGCGGGCATGAGTTAAACATTCAAATTAAGGAATGTGTGATTCTATTCCTTTTCCTGGGATTTTGCTTGTCAAAATCTTTGATTCAATTTAATGATTGAATTTTCTTTGGCATATATCTTGGCGGGTACAGATTGCGGCCATCATTCCACCAAGAGAGGTTGAATATGCAACTAATGGTCATAGAATTACATCCTCGTTTTCGATATACAACAAATATCTGCCTGATGTACCTAGAGTCGACCACAGTCAATGTAGAGTCCTTCAAATTTCAAATACTCCTTCTAGCTGGAGACACTTTAGCCACGATCATGAGCAATTTCCATAACCACACAAGTGAGATGTGCGAAACGTGGTGCGCTGGCAAAACACCCATGTGTAACACGGTCCAAGCACGGTCTCCTCTTTTTATCACCATCTCAGGTGCGACCATCATTGGAGCCATCGCCACCTGTGTACATCAACTACCACCTCGCCACCTTGGAGGCACATCACGATCTTCGACCAACCTCCACGATCCGAACAGCCAATTGTTCAAGCCCTCTAGCAGATTAACTAGTTCGGTGCCTTGAAGACCTCAACCATCGCCACATGAGCACATCAACCAATAACAGATCGACGCTAGAGAAATAGGCTATAATCCTATTACTGAAAGTTCTACGAGATAACATATGACTTATAGCTATGAAGTCTTGAAGAGCATAGGTGACACCTCTCAACTGCCCAGCCAGACATGTCAATAGAATTCGATGACTCTTTGTATAGCTCTCAAAGAACTCTGCCTCCATCAGAGTCATGGGCAGTGCCAGCGATTACTGCCGAACAATTTCAACTATTCGTATAGCATGTTCTGCACTAACTATAGCTGTCCAACATATATAGCAGACGGCACCGGCCATCTCGAAGGCATAGTAAATTTTCGACCACATTTAATCATTCCACAAAACTGCTAAATATGGTGTGAACATTCAAGCTAAAATTTTTCTCTCGCAGCAAACAAAATTATCCCAAGCTATATAAATGATATATTACCTTCCCTCGTTGGGGGTTCCTTTCCGGGAGTGTTCGTCACGTGCGAAGCGCACGAGCGAGAATCCAGCCCCTGCTCACGTGGCACGGGCATTAGAACACGAGCTGGATAACGACACCTTAATTACCAGTAACTCCACTAGACTTAAGCTCATTACTGGTTTAGAAAACTCATTAGATGACTATTAAAGAATGCCTAAAATAAAATTTAGTTTATCCGTTACATGCATAAAATAAGAATATATATATTCTAAATCGGCCTTCGGTTTGGCAATATCCGAGCATCACCCTTGCAATAAAACCCTAGGGTTCTTGGGCATAACGAAATCCCCTGCCCGGACCGATCTTGACCGTTGGTTCTATGATCAGACGGTCAAAATCGTCCAAGTCCTCGTGCTTATCAGACCGGTCACTTACCTCACTGTTCCTCTCTCTCTCTCTCTTTCTCTCTCTCAGTGCTACTACTCGCTTCTCTTCTCTCCTCATTCCAAGGGCTCGGAGCATCGAGCGGAGTTTCAATGGCGCAATCGATGGCGGATCGCCGATCGCCTCGAGCTTGGGCGTAGAAAGATCGCGCCTTTTTCATCCGATCTCTACGACGCCCAAGCAAATTTCGCCGCGGCGTCCCCGGACGCCTCCGGAGTGGCGATCGGTCGTCCAGCCAGGGATTTAGGGTTTCCGATCGGAAAATGGTGTAAATCTTTGTTCCTATGGCGAAAGATCCGATCTTTCTAGCTAAACCATAGTGGGGTTGGGGTTTTCTAGTCTTGGAGCTGTTTAAGTTGCCATTTTTCGCTATCTTTCTGTCCCTTTTTGTTTCGTTTTGGTGATTTGGAAGTTTAGTTTTATCTCGTTCTTCTTTTTTGTTATTGGAACGGTCGCTGAGGACTTCCTGTCGATGCCTTCGGAGATGGGGGTTCGGTCCATGATCGGGAGCAGAGGGGAAGGATTTGGTGGGGAGGAGTTGGAGAAGGAGCTGGGGTTGCTCCTCCGAGAGCAGAGGAGACAGGAGGCGAGCGATCGAGAGCGGGAGCTGAATCTTTACCGGAGCGGCTCCGCTCCCCCCACCGTCGAGGGATCGCTCACCGCTGTCGGAGGGCTCTTTGCCAGGGAAGCCGCCGCTGGCGTGCCGGATTTCGCCCAGGGTAGTAATGAGAATGGGCTATTATCCGAGGATGAGCTCCGGACTCATCCGGCTTACCCCTCCTACTACTACTCTCATGTTAATCTGAACCCCCGTCTCCCACCTCCGGTTCTATCCAAGGAGGACTGGAGGTCCACTCAGAGGCTTAAGGCCGGGAGCTCGGTGCTGGGAGGGATTGGGGATAGGAGGAGACCTAACAGGGAAGAGGAGGGGAGTGGCAGCTCGCTCTTCTCGCAGCAGCCTGGCTTCAGTTCACAGGAGGAGTGCAAGGGGGGCCTGAGAAAAGTGCCTAGTGCTGGCGAATGGCTGAACCGAGAAGGAGACGGGCTGATTGGGTTGTCGCTTGGCCAACAGAAGAGCTTTGCTGATATGCTTCAGGTGATTTTCAGTGGCACAAAATATTCGTTCTGTTACCTTGTAGTATGAACGTTCCATTGCAATTTGACTTTAGTAAATTATTTCCACTGTAAAAATTTAATCTTTTCATGTTTTTCAAATTTTAACGTGGGATTCTTGCATGTTGAAACCTTTTACTTTGTATAATATTTCCCATGAGCAACAACCATGAGGAGTGCTCTTACCTGGTTTTTTTTTTTGTCGCTGAGGATATTATGATACTTTGGTGATCTTTATTTGCTGCAGGATTCTCTTTTCCTCTCTAATTATGTGATTTTACTTGTACATGCCATTACATGCATCATTTTTCCCTCTAATTATGGAGGGCATTATGTTTCTTACCGTATCTGAAGGTACACATCAACTGGCATGCAATTTGGTCCTGTAGGATAGGGTCAATGATATAACTGTAGTAAAACTGAAAATGGTGGTTTCTAACACTTGCAAAAAAATTTCAAGTTCTTTTTTTCGTTGAATCTTGTTATTTGATATCTCAATTTTCTTTTTCTTGATCATCTCATTCATATATAAATGGTTAGCCAAGCAAGTCATTTATAAGTATATGATGAGAAGGTCCCAATGTAGGGGCATATTTGAATTAGGATTGATGTTTGGGAAAAAATACAAAAGCTGGATTGAAAGAGGTATTTTCACATAAATTGCTTAACATTAAAAAAAAATAAGTGCTAATTCTCCCCTGTCAATTTAGAAACTAAATGATGGAGTTCAAAGTAGTTTAATGGGCTTACACAGAATGATTGCAGGGATTATAGATGGAAATGTTGTAGATTAAGAAGAGTAGCCGAATCACTTGTGGGATGGTGTAACTTTATACATCAGCAATAAGAACGAACATATGAATGCATTTGTCTTGTGTATAAAATTTTATTGCTGGATTTATTTTTTTTACTTTAAAAGTCTGGAGATAAGGTATAGTAATGTGAAGTATAGGAAGTTTGGCATGGTCTTTTTTTTCACAAAAGGTGCACTTATTAATATATACTGATATTACTGTTTTCCTCAACTAGCTGGGGGCACTTACAACGATTGTGATTTATTCCAGTAGAAGAATCAATTCATGGATCGCCGTGACTCCGTCAATCATCATTGTTTGGAGTAGATTTGATAAATTTACGCTCCATTTTAGACGATATAGTTATCACCTTTGCCTTTCTTAGAATTTATTTGGAGGGTAAATATAGTGGGGTTTAACTATTAAAAGTTTAGTGTTTTCAGAGGGGAAGTGAAACAAGTCTCACCTGCTTCAGAGTGGGATACATGACTTCACATGCAAACATCCAGTAATGTTGGTTGTTTGCATTATATATAGTAAAATATGTCTTGATATGAAATCCGAACATTGAAGCTGATGGTAAATCCTAAATATATATGTCCAGATTTTGAGAATCTTATCTTGGGTGGTAATGTGAAATTTTATAATGGATAACATTAAAAATTTCTAATTTGTTTATTGACACCAAATAGCATTACTCAGACTTTAGTTTGAAATAATTATTTAATTGCCCCACTAATCACTATTTCAAGAGGCCACATATGTGGCCGATATGCATATGCAACCCCCTAGTCCCTGCACATAGGATCTAGGTGGCCTCCATATGTGCATGGGCTGTATGGTGGGCTTCCAAGTGACCTTCCACAGCTCGAGAGCCATAAGCAGTTGGCTATACAAGTGGGGTAGCCCCTCCCCTAATATGCCCTGACACCCCAAAACCTAGTGAAAATGGGATCTGAATCCAGGTCGCTGTACAACCACCAAGAGAATCTACTAGCTTGGTAACTCCATTTTACTTTAATGGAAAAAACATAAAGAGATTTTGATACTTATTTTTGTCTTTAAAGCTTTATGGTTTTATAATTTTCATATATGAAAGTATGTGAATTTGACATGTGTATACCCATGCAAATGTTTGTGATCTCTGATAAAACTAGGAAGGACAAGTAAGCAAAGTCGCTATCGTAGTGTTGTTATATGTAGAAGACATAGGTGGGGCTGAGAAAGTTTGATTGAAAAGTTTTAAGTACTGGCACTAATACCTATACCAACATCTGGATTATACTGCATACTGGTTCGCCATTGGTTTGATATGGTACACTCAATATAGACTGGCGTGGTTTGGTACTTAAAATCTTGTTCAGTTGTGTGCATGTACAAGAAGCAAGAGTAAGAAAAAGGAGTGAAATCTAGTATTTATTAACCCCATACCATCATGGCCATGAACCAATATGATACGGCCTAGTATGCATATTGATTGAGCCAGAGTAATCTAGCTTTAAAAGCCTTAGTATAATTATAAGATTAATCAAAGGGTGGTAGTGGTAATCTGGGTTTTAAAGGACATGGCCATAGAAGAAGTACAGGAAATCTTTTTGGTTTGTTTGCAGCTAACACCCTTTATGGAAGTAATTTTGTGCTATGGAACAAAACTTTGATATAACCTCTCGTTCAAGTGCGCTTGGAGTTGGTGATCAAGTGCATTTACTTCATTGTTTGGCTAGTATTGAAATTTTGTTTAACTTTCCACCTTTACTTTCAAATTTCTATACCAACAAATTGAAATAAATACCCTTTATCAAAGAAGTTACATAATTTGCCATAGGCAGCTGCATCCTGGTGCTCATATTACTGACCTGTCATGTTGTTTGGAATCATATTTGAATGTAAAAATCATGATACTCATAGGATTTGAAAGGAGAAGTAAGGATTTTGATTTCAGGCCTGTTCTAGATAAAGATTTATCATTTTATTTAGAATTACATTAAAAGAACACTATGGAGAACTCAATACTGTTAGGTTTTTTTTCCCTCAGAAGCATGTAGTTATATCTGATATGAAAAAGCTGGAAAAGATGACAACAAGGTGACAGTTGACTGCAGAAATGACAAGCAATAATGACATGATTTAGTTGGAATAAAGAGATTTCTATGAGAACCATATTAAGATAACCCGAAGTTTGTATAATTGGACTTGTGAAGTAAAATGGGCAATCAACACATAGCAATTAAATGAATCCAAATTTTGAGAAATTCCAATTAGGAACTATAGGATGATGAAAGTTAGCACTTTGTTCTTAGATGCTGTTTGCAAGTTTTGTGCCAAAGGTGAAAGAATCAGCTGTATTGGTTACAGTGATGTATTTTCACATGAATCCTGAACAAAGTTATGGATTTTGAGAATCTAACGGTTTAGCTATGATAAGGTCTAGACACAGATAAAAGTGTCTAACCTTGCAAATTCCTAAAATCTAGCAACAACTACATGGGGGTTAGATATCTTCATACATGAATATGTATGAATTCAGGTGCCGATGCCAATGGGCATTGTGGTTGTGGACACTATTAGTATTGGCTGTCCCATGTTGACATGTCAAGTGTGGTATAGCTGAATTATCTAATGCTATCGATATGGGCTAGCACGAGTGGGTGCTGGTATCTTGAGGCACCCCTTATGTGCCCAATGCCAAAACTTTGTTGGCATGGCACAGCATGGATGGTATGCAAGGTTTTTTGTACTGACTTGAATTGGCCGAAATTGTGTACTTTGACCACATAAGGTATTGGTACAGTATGGGGGCTTGATACTGTACTGTATCAACATCTAGTATGGCTGCTATCTTGCCTCCAGCAGCATACCATATGTTGGTACAGGAGTGTACCGTATTGACCCGACCCAACCCAACCCAACCGATAACAGGTACGTGGTCCAATATCGAGATTGACTATCTTGTTAGCATTGTTGGCACTCAAAACCTTGTTTATATAGTTAGCAAATATGGAATCATATGAGTGCTTTAGTGATGCTTCACAATATGGTCATGTTTTAGACATGCTTGTCAGACCAAATCATGGCAATTTAAGCCCTATAACTTGCAGGGTTCAAAATGTGAGAAAACAGTTGAAGTTGTAGGGGGAAACAAAATTACATTCATGGAATGAAAATGTGGAGGCTTGATGGGATAAAATTTAAAAAAACCCTATCCATCTTTGGATGTCGTATCTTGGTCTCAGATAGGGCATCTTTTCTGATGATTTAGAGGGTTTAATGGTGTGGAAGAGATCTGGTAACCTTGTCGAACAATCCTATTTTGGAGATGTAGGCAGTGAAGCTGGGCAAAGCTGATTAAGAGATAAGGGATATAGACTCGGGGTAGTTCCATCATTTGGAATTGGATTGTGCTCGGTGACCTTGAGTAAATGGTTGTGTATGCAAGATAATAAATGGTACAAGGAGAAGATTTATAAGAAAAAAAATGCTTTGAATGAAGCTGTATAAGTTTAATTTAGGCTTATTCCAGAGAGTTTTGTGTAAACTTGTATACCAATGGAGGAACTATGTAAAATCCTTCCTTGCTAATTTAGTTGTACACAATTTACTTTCTTCTGTATACTCCTTTTAAAGATTTATCGGATTCATATTATTTTTTAAAAAACTTCTCCAAATGAAAATTCCTTGTTCAGCCTTGTTCATTAAGGTATCTGTGGATAAAACTTACTCTATTCAGTTACACCAACCAGACACCTGCTAGTTGTACCAGCCTGGAATTTTTTTGCCTCCCGCAAATCTATTACCAAGTTTGCACTTGCTGAATCATCAATTTCTTTATTGATATTCATTTCTTTGACTGTGTGCTATGTCAATAAGCTCCATACATCCAAAAGTTACTGAAATAATGGTACAATCTTAAAACTGATCATATATGACTAAGAATACTTGGTTCTTTTCCTACAGAGAATGTTATCCTTGCACCACTTGGACTTTATGTAGAATCAATTAAACAAAAAGCTTTGCCTTATATTAGAAATGCTCTTTTTATACGATTAAAAGTATACTGAGTTCTACTTAATAAGATGCTTTATTAGACATAGAGATTCTTGCTTGCATGTGTGTCACTAGTTTGTGCAGTCATTTGTTCGTCTTTTTAAGCTTCGTATTGCACCATATACTTTGTTGCCTTTTATATTCTGTGCGTTTAATGCTCCACCTCAGTCCTGTCTGGCCGTTTCTAATAGCTTGCCCATTTTATGCAGTACCAGATATTTAATTGCTGTTTTTCCTTTCGTGTTCCTTTATTTATGGTCTAATACTTCTAAAGCTGACTAGGCCTTTGTTTCATTGCTTGCCTATTGTATCCATCTTCGCTAACCCAGCTAGATGAAATTTCTATATTTTGAAACTTGGCTTATTTGTCCATTTTTGTTGGTAATTATCCTGTTCATAAAAGGGTGGCTTAGTGTATATGGCTCCCGTCATTGTAGGGTTTTGAGAGGGTCAGATGTACGTAGCTTTACCCCGAGTGTGGAAAGATTGTATCCTTGTTTCAAACTCGTGACCTCCAAATCAGAGTGGAGCAACCTTACCGTTGCACCAAGGCTTACCCTCTATTTGTCTTGTCCTTCTCTCTATCAAAATTTGATCATTCGATTCGTTCACTCATCTTTAATCACAACTAATTTATGAACTCTTAGTTTATTGATATTTTCATCATTATGCCTTATCTGTGTTATCTTTCTATATAACTCCCTTCTGTACTTTGTATTACTGCGACACAGATCCATATATAACATTCTTCATCTAAATGGGAGAGGACCTTTTTTTTGAATGAATATTCCTCTTCATTTACAGCCTTCCAGCTATGAACTGAACAATTATAAGGGCTACCCACCATTACTTATATAACTCAATGTTACATCACATGACAAAGGGACAGTTTTCAGATCCTCTTCAAGGAGAAGTCCATCCCACAATTTTAATACCCCATTTAAACCAGATGTGACTATATTATCTCTTAAGTGATTTGCGGGATGTGACCTTGGAGGAATTACTCTGTCCTTCATCTAGTCTAAAAGATAAAACAAGGGAATCTTGAATGGTGTATTGCTAGATTTGAAGGTTATGTATGGGAGCTTGGGCTTTTGGTTATTATCCATGCCCTCCTAATAATTGATGTAGAATGATGGCGAACAAAGAAAAAAATTAATATGGTCTATATGGTTCTCTGCTCTTGCCAATTTTGCGAATTTAAAGTTAACCAATGGAGTGGGAATTGACAAGAGAACAATAAATGGGGTGATGATGAACACATATAACTTTAATTTGAGCATGATTTAGTCTACAGACATATGTTACCTAAGCTTAGAATTTCTGAGAGCACCATTACCGTAACTTAGAGCTTCAAGACAACTATTTTGTCTGTGGTAGTCATGACTTTAGTTGTGAATCCTATCTAGTCTCGTGATATGTATTCCAAATCTGGAACAATGGCAATATTATGTTAGAAAAAAGCTCTCTTTCTCTTTCTTATTTTTTTAATCTGGACTTTCAAATGATTGGGTATCGTATTTGACTAAGGCTGTTGAATGCAATTATTCAACTTCTGCAATGCATAGATGTGAATTATTTTGTTCTCAATTGTACACAATCACCCACAGCCATTGTTGCTTGCCCGGCATTTGCCTTTAATATAAGTGCATTATTGGCTCATAATTTTGCCCATTTAGGATTGCATATGGATGATGATGAAAAGGATAAATTCTAAGCCATTAGTTTGCCAGCATCAATCCTGGTTTCTCATACGTATGCATCGTGTCTACTCTGTCAGTTGCCTTACTTTGATCAAGTTAAAAGCATTAAGAAGTGCTCATTCATCTCCCACTCATAAGATCTTTGGGATTGTTTAAAGTTTCATGCCCATTTTTAACTTACAGATATCTGCCTTTACAATATTTTCATAATTTTGGTTTTGGTAATATGCCGCAAAACCTTGATGAGATTTGTCTATCATTTATTACAGGATGACCTTGGCCATGGGACTTCCATGTCAGGCCATTCATCTTGCCCAGCAAGTCGCATAGCACTTATTGATGCTGTCGAACCGTTAGGTGCTGCTGAGTCTTATCTTGCTCTACATAAAAAAAATGCATATTTGGATGGGCAACAATCTGGTGGATATGCCCAAAGTGTCCCCAGACTTCAGAATGTTGGTGCATTGGCATCTCATAACTCTGCTTCTGTTTCAGGTTCATCCCTGGCAAGAAGCACCACTCCTGATCCTCATGTGGTGGCAAGGGCTCGCAGTCCTTGCCTTCCACCAGTGGGTGTGAGGCTTAGTGCCAATGATAAGAAACATAACAATGGCTCATCTTCCTTCAACGGTGTCTCCTCTGGTATAGCTGAATCTGATGATCTTATAGCTGCTTTATCAGGCATAAGCTTGTCATCTGCTGCTGCAATAGACAATGACAATATTTCACATTTGAAGCTTCAAAGAGGAACGGACAATCACCAGAGTTATCTCTTTGATTCACAAAGTGGCCAAAACCATATTAAGCAATATACGTTCCTCAAAAGTTCTGATCCAGAATATTTACATATATCCTCTATTCCACAGTCTTCTAAGTCTTCATATGCTGATTCAGCCAGGAGTTGTGCAGGTCAAATTGACCTGAGGAATTCGGTTCCAAGGACAAATGCATCTGCCGAACCACATAGACTCGCCGGTGGTTCACCTTCACAATCTCAGAATCTTGATTGTGTGGATACAGCATTTACAAGTTATGGATCGAGTGGGTTCTCTGCCAATCCTGTGCTACCATCAATGACTGTAAATCATATTGGCACAGGAAATTTGCCTTCTTTGTTTGAAAATGCTGCTGCTGCTGCATCTGTATCTCTTGGTACGGACTCCAGAGCCTTAGGAGGTGGGATATTTGCACCACCACATTTAACTAGTCATGCAGAGTTGCAGAATCTTGGTCAAATTGGTAATCAGACAGCAGCATCTCTTCAGTCGCCCCTTGCTGACCCGCTTTATATTCAATATTTGAAGGCAGCTGAGTATACAGCACAAGTTGCAGCGAGCCGTAACAATCCTTCTGTGGAAACAGGTTTTGTTGGCAATTCTTATATGGACTTACTTGGATTGCAGAAAGCTTATGTAGGGGCATTGCTTCAACCGCAGAAACAGTATGGGATGCCACTTCTGGGTAAATCTGGAGCTCAAGGTTTCTATGGAAATCCTGCTTTTGGCCTTGGCATGGCATATCCAGGAAACCCTTTAGCAAGTCCTATTGCTTCTCCAGTTGGACCTGGCAGTCCTCTTAGGCACGGTGAGCGCAACATGCAATTCCCTTCAGGATTGAGAAATTTAACTGGAAGTGTCATGGGCCCATGGCATTGTGATCCAGCTGGCAACATGGATGAAAATTTTCTGTCCTCACTTTTGAACGAGTTCAAGAGCAACAAGGCTAGATGTTTTGAGCTTGCTGAAATTGCTGGCCATGTGGTTGAGTTCAGGTATTCCCAACTTGCATCCGGATCTTGGCATCTTGATGTTGTTCTCTTTGTCATTTTGGATGATATCATCATTGATACTTATTAGACAACACCATGTTCTTTTTCCACAATGTTTTAGAATCATATGCAGAACCTAATAGCTTGGATGCCATACTTGCTTTACACTGCAATGTGGTACATATGTATCTTAGAAAGCAAAAAGTTTGTATGCAAATGTACATGAAAACGTGCATGTCATTTTGTTATTTAGGCAACCAGAGCTGGATCGCCGATATATCCTGATAGAGTTAGCTTATTGCCTGTTACCATGCGATCCTGAATGCAAATTAAGGTTTACCATCTACTGCTTCAGTTGCTACCCTATGATCTAGGGATTCTGCTTCTGTATCTTCTGTAATGCTTGATACTCATCAATGCATTTTCTACACCTAAACAGCTTTATTTGTTGTGTCCAGTGCGGACCAGTATGGAAGCCGTTTCATACAACAGAAACTTGAAACAGCAACAACCGAAGAGAAGAACATGGTTTTTGAAGAAATCATGCCTCATGCACTTTCATTGATGACAGATGTGTTTGGAAATTATGTGGTCCAAAAGGTAATCCCTACCTCTGCAATTAGATTCTCTACTGCTATTTTTTGTTACCCTTGAGGTGATTTTTTCAAGAAAAGCTTATAATTTGCCTTTATTTTAGTTTTTTGAGCATGGGAGTGCAGTTCAGAGAAGGGAATTGGCTAGCCAGCTTAATGGGCATGTGTTGGCTCTTAGCCTTCAGATGTATGGCTGTCGAGTAATCCAGAAGGTATCTTTAACTCAATGGATATCATCAGTGAAAATGAGTAATGCTATATCACCTCTCTTTTTCAGAACATGATCCTGTTTACTCTGGTTGGTTTTTTGGTTGTGCCATAAAGTGTCTTGCTTTTTGCTACTCTTATAATCAAGTTGAAGCTTGTAAGAATTTACTTTTGTTTCATATAAATGGTACTGATGGTTGTTCCTTTAATTGGTTCACATACTTCACATTACTGCCTAATGGACGTATGTCCTAGATAAGTTCTATAAACTGCTGCTAACTGTATGACCTTTTCTCCTAGGAACATCCCTTTGTTGTGACTGTCCTCATCTTTGAACAATCTTCTACACCTGTTAAGAGAGAGAGAATTTCTTTTTCACACTCATTATTATCTTTCCTCTTAACCCTTTATACAGCCTTGCCTCCGAAAAGGTAAAAAAAAGAAAAATCAAAAGCAAATTGCTTTCTTCTTCTCTGCTTTCATGTTTCAACCTGCTTATCCTCATGGCTGGTTTCTCCTCCTGATTTCTTGTGATCACTGTTTAGAACCATTTCCAGCAGCTGTTTGACTGAAATTATTGTCCTAAATGGAATGAATATGCATCTACAATCTGATAGGACTGTTTATCTGTAAAAGCCACCATAAGGAATTTACTGTAAGATTGCTTCTTCATTTCACTTTCCAGCCGTAACCTGGAATGTGACAATGCCTAGATCAGATTCCTCGCATGTCCTTTCTCTTGTTACCCTTCCTTCCAAGTGGATTGGCGTAATTGAGATACGTTTATTTTTTACCTGCTGTTGTCATCGCAATGTAAACTGGTAAGATTCATGCCAACAGCTCTCCTGGCTATTGCAATAGGAGAATGACTGAAAATTATCTTTGCAACTAGAGTTGCCTGATCATAGGACCAATTCTCCTCCTTCAGCTGTACACCTTTGACGCCATCCCAAATAATCTCAGATCAAGTCAATGTCAAGTCATTTTTCAGAAAGAAGACTAGAGCACCCGTTAATGATGCTCTCATGAGAATCATTGAGAATTTTGATGTTTTTTGTCAATAAGCGAACAAACCATTGTTCTCATAGAAAGCGCACTGTTGCAACACTTGAAGAAATTAACTGCACCTACCATACTGAGCTGGGTAAAAGAAACTTTTTGGTGTCCCTGGAAGTTGTCTACCCATCGATTAAAATAACATGCTCATTCAATTGTGAGGATAAATTAACAAAACCAATAGAAGACTTGAGCCCTAGAGTACGTAAAACTACTAACAATTGGCATTGTTATGAAATATGATGTTGTAAAATGTAATTATGTACTCTATGCAACTATCTTAAGTTATGCATGCTTAAAGGAATCCATCAAAATTCTTGAATTGGCCAAGACCAACTGAACGAGGGTGCCAATATTTTAAGGATAGGCAGGCAGAGTATCTGTGCTACTTTATCTGTTGAAAGGGACCAAACTATGATCAAGAACTACCCTTTTGTAATGATTTTTTGTCAGATTAGACCAACCAAAATTGTAAAGAAATTATTGAATTGATTTAAAAACAAACTTGAATCCTTGGTTCATAAGTACTTGTCGATTTTTGCCATTTTTTAGTGCTGCTCTTAGTATTCTCAATTGATCAGAAATAATGTAAATAGAGCAATGCTGCCTAGCATACAACTTGAAAATTCCTCATCATGAAAATTCTGCCCATTTATAACGTGCCAAGTCAACAGATGGCTTCATGCAGTTCTTATCACAGAGATTCTTCAAGTTTTCTTTAGCTATTGCCATGCCATATTTCGGAAAACTGTTACTAATATATGGCCCACCTGTTCAGATTTTCAGCTTAGCTACTTTTAGAAAACAAACTAATCCATTAAGCATGACTTGTACAGAACTCCTTGGACAAGACATGCATTTAGAAAATCAAAATAGAAATTTCACCCCTGTTATTCCCTACTCTCTGAACCTAGCAAGCAGATCTTTTGGATTCATAAAAATATGTAAGTATCCTTATAAGAGATCAATCTATTCCATGGAAATCGGAAATAAGTGATTAGAGACAGTTCTGTCAGAAATAGAAAGGTGCTTTAAGGAGCATGTCTTGGACTCTTGTGTGCTTGCGGGGCAGAGATGGGAGTTAAGAAGAACTTTTACTTGCTGATGGGCAACTTATGAAGATGGACTGTGGGTAAACTCAATCAGGGTTAGGCTGGAAATCTGGATCTCAGGTATTTGAGTGGTGATGGAGAAGATAAATATGGTGAATTATAAATGATTTTCTTGAAATATTGTATATGTTGACTTTTCTGCTGGGCATTGGAGTGCTCTAAGGCTATGTTAGGGTCTAATTTTAGTTAAAATTCATCAGCATGATGCTTTAAAAATAGGCTCCTATATAGATTTTTGCATGGGTATATGTAGAATATGATTACTATCTTCAGGTACGGGATTTTCTATATTAGGAACCTTTTTCCATTATATTCATAGTCAAAGCATCAATTTCATTTGGAAAAGGAAGCTTGGAATTTAGACTACAAAGACATGTTTGGCTGCTGATTTCACCATGAAGTTCTAATTGTTTGTAAGACGTAAAACATGTTTGGCTGCTGACATCAAGGTCCAGTCTTGGATGTGTCTTATCCAGCACATCCTTTCTAAGCACACCCACACAATTAACATCATGACTATTTCATACTTGTTTATTTGCTAAGAGTTTAGTATTTCCCATGCTATATGTTCCATCATTACAAGTTTCTTGGTATATAAGTAATGGCATTCGGAAATGCCCCATTAGGTCCTTGTTTTCTCTAGTGTGCTACTCAGATATTAAGTCCAATAGATACTATTTTATTCATGGTCTGCCGAATTGGGCTGAACTGTTCGGTTTACACCGTACTGAACCGAACTGGTGCGGAACCAGCACGGTTCGGCCGGTATTTTCAGAAAATACAGTGAATTGCTTTGAACCAGGTGGTTCGGAGCGGAATTGGTGCGAACCGCTCGGTTCGGAGCGGAACTGGAAAATACAGTGAATTGCTTTGAACCAGATGGTTCGGAGCGGCATCGGTGCGAACCGCTCGGTTCGGAGTGGAACTGGAAAATACAGTGAATTGCTTTGAACCAGGTGGTTCGAAGCGGAATCGGTGCGAACCGCTCGGTTCGGAGCGGAACCGGTGCGAACCGCTCGGTTTGGAGCGGAATTGGTTCGTCCCCCTCTTTCCAAAAGGTTTGAATTTATGGTCTGCCGAACCGGGATGAATCACCTAATTCACCCCATACCGAACCGGTAGTTGACCGGTATGGGTCTCGGCACCGGTTCGGCTAACCTTAATTTTATTGGCTTGTCATTCTCCCCTCATTCTCTTAGCTTCTTGCTTGCTAAAGAATAATGCAATTAGTTATTATTTGGAGATGGTGCTCATGTTTCTGGAAGGTTCTAAAAATATCAACTGAGCCTACAGTTGTGTTTTGACAAATTGACCCAGAAGAAGGCCTTAAGTATTCTGATACATTGTACTTATCATATTTATCCAATGATGTTCCTTTTGATCCTACTTGAATTAAATGTATAGATTTACATTATAATGCACATTGATGGCTCAATGTAATTCTCATGGTGCAAGTCAACTCTATGTGCATACAATTGCTGCAGGCAATAGAGGTTGTTGATTTGGACCAGAAGACAAAAATGGTTACAGAGCTTGATGGCCATATCATGCGCTGTGTACGTGATCAAAATGGGAACCATGTTATTCAAAAATGTATTGAGTGTGTCCCACAGGATGCAATTCAGTTTATCATCTCAACCTTCTATGATCAAGTTGTGACTTTATCAACTCATCCATATGGTTGTCGTGTGATACAGGTACGGAAAATCTTTCTTAAACTTTCTTATACTTGCTTGCGTTGATGCTTGAATAGTTGAATGTGTATATTAGTCACTGCTTCATGGACTCAGCATTTTGCTTTCCTTACTCAGAGGGTATTAGAGCACTGTGATGATCCTACAACCCAGCAAATTGTGATGGATGAAATTTTGAGATCTGTTTGCATGTTGGCGCAAGACCAGTATGGCAATTATGTTGTCCAGGTATGTAGTATCTTTGGAGTTTTCCAATACATAGTTTCTCACTATTTCATCTGTTAGCTTCTTTCTGTTACAAGATAAGTGCATTACATTCGTGTTATATGATTAATAGATTTTCTGAACATTCCTGATGTCCATTTAGGATTTAAATTCTGTTCTGTTAAAATTTTGCATAGTAAGGTTTTTTGTAAAATCAGTAGTTATAATGAAATTCCAACCATTCTTGACTTCCTAAGATAATCATTTTTAACTAAACCAAAAGGACATTTTTTTTAATATTACCATCATTTGCAAACATTGATGAGGCAAGTATGCAGTGCATTCGAACAACATTCTTGCATGTTAAAAGTTGAGCTACAAAAGACACGTCCTTGTATGTAACTTAACATAGATACTTCCATTTAAGTTTGGATCCTGCCATAATCCTATGTATCAGAGGTTTCTCCAAGAATTTGCCATGAGCCTCTTGCAAGAGGCAATTATTTTTGAAAGTCTGCTTCAATAATTGACCAAGATCTCCTTCTACAGTTTTCACTAATTGAATAGGTTGTGTTGGGTCACACCCAATGGTATGGTCTTACTTTTTCCCCCAGTGGTCAAAATTCTATTCTCTACAGTTGAAACATGGGGTTTTGTTGTCTAGCAGTATGGTATAGTGACTGAATTTAAACAATCTAACTCTAAATCTTCAGCGTTTTGTTGAAGAGATCCCACAAGCTTGGTTGGAGGCAGAAAGGGTATGCTTTTGTTTTTTTTACTTATATGATGTAAAGAGAAAGACACTTTGACATATAAACTGGATATTACCTCCTGTTATGTTGCACCACTGTTATGTTGCACCACTGCCAAATATCCAATCTCCTTATGTGATGCATTCTTTAACACTGCTGCTTTGCCTTGTCAAACTTATAATGTTTACAAACTTGGCTTCATCATTGCTTGTTGAAATTTGTTCTGCCTAGAATATGTGGTGTTTTCGGATCTGCATGGTATCTATTTGCATCTGTTCATCTCTCTCTCCTGTCTCTCTCTATTTTGATATCTACTGCATTGTAGCATAGTATATAGGGTTCACCAGACTGTAATGTTATGGCATCTTCATGGTTTATAATGGGTGCTATTATGGATTGCTTGCTTCTATGTTGCTTGAATTGTAACAGCATGTATTGGAGCATGGAAAACCTCATGAGCGATCTGCCATTATCAAGAAATTAGCTGGACAGATAGTTCAGATGAGCCAACAGAAATTTGCTTCAAATGTCGTTGAGAAAGTGCCTGACTTTTGGTGGCCCTGAGGAACGCCAACTCTTGGTAAATGAGATGCTTGGTTCCACTGATGAAAATGAGCCTCTCCAGGTTGGTTATTTGTGCCATTTATTATGAGTTATGACCTAATTATAACATAGGTATAACTATGGTATGCTGAACCGGCCCATACTATGGGTATGGGCCAGTTCAGCCTTTATCAGACCGGTCCGGTGGCTTACCAGTATGGTTTTGCTGTAGAAATCGGTACGCGTCGGAGCCGGGGAAGAAAGGGAGAAACATCAAGCGAGTGGGGGCGGGAGGGAGAAGCAGCTGCTGTGGAATTCACTTAAAAATTTTCAATTTTTTTTTTCCGCGGCCGCTGTTTCAGCGCCCCCCCCCCATCCGCGGCCCTCCACGGGAGTCCGCAGCTCGCCTTTTCCCTCCTTCCCCGCTCGCTTGTTTCTCTTCTCCTTCTCCGGCTCCGGCTGGGTTCTCCCAGTACGGGCCCGGTACCGAGACGGTACCGAACGAGCTGAACCGATCCGGTCGTCGACCAGTACGGCTTCCGGTATCGGTTCAGCATACCTTGGGTATAACATTATCCATTTTTTCTGAAAAAGTGAGGTATGGGTTCCATTGTCTGCCTTGTGTTGAGTGTATATTGTGGATGCAGTTTTAATGGCATCACTTTTTGTACATTTTCTCATGCAATGAGAAATTTTCTTTATATTTCTCAGTAATGCAGCAGGAAACTTTATAATCTGTCCTTTTCTGTTGCACTGTAGCAAGCTGCGCTATATGAGCATTAACCCGAACTCCCTCTTGTGCATATTACATTATCGTTTTCGTGAAATACGTGAATTTCTATATGTTTTAAACTTGACAAAAATGCTTCTGCAGTATTAGAAAACTGAACAATTTTGACATTCTCATTATTTATAACATATGCTGTGCTACAAGATAAATAAAGTTGAAGTGTGTGAACAATGCCTTTTAGCCCAACCATGCTGTAGCTAAACTGGAAAAAGAAAAGGGAGAAAAGTTAGCAAAGTTAGCAGAAATTAACATGTCCAGCACTATAGAGTTTGGGAGCTAGAGGTGAACTGCAGTTGATGCTGTAAGTGCCCAGGAAATGAGAAACAAACGAAAATAGATCACATGACATGTGGGATTAAAACATGATAGTATCATAGTAGTGTGTTACTTATCTGGAACTGTGAACAGACTAGCTGGTCCGAATAGTCTAAGATTTTTGAGTGATTATGCTGTACAGAGTCCAATACAAGATAGTTTGCTGAAGCCAACTCTGATTGTAGTTCACTAAATAAGATTGGCACAACATATCAACAACAGCAAGGAATATCTCTACTTGGAGATAGTTATCTATTCATAGGAAATGACTAACTCTCTCACAACTTTTCCAGATCAAAGGATCTGAAATTTTTGAATGATTGGAAGAAGCATTTAGACATTTGAATAAAGCTTTAATAAAGTGGTGGTGTTAGTGAATACAGTTTAGGCCAACAACATCCTATTGAACTTAGTTAGTGTTGCTGGTGGTCCAAACCGAGAACGATTGGCACGGCGGTTGTAAACGGGGTTCCGTTTGAGTTTGCCTTGGTTGGTGTTGAATTGCGCTCCACCTTCCACCGGGAAACCTGCAAGCAAGCCTCGCACCACCACTGGGGTAGTGGGGCCCTCCGACGATCAAGTCAGAGGAGATTGGAGGAGAAGGAGAGATAATAGTAGCAAGTAAGAGAATGCACTGGAAGTTCTTGCTTACCCCCCCTCTCCCCCCAGCCGCATATTATACCATGCTGGGGGGGTCTTTCAGGGGGTTCGTCATCGTGGGGCACGATGGAGCTGCCACTGACACGGCCGTTATAGGGCGTCGTGGGGGCAGCGCTGGGTACGGCCATGACAGGGGCGTAGTGGAGCTCCGCCTTGTACAGCTGTTACAGGGGATCGTGGAGCAGCGCCAGATACAACCGTTGTAGGGAGTAGTGGAGCAGGAGCTGCGGCGTGCCTCTGGGGAATAGCCTGTCGTTGTCGAGAGATGTCCGACTCGGGGTCGGACTGCGGAGATGAAGATGTCCGACTCGGGGTCGGATTGCTGGATCAAGGGGCAGCCGACTCGGGGTCGGGCTGCGGAGCCGAAGATGTCCGACTCGGGGTCGGATTGCTGGATCAAGGGGCTGCCGACTCGGGGTCGGGCTGCGGAGCCGAAGATGTCCGACTCGGGGTCGGATTGCTGGATCAAGGGGCTGCCGACTCGGGGTCGGGCTGCGGAGCCGAAGATGTCCGACTCGGAGTCGGATTGCTGGATCAAGGGGCTGCCGACTCGGGGTCGGGCTGCGGAGCCGAAGATGTCCGACTCGGGGTCGGATTGCTGGATCAAGGGGCTGCCGTAGTCTTCCTGGGCGCGCGTGCCGGCCACGTGGGGCATGGTGGCTAAGTTCCCCCGTAACAGTAGCCCCCCACTTCCGAGCCCGGGAACCAGAAGGGGAACGGGTGAAGGGAGTGATGCTTCGAGATTGCCGCCATCCCTCGGAGAGGCGCGCGCGCTTCGAGCTCCCCGCCTTCTTTATGGCGTATGGCGGTTGTTGCTGACCTGGCAGTCTGAGGATTTCGGCGGACATCCTTCCTTAATGGCGTCGATTCGCCTTTGGGGCGGCGAGCGACCCTTCGGCAGCCAGGCGTCCTCTGGCGTCACCGAGGCGTCACCCACCTTTTCGCCTATTTAACCGGGGGCCCTCCTCCGTCCGCCTTTCTCTTTACAGACATCTTCGAGTTTCTCCTTTGCGCTGCCGTCATTGCCGTCGGACCGTTCGCTTGCTCCTCCTTTGACGCTCTCGGAGCCGTTCTTCCTTCTTTTCCGGTGAGTTGCCCCATTCTTCAATTTAAGGCTCTCCATACTTTCTCCTTTTGTATTAGTGTACTCCAGTCGTTCCGGTCCTTTTCCCCCTTCTTGACTCCGTCCTGACCGTAGATTCACTGGCCATTAGGGATGGGCGAAGTGAGAGCAGACCGCATTAAGTCGGAGCTGGTCGCCGAAGACCTAGATAGGTTCGTGGCTCGATACCACCTTCCCGAGGCCTGCAATGTTACGCTCCCGGGGCCTGAGGAGAGGATGTCCATCCTCCTCCAGGGAAGGTTGCCATCAATGAGGGCATTCTTCAGGCCGGGTTCCGCTTTCCCCCCTCGGACTTAGTTGTGCAGGTGCTTCGGGGTTTAGAGTGGCGCCGACGCAACTGGTGCCGAACTCATGGCGCGCCCTGACGGCCTTCCAGGTTCTCTGCCGCATGCACGAGGTTCCCGCCACCCTGAATGTCTTTTGGGAATGCTACGGCCTGAACGACCACCCCCAGGACAGAGGGTGGTGGTGCTTTGCGGCGCGGCGAGGGTGCGGCCTCGTCAAGGAGGCTCCTTCCTCCATTCACGGCTGGAAGGAGCGTTTCTTTTTCATTGACGTAGATCCCTCTTGGGGAATCAGGGCAACCTGGGAGACGCCGATGAAGTCCCCGATTGGCCTATCGAGGTTGTCGAGGGAGGAATCCGATGGCGTCGCCGTCTTGAAGGGGTTGGTTGCCGAGGGCCGGCTCCCCCCGGTGGCTCGCCTTATTTCCGAGGATACCTTGGTGAACGTCGGTCTGAGCTCGGTCCCCGCTGACCGTGAGCCCGCCACCATTTCTTTTTTAGCTCTTTTCTCCTCTTTCGTCTCGTTCTTTCCTTCAGTTTCTCAACCTCCGACCTCCTCGTCCTTTTTGCAGAGATCGACGACGTCATGCGGTCGGACAAGGCAACGGCTGTTGGTAGGACGTCCCTACTGGAAGCAGTCCGGAGGAAGAAACGAGCTCCTCCGAGCGGGGGCCCCACCGGCGAAGAAGTCCCGCCGGCAGGCGACTCCGACGCCGACAGACGGGTCCGGACCCACCGATCAGGGGGACGCCGCGGGCGCGGACCGGGAGTTGACGCTGTATCAGCCCTCCGATGCCGAGACTACCGTTTCTCCGGAGGCATCACCCGGGCGCGCCCGAGATGGACGGGTCGGACGTGATCGGTCCCCAGCCCAGCCTTCGACTCGGTCGGCTCCGGATGATACGAGGAGGGACGCGCCGAGGCCCCGGCCGAGCGGGACCCTGTCAATTCCAGGGGCGGTCCCCGCCCCGAGCATGGTCAGCATGACTCTTCCCCAAGCGATGGGTAAGGGGTAAGGCTGCAGAACCACCGTCCGACTCCGGAGAGAAGTCGGGGTCGGCCTTCACTTTCGCCGGCGCCCGAAACCTCATCGAGACGGTGCTGCTGGAGAAGGACCGCAGGCGGGTCCGGGAGATGAGGGTCCCTGACGTTGGGGCTGCCAGCTGCGTCTGTCTCATGTCGGTGAGTGTTCTTTTGGTCGCTTTCATCATTTATAGGCTCTGTTGATCCCCGCCTGACGCCCTCGTTTTTCTTATCTCTTAGCTCGCCCAGTACATGATCCGCTGGAGGAGTGCTACGAGGAACAGGCGAGGCTTCTGGCGAGGGCCGAGAGCCAACTGAAGGCAGTAGAGGAGGGAGGTCAGGCTGCGGCGGGGAGGACGACCAGGGACCTCGAGACGAGGCTCCAGGTGGCCGAAGAGCGGGCACTCGGCTTCGTCACCCTCGAGAAGCAACTGTTGGAGGCTCAGGAGCAACTCAAGGTTGCCTCGGGTCTCGAGGGCGAGATCAAGAAGGCGGAGGAGCGGGCCGAGAAGCAGTCCCGGAAGGCTGCCGACTACCGGGAGAGGTGGGAGAAGGCCCAGCGGTCAGCCGACAACGCCCGCAACCAAACCCGGTCTCTTGAAGCCAAGCTGGGCGAATTGGAGTCGGCCTTGGAGAAGTTCCGCGCGAGCGACCAGGAGCTTCATTCGCGCCTGGAGGAGGCTGAGGCTGCTCGCATTGCTGCCGAGGCGAAGCACAAGGAGGCTCAGGCTGATCTGCTGAGGGTCTCCTCCGAGGCGGATGACCGGATTGTGGCGAAGGTCTTGGAGGCGAAGGCTCAGATTATGGAGCGGGCAGAGGCGGCGCTGGCCGAGAAGAGTGCGGAGATCGGGCGTCAAGCGGTACAGGCTTATCGTCAGTCCGCCGAGTTCACCCGTGATATGTCGGAGGCGGTACAGGCCTATCGTCAGTCTGACGAGTTCGTCCGTGACATGTCGGACGCGGGGTCCGACTCCTTTGTCTTAGGCTTCGAGGAAGGCCTGCAAGGGTGTCGGCTAAGTACCCCGAAATTGACCTGAGTGGGATCTCCCTTCTCGACTCTCCTCCGGCGCCATTGCCTGCTGATTCTCCAACCGTCTCCCTACCCCCTGCGGACGTGCCCGGCGTTCCCGACCCGGGGGTTCCTCCAAGCTGACTTTCTGTATTTTTGTTCTTTCTTTGTGTGTTGGCGTTTTGCTAAGTTGTATGGGTCTCGGCCCTGAAACAATGAAAGTTAATGCAAATAGAGTTTCTTCATTTCACTTTCGTCCTTCCTCTTTTTAACTCTTGGTAGCGTCTCGCTGACTCCCGACTCTTGAAATTCCTTCTGGCGCTAGGCCAGGTATCTGAGGGTTAGGCCTCAGGGAATTCTTCCGGCGCTAAGCCAGGCATCCGAGGGTTAGGCCTCAGGAACTTCTTCCGGCGCTAAGCCAGGCATCCGAGGGTTAGGCCTCAGGAACTTCTTCCGGCGCTAGGCCAGGCATCCGAGGGTTAGGCCTCAGGGAATTCTTCCGGCGCTAGGCCAGGCATCCGAGGGTTAGGCCTCAGGGAATTCTTCCGGCGCTAGGCCAGGCATCCGAGGGTTAGGCCTCAGGGACTTCTTCCGGCGCTAGGCCAGGCATCCGAGGATTAGGCCTCAGGAACTTCTTCCGGCGCTAAGCCAGGCATCCGAGGGTTAGGCCTCAGGAAATTCCGCTCGTTGGTCGGCCAAGGCTGGCGCAAGCCGAGGCGACCGGTCGGGGCTTCAGGCTAGTCTGCTCCCGGGATGATCATCGGGTTAGCCTGGCATCCGAGGGCCGAGCCTCGGGAGATTCCGCTCGTTGGTCGGCCAAGGCTGGCGCAAGCCGAGGCGACCGGTCGGGGCTTCAGGCTAGTCTGCTCCCGGGATGACCATCGGGTTAGCCTGGCATCCGAGGGCCGAGCCTCGGGAAATTTCGCTCGTTGGTCGGCCAAGGCTGGCGCAAGCCGAGGCGACCGGTCGGGGCTTCAGGCTAGTCTGCTCCCGGGATGATCATCGGGTTAGCCGGGCATCCGAGGGCCGAGCCTCGGGAAATTCCGCTCGTTGGTCGGCCAAGGCTGGCGCAAGCCGAGGCGACCGGTCGGGGCTTCAGGCTAGTCTGCTCCCGGGATGATCATCGGGTTAGCCTGGCATCCGAGGGCCGAGCCTCGGGAAATTCCGCTCGTTGGTCGGCCAAGGCTGGCGCAAGCCGAGGCGACCGGTCGGGGCTTCAGGCTAGTCTGCTCCCGGGATGATCATCGGGTTAGCCTGGCATCCGAGGGCCGAGCCTCGGGAGATTCCGCTCGTTGGTCGGCCAAGGCTGGCGCAAGCCGAGGCGACCGGTCGGGGCTTCAGGCTAGTCTGCTCCCGGGATGATCATCGGGTTAGCCTGGCATCCGAGGGCCGAGCCTCGGGAGATTCCGCTCGTTGGTCGGCCAAGGCTGGCGCAAGCCGAGGCGACCGGTCGGGGCTTCAGGCTAGTCTGCTCCCGGGATGATCATCGGGTTAGCCTGGCATCCGAGGGCCGAGCCTCGGGAGATTCCGCTCGTTGGTCGGCCAAGGCTGGCGCAAGCCGAGGCGACCGGTCGGGGCTTCAGGCTAGTCTGCTCCCGGGATGACCATCGGGTTAGCCTGGCATCCGAGGGCCGAGCCTCGGGAAATTCCGCTCGTTGGTCGGCCAAGGCTGGCGCAAGCCGAGGCGACCGGTCGGGGCTTCAGGCTAGTCTACTCCCGGGATGATCATCGGGTTAGCCTGGCATCCGAGGGCCGAGCCTCGGAAAATTCCGCTCGTTGGTCGGCCAAGGCTGGCGCAAGCCGAGGCGACCGGTCGGGGCTTCAGGCTAGTCTGCTCCCGGGATGATCATCGGGTTAGCCTGGCATCCGAGGGCCGAGCCTCGGGAAATTCCGCTCGTTGGTCGGCCAAGGCTGGCGCAAGCCGAGGCGACCGGTCGGGGCTTCAGGCTAGTCTGCTCCCGGGATGATCATCGGGTTAGCCTGGCATCCGAGGGCCGAGCCTCGGGAAATTCCGCTCGTTGGTCGGCCAAGGCTGGCGCAAGCCGAGGCGACCGGTCGGAACTTCAGGCTAGTCTGCTCCCGGGATGATCATCGGGTTAGCCTGGCATCCGAGGGCCGAGCCTCGGAAAATTCCGCTCGCTGGTCGTGCGCCTGTCGCTTGCCGCCCGACGGGATTTCTCCGTGGCCAGCTGCGATCGTGTTTCTCCTCCTCTCCAAGCGTCGCCTGGGGAACACCAGGTGGGCATTAAATGCTAATTGAGGGGTTACCTGGGAAATCGGATCGCCAGTTGCTGCTTGCGAGGAGTGTCAGTTAAGCGGCCGCGATACGCGCGTTCTTCGAGGCGGATGCGGCCTGGGCGCGAGCGGAGATATGTGGACCTAGGGGTACAGGCCACCCGGAGTGTCCTGCACAAAGAATGCGATTAAGGAGAATAACGCTTAGGAAATCGCGGGAAGATACGCCTCGAGAGCCGGATCGGCTCCGGATTCAATGCGCCCGCATTTATTGGAGCCACCCGCATCGGAACGACCGGGGGGCCGCAGTTTGGCTATAAATATAGGTGCAGGTGCGATGGAGCCTGCCAAGCCGGAGCTGTTCAGGTTGCCATGGATCGTGGGCCTCCTCTCCGGCGCATGGTTGAGAGACCCCTACCGAAGGAACGGGAGGCGCGCCCTTCGCGACTTCCGCCAACTAGCCGTTTCATCTGGGATCAACAAGGAGGTTCTCCCCGGCGGAACTCCGCTCTAGGCGTTTCATCCGGGATCACGTCTCCCATCCTTGAAGTTCGGCCTCCCGATTGAGCTCCGCACCAGGCGCTTGATCCGGGACCGCGCCTCCATATGCTCTTCTCCCTTGTATTCCTTCTCTCCCCTAACACTGGGGAGGACCGGAATATCCCTTGGAGGTGGCGTTCCCCTGGAGGCAGCGGGAGCTTCGTCTGCGGCGGCTCCTCGTCTTTTTCGTGAGGCGTGGATGGCGCCCCTGGGTAGGAGCAGTGTGGACTTCTCCTTCGTCTACTTCTTCATCCGCGCTGGCTCTTCGTCTTTTTCGTGAGACGTCGATGGCGCCTCCGGTTGGAGGCACTCACTTCCGGTGGGATTGCAGCCGCTTCGGATGGAGGTTTCGGGATCCCAGATCTCCAGCTCCTCGGAGTCTCCACCTCTTCTTTACTTTCTTTACACCCTAATTTCCCTCTGGAAATTCCTTGTAATCACACGAGCACGCCGTTGTAACCAGAAATTATTGAAATGAAAAGTGTTATACATTTTTAAACTGTCTTTCTGGCATTGTCGTTCTACTGGTAATACATCCGCAGGTTAGCGGAATTCCAGCTCCTTGGAATTTCTCGACCATCTAGGGCCTCCAACTGGTAGGAGCCAGGTCGGTTTACCTAGCGAACCCTATACGGGCCTTCCCAATTTGGCGCTAGCTTCCCACCTTCCGCAGGTTGAGATTCTTTAGCTCGCCTTAGCACCAGATCTCCGATTCTGAAAAGCTTCGGTCGGACCTTGGAGTTGTAATATCGGGCCACCCTCCGCTGATACATCGCCATCCGAACCTGCGCCATTTCCCTCGCTTCTTCCAAGAGATCCAGGTTCCCTCGGAGTTGCTCCGAATTGGCCTCGGGTCGGTGCGCGGCCACCCGAGGTGAGGGGAGTCCGAGCTCCACGGGGACAACGGCTTCCATGCCATAGGTTAGGCTGAAAGGCGTCTCCCCGGTAGGGGTCCGATGCGTGGTCCGATACGCCCAAAGGACATTCTCGAGTTCTTCGACCCAAGCTTGCCCCCGTCCGACCGATTCGCGCTTTGATTCCTTGGAGGATTGTCCGATTTGTGACCTCGGCCTCGCCGTTGGTTTGGGGATGCGACACAGATGTGAACCGATGCTCGATCCCGAACTCCTCGCAGAAGTCACGGAAATGCTTGTTGTCGAACTGTCGGCCATTATCCGAGATGAGGACCCGAGGTACCCCAAATCGGACAATGATGTTCTTCTTCACGAACTTCCGGACTTGCGCCTCCGTGATAGTGGCTAGCGGCTCTGCCTCCACCCACTTGGTGAAGTAGTCGATTGCAACAATCAAAAATTTCCGCTGAGCTGAAGCGACGGAGAATGGTCCGAGGATATCCATTTGCCCACTGGGCGAAGGGCCAGGGTGCAGTGATTGGTGCCAAGGGGACAGAAGGGACTCTCTGGACGTTGGCGTGGCGCTGGCAGGCGTCGCATTTTCGTACATGATCCTTTGAGTCCTCCAACAAGGTAGGCCAATAATAGCCTTGCCTCATGATCTTGTGCGCCAAGGACCTAGCCCCCAAGTGTGATCCGCAAACGCCTTCGTGGACTTCGCCGAGGACGTAGGCCGCTTCCGAGGGGCGGAGGCACTTTAAGAGGGGGGTGGTGAACGAGGTCCGATACAGCCTCCCTTCATAGAGTACGTAGTGGGCGGACTTCATAACAAGTCGCCGAGCTTGATCTTCGTCTTCAGGGAGGATCCCTTCGGCGAGGTAGGCGACAAGCGGGTCCATCCAAGACGGCTCCGGATCAATCGCCATCACCGCTCCAGCCTCGCCGATGCTCGGGGCATCCAGGGTCTTCAGGTAGATCGCCCTCGACAAGTTATGCGCGTCTGCGGCCACTAAGCGGGACAACCTGTCGGCCCTGGCATTTTCACTTCTTGGGACCTGCTGGATGTCGACACTGCCGAGGTCGGGAATGAGTGCTTGCACCTTCCGGACGTAATTCTGCATGGTCGGGTTCCGGGCTTCGAACTCCCCACGGACCTGCCCGACCACTAGCTGGGAGTCGGTGAAGACCTTCAGGCGCCGGATGCCGAGCTCCTTGGCGAGTTTGAGTCCCGTGACTAGGGCCTCGTACTCCGCCTCGTTGTTGGTCACTGGAAATCCGAACCTCAAGGCATACTCGGCTATCACTCCATCTGGACTGGTAAGGACCAGCCCGGCCCCTCCACCTTCGGGGTTCGACGACCCATCGATGTGAAGCGTCCAAATCGGGAGGTCGAGGCTGGGTGTTTCCGGCGACCTAGGTTCCGCCTCCTGCACCGTGCACTCAGCGAGGAAATCCGCGAGCGCCTGGGCCTTGATGGCGGGTCGGGGCTGGTAGCGGATGTCGAACTCACCAAGTTCTACTGCCCACTTCACCAGCCGTCCCGCATTCTCAGGATTGCTGAGGATCTGCCGCAGCGGTTGATCGGTCAAGAGGGTGACAGAATGGGCCTGGAAATAGGGGCGAAGCCTCCTGGTCGCGGTCAGCAGCGCGAAGGCGATCTTTTCAGCCTTCGTATACCGCGTCTCGGCATCCCGTAGGACCCGGCTGATGTAGTACACAGGCTTCTGGAGCTTTGCCTCTTTCCGAACCAGTACCGCACTGACTGCGGTTGGGGAGACCGCCAGATAGAGGTAGAGCATCTCCCCTTCTTGCGGCTTGGACAGCAGGGGAGGAGACGCCAAGTATTCCTTGAGCTGGTCGAATGCTGCTTGACATTCGGCCGTCCAGAGGAAGTCTTTCGGGCGTTTCAACACCTTGAAGAAAGGTTGGCAGCGTTCGGCCGATTTTGCCACAAATCGTCCGAGCGCGGCGACCCTCCCAGCGAGCTCCTGAACCTCCTTCACTTTGGTCGGAGGGGACATATCTTGGATGGCCTTGATTTTGTCCGGGTTGGCTTCGATCCCCCGCTGGTTGACAATGAAACCGAGGAACCTCCCGGCCGAAGCGCCAAAGGCGCACTTCGCTGGGTTCAGCTTCATGCGAAACTTCCGCAGGGTGGCGAAAGTCTCCTCCAGATCCGCGATGTGCTGGTCTGCATGGCGGCTCTTCACCAGCATATCGTCCACGTACACCTCCATGTTCCGGCCGATTTGCTCTTTGAAGATTTTGTTGACGAGGCGCTGGTAAGTGGCGCCAGCATTCTTCAGACCGAAGGGCATTACCTTGTAACAGTACAGCCCCCGGTCTGTTATAAAGGCAGTTTTCTCCTCGTCCTGTGGAGCCATCATTATCTGGTTGTAGCCGGAGAAGGCGTCCATGAAAGACAGCAGCTGATATCCGGAAGTCGCGTCGACCAGTTGGTCTATCCGCGGAAGCGGAAAGCTATCCTTGGGGCATGCCTTGTTCAGGTCGGTGTAGTCGACGCACATCCTCCACTTTCCGCTCGCCTTCCGGACAAGTACGACATTTGCCAGCCATTCGGGGTAGCTGACCTCCCTTATGAATCCTGCCTCCAAGAGCTTGTCTACCTCCTGGTCGACCACTCGGATCCGATCCGGGGCACAGTGTCTCTTCTTCTGTTTTACCGGTCGGTGGGTCGGGTCGACGTTGAGGGCGTGAGAAATGACCTCCGGGTCGATCCCAGGTACATCGGCCGCCGACCAGGCAAACACATCGACATTGGCTCGGAGGAATTCCACCAACCGGGCCCGAGCTCCCAGGTCGAGATTGGCGCCGACCCGGATCGTCCTGTCCGGGCGACCTTCCTCGAGGGGAACTTCGATCACACCCTCGGCCGGCTCCCCGTGCCGCAAGGCCACCTCGTCTCTGGCGTCGAGGGACTCGACGCTTAAGGCTTCTACGGGCTTCTTCCCTTTGAGAGTTGTTAGGAAACATTGCCTTGCGGTCGGTTGGTCACCTCGGACCTCTCCAATCCCGGCCGCCGTGGGGAACCGCATGAGCAAGTGGTACGTAGAGACCACCGCGCGAAGGGCGTTCAGTCCGGGTCGTCCGAGGATAGCGTTGTAGGCCGAGGGAATACGGACGACCAAGAACCCGAGCCGCACCGTGGCTTCTGCGGGTGCAACGCCCGCAGTCACAAGCAGCTCAACGACACCTTCGGCCGAGATAGCGTCACCAGTGAATCCTATGAGGGGAGTGGATGTTTTGTGCAACAATTGTCTGGACAAGCTCATCTTTTGGAAGGCCTCGTAAAACAAAATATCAGCTGAGCTTCCACTATCCACAAGAACACGCCTTACATCATAGTTTGCCATAGTGAGGGAGATCACCATGGCGTCATCGTGGGGGGTCTGAACCCCCTTTACATCTTCATCACAAAAAGTGATTACATTACCGACCCTCTGCCTCTTCGCGACGGCTGCCCCTGACGCTTCAGTCGAGCCCCCTGCGTTCCTCTCGGGCCGGGGGCAGCCCCCAGTGATAGTGTGGATCACGCCCGCGACGGGTCGATTCTGCTCCCGAGGCTCCTGAGGGGCCGGGTCGGCCGGACGCGAGTCTGCGGGGGGACGTCGGTCGTTCACATATCGACCGAGACGCCCTCGGCGGATGAGAGCCTCGATCTCGTCCCGAAGCTGGAAGCAGTCTTCGGTGTCGTGGCCGTGGTCCCGGTGGTACTCACAGTACGCCCGAGAGGGCCTCCTCCCAGGAATCTTCTTCATCTGTCTCGGGACCGGGAGGTCCTCCCGCCCCTTGATTTCCATGAGGATCTGGGCCCGGGGAGTCAGGAGAGGAGTGTACCGGTTGAAACGTCGGGGCGGAGAACGAGGGCGTAGGGCGCCGTGGTTCCTCGCCGGCGACAGGCTTCTGCGCCGACGTTGAGGCGTCGGGCTCCTCCTCTGGCGTGCCTCTTTTCGCCTTTTCTTCCCGAGCTTTGGAGGGATCTCGGCGGCCTCCTTGCTTCGGTGGGCGGCCGCCTCCTCGGCGTCCGCATACTGGTTCGCCCGGGACAACAGCTCCGGGAAGCTCCGCGGCAGGCGTTTGTCCAGGGAGAAGGTGAGTCTGCCCTTTCGGAAGCCACGCTTCAGGGCTGAAAGAGCCACCTCCTGGCTCAGGTTCCGGACTTCCAGCGTAGCCTTGTTGAAGCGGGTAAGATAATCCCGCAAGCTTTCTCCCTCGTTTTGCCGGACATCAAAGAGGGAGTCGGAGACCAGTCGCCGCCGGCTACTGACGGCGAAATGGGTGATGAAGAGGCGAGTAAACTGGTCGAAGGACTGGATTGAGTTAGCCTCCATGCCGGCGAACCACGCCCTTGCCGGGCCACGGAGGGTCGCCGGGAAGGCCTTGCAGAGGAGAGGATCTGATGCTCCGTGGAGGAGCATAAGGGTCCTGAAACTCTCGACGTGATCCCGCGGGTCCGCCGCCCCGTCATAGGGCTCGATCGCCGGCATTTTAAACTCCGGCGGATTCGGGGTCCGCAGGATCCTCGAGGCAAGCGCCGGCTGGGAGGAGATCTCCAAGTCGGCGAAGGGATCTTTGGAGTGGCCCTTCAGGACCTGGAGTTGTCGGTGGAGATCGTCCACCCGCCGGTCCAGGGAGCGCGACCGATGGGTGGGAGACAAGGTGCACCGAGAGGGGGACCGACTGGAGCGCGGGTTCCTTGAGGACTGGGGGGTTTGGGAACGCGCCCGGGCCCGCCTCTCGTACCCCGCGCAGCTCCGATGGGAAGGTCCCGGCAGAATGGACCGTGCTCGAGAATCTTCCTCGCGCCGGCGCTCCTCCCCATGGGAGAGGAAGGAGCGCGGGTTGAGGAGGACAGGTGAGCGCTCAGGGAGCAGCGGCTCCTGGGCCCGCTGCGGCGCCCGAGACATCACACCCTGCAGGTTCTGCACTGCCTCCGCGAGGGTGCGAACCTGCTGGGCTAACTGGTCGAACTGAGCGGCTTCGACCATCTGAATGGGGGGTGGAACGGTGGAGTGTTGCTGAGAATGTGTTGGAGACGCAGCGGCCTCCCGGCCGGAGGCGCGAGAGGCCCCGCGACCGGAGGCATTGGAAGCTCCACGACCACCTCGTCGTGCCATTACGATCGCTCTGAGATTCGCCCTTCCTCTAGCGCCAACTGTTGCTGGTGGTCCAAACCGAGAACGATTGGCACGGCGGTGTAAACGGGGTTCCGTTTGAGTTGCCTTGGTTGGTGTTGATTGCGCTCCACCTTCCACCGGGAAACCTGCAAGCAAGCCTCGCACCACCACTGGGGTAGTGGGGGCCCTCCGACGATCAAGTCAGAGGAGATTGGAGGAGAAGGAGAGATAATAGTAGCAAGGAAGAGAATGCACTGGAAGTTCTTGCTTACCCCCCCTCTCCCTCCAGCCGCATATATACCAGGCTGGGGGGTCTTTCAGGGGGGTTCGTCATCGTGGGGCACGATGGAGCTGCCACTGACACGGCCGTTACAGGGCGTCGTGGGGCAGCGCTGGGTACGGCCATGACAGGGCGTAGTGGAGCTCCGCCTTGTACGGCTGTTACAGGGGATCGTGGAGCAGCGCCAGATACAACCGTTGTAGGGAGTAGTGGAGCAGGAGGCTGCGGCGTGCCTCTGGGGAATAGCCTGTCGTTGTCGAGAGATGTCCGACTCGGGGTTGGGCTGCGGAGACGAAGATGTCCGACTCGGGGTCGGATTGCTGGATCAAGGGGCAGCCGACTCGGGGTCGGGCTGCGGAGCCGAAGATGTCCGACTCGGGGTCGGATTGCTGGATCAAGGGGCTGCCGACTCGGGGTCGGGCTGCGGAGCCGAAGATGTCCGACTCGGGGTCGGATTGCTGGATCAAGGGGCTGCCGACTCGGGGTCGGGCTGCGGAGCCGAAGATGTCCGACTCGGAGTCGGATTGCTGGATCAAGGGGCTGCCGACTCGGGGTCGGGCTGCGGAGCCGAAGATGTCCGACTCGGGGTCGGATTGCTGGATCAAGGGGCTGCCGTAGTCTTCCTGGGCGCGCGTGCCGGTCACGTGGGGCATGGTGGCTAAGTTCCCCCGTAACAGTTAGCAATAGTTTTAAATGATAGGCTTGGTTGTTAAGGAAGTATAATATGCTGCTTTTGTGAACATTATGGAATATGTATATACATTCTTAAAATTACTCATGATTGACAAGCATGCTGGGAAGGTTAGGAGAACTCTGCAAAGCTTTTCTATATTCGACTATAAATTGTCTTTAGTGCCTCAGTGACTGAGGCTGCTTTTCACCTAGTTCTGTGGCTTGTTGGTGCCTTTGAGATGAGTTCAGCTTCCTACATCAATAAGCAACCCGCTTCCTATATCAAAACTCACTTTCCTCTATAGTGGAGATTGACACATTTGAGCATCATCATTTTTAATTATTTTGTCTTTGAACTTAACAGCGTCAAGAACTAATTCAATGTAAATTAGTCATATGTGGTTTGTTCGTTGTAATCTAAGAATCCTACTAATGTAAAATGCATTTTGGCTATTGATAACCGTTCATAGATAAATATAGAAATAGAGATACTTGTTTACTGAAACATTTAGGCATTTCACTTATTTGCTCCCCTTTTTCCCCATGTGGATGGCAGGCCATGATGAAAGATCAGTTTGCTAACTATGTTGTACAGAAAGTATTGGAGACTTGTGATGATCAGCAACGTGAGCTGATCCTCTCGCGAATAAAGGTCCATTTGAATGCACTGAAGAAATATACTTACGGAAAGCATATAGTTGCTCGTGTCGAGAAACTTGTTGCAGCTGGAGGTAAGGCATATTTCTCTCTACTATTCTGTTCACTCAGTAAATCTATATTTCCTTATGTAGTCAAAAGAAAAGCCACCTATATGATTTTACATAGCTACGCTTAAGTTCTATAATCATGTATGTTCTGGAGTGTATGCTTGCTATTCCAGCTTTTCTACATGAGTTTTTCATGTAGAGTGGTAGTGGATCGTGTTTCTACAAGCTGGGCACTTTGCATTTATATTTTTTAGTGCCTCCTCTAAGCTGCCCCCCTTCTGTAATATTTGACCTGTCTACTGGCTTTTCTTTCTTTCACAGAGAGGAGAATTGGACTGCATTCCCCATATTCCTCTTAGATGGCATACGAACAGAGTTGTACAGCTAACTGAGGCTAGTGTAAGCTCCCTCTTTTATCTATCTATTTGGTAGGCAGGTACGAGCTAGCTGAAATAAAAATGTTGCTTGTACTGGAATTGTACATTCTGTAGTTTGAGGTTATACTTTTTATGACAAGACTGGGCTCAGATGGTCAATATACCTGATGCCCCTGAAGAGGATATAAATGCCTGTACAAGTTTTTAAGGGTGTAAAGAGATGGTAAAGAAAAGGTGCATATGTTAGAATGACTGTACAAATGTCATGTTGTGGAGAGCTGTCAGTTGTTTAGGACTTCAGTAGAGATCTTAATTCTCTTCGTTTTTTTTTTATCACTCATGGGTTTTGTAGTACATGATAAACAATTTTCAAATGCAGTTTACGTGTTTATGGACAAGCCTTTGGTTTTATCAAGCCTATAATTTTCTCCATTATAAGTTTTATATTGCCTCATGATATGGCCAATGTATGTCATCTCCATTTATAGTTGCAGATTGCTATGTTGCAGCTGATACCTGTCTCAATCTTATATAAAGTCTGCTTTTCTCTTATGCTTGTTTCACTGGTATTTTCTATCGAAAGTTCCTCTTGAAACTCTAATTTGGTTCTTGCTCTTCTTGGTCTGGCTGCTTGTGTAAATGGCTTAGCTTCTGAATTCATGACCTGGGAACTTGGGTTTTTATCACACTTACCTGTCATAGGTAGACAGAACATAGAACAGCTCCAAGCTTCTGTCTAAGATTTATGCTGTATTTTCAGCTCTTTCATTTTATCTGGGCACTTCTTTGAGAAAATATCCATCGAAAGCATTTTTAGATTAATTCTCAATGCTATCTCTTAGCATGTGGTAAGCTCGGTTGCGTGTCATAGCGATTTCGAATGCTAGGATGTTGTTATAGGTGGTAGGTTTTAATGAGCAGGGTGTTGCCCACCTTGATTATGCCAGGATTAGATTGATTTTGTACAATATATAGCACTTGAATAACATGTTTTACAGTAAACACCTTAATGTTCATATCGGACATACCGATATGGTGACAGAGTCCGATATCAAGACGACGTTTTTTGAGGATGACAGTGAGGTAGAAGGTGGGGGTGACGGTTCATATTTAGAGTGCTTGGTGTGCATTAACTCATTCTTCTCCATTAGGCTATCTTTTATCATTCTGCGCTACTTCCGGCCAAGTAATGGTCGTTCCCACTTTTCTTTTTTTTGTATAATCTTTAACACAGACTTTGGTTTTTAAGGCTCCTCCTCTCAGATGTGGCTGCTGAGGTCCTCTTTCGTCGAGCCATCTACACGAACTAACAAGTATAAGCAATAAGCTCATTTGATTGCACCTCTGTAGCTGATTTCCCACCACGGAAGTCAATAAACAACGCTGTTGTTCCATAACTAATAACATATCTAGCTAGGAATAGAAAACAACTACAAAAAGCGAATAAGACGAAGACTGCAACTACAAATAAATCAACATCACGTCTCCTATCTTGGAGAAGGGCAGAAGGTGAGGAGATATCGTGATGCCCTGCACCTGTTGAGGCTGGAAGAGTCGTCATAGGCGAAGCTGTAAGCTCGGGGGCATATGGACTTGAAGAGGTGGGAGAAGAGCGTGGGCTTGCAACTCGTGGGAGAGCCATAGTCCCCAGTGCAGCAGTACTTGTCTGTCTTCAGAGCCAAGCATGCGCTCTTGCACCCCACCACCTTCCCCTGCTTCACCACCGCAAACTTGGAAGGACAGCATGCGTTCAAGTCCACCTCGCAGCCTGCCACGCCGCACCCGACCCCTCCGCCGACCGGAGACATTGCGACCGGAAGATTGAAGCCGTCGACCAAACTCACGTCGTAGAAGTGAAGGGGAGATGCGGCAGTCCCCAACGTCATCTCGACGACCGTGGCGGGTGGCGCCCCGCTCATGCCTCTGCAATGCAGGAGGCCGCCGCAGTCCCCGGTGTCGCAGGAGCCCTTTCCTTGCTCGTCAAAGCAGCAGCCTTTCCTGCCCCATATCCTGCCGGACCATCCGGCGGGCACGGCAAAGACCGTTTCCTCGCCGGCGCCGAGGTGGAAGCCACCGTCTTCGGGCGAGGTGTTGCCTGCGCCGCCAAGAACGCCGGGCCACACGCTGTGCTGGCAGTTGTTTACCACTATGAGTTGGATCTCACCTGCAACTGAGGAGAAACATAACCAAGAGTCAGATCCTGTTGTTGTGAGCATATGATACAAAGGTTTTGTGGTTTTGGAGTCCTACACGAAAGAGAAATGGAGAGGGAGAGGAAGAGGAGGAAGAGATGTGAGCTTGAAGCTGCCATTTTTTCTTTTTTTTTGTCCCTCCTTTGATTTCCTGAAGTTGGGTATGGTACGAATCTGATGTTATTAGCTTGGTGGAAGAGGGAGATGGTGGAGTGGGGAGAGTGGTGCCCTCTAATTACGTTATCATGAAGCAATGATACAACTGCCTTAACGGTTTTATAGAGTGGACAAGCATGTTCCTAATAGACCAGGTCTTCTACAGTTATATTTAATTTTCCTTTTGTTCTTTACTTGGTTATTTTATTTTTTTTACTTTTCCCCTAGTTTTGAGCTTTGCACATATTCCTTGCTTGGGCTTGGGTATGCTTTGCTTCTCAGCAGAAGGAAGGTAAAGTACATGTAAAGAATTGAAAGGGATGTCGATCCCCTGCGTCAAGGGGTTTGGCAATTCATCTTAGGGTTCTCTCTCTCTCTCTTAGATATATGATCATGCATTGCTTTCCTCAAAATCATAGAAGCTATCAGGAATTCCTTTTATCAAAAAAAGAAAAGAAAAGAAAAGGAGAAGGTAGAGAAATCAAGATTGATTTAGTATATTCATCTTTTTTTTTTTCAAAAAAAAATGTGGAAGAAAAGAGCTCCAACTACAGCAGTCCATATCACCACCACCTTTATTAATCCTGTTCTGTTGATTTGCAGGATTGCCTTGGGTTAAGAAAAGGTATTGCTCGATAGAAGTGGATTAAGCTTGTATTTCTTTTACTCGGTTATGCTTGAGCCGTAAACCTTCTCTTCTTTTTTTTTTTTTTTGCGCTAAAAAAGAGGAGGGAGAGGGGAGAGGAAACCTCACCCACGTAGTAGCCCCCACTAGGCCCCCCTTCCACTATAAAATGTTTGATGCGGGTGGACAAGATGACCATCCTTACTCATACCTTTTCCGACTCATGGGTTACCCCACGTGTGAGTACGTCACTCCAGTGCCACCTCAGTACTGGACGGGAGGCATCCAGTCACTACATTTAATCGACGCCCGTGCGTTTCGAACCTGGGTCACTTCGGTGGAATTTTTAGCCCCGTTCCAACCGTGCTACCACCTTAATGGCTAAACCTTCTTCTTTTGGTGAAAATAAAAAAAATCTATAAATATTATTTTGAAGATATATGCTCTAGAATAAAATTTTGCATGATATATGAGAGGTTTCATTTGTTGTACCAGCAAATCTTAGCCATAAACTCATCACTTCTTTTATTTTTCACTAATATTCTTCTAAAATTACTCAGAAATGAGGAGTTGGGATTCATATGTGATTTGAAAAAGATAGAAGATTCTCTTTTTAAAAGGATAGTGGAAAGCACCGCGAAGAGTGATACTTAATACATCGAACAGGATTGAATCGCAAAGGAGAGTATTGCTATGCATGCCCAAAATGAGCGGCAAATTGGGTTTTGACACGACACATGAGCTGATTTATTTCTAGTTCACTGAAAAAAAACCTTGATTTGAGTACAAAGCCGAAGCCGGATTAAATATAGATCGGATACTAATATATCTATATCCGTATTTATTTTATTTAACGAATATAAATATAAATATGGATGTTAGTTGGATGCAAAAATTTATATTAACATTTGTTTTAAATGGATGTAGATACAAATTCGATACCGAAAGTATGAATATAAATACAGATAATTAAACTTTATGACAATAGAATAAAGATATTACCAAGTGGATAATAAATTAAATTAATAGCATGCTAATATTATTTTTTATTTTTATTAAAAATTTATGAGTACTATATAAAATTAAATAGGATTACAAATTGCATTGGATATTCATATGATAATTGTCTATCCATATCCATATATATTTATTTTTTTACAAATATAGATATAAATACGAATATTAGTCGGATGCTCAAATTTTTATCCATATTCAGATAGTTTCAGATACGAAAATAGATTTGGACGGATATTATCCGATTAATTTTTGCCCCTATACCATATCCTCAAAGCCTGCTAAGAAATTTGAAATAATTGAAAATTACAAAAGTAGGAATTTGTCTCTAATAAATTTCTAGAGAAGCTGAATTAAAATAATTGTTTTTTGGAGCTTGCTAACATGTTCCCTAGTAACTTTGACAAGTCAAGAAAATTTTATGAATATGGATATCCACATGGGATTGATACTGCCTCAAACTGTCAGCCCTCTTGCAAGGTGAAAAAGATTTATCTGCGATATCTACTTTGTTTATTTCCGAATATGGAAACACTCGAAGAATAACAAGAATGCCGCCCCCAAACACTCAATTAACATTGACTAGACAAGCTAAGCTACGTTGGGATTTCTACTTGGTTTATTTGCTATTACTTGGTTACAAGTTATGACTACGGCACCAAGGCCCCTCCGCCTTGATGGCATGCGCGTTTGTCTATGTTCACTAGGTTGAGGGTTCGAGCCATGGTAGAGGAGAAGAAGAGAAAAGAAGAAAAGAGGTATTCCAAAATACCTCATTTTTATTTTTCAAAATAATGGTCTATTTTTTAAAAGTAAAATTTAATTTAGAGCCTATTTGCAACTCTTGATGAGATCAATAAGGGGGCTTACGGAAAGCTCACCCTCAAATACCTTCCTAATGTCAACAAAGAGGTAAGGTGACCAATTTCCCATCTTTTTTTTTATTCCTACTTGCGGTTCACCTCAACAACTACTTCAGTCCCAGAGAACATTGAGTTCTCGATTCCTGAAAAATATTTTAATCAATTTTAACTGCTTTTAGTTTCTTCAAAAAGCTCCCTTGCATCTGCCTTAATTTCTCTGAAAGGTGTGGCCTTTGCCTGCAGTATGGGAGATATAAGTGTCATCGAAGGAATATCCACATAATTTGCCACCTTTTTCGTCTGGAATGTCTCTTTAGAAGTCAACACCTCTTGCCTCTTCATTAAAAATAACCTCATAGGCAGCTGCAAAACGGGAGTTCTTCTAGTAGACCTGGCTTTGAATGTCAGCGAAATCACTCTTTTTAAAGGGCACTTGTACATTATCCTGAACGCTGACATATCTTGTTTGCAAACAATAAAAGTCTTCAACCTCATGGAGGATTGATGGGTTCCGACTGGACACAAGAGTCTCAATCCCCTTTGCAATTCTCATTTGTAACTGCTGATGTCACTCTCTTACTCCTGCTTTATTCTATGAAGACCCAGCTCGATGGTCGTGTTCTTGTATCCGAGTAGTCTGGGATAAAGTTTTATTTAATAGATCTTGTGGATGGATCCGACGAGGGGAAATGACTTTGTGCGCCAATCGCCACCCTAACCAGCAGATCCAACTAAAAATATTTAAGTCATCGATCCAAAATGATATTTCTGCTGCCATAAGCATAAAAGAAAAGAAGTTGTGGTTAATATTTTATAGGTTCCATCATTTCGATAAACTTTTAATGTAAAGAGAATCAATGTGGATTAAATGTTGTGAAAAGAAGCAAAAGATGTTGGAAATGGTGTGTTTGTACGCGTCTAGTGCTTGTATGTTTCAAAGGACGAAAAGGCAAAAAGTGCCCTTGTATAAGGTCAGGATGTGCCTACAACCAGAGGGTCTTCTTCTAGCAACAAAATCTCAGATCACTGTTAATAATGAGTTGTAGGAAAAAGGCCCTTGAATAAGTAGTTAGTTGGCTTCTCTAAGAAAGGATGAGTCTTACTGAATCACATCTTTTAACAAACATGATGATCGTCTAAGTTGATGTTTGTGAGCTTGAAAGACTGGATAATGCATCGTTTCTGTTGCACTTTGATCGGTTTCGGCCCTTGGTTTTGACTCTTAACAAATGTTAAATTTTCAGTGATGTTGTTGAAGACATATGTAGGAGGCATTGTGATATAGCACTCATGAATATGAGCATAAGCCACAGCGCATAGGACCTAACATTAATTGATCCTGTAAACAATTTGATGGTTAACCTGTAAACATAAATCAAAGTGGCAACATGCGCATCCACCGGACTATGGCAAAATGTTAAAAATGCTCCCTAGACTCAAATTGAAAAACTTTACTTAAGCTCAAGCATATTCTAATCTCTATTGCTATCTTTATACTGTTTCCTTGCTCTCATGACCGTATTCTGGAAGTAACTCTTTTTTCACTAATATGTTTGATGTTTTTTATGATTTTTCTTCACAGTTTCAACCGATTAATTGTTTAAAACTACTGATACCATTTGGTTCTATTGAGCAGGAAGCATCATTCAAAACGGAGACTAGACTTTCGTTTGTGCTAATGTTATTATGTACACAATTGATCCAGATGTTTTGACTCTCCATGCCAAGGTCTTCCGCATCCTTGTCTAGTTCAGATCTCACCTAGTAATACAAAAGATCTCTTAAAACAGGATTTGTTTCCTTGAACATGCTTGCAGGCCACACTAAAGAGGAAACTGCAAATAAGTGTTGTTGTTAGTTGTTACAGATATGCTCAAAAATCACTTTGCATTTTAATCTCCTTTCTTTTATTTTCTTTTTAATTTTCTAATTCAGTTGCCCCAGCAGTCCCATGCTTATTTATTAAACAAATTCAAATTTCTTCCCAAAAGGCATGTGATATGCTTGGAATTTATTTTTATTGTTTTGCAAAAAAATTGTTTCTTTAGTTCCTAACTTTAGTTTCTAGTTTTAAATTTTGGTGAGACCTTTGAGTTACTGATCACTTGCTGGAAAGACTTAATGGTATATCAGACTATGCTAATTAAGAGACATGGTGCTTTGCCTAATCATGTTGATTACTTTTTTATTTACTAATACAGTTCTATATGTGACCACGACATAAGCAAACGTCCAAGAGAAATTCATGCGAATTAAGCATGCATGCAATACCTTGTCGAATTCAGAATCACAGTTCAAGTATGGCAATCACAATCCGGATTGAACAGCTGAAAGGAACAAATCTTGCCCTTCTGAAAAGTTGTCTGAAATACCACTTGTCTCGCACTAGCAAGTTTCAAGTTAATTATATGACCATACTCTTTTTTTTTTTTTGTTTCTGATGTTGGATAAGGAATTATTTATAGAAAAGGAGTCTATTTTCATTGGCAGCATTATCAAGAACAGCATGGCTTTCTTCAATAAGTTTGTCATCATACTTGAAAAATATATAGGCACGCTATAACGTCATCTTTTAGGATATGCCATCCTCATAATTAATTGAAAAGTCCTTATATAGCCCATTTATTCTGCAGGTAATTTTTTCAGAGATGTTCAAATATCAATAGGTAAAATTTTCTCCTCCAGGAGACCGTGGCTTGCGCACTTTCTTCTGATAATTTTAGTTGATCAGTCTTTTTCTTTCTATAAAAGAGCCAATTTACCTTGAAGATAGCCAAAATCTTGATGTTGCAGTGGAGTTTTTTCAAGATCAACCAAAATCTTGATGTTGCAGTGGCTTTTTTTAAAAATCTGCAAACAGAATTCAAAACTGGGAAGCAGGCATAAATTCACAAGAGAAACCCAGGAGCCTTTGGAAGTAACTGGGAAGTAACCCTTGTTCCTGCCTACAGAACAAATTGTTATGAATGTAAAATAGAGAAAAAAAAAGCATCGTTCACTCTGAACTTGAAATTTTCATATCACTGTATGTATCAGGACATTGGTGAGAAGTTTGAGTTCTTAGAGAAGGAGCTTAACATCAATTTTTCAGATCCGAAGAAGAAAGTGGTGGTGATAACTGAAGGAAAACCCTGTATACGAAGTCTGGGGAAGATAGAAACCAACATGAAGGTAATAAAGGGGTGCAGCATGGAGGATAGCATTGATGAATTAAGGGTGCTCTTGCTCAATTGAAAAGGAGTTGGGACTATAGGGGCATTCTCTGGAGCCGCTCTTGAACATGTTTGTGTTAGAGAAGGAAATCTTGAGGGAAAGGCTCTCACCCATGATGAGTTCGGAGATAGTGGTCGGAACCAAGCTGATGCACAATTTTTTTGCTTAAATGTCCACTTGGGAAGATCTTTGGGCCAAAGCGACACTTCAGAACACAGTGCACCTGTACATAAATTGAGAATATTCATCCAAACTCTTTTACAAAATGTACTATCTACTTCCATTTCCAAGTTTTTCTTTATATATAGCTCATGTATCCGAGGATCCGTGTCTCCCTAATGTTGATGTAATCATTAATATCATCATTATTATTGTTTGATTCCGGACATTTTTGAGGTGTGGATTTTTTTTTTAATTCAGTATTCATTTTTATACCAACGGCAGACATTCCCACAGTTTGAAATGATATTGTAGTTGTATCCTTCACCTACAGAGTCAGATGGTGGTCTAACATTGGAGCGTTTGATCATGATGTTGAACTGATATTACTCACAAATCTATTTGTTCATGAGATAATTGGTACAATCATATGCAAGGAAGTTAGCACATAAAGCAGCAGCAGTCTGAATTTAATGGTGGGATAGAAGCTTTTAGATATGACATTTCTGCGAGAACCCAATTTCTTCCAAATGGGTTCGTAGCAAAATAAAGCCAGCATCAATAAAGATATAATGTTCTCACTATCAAAATAAAGCGAACGTGATGAAACCTGGATAGAACTTATACATCCACATTCAATTTTGGTTTAATGTGTCCTGTGGATTATTAGCATTTTATTTCCCAAAAAGAAGAAATCATATGTGCTATATCACCCCAAAGTTATCTTATTTTAATTTGTTTATAAAGCTTATATAGGTGTATAATAGACTATTGTCAAACTTTTCCACAATGTTTTAATCAAGAAATCTTGAAAACCTCGAAACTCTTAAATATTTGTTTATGAAACCTTATCGATTGTGCTCAAAAGGACAATTAAGTGGGATATTACTTGTTGATTTCTTTAATATAGATATTCATATAAGATCCAACCTTGAGTATTTTTTGCGGAAGGATTACTTATCTTACATGAGATTTACATGCTTTTTTTTCAAATATCCATGCACTCCAGCTAAAGAGCGATAAAGAGTCTGCCGGTGAGTAGTACCATACCTGCTGTTTGGCCCGTCAAGCAGATTATGGGCCGGGCCTATGTAAAATTTGACATTTTCTATGCCTAAGCCTGGCCCATGATCAGCTATGTGCTTGGGTCATAACACAAGGCTGATGGAGCCATGACTACAAGAGAAGCAAATATGGGAGCAGCCAGTGATGTCCAACTCTCATAAGCCTCTTTCTCTGTAACATGTGTGAAGAAGCTTAAATGAGAGAAAACAACTGATGCGAGAGCATTTGATCCAGTACATAGACACACTTGAAATTATATACGAAAAAGAGGAAAAAAAAGGGTAGGGAAGAAATAACTTTCCCTAAACACACCAACTAACTTGCTTACTCGTAGCATCACTTGACATTGCAAATGCCTAAACAATCCATACGGCTTCATTCTCAAGAAATAAGGAGAAATAAAAGAAAGATAAGAAAAAAAATCCTTCTGCTTTCCCCTGGCCAATGTAAAATGAACAGTTTTTGCATCGACAATGTATCCATCACAGAATGTAACAGCCTTGTAAATTAATTCGAAGAGAAAGTAAACACAGGATGAAGAATTAAATCTTTGGATGGAAAGGATCACTCCTACAATAGTAAGCAATTGAAGCAGATTAGACTAAGACCCCAAAGAGATCTGCTTAGTTTCTAGTTAACCTACTTCTACTAGTTCATGTTATATGGATTCCGGACCCAAATTCATAATTCAGAACTCTCTGATGAACCTTATTTTTAAAAAAGTAAGCTTAGTTATAAATCCATTTACAATTAGGAAACTGAGTTAATAATGCCATACAATTTCAACTAAGAAAATATACATTTAATTCTAAAAGTATGATATCATCGAACTTCTACCTAAAGATATATTAATCAAAAAGAGGAGGTGCAGGAGGAGGAAGAGGAAACTCTGGTTAGTTTTTCTTTAACTGACTTCACTTGATTGACTAGTTCATGCAATACGGATTCAGGTTCCAGATTCATAATCCAGAACTTTCTGATGAACAACAATTTTAAGAAGTTATAATCCATTTACATTTACGAGAGAGAATTGATAATGTCATACAATTCCAACTAAGAAAATATACAATTAATTCTAAAAATCTGATATCATTCAACATCCACATAAAGATAAACTCTGTATTCGTAGCTCCCATTTAAAGCTTTAATTAAAAAAGAGGAGGAGGAGGACTATGTAATGCTGCAAAGTATCGCAGAGACCCAATTGAGAAAGCACAACTAGTAACATTGTTGGGTAATACCAAGTCCCCAGTGACCATGAAAAAGAATACTACCAACCTTTAGTACCATCACTGATGGTGAATGTAATCCCAATGTGGAAAGCAATTCTAACTGGTTAACAGAAATGGAGGAGGACTATGTAATTCGCCTTTTTCCTAGCTGGCCCACTTCCATGCAAATTCTCAAATGCTGAGATAGGTTATTTCAAGCATTGATGCAAGATATAATCTAATCCAACCGGATCCAAGTCTGGCTACATTCAGATGTAGCCAAGTCTGCTTCTCTCTCTCTCTCTCTCTCTCTCTCTCTTTCTTCAGATGCAGAGAGAGAGAGAGAGAGAGAGAGAGAGAGAGAGAGGGAGGGAGGGAGGATCAAGGAGGAAGACAAGTGCATCACTCCTCAACTCAAAAATTCAATTTCACCTTCAAGATTTAATATATTCTCATCCATAAAGAAAACAAGCAATTGTACCACAAAAAAAAAAGAGAGAAAACAAGCAAAAACCTACTCTAAACCTAAAAGTAATATCATGAGTTGAACAAGATGTTCCAAGACTCTAAAGATCCAATCACTGATACAACACCTTGTCTAAAGGCTCAAGGAACTGACTTCAGCCCAAAAATAAAAAAAAAATAGACTCGAAAAGTAATCTAGAACTTGAATGCTAATAGAATTGGCATAGATATCAAATGGGCAACATAACATGATAGGAACATCCATAGAACCGTAACAGGCCAATCAGCGGTGGCTGTTCAGCATTAAACAATCAACATACGAAATATTAGAAGACTTCAACAATTAAAAAAAATATAGGAATAATAAAGCCCCGACCGCAAAAGAAAAAAAAAAAAAAGAAGATCTGTTAATTAAGTGATTTGTGAGAAAGTACTACCTTAGAAATCATATCCATAATCCCTCAGCACAAACCAGCTCCAACAATCGGATAAAAGAAAACCGTAAAAGCTTACCACGTATCACAGCAGATAACTTCTCCTCTACCCTAAATCGAATTCCTTCCATCTCATTAGAAAAACCCTAACAATCTAGGGTTCCACACACACAGCTCTACGAGATTTAACTCCCTCATCTCCAAACATAAAGAAGAAAATAGGACTGAAGAGGGAGGGAAAAGGGGAACGCAAGAAAGGAAGAAACCCAATCCGAATCCTAACCCTATGTCATGACCAAACCCTAGATTTAGATCGATCGAGTTGTCGAAGTAATTCAGGATACTACCCACCAAACAAACATAAAAGAATTCAGAGAACCCTTACCTCGAATTCGCGCGGGCGCGGAGCTTTCGACTACTTTCACAGCCATACTCGTCGATCGATCCAATCCGGAACAAAAAAATAAAAAGGAAAAAACTGAGAAAAAAAAGTAAAGCCTGTCCGCTCTCTCCTCTTCCGACTGGAACGAGAGAAGAAAACAAAAAAAAAAAAGAGGAAGGGGGAGTTTTTTTTCTTGGGGAACGGATGAACGATCGATAGGGAGAGACTCGCCGGCCGGCCTGAGCCGGAGCGGACGACATCCGAACCGCCCTAGGGGCCCGCCCACCGCGGGGCAAGTGCAACCGGGAGTTCCGGTTTCCCCCCTGCAGAACCGGACTAACCCGCGGCTTTGACCGATGGAACCCGGTTGGGCCGACGCCCATAAAGGAAACGAACCACGGCGGCTTACCGGTTTAGCCGGTCAGACCCCAGCGTTCCCCATCTTCTATATATACAAAACCGAACCTCGCTTCTCCTGGGGTTTCTGGAGGCGCGTCAAAAGGGCAAAAAAACCCTGAGAGCCCGGTGGAGAGAAAGAAACCGCCGCGAAAATAAAAAAAAAACCGAGTAAGTCCTCAACCCGTCTCCCTCGTCTTTCCGTACTGTTGGCATGACAGTTATTTCGGTTGCTTTGCAGTTGAATGGCATCTGAGGCGGAGATTATACTCCCGATTGGTACCCAAAAGCACGATCCGGCTTGGAAGCACTGCTTGATGATCCGGTCAGGTGACCGGACGAAGCTGAAATGCATGTACTGCATGAAGCCATTTAGCGGCGGCGGGATCCACCGAATCAAAGAACATCTCGCCCGGCACAAAGGAAACGCTTCGTGCTGCCCCCGCGTCCCGCCGGAGGTCCAGGTTGCGATGCAGCAGAGCTTGGAGGGCGCAGCGGTGAGAAAGAACAAGAAGGTTAAGCTTGCTGAAGAGGCGAACAAGGTTTGCTCGAGTAGCAATCAGGCAGAAGGGGGTCAAGCGGATGTCGGGCTGCAAATGATCCCGCTACCTGAAATGCTTCATGACATTCCTCCTCTGCAGGTGGAGGTGAGAGAGGAGGGTATGCCCAAAGAGAGAGGGAGGAAGAAGAGAGCAAGATATACTTCTCCTCCACCGCCGCCGCCACCTTTTCCCACTGCATTGGAGGTTGGCGTGCCTATCAAGTCCTATCTGGGAGCCCCTGTCGATAAGGATCATGTCTATATGGCAATTGGGCGGTTTCTCTACGAGGCTGGGGTGCCTATGGATGCAGTTAATTCCGTGTATTTCCAGCCGATGTTGGATGCGATTGCGTCGGCCGGGCCAGGGTACGAAATGTTCTCGTATCATGATTTCCGTGGTTGGATTTTGAAGAGATCGATCGAAGAAGCGAATAACAAGTTGCTGCGTTTAAAGGGGATGTGGAGTCGGACTGGATGTTCCATACTGGCCGATGAATGGACCACCGAGACCGGTAAAACCCTGATCAATTTTTTGGTGTATTGTCCCGAAGGAACGGTGTTGTTGAAGTCGGTTGATGCATCACATATTGTTACTTCTGCTGATACGCTCTATGAGTTGCTTAAGTATGTGGTGGAAGAAGTTGGTGCGGCAGATGTAGTACAAGTGATCACAAACAACACTGAGAACCATGTTGTTGCAGGGAAAAGTTTGACCGAAACGTTTCCTACCTTGTTTTGGACGCCATGCGCTTCACAGTGCATAGATGCAATGCTCGAGGATATCGGGAAGTTGGAGGCAATAAGCGAGATCGTTGAGAATGCAAAAACTGTTACAGGGTTTATCTACAACCATGCGATTGTCTTGAATATGATGAGGAAGTATACAAGTGGGAGAGATCTGATAATCCCAAGCAACACCCGTGCTTCCATGAATTTCGTCGCATTGAAGAGCATGGCTTGTTTGAAAGAGGATTTGAGTGCCATGGTCAGCTCGGAGGAGTGGATGGAGTGCCCATATTCGAAGAAGCCTGGCGGCGTTGCTATGACTAATCTTGTTGGCAGTTTAGAATTTTGGTCTTCTTGTGCTGCAATTGTTCGCATAACGGAGCCGCTGGTTCGAGTTCTTAAATTAGTTGAAAGCAACAAGAGGCCTGCAATGGGTTATATTTCTGTGGCTATGCATCAAGTTAAACAAGCAATTAAGATGGAACTGGTGAAGATCAGTGACTACATACCTTACTGGGATATCATTGATTGGAGGTGGGACAGGCAACTGCCTTGTCCTCTTCATGCAGCAGGTTTCTTCCTCAACCCTCAGTTCTTCTACAGCATCCAGGGAGAAGTTTCCAATAAGGTCTTATCAGGCATGCTCGATTGTATAGAAAGATTAGTGCCTGAGACAAAAGTCCAAGACAAAATCCAAAAGGAGCTTGCCTTGTATAAAAGTGCTGCAGGGGACCTTGGAAGGAAGATGGCTGTCAGAGCAAGACATACTTCACTTCCTGGTAAGAAATATTTTGACACTATTCCTGGCAAGAAATATCTTGACGCTAGCCTTCTGTTTTTTTAATGTCGTCATCATTGTTGATGGCTAATATCATAGTCTTCACTATCCTTCTGGTGTTAATAAATGTATCTTCTGTGATAATATGTTGGTTCTTGTTGCAGCTGAATGGTGGTCCACATACGGAGGAGGTTGCCCGAATCTGATGCGTTTGGCTGTGCGCATTCTCAGTCAAACTTGCAGTGCAAGGGGATGTGACCGAATACACATTCCTTTCGAACAAATTCATAACCAAAGAATGAACTATTTGGAACATCAGCGACTCTGTGACCTCATTTTTGTCCGTTATAACTTGCGTTTGCAGCAAAGGTAAGAAATTGATCTAAAAATAACTTCTTCATGTATGTTTTGCCTAATATAATACATAACACTTACATGGTGGAAATCATGATTTATGACTATACAGGCAACTTTTAAAGACCAGACCATTTGATCCTATCTCTGTTGACAACATTGACACTGTCGATGACTGGATTGTAGAGAAGGGTGAACTGCTCTCTGGGGCTGATGAAGATCCCAACTGGATGGCATTAAACCCACCGTTAGCTAGTGGAGTGCTTTCAGCAAATTCTGATGATTTAGAAGTTGAAGCCTTCATTGCAGGTACCCTTCGTTATTCAGTTACACGTATTTACAATCTAATTCATTATTCATTTACATGAAATTAAAGTTGAAAATCTTTCTTTTTACAGGACTCGATGATGAGGTGATCCGAGGTGCTGGTCAAGATGCAGAGGATGATGATGGCATCAAAGAGGAAGATGAGAGCCATGATGGTACTTCTTTTACATGTAATGGAGGGTCATAGAATAAAGGGATGATGGCTCCATTTCGATGTTTTTTCTTTGTTTTTCTAAGGATAGCATGATTATTATTTATGAGCTATTTTGCATTCAATTTGGCCAGCTAATTAGAAAAGATATTGTAGATTTGTAGTCTACTAGTCTGTAGATGCTTATGAATTTGAATGTGTAGCCTGAACTTGCAAATTTATGACAACGCTACTTTCATCTATTTGCTTTCATGAGCTATGCATATTAACTGATTGGATTTGAACGCCGGTTTCTGTATCCCTAATCTGACAAGTTTTGTAATTCTCTTCCTGACATTATTTTGTAGTTTTCAGAAGAATTAATTGACATCTCACTAAGCATCTCTCTGGATGTCTTCTTAATTTCCTTTTGGCATGAGCACCTTCCAGAAGAACATTGTTACGATGTGTATGCTTTTAATGGTTCCTGTAAGTACTCAGGGGATAACTTGAGATATGCAGCATCCACTGATCAAGGAGAGTGCAAGGCAACTGCTTGTAACACTGAATTTGGTAACTTTAGTTTCGGAGCAAGTGGATAAATAAAATCCCTGAAATTGCTTTTCATTCAGTCTAATAGTTCATCCCAAATGCCACAAGGAGTGATAACCTAGCCAATAAGCAAATTAAGCTATACACACCTATTGTCCATAGAAGGACAGAAGTTACAAATAAATAAATTGAAGTTGAATTTAGGAATGTTAGCCGGTGCATTGCTACAACAGATTGCTTATGCCTTACACTCAAGCGCATCCTGTATAAGTTCTCCTCTCAAGCTTAGATTCTAAAACACACTGTTTATTAATCAAATAAGTTATGGGAGAGCAGTTGTGGATTATCAGCCTCAGATATTCATGGAATTTTTAGCAAAAGGAACAAGGCAAAGGCAACAATATGGCTGCTCAAACAAAGAGACAACTGTCAGGTCAAAAGTGCAAAAGCAACTGCAGGAAGAAAAGTAGTAACTCTAAATGACTTTTAGGATGAAAGTGAAGTAGAAGGTCAGGGAGCCATTGATGTGAAAGCTATTCCATTTAGGCTAAAATCTGCAGTGTGGAATCCGTTGCAGGTGAACTTGTTATTGTTTGAGGCTGAAGATTTGGTGAAAAGAGACAAAATCTCATTTTGTCTATTCCTTCATTTTAAACCTCATATGTTGTAATTCCTTTTACACTTCTCACGTTAATGCTAATTGGAAAATTATCATAACTAAAATAAGTGTCTGTGTGGCATTTGAACTGTTAATGCAGTTTGACTTCATTATACATAGAAGTAGAATGAAAAGGGTGTTTCCAGACCATCCTATCATCAAATTAATGTTGGCTTCTCTGGCGAGGCATGGGTGCACATTAAGTTTGTAGATTATTATTGTGGTGTAAATTAAATATGAGTGCTACTTTTATGTTGACCAGCTTTCCTGATTATTCCTGTTCGATATTTATGCTCAGCTACGTTATATTGTTGCCTGGGGAATTAGACAACAGAAACTCCTTTCACTCTATTCTTTCTAAAGAAGAGATGCACAGCTCTGGAGTTCTTATCGGAAGCAAGGATTAACAAAGACTTCAAGCTCCGCTTCACTTTCCAAATGGGGTTATCAGGCCTATATCGTTCCATCATACAGAATCTTTTGAAAGGAAGAAGAAAATGCAGAGGCCCATGTAGTTTTGGTGGGACTAGAATTTGGATTGTAATCGATAAGAACCGACTCTGACCATCACGATCCAGTGATGGCATGTGATCTGGCTTGGCAAACCAGAAGGAGGCTTGGTAACTTCTTGTTCTCTTGCTTTGAAATCTAGAGAGCTCTTATGAGGTTAGCAATTGCATTTTAAAATCTATTTCAGTTGTATTTTAGTTTCTCTTTTTGAAGAAACATGTTAGACCCTACCTTGTCTGTCTTAAAAATCTCTTTTTTTTTTGAGAGAGAGAGAGAGAGAGAGAGAGAGAGGGAGAGATTCTTAACTACTGTTGACTTTAGTATTGGAGGATGAGCAGCAGGTATGAAGATGACTCTTATTATTATTATCTTATTCATTGGGAAAGGAAGTGCTTATCTCATTCTTTAATTCCATTCAAATGGGGCTGCATCTTTCCTTGCTGACAAGTGACTGTTTCAATGAATGTGTCCCTGGCACTACTGTAGAGTCAGGAGGCGGTCTATCCTCCTAAGAAAGAGTTGTATCTCTGCTGCTTGGTGGGAGTCGGGGCATATATCCTAGTATTATGGCGTGCAAAGATCCCTACTCACAAGTTATAGTTTTATTCATCTAAATTCAGCAGAATTGAGCTAGATTTTCTACTGGAACCAGAATTGTTGGTCTATTCGGCCTGTATTTATATTATTTTTTTTAAAATACTGTCTTCAAGCTTATTCTGATTCATCCGGTCCTCCTTAAAAGCAAGCCCAACTATACTACTAAGAACATGACGCATTTGCATCCTGGTTCCTTCTGACCCTAGCCTCAGCCTGCCTTGTAGAATTCCATGATTGAGGAAGCTAAAATGCGTCATAAGTCTTCTAACCGACCGTCCATGCGCCCGGCCTAATAATGAAATCCTACTCTCCAACAGCTACCTGACATGTGGACGCCGGTGCCTCGATGACTATGGCGTTCCTGTCCTTTTCGTTGTCGTCAAAAAATAGCCGGCCAACACCTTGGTGAAGATTCCGAAGTATGCATTAGAAGTAGACGTCCATGAAGTCTTCGTCGCCCATTGTCCTCAGAACCATCTATAAGACTGCACACTTCATGAATAGATCATCAACTCTTTCTGCTCAATACCTCGTCTTTCCTTCTTGTAATGGCAGAGGAGAGCAAGGAATCTCGGCATCCCCAAGATGGTAAAGCTCCCATCCAGCAAAGTGAGTTGCTTGTATTTCTTAAACCTTGTCCTCTCTTATGTCTCTTCTTATATTGATCGTACTACTTCGAGATAACGGTTAAAGGAGCGGGGGAATGATCTAAAGATACATCTGTCATAAGATCTCGAGCATATCATGACAATATTACTTATCGATCCATTGATATATCAACTTTTTGTGTTGATTTAAGTCATAACTATCTATTGAGGGCCAAAAGCCACTCAGAATCAAATCCTTGACTCTCATCATCTAAGAGGGAAGAAGTATATTAATTAAGCATTTTGCTTTTAAAGATAAGAGAAACAAAAGCAGTAGCCAAGCATGACAGCACCCCATGGTTCAAGAACAAAGCTAGATACTCAAAATAATCTCTGATGCCTTTACTCAGCCTCAAGACTGCATGGTTCGGATGTAATAGTGGCGAAGCAGGATGATTTCGAGATGAATGCATCACCCAAAGAGGCATGGCCAGAATTGGTGGGGCTTGGTGTAGCTGAGGCGGAGAAGAGGATCAAGAAGGACAGGCCAGGAATTCACATCCAAGTGGTTCCACCAGATCACTTTGTAACCATGGATTTTGACGTGGGACGGGTTCGGCTCTACATAGATTCCTCCGACAAGATTGCAAAGCTTCCTAGAACTGGGTAGACAACGTCTCAAGATATTTGTATAATATATGCTCTCCATCATGATTTGTCACGATTGCTTACCTGCTTCTGATAGAATGGTCTACGAAAGATTTGACCTTTTTTTTTTTTGAGGGAGAGAAAGGGAGGCCTATCAACCCAAATTTTATTCAATATAGATATAGTAGTTTACAGATACATGACGTCAAAAAGAGTGGATGGTTATGGATGAATGGATGAACTGAGAAGTGTTCAGTTTCAACATGGGCAAAAGGAAGAGAGAATAGATAAGTAGAAAGGAACTCAGCATTGTAGTGGAATCCGCCCATATTTGGAGTTGATGTCTGTCTAGGATGCACGCCTAAGATGCTGCAAGCAATTCATTTTAGAGCCAATTCTCCAGCTGAAAATAAAAACAAAAGTAAGCTGTGACGGGCCTTCTTGGATTAAGGGTGCAAAGTGCATAAAAATGACCAATTATTAAATAAGTAAAGATCTCTTCAAGCAACAGCTATTCAGAAGACAACATAAGTAAAGTCCGCGCCGCCACGCCTAACAAGGAGAAAGCATCCTTCCAGATTGTTGAAAAAATGGAGCATTGCGTGAACAAAATGCATCCTTCAAAAAAAATTTCATAGTTTCCTTCCAAGCATATTTCCGGTATTGAGTTTTTTCGTCCAACAAAGCTAGAGAAAGCATTCGATTTTGAGTGGAACAAATCTATTGCAGGGTTTGATTGCAAAACTACACTTACATCCCCTCATATTCACAAATTGATACATAGACGTAGTAGAGAATATTCTATTATCATTGCAAGGTTTAATTTGTAGGCGGCAAGTATTGAGCGCTTCAGAATTGTTTTTTAGTTATCTTAAGTATTTTAAGGAGATCCTGGCAATGCACCTAATAAATTATTTACACCTTACATCTTTCTAGGCTCTAGGGTGGAGTTATGGGAATCTGCACATTACCTAGCTTTATGTCAGAGGAAGCCAAATTAGCCAAGTAAACCTGTCTAAGTTTGACCATGTTGGCTCCAAAATACTTATTCCCAACAAGTATTGCATTGACCAGAAAGCTGGTGTATATTAAAAAAAATGCATGATTAGGTTGCTTCTACATAGTTGCAACCGAGATGGTTCAAGAATTGACCTCACAATATAAGACTAGCTCGGGGCAATATAAAAGTGAGAGATGGCAAGAGTTAAAAAAAAATCATCATGCAAAAGAAAAGAAAAGGATGGATAGAACCAAATTTGGGATAAGTTTTATAGGAAAATTAATATGGCAGTATAAGCCGGTCGTCTTGAGCTGATATGGCAAGATGAGCAGGAGCCGAAGGAGGGGAGGAGGAGGGCAGCGGCGGCAAGGAGAGGATAGAGGGAAGGTGATGTTAGCACTGTTTGGCAAATACTACAATTCCTAGGGAAGTAATTAGAAATATTGAATAAATGACGCAACGGCTTAATCATGAAGGATTAAAACTAGCATCATCATTTCATTTGCTCCAAAGCATTTTTTTCAAAAAGGCTAACAAAACAACAAACTTGATGGCTTCCTATGTAGTGAATCAAAATATTGGAGTACTTATTTATATTATCGAATTATTTTCAGAGCATGATGCCAGAGAAGGTTCTGCAGCGCAGCCAAGTCAAAAAAAAATAAAAATAAAAATAAAAATAACATAATTATAAAAAATGTTAATATAATATGTTGGTTAACTAAAAGTCACCTACGAAAGACTAGAAAGTCATGTTCTAAGATAAAAATAGAAAAAAAAAATGATTGGCACTTTTGTTCTTACAATAAATAAATTAACCAATTAAAAAAAAAAATCAACCGAAGAAGAAAAAGATAACTTTCCAACACGTCCTTGCTTGCATCATCACAGATTCATACCCCTATTTTAACAACACTCTACAGTCCCCCCACCAGCCTCTATAAAAAGCCTTCCTAGTTCCATGTACGGTACATTAAAAAAAAAAAAACTCCCCATTTACCCCCCCACAAGTGTTCAGATTTATTTGCAACACCGAGGGCCTATCCGAACTGATCCATCCACCAAGCAGAAGTATCGAATGGTCCCTCGTGCTAAGTATGATTTATAAGGACTTTAGCACACTGGACCATAATTTAAGCAAGTATCACATGCTCCCTACCGGATCACACGCTCCCACGTGAGAGAACCGAAAGTGGGGAGTAGGCCAGGGACGCCACCGCCCCGTTGGGCCCCACCGGGCCGGACTCCTCGCCCCCGAAGGCGATCGCCGAGCCGCCGGACCCCTTCTCGAACGACGACGATGGGTACGAGTGCACGAAGTCGTCGAATCCCTCGTGACCGCCCTTTCCCTCGTGGCCGCCGTCCGCCGGAGGCGGGCTCGGCACGTCCGGCACCTCCGCCACGTCGCCGCCGTCAAGGTACCGCACCACCTCCCTCATCGTCGGCCGCGCCGAAGACGCCGGGTGGGAGCACCAGATCCCCACCTTGATCGCCACCGCCACTTCCTCCTTGTCGTAGACGCCCTCAAGCCGCGAGTCCACCACGTCAGCCCATCGCCCGGAACTCCAGCGCTCCCACACCCATTCTACCAGTACGAGCTCCTCCGGCGGCGCCTTGGGCTCGATGGGGCGGCGGCCGCAGACCACCTCGAGGACAAGGGCGCCGAAGGCGAACACGTCGCAGCTGGTGGTGGCCTTGCCGGTCCGGGTGAGCTCGGGGGCGAGGTAGCCCAGGGTGCCCACCACCCGGGTGGTGCTCGGGTTGGTCCCGTGCTCGTAGAGCTTGGCCAGCCCGAAGTCGCCGAGCCGGCCGTTGAGGTCGCCGTCGAGGAGGACGTTGCTCGCCTTCACGTCGCGGTGGATCACCACGTGCTCCCATTCCTCGTGGAGGTAGAGCAGCGCGGAGGCGACGCCTCGGAGGATCCGGAACCGCTGCGCCCACGATAGCACGGCCCCCGCCGGCTTTAATTCGTCGGAAAATAGGAAGTTGTCCAAGCTCCCATTGGGCATGTAGTCGTAGACTAGGAGGAGGTCGGCTCGCCGGCGGCACCAACCCAGGAGCTGGACCAGATTCCTGTGGCGGAGCCGCCCGATGCTGGCGATCTCCGCCACGAATTCCCGGATACCCTGCCTCGACTCGTGGGAGACTCGCTTCACGGCGACCTCGGTTCGGGATCCCGGGAGAGTCCCCTTGTAGACCTTGCCGAAGCCACCGGAGCCGAGGAGCTCCCGGTCTCGGAACCCCTTGGTGGCGCGCTTCAATTCCTTGTAGGAGAAGCGGTGGGGGCCGATTTCCAGTTCCCAGGGCTCGATCACGTCGGCGTTCTTGATCTTGTAGAAGAGGTAGGCGGCTCCGACGACCGCGGCGATGAGGACGACGACGGCGGTGGCGGAGACGGCGATGATAAAAACGGTATCTTTCTTCTTGGGCTGGGGGAGGGAAGGGAGAGAAGCGAGGTCCAGGGATTGGGCGACCCCGTTCATCTTAAAACTCCAGCCAAGAAGGTAATGGGAGCTCGCCAGCAGTCCGGTGGAGGCCGAGAAGCCGACGAACATCCGGTCGTGGAGAATCGGGGAGAGATCCACCGGGAACGACAAAATGGGGACTGCGGGTTTCGAAGAGAAGGGAGCAACAGTGACATTGATCACCTTCGCCACGCCGTCGTAGTCGACCCACGCCTGGACCGTACCACCGCTTTTGAGATTGAGGGCGATCTTGTTGCCATCGCCGGCGTGGTAGGCGGCAGAGACGGAGGCGTTAGAGGTCATGCTGTCGATGTCGATTCCGATGTGGTTGTCGTTGATGTCGCCGAACTCGAAGTCCTGGACGGTGTCGAACTCCACGGCGAAGAGGTGGTTGGAGAAGTTCCCGACGTCGGTGGCGTTCATGAGGCCTAAATACTGGCTAGGGAGAGCCCCCTTCAGCTCCTTCGTTGGAGAAATGACGAAGGCTAGGCCATGGCCGCCGAGCGTCGGGTATTCGGGGACGATGGCGAAGGCGAAGGCGGCGGAGAAGGAGAAGGCGTCGCCGGTGGTGGCGTTCCTGAACTGGAGGGCGGAGGGATAGAAGGCACGACCGATGAGGCGGCTCGTATCATTCGTCAACCGTAGGATCCCGTTGTTTTCGATCTCCGCCACCCCAATTAGGCTTACATTACTGCGGCTGCCACTGGCTGCTCCGCCGCCTCCGAAGCCGGTGTAGACGAACTCGTCCTGCTGAGAGGCGGCGGAGAGGAAGAAAGCGAGGAAAACTAAGAAAAAGATGGGATTTTCAGACATTAGACACAAAGGAGAGGAAGGAAGGAGTTGCAGAAGAGCTAGCTCTTGCTTCGAGACAGAGAGGAAGAGAAGGAAGTAAACTATGGCTTCGAGACGGAGCGATTTCTTGGAGATTCCAAGGGTCTTTAAGCGCCTTTTCGAGGGTTTTATTTGTCAAGGACTAGAATGCGGTCGACTTGGGGAAGAAGAAAGCGAGGCGAGTGGGAGGAGGCACTCTGATATGGATACTCCCTGTTAGTGGAGATGCCGATTCTTGAGAGCTGGTTTAGTTCAGAAAGTCAGTGGTGAAGATCGCAAGAACTGAGGTGAGTTTAACCAATCGTCATCGGGCCCACCTTTCGGATGTCCCTTTCCCATTGAAACGGCGGTCGGCCGGTTTAGGCAAATGGCACAGTTGATAATCTTAGTGCCAGAGATAAAGTGGATCGAATATACATATTCAGAAAAAAAAATTAATATTACCCAAATATACTATTCTATTTATAGTTTTATTTAATATATATATAATTATATTAATATACTATTAATTTTATTTATTGTCTTATATGACCATATAATTTAATTATCTAATTTATATTTACGTTCCTACTCCTATATCTAATTTGTATCCATATTTATTTTTTAGATAAATATAAATATAATTTTTTTATTCGACTAACATCCATATCTATATCCGATTGAGGTAGGACTAGATCTGGAGGTTTGGTCCCTATTTCTTTAAAAGATGGTTTGGAGTCGGCCATCGATGAGGTCTCTCCTGAACAGGCGTGAACTGAGCATCCAACCACACTGCCCTCGGAGTGAGATAGAGGAGTTCGTGGACCACATTTTGTTTCAGTATGATCGGGCCATGAATGTGTGGAGGCTTGTTGATATTCCGCCGGATGCTCAGTGCCAGTCCATCTCCTTCACTCAGGCATTTAGACGATGGGCTGCTACACCTCAGATCTGATATGTAGCTATCAAGGCAACATATATTGCTTACCATATTTGGTTGGCCAGAAATGCCTGGATGTTTGGAGAAAGCAATCCTACAGCAAAATTCGTCTTGGAGAGGATCCGAGTGCAGGCTGTAGAGATCATCCATGCTGGTCCGTCGAACAGACTATCGACAGCTCGGGATATGTAGGGTTCTATATATGTTTTTATAGCTCGAGTTTTTTTAAGATTAACTTTGATGAATATATTTTTATTTGACTAATGTCTGTATGCATATCTATACTTATCAAATAAAATATATATAAATATGGATATATTGAAATCTCATCCGAGCCTTATCCGTGCTTGGTGATCCGGTGGGCTCGGGTGGCTGGGTGAGAACGGCGTGCTTCTGTTTTTATCTTAAATGATGCTTTTAGCCTTCCACCCTCAAGAGGATGGTTGCACCATAGACCTGGAGGGCATTTTGGGCAAATGAAGAAAAGGATATCTGACCAGGCGGATGCCGGTTTGGATTCAGTGCCGCTACTGCTGGGGGTCAAATACTGCAGAGTACTGGACGCACGTGTGTGGGGCCCGGATGAGTAAAGTACCAAAAGTTGATGTGGTCGGTTACGTGCCACAAATGCGTTCCTTCTCCCGCAGCTGCACGGTAGTGAGGGACTGCGGTGGATTCCCTTCTGGATATTTCTTTTAGATTTTTTTTTAGTACCTTCTAACTATTTAAATTTATATAAATATTTTTTAAAATTTATATTTATTTTTTATTCCAATAAAATACTTCTTTTTAATAAATACTCCTAATGTAATATTTCTTATAACACCATTAATAAAAATCATATTTATTTTAATTAAAAATTAAATAAAATTTTAAAATTATTTTTTTGTCCTTCATCACAATCTTATAAATATTTTTTTTATACACCTATTCACTAAAAATATTTTAATTATTTTAATTTAAAATCGTTAATTTTTTAACGGACGTGAATACATATGTAAAAATAAAGATAAAAAATAATAGAATAGTAAGTGTTTTACGAAGGTATATATATAAATAGTAATTTTGGAAGGGTATTCATGCAAAATTCGATGCTTAGAAAAGTATTCATGCAAAAAAAAAAAAAAAAAAAAAACTATGGAATACATCAATCAATCAAGTCCATCCGTTATTATTTGGGAAGGATCTCTTTCCATTCTGGATCAGAAGGGGGTGGATCAGCGTGGGGCTGCAGTCGGTGCGGGGCCGCTCTCGATCCGATGGGCTTCCACTGGCATAAGAATTCTTGGACTGCCCGGATCAACGCCAAGATGCGAGCTCGGTGAATACAGGACTGATCAAAGGCTGAGATAGCAAATCGAAGAGAAAATTTTGGCCATCCGACCACCGAGCTCGAAAGGTAAGACAGGAGAGAAGTGGTCCACGGTGGTCCATCTGAAAGGCGACATGCATTACATGTATTTATGGGGGAAGATGCCGCGTGGGATTAAAGGTCAGAACAGCGGGACCAATAGCTCTGCTTCTGGTCAACGTAAACACGTCGGCGGGGCACTCAAAACAGCGCACCAATCACTTTAGACCGTTTGGCAAATTATATAATTTTAAGGGTTCGTTTCGTACTATTTAATCTTATTTCAGTTAATTATACAATTTTAATCAATTTTTTTTTAAATAAAGTTATATAATGCAAATTTGTAGCATGAATATCTAAAAAATATTTGAATGTACAATTAAAAGTTTCAAAAGAATATAATAGAATTGATAATTAATTTATTTGTCATGTCAAATTTTAGTTATTGAAATATTAAAGCTTTTGTACCAATTGAATTTAAGATTTTTTTCTTGATATAAAATATATTAAAAATTTAAGCTATCTTGATTTTATAGGTAATGAGATTGTCCACCTGACTAGTTTAGATGGCTATCTGACTTACCATCTCCATATATCAGTTCTCATCCTTTGAAACAAAATTATTAGAGAATTGAAGGCTAATTTGCTGGCTTACGAGGTGATATGGTGTTGTAGACTGAATAGCGATAAAGGTGGCTTATTATACGGAGTGCACTAATACTTTAGATATTTCTTTGGAGTTGCTACATATGTTATTTTCTAATTCTCATGGATGTATTTATAATAGATAGATACAATAAATTCAAATTTATCAAATAAAAAATATAGATTGGTAGGTGATCTAACTTGAAAAATTGATCTGGGGTCGACCTACTTGTGGGTTCTAAAACATTGTTAAAACAACTATAATATAATATTAAATCAACTACTTAGCATCCTTCTTTTGTTGAAAAAAATCATTAGTAGGTGATATGCCTCAAATTCGACCTCTGCTGATATCATCGAACTGATCAATGACAACTTGCTGTATGGTCTCCATTACAAGAACCATAAAGTTACGGTTATAGCTTAGCCCATGATTGCACGCCGTTAAGCCCGCGATGTGCATAACACATGGGTGATTATCGAGTAGTTAAGACGCTTTTCCGCCTTAATCGGTAACAGATGCCGACCCACACCCAATATAAATAGCATTCGAGGGATCTATAGATACGCTCTCTCATATGCTCTCACCGCCTCTCTTGTTCTTTTTAAGACTTTCTCAAATCTCCGCTATTTTTCCAAAATTCCAGCCTAACTTGGATATCGAAGGGTTTTCCACTGGACAAACTTTGACAATTCTTTAGTCCGGACTTTCTTTCTTGCTTTCAGATGGGCCAATTAGCATCAACTTTTTCTTCTTAGCACAACCATCGCCGACCACTCTCACCAACTCATCTCTTCATCTCCAAGCTTATTCGGTCTCTTCAAGCTTCGCGCTCGGATTTTGGCAGCAACAGTAGGCACCTTTCTCCAGTTGAAAGAGATTCTGGTTTCAAACTTGGTTGCAGCATTCTCATCATAATTCTTATATTTATCTCTTTATATATATATATAGATAAAATAAAGAAAAGCTATCCCATGCCAATCACCTAATCTATAATGCTACACTATGCAGTCATAATCCATGATTGGGATAGCTTATCGACAGCGCAACAACAAGCTCTGATGTGCAATCCTTCAGCGCTTTCCTGCTGGATGTTGCTTGTGGTTTGTGAGGCATCAATGGACGTGCCAGGCCTGATACAACGGGTTCTAGGATGCTGAAAGATGGGATCCCAAACTGGGTAGCGATCATGGGGGGAAGGAGATGGAGGTTTCCCTAAGTGACGCGTGGAGGAACATGGAGGCCCAATACGTTGGGTCCAAATTCAAAGATACTGTTCCGGCAGGTAGGACCTTCTGTTTGCTTTTGGTGCTTTTAAATATCTTCACCACCAGTTGTTCCGTTTTATTTGCTCTTAGCCCTTGGGTGTTATATTTCACAAAGGTGAATAAAATTGTATATACCTTTTCAATCTGAATTGGCTTTTGTACGTTAAGCTTAGATCATCACATTAAGCTTGGATGATATCTTAGCACAATGGATACAACACCTAACACCGTGGTTCTTTACATACTTGGTGTAAGAATTCGCACAGATGTGTACTTAATCCCATATTGATTATTCAATGAATAGATCTTCAATACTTATATAAGATCAAAAAATCCAAATAATACCTTCCGACTAGCCTTTTTGAATGAAATTCTAAGTTGTTACATATAATATCAGAGCGAACCCGGTGCATGATCCATATGGACTAAGAGACACTGCAGTATGAGCTCACTGAGGATCACCATGAGCTAATTGTAGTACTTGTGATTAGATTTGAACAGATTTGAATCCTAAGGACGTTAGAATTTAAATAGAAAAAGTATGTAAAAATTTATACAGGCGTATAAAAACATACTTCTTAATTATAAAAAATTTGAGGGCAAATACGTGTAATTTCTGACTCAATATACTCCTTAAAAGTCGATAAATTATTATACAAGTTCATAGAAGCATTTGTATCGTCAATTTGTTCATCTTCCGATTCTCCCACCAACTCTGATCTTGTTCAGCCACTCCCACTACTATCTTGCACATATTTCCCCGCAGCACCAGTTCCCAATTGACAGCCTTCATCTCCACTTAACAGAAGGGAGGAACCATATCTGTGAACTGATTGAATTCAAAATATGGAAAAGTTAGACAATGGTTCACTTGACAGCACAGCCTGCTATCATTCTGGCAAATACAAAATGCAGCATGGTCTCCAAAAGTCAGAACCGAAGGATCCAGCAAATTAGAATAGTTTAAGCAGCAGAAAAGTACTATAGCAATCACCACAGCCAAATGTCAGTCTAAAGCCCCAGATCTGGGGACTCTGCCAAACAAAATGCTTCTATGCCCATTTATTACAGTTGAAGCGGTATCCATCCGTCATCAGGTCAAGCTAACCAATCCTTTCTCATAATTGCAAGGTGGACCAAACTCTGCATGAGCAAGTATAAAACACTGCACCCAATACATTGTCGCAGCACTAGATATAACCAAATTATTAAAGGCATGACATTGACTGCAGAATCTTCATATAGAAGTCTAGGTAGTGAGACAAAGAGGCCCCATACAAGAGAAGCCTGGCCAATGAGACAAGAAACATTTGTTCAATGGTTCATGCTCAGCCATGTGGCAAGGGATAGTCCTATAATTTTAGGATTAGTATTGAAAAAGTAAATCTAGTATTACACTTACCAGCCATAAAGTTGTTTAAAAAACCTCCAAAATATTGCTCGAGTTTATGCAGTTCAAGCACATAATGGATGGAAAAGCCAAACACAGAAAAGAATCATTATCATACTGGACATATCGGAAGTGGATCTATTTTTATACCGAACTTAACAGTTTAGGTAACTATTTTAAACATACAGCCCAAAGAGGCCTAGCAAAATCATGGCTAAATTTTGGCAGGTATGAGTAGATTTGGGGCCCGAGCAACCAAATAGCTCCTTCGACAGAGATTTAGTTTATATTCGTGCTGCTTATACTGATGCTTAGACTGAATCAAAGCTGTCACATCGAAAGGGACTGAACAGCAATATTAAAGCTCGTGGAACCTCAAAGAAAAGGAAATCCATCAAGAAAAGGAGTAGTGCTACAGCTTTGGCCTTTTTACTAGCACCTGAGCTTCCAGAGTCTAGTGCTATTTAAAAACCCCCCCTAGGCATGTAAACCACGGAGTATCAGCTTGTTATCCTCATTTCCAACTAGAAGGTTTTGCAGTTTCAAGAGCAAGCATATCAGACCTGACAGTTCAATCCACAGTTGACGTCTGGAATTAACTCTATCAAGATGGAGCACTACCTATGCTGATAAAATGAGAGACTCCATGACTAATAATTGCAAAGAAGACCACCAATGAACTCATTCATCAATTTGATCTCGTTTACTCACCACAGATGCCTATGCTATCTAAATTATTTATCTACCACATATTCCTAAAGTAACCCAATAATGTCTTACCTTATACACACATTTCTCACAAATTCAACTCCTAGCCACATAAAAACCAAAAGCACATTTTCACTCTATCGATGTAGTTCTATTTCTAATAGATGTATTTGTCTCTCTCCAATCTTTGGTATAATAAATCGACAAAATTAAGAGAAATTTTCATGAGGAGGCTAAACCAAAAGATTATTAACAACAAACTTATGTTAGGTGATTTTATGCGTAGCAACAAAAATAGGCATATAAACTAGTTATTTTGGCAAATCAATAACAGAAATATGACTCACAATGCATGACTAGCATACAACTTATACTACTGATTAACTAGAAGCAACTCACATGAAAAAGGCAAGATGCAGGCCTTTATTTCAATATTTTGGCTTCAATTTCCTCCAAACTCAAGCCTTTTGTCTCTGGAACATAAAAGAGTACAAATAAAAGTGACAGCAATGCAACAGCTCCAAATATGAGAAAAAGATTATCGGGTCCGAGAAGTTCCTGCATAATAAGATGCAAAGACACAGGATAATCCCAGTCAAAGAGAAGGCAAAACAAACAACATATATCAGTGCATCTTCATTCTTTTATTTTGACATTGCAAAGTGATACAGCACTTGTATGTTAATATCTCGTGAAAAAGGCAATGACCAAAGAAACATACAGTCGCATATGAGGAGTGAACTTATAGGTCACAAGCAATCATCTAGTACCACCAAACAGTATGAAAGCAGAAATAAATTCCAGAGATGATTACTGTTAACTGGCTATTTTCCCAGACAATACAAATGCTGTAACCTTTCGGCATTACTAATTCATGAAGTATGGATGAAAAAAATAGTATTATTTCAGAATCTCATACCTTTAGCAAATAGCAGGGCAATAGTCACTCCCATGCAACACATACACAAAAGCAAAATACTCTCACTTTGCATAAAAACATTCTGATTTGTGATAGCATTTCATTAGCTACTCCTATACACAACATGCACAAGAACATCAGATAGAAAAGTTGAGCTGCATTTCTTTCTCGCATGTAAAAGATGGCATAAACTGCAAATTTCCACCCAAAACTTGAATGATTGGCTAATTTGGCTGAAGTAGGAGAGCTACTAACTCATTTTAACCTGAAACTAGTGCTAAGAATTAAGAAAAAAACTGATATTGTCAAATTCAGGTTTCTTTACAAGATTATGACCCAAATCCATTATCTGAAAGATGCCAATACCGGTATATGAGTCTCCATGCAACATATATTTTAGTTGATACTGTAAGAAGCTTCGGTTAAACATGAAATCATCTCTACTTGTAGCTAATATAAACAAATGAAAACAGATAATGGAAGGTTTGCTTGCATCAACAATAATCCATATGAAAATGTCTTATGAATAGCATCAACCATCTAATCAGATATCGCATTACAGAGTCTTATGATCCTAAAAATCAAATAAATAATTTACAACAGACAGTCTCGGTCTTAACAGATGCATCACTAAAATGTGAAATGTTCAGGATTATTAAACTTCACTTAAGTCACCTGGCTACTGGTTTATATGTTATAAGCTGGCTATCCTGGCCCTTATGAAAAGAATTTTCCTCGTATCAATACCTTCAATGGTGAAAAGGCAAACGTTACAAATGCATTAGAGCCAAAGTTGGTAAGAACTGCAAGACTGATTCCACGTCCTCTTGTACGAAGAGGGAAGATCTCTGAGACCACCAGCCAACTAATTGGACCAAAAGATACCTAGAAATCATATACAAATGTAGCATATTCAGTCAAACAACAATAAAGTTAACTCTACAAAGGATTGCACTTATATAGTTTATCCTGAAACATGACTTATATGCATGGTATAAATAGACTGGAAGATACATCGCTATGGTAACTGAGATATCCCATCCTCTGACTGCATTTTGAAAGCAATCATGTATGAATTAAATTAGCAATCATACACTATTATAATACTGTGCATAATATTTTACCTGGTAAGAACCAACATAGAGAAGTAAAGCACCTACAGCAACCAGAGGGAAGCCTCCAAGAAATTTGTAGTAAGCAGCAAGGAGGAACAACGAAAGCACCTACACCACTCAGAAATTAAAGAATTAAATCATGTTCTTTTTTTCTTGGGCAATTTGAATTATTACTTGACATAGTTTCTGGTGCACATATGTTAGGACAACGTGGGGCATGATTAGTATTCCTAAAAATAGCAGGTATAACATTTCTCATCATCCAATATCATTAGAGAAGTACAAAAATGATATTGAACGGTTAACAAAGTAGAAAATCACGGAGGAATAACAAATACGTACGATTCCGCTAACACCTCCTATCAATAAAGGACGCCTCCCAAGGTTATCAACTTTTAAAACAGCTATCCCAGTCATCAGCAGCTGCAGGAAGAGAGCACATAATCTATTATTTCATAAGCAATGCAAACGCTAGTTCTTTACATCTTAAGCATTGTGTAAGGACCATAAAAAACAAAATGAACAAAGAATAGAGCCCCTACTAGCAGAAACATCATCTATGAGCATGATAATGTAAGAATGATATGTCATGTAGCCGTGATAGAACAACCAACAAGCCTCTTTTGCCCAAAACAATCAACAAACTTCATGCCATAAATGCACACAAACAACAAGGGAACTCTTTCACAACTAATAAAAAGATAAAGTTAAGAGAACTACTCATACTGAAACTGTTAAAGAGGCAGAATATGAACCCCATGTCAATTCATTTCAGAGAATGGAACGAATAAAGAGCTCAAAGGATTACTAAAATTAGAAGTATCAGATCCTTCTAATCTTTTGTTCTTTCTTTTCCTTCCCTTGCTGAACCATACCCATGTGCCATACCCAGTTCTGAGAATCAAATGTTGATAGTTTGGGGTAAAACGAAGGGAGAGGGTAGCATAGATCACATCTAGTCTTCATTCTGTTTTGCAGATTTGTGTGTGATCTAAATATATTTGATGTGGTTATTTTTTTCCCACACCCTGGAAGATTTATAAACTGAAAGTGCTAATGAATCATCAGCCCAATGATCCTAAGTAAAAGGAAGAGCAGTTATCAAATGGAATCTGCAAACCCTGTAATTCGAACACAGGATCACATCATTAAGCTAGTCAAAGTATGAATAGGACAAACATGAGGCCTAAATGAGAAGGACAAAACTATCAAACCTTAAAGATCCCAATCACAACTGAAACCCTAGCAGCATCAGAAGCAGCTGAAAATCCAGCACTCTGCAAAAAGATCCAGTAATGATGGTTAACAACAGAATCAAATTAACAGTAATTACAAAAGCCTTTTTTGCTTTCAACAACACAAAAGTTCTTGTTCAATTAAATACCTGAAGAATGGAAGCCGCATAGTATAAAACACTTGGTTGCCCTGTAATCTGCCAAATATTTCTAATTCACTTAGCAACAGGAATTTTATCATATCTGTAAATTCAAATTTATTATCCAATTGATACAAATTCAGAGCAATATATTGAAGTAAGATCTTAAGTACTAAAAAGATCTCAGGCTAAAAAAAGAACTAAAAAATGTATCTGATGTATGAGGTCAATAAAGAAACACCTGTTGAAAAAGGACCAATCCTCCCCCAATTATGAAGGCCTTCAAACTTGCTCCTTCGAACATCTCCCAGAAACTGGCTTCTTGTTCTTGTTCAGCAATAGCAGCCTTCAGGGAGATCAGAGTGTCATCTATTTGTCCCTCAGATACCTCATCACCAGCTGGACGACCCCTTAGTTTTCCTAAGGCATGGATAGCCTTCTCTCTATATTCCTCCAAGGATCCTTTACCTTGAACTGCCCTGAGAAGTAGCCACCTTGGAGATGGTGGCAAAGACCACATGCCTATCCCCATTAAAACTGCAATTGGGGCACTAAAACCATACATGTAACGCCATCCTCCAACAGCACTAATCTCAACACTCCCCACAAGGTAACCCAACTGCATATAAATTCAATGGTCACTTAGCTAACAAAAATATTTAGATATTCAATGTTTTTTTTCCCCGCTTGGGGGGGGGGGGGGGGGTTTGAGTTGCTATAAATCTCGAAATATAGAAATAATACCAATATCCCAAGAACAATGAAGAGCTCCTTTAGAGAGATCAATGTTCCACGTATCTGTGAAGGACAGGTTTCAGCAATATAGAGAGGGCCACCGTGCATAGCCTGTGATAGGGGCATCACGACCAGTCATACAAGCTCATACAAATTCAGGCTCTCAAAGAAAAGATCATAAAATGTTAAGTAATTTGAGTATTACTGCATAGGGCGAGCTAAACAATAAGCAAAATAACATTTCCTCAACTTCAATTATTATAGTCGTGATATAATGTTAATTTTCACTTGGGGAAGGATAATGAGTGTGGATATAGAATTACAAACTCATCTGAAAGTCATACTAGTAGTAATTTTCTTCCAAATGCATTCGAAAATTAGTCCAAAATAATGCATGTACAACTTGATGATTGCTGAAAGTTATCCACATTTCTCGAATTTTGGATTACATGAGACTACACATAGATTAAGCAAAGTATCATCTAAGATATCCTTTACATGCCAAAAAGGTTTGGGATAGGCAGTAGGTTCAAAGTATTGCTGGTGGACTTAGATGTTGCTCTCTACAAACTCTGACATGGATGTAGAAGTGACACATTTGCTTCTCATTCTAGACTAACAAAACTGTTGATGACAACGTCAGATAAAAAAATTGAAGCTGAGAACCACTTCAAAATGCTTTTGACTACATGCGCTTCAAATATGGTAGCTGATAGAAAATATCATTTTACCAGATCAATGAAGGTGAAGAACACCATGATGCCACTCAAAACAAGGGCTTCGTGTTTGGATAGCGGTCTTGTTGGGATATTTACAAATTCTACAAGACAGTAGAGTACATGTATGTATAGTGACACTTGATTTGGGACAGTGCCACAGTTTCTACTTTGTTGGATCACATCGAGCTTAAGTTGGTTTCTGGCCTTATCCCCAGCTTGGTTGTTTAAGATTGATTGATTGCTTTGGGAAAAAATCAATTATACAAGAGCACTAGGAACTAGCACTTTTGGTTCATAACACTATGATGGGAAGTTCAAAAAGAAATGAAGCCAAGAATCTCTAGATGACTTTTGCTCACTTAAATTAATTTGTGAATATACTGTCCTTTGTTTCTTATGATTCTTTTTGGACTAAAGGCTCTGGGTTATCAAGACTGACTAAAATGTCTTAGATTTTGCTCTTTAGGAAGCCAAACATGTACATGTTCTATCTTTTCTGCCTTTTGTCACTTATTAATCTTTATAGGAAGGATAATTGAGATAAATTTACATGTTCATTATGATCTTTTTCATATTTTTCCTGCATAAGTATTTCAACAAAAAATGAGAGGCATAATAAGAAGCATCAAGCCGGCTTTACTCACCAGACCTATACCAATGCCATAAAGAAGTCGACCTATAATAAGAACAAGAAGGTCAGGTGCATATCCAGTGATCAAGCCACCAACCACATACAGCGCAGCTGCTGTGATCAGTTCTCTTCTTCTTCCTACACCAAAAAATTCCAAGGAGTAAGTACAGAACTACTGAGTTAACAGAAGGTTAAAAAATAGGGTATGTACCAAGGAAATAATTACCAAGAATATCTGCAATCGGGTATGCGATAATGGAGCCAGCAAGAGCCCCATAGAGGGAGCCGCTGACCTGAACCCAACGCAGCCCATCCATTAAAATTTTCAAGAAATTGGGAAGTCCATGCAATCTAACCCCGACAATTTAAAAAAGTAGCCCAACACATTACCACAAGCCCGAGCTGTACAGCTGAGAGATTGAACCAGGTAGTCCCACTAAGCTCTGCAGACTACGGAGAAATCGACACTATAAGAAAATGCTACATAAACACTGACGTTGGAATCCCTGATAAAAGAACCTTAGCAAATTCACATAGTCAATCTTTTCGCAGAGAAAAAGCTTTTGAACGAGGAATTAACGGTAAATCAGTGATTCGACACATTTTCGTCTTACTTGCAGAGAGATGGAAGCTCCAGAGGTAGCTCCAATGTCGTAACCAAACAGGAGGCCCCCCAATGCCGGAAACAAAAACCTACCAATTTGAAACCAAAGCAACTCTTTTTAGTCGTTCAACAGCATAGGAAGTTCGAAGAGACAACAAGAAAAGCCGCGACGCTCACGGGAGAATGACGGAAGTCCAGGTGAAGGCCTCCTCGGCGCCATCCGAATCCGCTGCATCGCCGGAAGGAGCTGGGGCGTAGTCCCCTTGCGTTTGGGCACGAACCTACTCCTCCAGACGGTTCAAAATAAAGGGATCAAGAAATCCATCTGAAGCAGGAGAAGAAATGGCGAAGGGATAAACGGATGGCGTCGATGGATATACCCCGAATCTGGGTGCGGAGAGGAGAGGTATCTGGGTCAATCCGAAGGGTTTCGTCTTCTTGACGGGCGGAGACGGCGGCGAATTAGGGCGGCGGTGGTGACGGCGGCGGCCGCCGAAATCGCCGTGGAGGAGGAGTTGGTGGTGGTGGGTTTTGGCGGGTTCCGGTCGAGATAGGAGCGACGACGCGGAGGAAGAAAGGGCCAAAACCCTCGCCATTCGATTCCTCGCTTCTTAATTGCAGCAAGAAAATAAAAGCGAAAACCTCGCTTGCTTTTTTTTATTACTGGAAAGGCGACCTCCCGATAAGGAGAAGCCTAATCACCCACGGCACAGATCTAAAAGCGCTTTAAGCTTCCTTGTCCACCTATCTGCACAAATTTCCAAAAAAACAGCGAATGATCCAACGGTGGACTCTGAACTCGTGCAAACAAAATGTGAATCCTTTTTTGACTTGGTTGCACAAGTTTAATAAAGTAGATAACGGTATAATGTATCTATTGCTTGATAGGTAAACTGCTTTTGCTTATATGAAAATATGGATGGGTGAAGAAAGGTGGAATTACAGCAAATTATGCACCTAAACAATGTTCATTTGTAGTCAGGCTTTGAGTTGGGCCCATTAGAATTTGACATATTTTGTGTCCAAATCTGACTTATGATCAACTCTAGACGCTCAGAACTCTAGTCATTTTGATTGAAATACAAGCAAATATTAAACCATTCTTAGCATGGATCTCAAAGCGCTTGGAACTCTAGTCATTTTGATTCGAATACAAGCAAATATTAAAACATTATTAGCAGGGTCACCCTTTCTTTTTACCTTATTGATGAAGCCAAGGGTTGCATTTGCAAATTCCCATGTATCTCCAAAAAAAATACCAAACCTAAGATCTCTATATGATGAAAGACATGGTTACCTTCGCATAATAATGCCTTTAGCAATTTTTAGAATAATCGTGCAAATGTCCTCCAAAGAGGAAAAAAAAAGGTAATGCAACTATAATGTAAATAGAGAAAAATCATACAATAAACTCACAAAAGGAAATATTTGCAACCAATCATTTAATAAAAATGGTAGACAATTACTGGAGACTCGAGAAAACATCAAACGACGCCCCAAGTTCGACAATCAAACCTCTAACAAAAGATGGGCGAAGAAACCTGTTTGCTTGCAATACTCTAATAATCATGTATAGCTGCATGACCATACTATAATTTTCTATACTACTTTGAGCTGGTCTCAAGTTCGTGAAACAATTAAATACATGCATATCCCAATGACAAAAATGTCAATGTCCAGGCTTACTGTACGTAGCTCCTAGTTTCCTACCGTTCTCTCTCAGCTCAAGCCAGAAAACCTTGTAACCTTCCAAGAAGTAAGTCATTCTCCAACACCACAAGTCGCACCCAGAATGCCATCACGTCCCTTGCACGGGCCTATTGAATTCAAAGAAAGGGTGCTTCTGGAGCAATCCATCCATTTAGGCCAGAAAGGCCCATCAAGGAGAAGATATTTTTTTTTTGTGAAGAGGGAGATCAATCCACCCGGTCTTTATTAGAAAAAGGGAGTTTACAGAAACTATTTATAAAGAATTTGAAAGAAAAAAAAAACACACGAGCAATAAAACATAAAGGAGAAGATAAAGACTCTTTACATGCATGGAATCAGGGAGCTAATAGTTGGACCTCACCTTGGTTTGCAGCCAATCTGCCAAACCTCAAATTTATTCTCTGAGAGAGGTAATAGTTGATGAATCCATGCATGGTTCACGTGTGCATGTCTGCATCCATGTGGGCGGGGTCAGAATGCTATCCAATAATAAAATTAGTAGTACAGAGGGGGTAGATTAGTGCATGTAGTCATGCAAGGCGCCATATAAGGATGAAATCGTTTTTGTAATTAGGTGAGGGCAAATTAAAGAATACTTGCCAAACAAGAATGAACACATGGTGAAAGATAAGTCTTCCACAACATGCTTTGATTTCAAAATTAATTTTTAGTCGTCTTAAGTTGTTTAAGATATCACTATCCATTAATGTAAAGTAGCATGCATCTTTTCATTTAATCATTTTTTAGGGAAGTCAAGAAGCCTTTATGCCAATGGAGTACCCAAAGCCATCCAGCATTAACTCAGTCTCAAGAAGCGAATTTGTTTGATTAGATATATCAAAGTCTAGAAATCGCAGTATTCAATCTCTCAAAGGAAAAAGACCCCCGCTCCCAAGGTTTTACTCTCTCTTTTTATCAACACTCTTGGGAACTCCTTAAAGAGTACCTCCGTAGACCGTTCAATGATATACACTCCAATCGTAGAGACATTTCCAGATTGAACTACTCTCGCATTATACTAATTCCAAAGAAAGAAGTCAGTCTGCAAGCTAGGGACTTCAGACCGATTAGTTTAATCAATGGGGTGATCGAAATCTTCAGAGACTTTCCAAGCACATGAATTCGCTAATCCTGGACTCTCGATCAGCCTTCATCAGAAACAGACAAATAACTGATGGCTATCTCACAACAATGGAAGCAATCTCTAAATGCTCTAAATTAAAACAGAAAGGTTTAATCTTGCAATCGGATTTCGAAGAGGCATTATTTGATAGAGTTGAATGGCCTTTCCTCTTTTCCCTTCTCCAAGTCAGGTGTTTCAGACGCAAATGGTGCTCATGGATCAAAAGCCTTCTCACAGCCAGCAAACTTGAACCCATCATTAATGGTCGGCCAACAAATTGGATACTTGCCAGGAGAGGTCTCACGTAAGGAGACGCATTATCACCTTTTAATTTGCATCCAATACGCTGATGACACCCTCCTATTGAGTAATGCAAACAAGGTTCATGCATCCAACCTAAAGTTCATTATCTACTCATATGAATTGCTGACAGGCCTTAAAAGTTAATTTCAGAAAAAGCTCCATGTTCGGAATTGGCATTCCAGCAGCAGAAATCAGAAATTATGCTCTTCTCTTCAGATGCAGGACAAAGCTCCCAACAAATTACCTCGGATTTCCTCTTCATCTTAAAAGACCTCATGTATCAGACTGGAAATTCATCGAAGAAAAGATAGACAAAAAAACTTTCATCATGGAAAGGACAAAACTCTTATCTATGAGAGGAAGAATCACCATAGTTAATGCAGTAATCAGCACCACACCGACATACTATATGTCAGCCATTCTCATCCCATTGAAACTGCTTGATAGGACCGATAAAAAAAAAAAAAAAATCTTTGGAAAGGAGACAATTAATCCATGCCATGGATTACATTGTTTGGCAAGCTGGGAGCAAGTTTGCCGACCAAAAAAATTTGGTGCTCTAGGAGTCATGAACTTAAGAACTTCCAACCGAAGTTTGTTACATAAACAATGGTGGAGATACTACATGCAAGGATCAGTTTAAGCCTTGGAAAGTACTTGTTCAAAACCTTTACTACAGAAAGGAGGTGCCAGGTGTGGAAAAGTATTGTCAAAGTAGGTATTTTTTTCAGACAAAAGTATACTCAGCGCGGGAATTGGATATGAAATATCTTTCTGGAATGACCCTTGGTATTCCTGGGAGCCGCTTGGACTTGAACTCCCGGCTCTCTTCGCTATAACGACGAGACCAAACAGCACACTGGTTGATTTCCTTTCAACAGCGGATAAAGAAATTTATTTCGAAACCTTAATAGGTGTTGTGGCCTTTCAAAAGGTCTTGGAACAGGTTAGAACTGTGAGACTAACAGATAAGCGGGACACAGTGATCTGGAGGTGGAACAAAGAAGGCACCTTCACTGTGAAGGATTGCTACAACTTCCTGAGTAACGGTCGAATCCACTCTCAATTTGCCAAATACAACTGAAGAAATCCGTTCCCAGAGAAGGCCAAAATTTTCAACTGGCTTCTGTTGAACAACAAAATCCTCATTGCGGAGAATCTAAGGAAAAAGAAAATCCAAGGGCCACCCAACTGTCCGCTGTGTTGTTTGGAGGAAGAAACAACGGATCCTCTCTTCATGACCTGCAGATCGATACTCCACATCCATTTGGGCACAAATCACCGGAAAACTACACCTTCATCCTCATCCGAATACCGTCACCGAGTTCTGGATTGACTGGAGAAAAACATTACCCGGAAGAATCTTTCAAGGATAGCATGGGACAGTGTGGTGACAGTAGTTTGCTGGACGATTTGGAAAGAAAAAAAATGGAAGGAGCTTCGGATTCGAAGCTTCAGCATGGTGCAAAACCTACCACGATAAAATCCCCCTCTTAGGCTACTGGATCTCATGCTACCAAGGGAAAGCGAAGACAGCTTTGGATGAGATGCTTACAACCTCAAAGGGGCCAATCAGCTGAAACGAAGGTCAATCCATGCAACTGAAAGCTGCACCTCAGAGGATAAAAGAAAGCTAACCAGAACCTAACACAAACTAAGATAACCATCTCATTGTAAACTCCTTTTCTGGGTTCGGCCAACTCTACGGATCAACCAGGCTGCCATGGTGACCTTCGGTGAGATGCTTAATTACAACCTCAAAGCGCCAATCAGCTGAAACGAAGGTCAATCCATGCAACTGAAAGCTGCACCTCAGAGGATAAAAGAAATCTAACCAGAATCTAACACAAACTAAGATAACCATCTCATTGTAAACTCCTCTTCTGGGTTCGGCCAACTCAAAGGATCAACCAGGCTGCCATGGTGATCACCTTCGGTTGACCAAACCAAGTGTTCCTGAACCCAACTTTATATACAGTCGATGTTGTAATCCACTTCTGTACATAACTCCACTTCTGTAAATAACTGCAGCAATAAAAATAGAGTGGAATTTCTTCCTCTCATTTCAATAAAAAAAATTTACGTAATGGACAAATTTATTGACACCGATAATATTAACTCAAGTTTACTCATGGTAGAACATTGTTTGATGGGACTACTTGGATACAGATGTGGACACCAATCAGTTTTATTTCCTCCATTACTGGAAGGTATGACTGCTAGAAACTTCCCAACCACAAGCTTATGACAAAAAAGAAAGGATGTAACTGAAATGGAAGAGTCGATTCATTCTAGGCAATGGTACCAATGCTTTAATGTTCATCGGAGAGGACATTTGGAACTTTGACGTATTGAATAAAAGAAGAAATCATTCAAAATATGGAACGATAGAATCATGCACTTTCTAAAACAAGGTGGTGGAACCCTTCATCATATTTGAAGCAGTTATCATAGTCATTACGGATATTCCTTATACATAGGATTTAAAACAATTAGTAAAACAGTAACGCTAGGAGATCAATGTACAGTTGTACACTTTGTTGATATGCATTTGGAAATTGTTGAATTCCTATTTGTAAACAATGGGAAGCCACCACCGGTGTGGACAAAATTTTGTTTAACAATATTTGAAGAGGTGCACTCTAATGGAAACCAAAGAATATAACTTAAAAAAATCATCCTTCAGTAAGACTAAATCATCCATTACAATGATCACAGATAGTTGAAATTACATAAAAGAATCTCATAAGTAACTAAATAACTAATAGAAAGAAAATAATAGTCTGAACTTGCATCTGCTAACATGCTTTAATGTTAAAGTGATGATCTTTTCCTTTTGAAATAGAACGATGCTAATAAAGCCAAACCAATTACTATTTTGTTATATCTAATTGGTTTTAGATACTAATTGAAAATGGAGGGTTAGTAGGTACGTATTATATGATCAAAAGCACCTCAATAAACAATCTTCTCATACCAAGATTAGGCTTACATAAACCAAAAAAAAAAGAAGAACAATCATTGGATTCAAGAAAGCCAAGTTATAAGAAATAATTCACAAAAAAATTTTAAACAAAAATTCTACAGATTATATGCATGCCGGAAGGCAAATATATTTCAAATCTGAACTCATCACCAACACTGAAAATTTTATGATGCACGAATATGAGATTCAAGATTCCATATGATACTGGCCATGAAGAAATATGTTGACTGCATGGCTTGACACAAAATAAAAACCAATGTGAATGGGATAGAAGATATATACGACATCAAAATCCAAGAACCATCTGTAATTTCAGCCGGAGATGACCAAAATTTTCCAAAAAATTATATAAGTATTACATACTAGCTTTAACTACGGGAGACTATACCTTCTGGGTCCACATTTGATTTACCACTATGAAGTGATATGTGGTGCTCCCACAGTTATTATCACCCAAAAAGGAAGAGCTTCGTGGAAGCCCCTGCACCAAGTTACGATCTCTAGCCTTTCATCAACTATTCCTCCTGTGAGCTGATCTATAGTAAAACCTCACACACAAATTGGTTTTTCCACCAAACATATTCTCCTCTTCTGCTGTCAAGTTTGTCTTAATTCATTTGAGTCATCTCCCAAACCTGAGAGATAATGATAGGCTACAGCCTGACTTCATTCCTTTTTTGAAACGATAATATTCTCTCTGAAGCAGTGGAGCTGCCCAGAGTTATTTTTTTTTCTTAAAACAAACTAATTAATATTATTGCTATATTGCATCTTGGTTGCTCCTGTTGCATGGGCTTCATGCCATTGTGTGCCCGTGCCTTCTTCTGAATCATTATAATCCTTAAATTATAATCATGAGATCCATAACATTGAGGGTTAATTTCTTACGAGCAGGTCTTCCTTAGGGTGCATAAAGTCAGGTTAGTGGATTAATTGACAACTCATTATATATTCTTTTTTTTTTGTCGTGGTATATATACTTAAATATATAAAAGTGAGCTATTAATTTACAATAAACCATAACATAATCATCATGTTGAGACCACAGTTATGATCAATTTGCTTTAATTAGGTATTCCAGGTTAAAAAAAGAAAAAGAAACGAGAAGTGTCTTGATCATTTTTTGAGAATAATGGTGGGAGCATGAGCAATCAGAAAATGTATCCAAAATCATTAGATATAAAAATTTCAATTCAAAAATCGAAATAGCTGAGTGTGGCCTATTCTTCTTTAGTAAGAAGGTAGTGGGTGGCTTCAAGGAAGGGGGTTGAGTCAGCATTTCCGAGATTCAGTAGTGCATCTTCTTAAATTGCAGTTACTAGAGTTAAACAGGATTTATTCTTAATCAGTCTATCTAGCACAATGAAGTTGATATGGATTTGAGTTATGCAAGCTTGTGATTAGTTTCTTCTGATCCTAAATATGATATCGTCATGACTTATTTATTATATTTTGTAATCTCTTCTCACATAAATATCATGGCATTCCTTCTCACGTTACTTTGTATGTTTCTAATGTGGGGCTTCTCAGCCCTTTTGTCTACATGATCAGTTTTTCTTTCACTACTTTGCATCTCTTCTCTGTTCTCCCTGCATCTATATAGATTGGGAACTAAGCCATATTCCTGGTGTCATGTCACAGCTAACTTTGGGAAAATAAGTTGAAACAGACCTCATTTTTAGGTAGACAGAGTTAAATGCTTTCGATTTGATTAGATGTGATGTTGAACAGTTGAAATCAGACTTTCCAGCAGGGCAGTGACATGAAACAACCAACTTCAAATCCAACTGATAAAACTTGAAAACAATTAATTACCACTCTATGGTTCAAGAAATTTGAACTGACATGAAGATAAGGATGATCAATATTTTGAGTTAGAAGAAAAACCCAATGGCAAGTAGTCAATGCAAAAAAAAGCACTAACCACAGTGCATAATATACTCATTCACTCTAAAAATTTTAATCAGTGAAGTCAAATCTCTCTTTTGCTGAAATATCTTTTTTTTTTCCCCGTAACGTCATGAAGAAGTATTTTTTCCAGTAACAAATCCTACCACCAACATATATGCACCCTAAAATGTTCCAAATGGTTGAAACTAGGGCAAGAATAAAGCAGGCAGCTGTAGGTGTGACCCATCTATATAGTTTTGATGAAATTTCAGTATAGTTAATGTACTAAGTTGAGTGACTGATTCTCTAAGAAAGCCAGTGAATCTGCAAACTATTTACCAGACTGGTCTGTCTTCTTGGTAAAATGAAGACAAGGATGCACATGATTGGAACAAACTACAGGAGATGTTCTTAAAATGTTGAATTCGGTGCAATATTAACTTTTAATTTTACGGGCGGTATTAACTATTAGGTTTCCACAAACCATCCAAAGTCAAAACTGGCATTTTGTAAAGTCAGTCCTTGAGGAAATTTGATTGTTATAAGCAATACAATCCATTAAATTCACCCAAATATTACTGAAAATGAAAAAAAGCAACCAATCGCATGTGAACAAGCGCAAACAAGACTATGAATGTGAACAAACAAGAGTTAAGGCCACTTGATACCAAATCTTTGAAAAACAAGGAGTTGGTTACTGTACAATAGTGTGTGTGAACAAGAAAGACTAGTCCCACTTGCATCAAGATAGAATTAGATTGTCAAAGAGACAAATGACTCAAGTCGCGTTAAGTCTTGGCTTCATCCTATTCTCTCTGAGTTGTTACATTTACCAATCTACCTCACTCCAATAAATTAAAGAAAATAAGCAAGAAACAGATGCCACACTTAACTTCTTTCTACCACAAAAGAAAAAAGGAAAGAAAAAGCAACCAACCGAACTACAAAGAATTACTTGTTGTCCTAAGATGCTGCATCGCATATGTTAACACTTGCACTCATTCACAGAGAAACAAGCATCTGTTCCTATCCATTTTCTTAATAAAATGGCCGATGTGCGCATTGACATCCGTTAGAACAGCTGTCATTTATCAGATAATTAGGGGACATGCAGAAGGTTTTCCTTCCTTGTTTTCTTTTCTCTTTTTTCTTCTTCTTCTTCTTCTTCTTCTTCTTTTTTGAAAGAAAGATCAATGGTTGCCCATCATCTTTATTGAGAAATGAAACAGATGCATCTATCCACGGGTAGGGAAAGAGGAAACAGAAGCAACCGATTGCAAGAAGATTAAGAGGGAGTTAAGGATGGGATGTGCATTACCCCTTTGTTTCCTGAGGAAGAGGGCATATAATGAAAACCTCCAAGAGCTGTCAAATCTAAGCTATAGCTGGGTCTCGTCATATCACGAAGGCCTAATGACACCCACCACTCATCAAAATCCCACCCCAGCCTTCGTGTCTTCCAAATTGAAGCTCCATGACTCCTCGAAATCTCAACCCCGTAAATGTCCATGGAGATGAATCCAACAGCTTCATCATCTCTCCTCTCTTCCATTACTCTCTGGCTACAAAACCGACTCCTTTAAAAAATAAGAAATTTTTTTTTATAAAACCAAACTCTCCTGGTCTACCGTGAAACCTATCAAGGAAAAACAATATAACCGCATATAATAGCCAACACAAAAATATTTGGATGATAAGAGCAGAATAAAGAGGAGGAGGAAGAAGAAAAGAAACGACATTCAATTGAAACTTACACAAAAATATAGACTCGAAAAAGGCGACATTTTCATCGGAATTGTCTAGTTCTACAGTAGTACATGGATAGTTTACAAAATAACACATGCAATGACATCAACACAATAATTAAACAAGCAAACAGAAATAATAATAATGATAATAATGATAAAAGGAAACAAAGGAGCACAAATATTTTTTTTCTTTTTATTGGCTAAACTATAGAGAGAGAGAAGGGGGTGAGGGGAAGAGAGAGAGAGAGAGGGAGAGGAAGAGAGCAGGACTTATATTAGTAGGATGGTGGAGGACGAGGGGCCGCGGAAGCCCAAGCGCCGAACACCTCGTGTGGCATCTGGCCGTTGGGCAGCAGATTCGGTGGCAGGTTATACAGCGGTGGCATTGACGACGGGTCCACGGCCGCCAACCCTCCATGCGACGACTGCTGCGACGCCGATCCGTTCCCCCCCGGGGGGCTTTGCTGCAGAGCTGCCATCCCCTCCGCTCCCCCCGGCGCGGCCGCCCCCGCCGCCGCGTCGGCCTCCTCGTCCCCGAGTGGCAGCCTCTCGTAGGTGGCGTTGGTGAACGTGGCGGCGATGACCATCACCGGCCCCGAAGCCACCAGCTCCCCTACCACCTTGCCCCCCGCCACCTGCCCTTGCCCGCCGGCGAGATACACGGTCAGACCCGTGGCTCCCGGAGGCGATGGCGCCGGCAAGAAGGCCCCGGAGAGGGAGAGGATCTCGAAGCGGCCGTGGAGGGTGACGACGGCCCCCGGTGGCGCCGCAGGCTGGCGGAGAGTTACGTCAGTCACAACGCCGCTGCCGCTGAGAATGGAGACCCCGCGCTGCCTCCGGCGAGCAAACACGGCGATGGCGTCCATGATGTCGGTCCCGCTAGCGATCTCCAGGACGTGGGAGCGGAGGGCATTCGGGCTCTCCCGGGTGATGATAATGGGCGGCTTCGGCTTGTTCTTGGATCCGGGAGGGCGGCCGCGGGGCCGTCGGCCGGGGCCCCCTCCGCCTGCGGATCCGCCCTCGACGACATCGAGGCCATTGGCTGGGGACTGATCGTCGGCGTTGGCTTCGTCGTCGTTTGGGTGGTTGTTGCTGCCGCTGCTGATGGTGGTGGTGGGGTTGGGGTCTTGGTCCTGCCGATGAGGGCTAAGGTGGGAGTTGGTGAAGCTGCGGAGATGGAGAGGAGAGGCTGAGGTCTGAGAGGTGACGACCGGGTCGACACCTCCCATGGCCACGCTGCCAGCCCACCACCGGTTCGCCAGCTTTTCTTCTTCGACTATTAGCTCAAGAAACCAACAAAGACAAGGGAATCAGCTATACTAATTTTCCAGTCTCTTATAGCTTGCCGCGCGCTGCTGCTACTCCGTAAATTTATTTTTCTACCACGTGATACAGATTACAATTTCTTCTCTACCCTCCACTTTCATTAATTTTCTTCCAAAATCCTTGGCTTCCTGCTGGTAATTCTTCATGAAAGAAACTGAAGAGTTATAGATCCAAGAACAAACGTCTCGTTTCACTTCTCCTACTTTCAAGATTTGAGCTTCCCTTAGGATTTCCTCCTTTTCCTTGGAACTCTTTCCTTGAAGGGATCAGAGCCAACTGACTTGCTTTCCTCTCTCTTTACCAGATCTCCCAAAATATTTCAAAACAACAGAAAGAGAGCTGGAGAGGATTAATATCAAATTACACTTCCATGGGACACCAGAAAGTCGGCTATATGAATTGAATCAGGCAACCAAAACCCACCAGTTGCACCCTCTGTAAGGATCCAAACATAAATAAGTAAGAACCGTAGCTCAGACTAGTTCTAAGACGCACCTTCTAAACCGTAGAGTTGCACCGATTTCATGAACTACGAGATTTGGAGTTTGAAGACTTGGTGTCTTAGCTTTCTTTCATAAATAAACCTGTGAAGACCGTGGCTGCGATCTTTATTTATCTCGGCTTTCCGACTCCGCGGCTCACGGCAAGTATAGGATACCCCTGCCGGCCCAGGCTGCCGCTGCTGCTACCTCTGCAGTGGCTTATCAGAAGCTATCCTTCCCTCTATCCAGATCCATCCTTCATCAGAGGGGAAAAAAAAGGAGAGGACCATCATACTTACCCAGCTATTCCCTCTCCCTTCTTTCACTAGGGTAATACATTAGTACTCTTCCTTAGATCATGCTATCCCTCAAATACCCCTGTCCTTTTACTCTTCTTTGCATTATGCTATCCCTCAAATACCCCCTGTTTGGATTGCTGGCCTGGTGGGATCTCGGGTTAACTAGGGTTTAAATGTTTGGGTCTGAGAGATCGAGAGAGAGCGGGGGAGGTGAGAAGGGGAGGGGGAAGTTGAGAGGTGATGTGGGGTAACGTGCGCATGAGAAAGTGGGCGGGGAGTGGGAACACGTCACTGTCTCGAGGCCCGACACAGCATCGAATGCCAAGATCGGAGGGGGAGGGCATCAATAAAAAAAGGGCCCACTGCTCTAAAAGAACCGCCCCTCTCCGATTTAGGACAAAATCCTTTGTCACCGTTTTTCTAACCCAATAATACGTGTTCCGCACCCACCATGAGTGCCTTCCTTGGGGGCAGTGGCACCTACGCTGTTTTCTTTAAAGTAACTCGACTCCTTGACCGAACGTAAAACTTCTAGTTATCCACTGTCTATTCCTGAGATGGTGGTGCGAGCTTTTGACTCCTCACAACACCAGAGCTCAAGATTTGGACTGCAACATGTGTCGAGATGAATGCTGATTGAGTTAGTTATAATTGAGTGGGATGCTACCATCTTAGGTTGAACAAGATAAATTTGGATAATTGACTGAAGTTTAGAAAGATCTATTTTAAATTGAATCGGATGCATCCATTTTAAATTTACAAAACTATATTATTGCAACTATATATTACTATTATCACTATCACTGCTGCTACGAAGAACAACGACAACAATAATAATAACAATATAAACATAAGAAGTATATGAAATTAAGCTATATATTATGACACAAGTTCTCACAATTTTTATACCCGTCAACTCTAATGCTCTTCTTTCACAATGATGCTCCTTGTTCTATTATCCCATTTATGACTTTTTCTTTATTATCTTGAGTCTTTTAATTTTATCATTTAGAATTCTTTTTTTTCATGATTTACATGTCAAAATACTTTTCTGGTCAATTGGTGCACCTATGGTGTTTATATCATTCATCGAATTTACTATATAATGGCAATCAAATAAAATTTTTTTATACATCAAATGTAGTCAAATAATATTACATATGGCGCCAGCTTGACTAACCACTCACCATATTCTCTCTCTCTCTCTCTCTCTCTATATATATATATATATATATATATATATTAGTAAATTTGCTTTGGCTCTAACTTGATCCAACCAGCGTCATTAACGTTTTGAGGAATGATGATATTTTAAACTCCTGACTGTTCGATAAGTACAAAAGTAAGCAGGTTTTGTGCAAAGTATGCAATACCATACTCTGATTCTTTGTAGTTTTATTGGCCTTTGTCAGAGTTGAAATATTCCTTGGATGGATGTAGTCATCCTCCCAATAAGGTAACTGTACTAGGTACCCAGACGGCCCCAGTCCTTGCATGAGCTGCCCATGGCCAAGAAGACACCCTCCGTTTGAAATGGCCCATTGAGTTGACAGCTTGAATTGATGTATATGCTCCTGGTTCCCTGGCCGATGTGAATATGATACAGTAGGATGCAAAGATGACACCGATAAAGGCTCCTATTCATCTAGTCTAGCTTTTATAATTTTGAACATTTCCCATTGCATTTAGCAGGAACTGGAAAAAAGATTTTATTCTAATACCCCGTCTGGTTTGCATGCCTTAAGCTGGTCTAACACAATTTTTCCGGCCAAATAAAATCTGGTAAATTGTAGAATCATTTTAGATAAACTTGCATGCAGTCAAGTCTCTATTCAGATAAATTTACATAACTCAGTGAGAAGGGGAAGGAGTTCTTGTGGATTTTTTTTCTTCTTACTTTGAACTTGTTTCAATTAATTAGCTAACTTGATTCCACCATCCCACGACTAAACATGGCTTCAAGGTAGAGGAATTAGCGTTCATAACATGATAGCGTGTTAAATTATGTGATGTACATCTGCGGAAGTACCAGTTTTCAAACTAGGAGAGAGCCTTGGGGTCTTAAGAGCCATAGATGTCAATTGTTTTTTAATCTAAACAGTATATATGAATTAAAGGCACATTAAAAAAATTCACTTCTACCATGACTGTGCATGTGATTATCTAAAGGTATGGTGACAGCATCTAACCAGCCAACAAGTCTTTAGTCTACTGATTAGACACCAATCTTCTCAAAAATTTCTGCACCAAGAGAGGTTTTGAAAATTTCTGGCCTAGGAGAGATTTTGAGCTCAACTTAGAAAGGCAACACTCCCACCATCCTTTTTTTTATTAGAAAAAAATAAAGGGCTCCGGTTGTATCTTCTGCGTGAAAGAAGGATTCATCTTCCTTCGCATGAATGTACCGTTGGATCGTGCGATGGCAACAAGTAGAACATTCCAAATTAGTTGGTCTATAGATCGATTTCATTTGCCATGCATCTAAGCTTGAACAACCTAATGTGAGCCTGCAATCTAAATTTGATTATAACTCTGAGGTGTGGCTTCCCCTCTTTTATTACATTCGTCAAGTGCGAGATAGGGATGGTAGCAAATCGAGTATGAATCAAATCGGCTAATATTCGTATCCACCCCATAATTAAAAATTCTATAACTATACCAGCTCTGTACCCATCTTGAGTCGGATCGAGCCGGGTAAAGTAGATGGGGCAAATTGTGATGGGTTGGATTAGATAGATAAGACGGGTAAGATAGACGATACATGTCGTGTTAGGTCCGATAATTATAGCTCATAGCTATAATTCATGAGATTGCAGCTATTATGTAAATAGGAGAAGCTTTTAACTTATTCTCTAATGACCCAAGTTTTAATTCGAAATCCCAGCATACGTCAATAATTATAATATATTCTAATAAGTAATAATTCATACACAAGTCAAATTAATTAAAGGTATAGAAACAAAAGGAACAAAAATAATCAATTGTTGTGATTTTTATAATGGATTTCTAACTAAAGGGGGAAGGGACGATCGAGAATTCTGACAGTTATGATCTATCGAGTGAACCGAAGGGAGAATGTATTAAACTTATATTATATCGGATCGGATTTAGGAAGGAATATATCATCACTCGTATCCGATTCGAACTCACTTTGAATATTATACCTAAAATCTATACCTATCTCCAAGATTAAACAGACGAGATAAAATCTGCTCCATTTAAATTGATTGGATCGGCTAAAATTGCCAACCTCACCCAAAGCCTCGCCCAACTAGGAGACACGCATGCTACTTTGGTAACGTGAATGCTAGGCTAGAAAGTAGAAGCACAAGCACCTGCCTACCGGGGGCTCTCCCTTTTCGGTAAGTGGATCCGGGAGGACTTCGCTTTCGCTGTTGCCGGGTGGGCAGTAAAAAAAGTGGTGTCTCCGCAAGCGGACGGGAGAGATTTCCGAGACATTGCCCGGGAAACAGGGCAGATGGAACTGACGGCATGTGCGAGGGGTCTTAATTCCCACGGAACTCGCACTGCACGTGCACGACAGCCAAGGCCCCTTTGTCCCTCTACCTTCCGAGTTCCAACCAGCCATGTTTATTCTACTGAGAGTATTAACAAGCCGAAATTCAGGACCCCTGCTAAAATAGTTGGTCCGAAGATATTATTTAGTTCTTTGATTTTATATAAAATTAAATATAAGTTCATCCGTCTTTGTCAGACTAAAGTTCAAATCTATTTAAATCTAATCATAAACACCATAATCGGCCTGTGGTTAGCCCTAATAAATTTATGCTGCAGTGCCTCCTAATCTATACAGGTTGTGGGCCGAGTCCGTTCTAATGTTATTTATAATAATGTAAAATCTAATTCAAAATGGCTACCTGTAAGGTATTTTTTAGGTTTTTTAGTCATGTATAAGTATTCAAAATTTTTTCGGTAAATAAATGATATAGAACTAAATGCACGTCTGTGCTGATTGGGCCTACGTATTACCAGGATTATGTTTAAAATATGATCGTCTCCGCAGTGTACGTGAGAATGAATAGCTGCAGGCAACGTCAGGCAATGTTTGTCTTCATCCCTTCCTTCGAGGAGAAACTTTGGGTGATTTCAAACACCTCTCAAAGAACGCTGTCTTCCCAAAAGTTTTTCCTATGTAAAAATTGGTTTTATCATCTATTTGTCGCTCAGACACATCTAATGCATCCATGCATTCATGGGGGTAATTAGTATATATCTGTGCTTCTTTTTTCACCAGGTGTGAAGTCAGTAATAGTTAGTGAATGAAATGCTTATGTCTGGGCCACACCATGGCAATCACTCATTCTCACCAGCCAGCTAACTAGCTCCAAAGGGAAAGTAAATTAAACAAGTTAAGCTACTACAACGCTTTCATGTTGCAATATGATATGATTACTTTCATGTTACCATACATAATAAACTTAAGAAGGATTCATTCTGCTATAAGCAATGGCTTTATCCGGCCTTCTCATACTTGAAAAAAAAAAAAAATCCAACAAATGCAGTTCAGTCAATGGACCTGGCCAGCTTGAACAGCCTAAAGGCCTAAAGTTAGAAACTAAGCCTGTGCTTGCACTTGTTGCTTGGGCCTAATGTTAAAAATTTGGACCGAGAGCTTTCCCAGTCCTCTTGCTTCCTCAGAAAGATCAAGCCAGTTCGGAAAACCATGCTATGGGCTACAATTCTACTAGAATTCCTCCAAAAGATCGAGCCCAATCACTATGAATTTGTAGTTTGCTCGAGCTAAAGCTTGAAGCTGCATTATTTTCTCCCAATGGATCATTTATTGGAAATCTCAACCGTCGTTTAAGAAAATTTAATCTTTGAAATTGTAGTGGAGGGCCAAACAAATATTAGCAATGCAGTAATTGGATGGTCATGATTTTGATTTTTTATGATTGACAAAATCATACTACCCATGCAACTATTTGAAAAGATTAAGACCACAGATATGCAATATTACCTGAGTTGTATCTGATTGGTCCATCGAATGATCATGATCACAAACACATCATTTGGATGCCAAAGATATCAGCAAGAGTTATGCCATTTTGTTCATGTTAAATTGTTTTTACCATCAGGAGGGAAAACTTTTCACCTTCTTTTCTTGAAACCGTGCCTCGCAGCTAGCTAATCCAACATTAATCAGACACTACGTTATTATTTTCCCCTTTCTCTATCTCAGAATGGAGAAAGGGGCATATTGCAAGATTTTTCATATCCAAAATGCTCATGTTACAGATATCAGGCTGAAGACTTACATGGAGAACAAAGCTTTGAACTAAGCAAGTGCTAGCTTTTCCTTCACACAGTTGCATTGGTAATATATATGAACAAAGACGAGAAATGCATCAAAAAAAAAAAAAGCAGTTACCCATTCACCAAAAAATAAAAAGAAAAGGAATAACTGCTAGTTATTAGATTGTAGCTCGCAATCAAACATCGATATTTCCTCCTATTACATCGATCACGTGTTTTGCATGTGCCGAGTAAGAGCCGATTCTCTCCTTATTCCAACCCAAATGAAGAAATATTCATACTCTCCATGCCCTGTGCTAGTCTTGGATACATTACTAAGACAAAAATTGTCCAATTAGAATCATAACTCCTCATACAGACTAGCTACAAGATAGGCTGCCACTCTCTCTCTCTACTTCTCTTTGATGATAGGCTGCTATTCTTTGTAAGAGCCTGAAGGCTAGCTTTCTCAATTTTAGGAGACTAAATGTGCCTATTCTCAAAGGGAGTGTTACAGTAGTGCTCAAAGTACATCCCAGATTTAGAACTTTTGCCTTCTCATTTCTCAGAAGTAACATATAACCTGAAGGCATCTTATGTGTTCATACCTAAAATATTTCTCAAAAGAACTTTGTTCTTATCTAGACCTCAAATGATATAGAAAAGGAAATAGGAAATGCAGTGCACTCTTGTTCTATCACAAACATTTTAAGATGGCAGCTTAGCTTCAATATCCTAAATATTATCAACATGCTTTCTAATTTTTAATTCCCATGCTTGCAGCCAAAAGAACATTTGATGCTGCGTATAGAGAACTGCGGGATATATAGTCTTTAACTGTACAGACAACATCACCTCGAGAGTTGACGGGATTCTTAAGACCACAGAAAAAAGAAAAAAAAATAAGGTGTCTTTGAAATAAAACACTACCCTTTTCTTTTAATGAAATAAAATAAAATAAGACACTACACTAAAATGCAAACAATGCAAATTTAGTCGATGAGTACTGCTTGTGAACCAGTGAATTTACTTCAGCATGAAGGACGGGCCTCTTATTTAAATAATTTGCCTTCTTGGTACTCGTAAATAATTAAATGAGAGGCTTAATATTGCAGCACTACTTTCAGCAGAAGTATGATTCTTTACATACTAATGAGCTAAATTTGATGCCTTCCTTAGCTTCACAAGGAATCAGATAAAGATACAGGCTTAATTACTATATACTTTGTGTTGGACAGCTCAAACAAGTGATGTATATTTAGACAAACCTGATAATTATATCAACAGAGATTAATAATGCTCAAAGTTAGGCAGCAAACTAATCCACTTCTGTATTTCATCATTCACTCAATAACATCTTGACCAATTAGCCTCTCTCGACAATGTAACTTATCTTTGCTCTTTATCTCTGTTGTAAATATGATTAATCTTCAATAAAAGTCAAATGGCTCCTTTTTGCCTCTCTTTACATCAAAAAAAAAAAAGGTAACATCTTGACCCGATGCTATCCAAAAGAAAAGGAATCATTTGATTTACGAAGTATGAAATTTTCCTTCAACAAGTGAAAAGTAATCTGACAAAATAATGTAGATTATCTTGCTTATAACTGAATCTAATGATGATGTTTGACAGGAGGCCGCATGCCATGCAAATAGGTTAAGAACCTGAATCATGCATTAGTAAATAATCAAGAAGAATTCAGCCTTGCAAATGAAATAGCTTCCAAAAGAAAAGATCTTAGATTGAAGTCCATCCCGGAAGATGAGGTCACCAAATCATGCACAAGTTAAGCAAACTACAACACTTATCATGATAATTCCAGTCGCATTAGGAGGATCACACTTGCTGAATGACCCTAGCATATGAACCTATCTCCTGCTTTTAGATAGCCACAACAATAAAAGAGAGATGGTAGAAATCATTCATTTAGTATGCATTTCTTTCCACTCCAAGAGGTGAGCTATAGAAAGATTTCCAGATCAATCAAAAGGCAAAAAGTTAGTAAACAATTTGTGATGTGGTGTCAATATCAATTTTCTAATAATTATGCATTCTCATTCATAAGAAACGAAAAACGTCAAAGAAAAGAAGGGAAAAATGATGATCATTCCATACTGCCTCCAAACCTAATCTACAACAGCGCCCTGATTTTGGAAGTTCCATGTGTGAAGCACCAACTTGGCAAAACCTTAGGACTATATCGTCCCTAGCCCTAAACCTAACCTTCTCGAGGCTACAGCATTGGATAAAAATTTGGAATAGAGTCGCCTGGTCATTGTTTGCCTTCTAGGAGAGTAATATATATATGTAATTGCAAATGAGGAAAGGCAATACTAGGAGCTCGACTGCAGAAATGAATGCTTATGCAGTGCATTGATATATCAAAAACAGCAAGAGATTTCAGACATGTATAAGTAACAGCCATAATGAGTACCCCAATAGAGCAGGAGAAACCATGCTAGAACTTGCAAATTCACATCAAACACCATAAACAAAGGTAAGATAATGATAAGGCATATCAAACACCTCATGTTTCGCAACTATGTCCAATCTTTGAATATGCTAAGAACTATGACCATTCTAGGTATATGCAGTAATTATTCATGCTTCCCAGGGAGATGTATATTAATACCCGCAGCTAAACATGCCTGCTTTTCACCGTTCGCATATCCTAACTCCAGAAGAACAAACAAGAGCATCTGATTTTGCATAGAGTAATTGCAACTTAAAACAAAGAAGAGTTTTGGCATTATAAAACCATCTATATAAGAAGGAACTATCACTCTATCATGATGCATATGTTCCACAAGTGTTGAAACTAAAAAAGAAAGAACATATATACAGTGCCTTTTCTTAATTTAATCTTCATCCCTTGTGTATCGCAGATGGTGTAATGGGAGAAGAGAACAAGACCTTTCTACGCACAACCAAATATCAGGCAGCGTCCACTTTCACAAAAAGTCCTTGAGGCCTGCTGTCGAGACATCATCGGTCGGTTCTGGTCCTAGTCGGAGCTCAAGGTCCAATTCCTTTGCCGCCGCTCCAAAGCCGCCCGACTGCTCTATCTGATCTTCTGGTCGCTCACCAGAGCCGCCCGAAGCCGGATCGTCTCCTCGTGACGGCCTCTCTGCAAACAAAGACAGCTGCCTGGGCCAGCCTTCGTCAAGGATCCTATTTCCAGGGATGTCCTGCTCACTTGGAGCCATCCATGGCGATGTGGACATGGGCCCCTTATCCTGGCTTCCATGCATCGGCTGGGACGGGTAGTTCTTTAGGGTCGGAGAATACGAGGGAGCGAACTTGTTGGAGACATCGAAAGGGAATTGTTGGCTTTGATTGGAGGGCTGTTTGAGCTTGGCTCTATCTTTCCTGTGGATGTTCATGTGTCCTCCCAGAGCCTGGGCATTAGAGAAGCCTCTCTTGCAGAAGGTGCAGTCGTAAGATCGGGTGCGAGTGCTCGAGCCACCGCTTTCTCCGGGCACGGCCGTCTGGGTCTCATCGGAGCTGGGATGATCGGCTTCCATTACTGGCTAGGGTTGCATGAAGAGGGGGAGGTGCGAAGAAGGGCAAGCCAGCCTTGAGGTCAACTTCGCTGCTAAGGAAGAGTATACGCTTTTATATCTGCAGAAGGCACAGAAAAAGGCAAGGCATGCTCTTTAGAGTGTATAATCGGAACCTTAAATACTGAACTATAGATTTGGAGGTCTCCAGACTCCAGGTGCTCGGTTCTGCTTCGATTTAATCACAACCGTCTGATCATGGTATCACTATGAGCATACTGTGAAATTCTCACCATCAAACCATACAATTACGATGACTAATTTTTCTATACAAAAATCTTTATAAATTTCGCCTTGGAAAGAATATAACATGCCTGGTGGGCCACACATACTATAAAGTTTGTTTTGCCAAAAACTAGGCTTTTAAAGGCTGTTTTACTCATAAAGCTTGTCGCATTCCTTCAGTGCAACGAACCGATCCTTCGACAATTGTTGCACGTAAACTGGAAATGAGTGGTGTTGTTTTATTGCTTATACATGATAAAGCCTGCATGTATCATCAGTTTTGTTAGGTCAGCAAACCAGCTTAGCTTTATGGGTGGACATGAGATGGCAATGATCAGACGATGGTGACCGCCAAATTTGTGTCCTCCACTGGACTAATCAGAAGACCTATATCAGTTAATTTATTAACTGTTTCTAAGTTTATAGCACATCAATCTTTTTGCTAAAACTATGAGGGCCCATGCAACTCTTCAAGATGTATGTTTCTTTAATACATCTTGCACCTATGACGTCCATAGACCTAATCAGCAGAGGCCTCATGGACTGTGCATAGCCTATGATTACATTTGGACCTAGTTTAATCTTTGAAGTCTTCCAAACAGTAATATATATATTTCTGTACCTATTAAACGGATAGGAGAGAGAAAACTCAAATCATCTCTAATATTCAGAAAAATTAGAAAAATTTAGAAAAAATTAATGGGCCGACATGCTGGTCCATTAATGAATGAAGCCAATTTCGATCATTATATCTTCTACCCTCCAAATAAAGAGCCTGAGACCTCTATTGTCAATCATAGTCGTTGGGTACAAAACAAATGGCTCTGATGCCCGAGCTAAGGTAATAAATCTTGCTGCCGGCCTTCCCCAGTCTAAGATGGGCTGAGTTGGGCCTTCAAAAGCTGGCAATTCCTGAGGCCTTCCTTGGAATCCAGCATCCCTTTCCCATGGAGTTTTGGAAGGAGTCTTGGACCCCGTCTTGGTGAAGCCATATGGCTTCATCACGGAAAAGACGTGGCAAAGCTACCTTTGATGAGAGCTGATTCTCCCAAGGAATGCTTCTGAGAAACCGGCAACCAGTCGTCTCCGTGTCCATTTTATAGTCTCTCTTCTGCCGCCTGGGAGCCAATTTGGCCAGAAGTTTCGGCAGGGACTAACTAGATTCCAGCTCGAGGGGTGAGAGGTTTAGCTGTAAGGATTTGCCGCCCGCGCGGGGCTACGCGGAAAGCTGTTAGCCAACTGGGACATTCCTGAGGCCTGTCCATATGCCACGTGGCAGCAGGATGATGGTGATTTGGGCTGGTGTGGATGTGGCTAGCTGGTGGGTGCACAATACCCACGCTAAGAAACGTGTCTGACTGAGCAATAAATAAGGGTGATTCATCACCTTCTTTTAGAAAAAAGAAAATGAAATTTCATTCGGTTACAAATTAGGAAGATGTAAGTTAAATAATTCTAAATAAATATTCAAGAGTTAAAAATAACTAATATAGGACCTCATCCAAAAAAACTAGCCAAAAAATATTATTTAAAATTTTTAATCATGTATAACTTACCTAAGATCTCTCTGATGAATAAACAATATAGAACTAAATATACGTCTGTACGAGTCCTTATATACTGCTCTTATTTAAGACCTGATGTTCTCAAACAATACGATTAGCTTATGGTCAATTCGAATGAGCTCGTACTATAATGTCTCCTAGTCTATATATCATAGATCAGGTCCCCTCTGATACCATTTGTAATAATTAGAATATCACTAAAAAATACTAGTCGAAAGGCATTACTTTGATTTCTTAGTTCTGTATAAGTACTAAAGATCTCTCTAGCAAATAATCAATTGGGACTAAATACACATCCGCACGATAACACATCCCGATAAACAAAAAAAGTCTGTCATTTTTCTACCACAAGATGCTGTTAATCAAACTTGATCAAGTTCATAGATAAGATCTAGACCTAGAAAATGACCCAAGCCAGCTTAAAGCCCATCTCGATGAGCCAATTTAGAATCAAGCCTTGATTCAAATCCAAGTGTTTGGGTTGAGCTCCGGCCTAAAAATAGGACCAAATATATGTCAGGATAAGCTATAGCCCATGCTTGGCCTACGTTAGCTAGGCACGGCCTGAAGCTTAAGCCCGACAATGCACCCAATCCAAGCTTGACCTCTTCATTCTCTCTCCTTCTCCCCCACCCAATTTCTCCTCTCTCTTCTCTCTCCCACTCAATCTCTCTCTCCTCTCCGCTAGCTCTCCTTTCTCCTCTCTCTCCCCCTCCCAAGCTCTCTCCTCTTTCCTCTCTCTCCCACCCAATCTCTCTCTCCTCTTTTCCTCTCCATAATCCCTTCTTATCTCTCTCTCTCTCTCTTCTCTCTATATCCCTTCCGATGGACATGATCTTTCTTCACTCTTTGTCTCTCAGTAATATCTACCCTCTCTCTCTCCTAATCTCTCTCTTTCTTCTCCCCTCATACTCTCTCTCTTTCTCTCTCTTATTTTGCATGGAGCTTACAAAAGAAGTTCAAGTCTAGATCCAAACTAATCCAACTAGGCTCGGCCGAGCTCATATTTAGACCCGAGCTAAACTTTTGATAAGAAAAAAAAAAATTGAATTTTATCCTAGCCCAAAGTCTAAAATTTTTCATGAGCTACATTTTTTTTTTTATGAAAAGAGAAGGAAAGCCACCCCCCGCCCTTTATTAGAAAAAGAAAGTTTACATAAACTATTTATAAGCAATTTGCAAAAAAATAAAATAAAATAATTTTTTTTTATAAAAGATAGTAATTTGTTAGTAGACATATTAAACTATTCAATAACATGAACAATTTCATAATGCATTCAAGTGGCATTTATGGGTATAGCAATGATAAAAGCGAATCATCGCTCAATGCCGGCCTCTATTCCAAAAATTATAAGGAGAGGTATAGACGCCAGACGCAGGTTCCTCACCGTGTGCCGACAAAATACCATTTTGACAAGTATCATGACCGTCACCTGGATTCTCAAACATGTGTCAATTGAGACTAGGGAAAACATTAGCCTGAAATTTCATAATTTGATTAGACGCTCTTACTTTTTCGATGAGGAAATGGTTCGGGGGCCATCAAAATTAAGCTAGTGTCCCCTCCAAGTCCTAGCTAGGATGAAGCTACGTACAACCTGATCCCATCCAATGGTGAATATATAATTGGAACTATAAACTGGAACCTAGTCTAAGGTTAGACGTGTATCAATCTGGACCGGGCTCGAGCCAAACCAATTCAATGATGATGCGAAAATATCAGACCCAGCCCAATAATCGAGAAGAAGAGTTCCAAATTGCCTTGACAGCCACCAGCCTTGCTATTTGCAGTTGTAGACATTAAAAAGATTATCACAAATTACCACAAGCATCACTATAAACTGAGAGTGTTTCCAGTGGTGTAAGGGGAGCCGATCCTTGCAATTAGATTATTCAGAATCAGTGCTGCCTCGCTTGAAGAAAGATGCTTTCAATCCATCACCGCCTGGCACCAAAGCCCCTTGCTCTTAAAATGGAGAGTAGAAAGGACCAATCTACATTGCTGAAGGCCTTTTCTTTTCTGTTCTTTTCTTTTCTTTTTCATGTAAAGGGGAGGCAAAAAGGAGCCGCCCGAAAGGCCTTTTCAAAATCAAGTTTAAGAACTACACCTGTGGAGTTTGCTTTTTTGTTGTAAGCAATTAATGATCTCTGCCATACTAAAGAAGCAGTCATTTATTCGTCTTCCTTTTATTAGTGCTGATTGCGAGTCCGTAATGAGCGAAGTAATGACATTGGCCGACCGAATTCTAAGTGCATTTGATAGGATTTTGAGAATTCCATTCGTCAGACTTATCAAACTGACGTCCCAGGCGCACTTGCATTCTTGTTTCTTTGGTATTAGTGAGATGAACGTATAGTTTAGTGTTGAGACGTCCGTGCTGTGAGAGAAGATTTGACACAAGAAGTTGCAGAGATATCCTTCAATAATTCCCAGAAATGCTGGTAGAACGACATCTGGAACCGGCGGGTCCTGGTGCATGCCTTGTCTTTGGGCAGGCCGAAAACTGCGTTTCTGATTCCTTCTCCACGAAATGTTGATCCAGAACAGACACGTCTGTGTGGCTCTCTGATAAGATATTGGTCCAGTCTGCTTAGGGGAGTTAATGCTTGATGATCCAAGTAAGTCAGAGCAAAACTTGATGAGGATTTCCTAAATTTCTTCTGAAATTTCAACGAATTTGTCTTGATGTGTGATGCTTGAAACGGTGTTTCTCCTCCGACGGGCAGCTTGCATAGGCATGGAAGAAGAATATAGTGATTTTAAACCCATGCTTGAGCCTGTTGATTCGCGATATTTGTTTCCATAGAACCTCCTCTTCGCAAAGAATTAGTTCCGGTTGTTACTTTGAGTCGCTTCCTTTCCAGAAATCTTAATTTGCTCCCAACCATTTCTATTTCTTTAATGTGCATGGAGAATAAACTCAAGAAATTTACATGCAGTCGTAGAGAAGATTTAGACTATATCTTAGTTACACAAACCACCTATTAACCTCCCAGGCTATGGGGGACGATTTATTTTCTGAAATCTCAAAACACTATAATATGGATTAATAATTTAGATGACTTTTTCATTGTGGATTTTGAATGCCCAATAAAAATTCGAGATTTAACAGCAGAACTCATCTGGAAAATGTTGTTAAGGCCTTAGCAAGGTGACCGGAACCCTATGATAAGTCTGTGAACTTGTGAGATCCGGAGGTAGAACTAAATCTTTTATCTAGTCTACTTTTATTTGAAGGATCAAGTCTACTTTATCTGGAGGATCAAGGTTTCCATATGAAGTCAGGGAGGCCTAAGGGGGTCAGCATTGATTACTGAGGAATTCCAATGTCTTCTTGAATCGAAACATAAAAGACTTTGGTTACAATATAAGGACTGATTGAAGCAAGGTCTAAAACCGCATTAATGGATGACTTGTTCAATACCAGGTTTTCTAACATCAAAGTAGCCAAACACTTGATCTTCATGAACCCATCCACTCAAGACATGAAAATGTTCAATTTATGTACTTTCTAGATATATAACTCCATGTACAAGTTAAAATAAAAGATTTTTTTTGCATGTATATCCTCCTAAATATATGAAAATACATAAATACCCTCGTAAAATTACTACTTGTATGTATATTTTTTTTCATATGTACCCATATCATTTAACATCGTTAAAAAATAAACGACTTAAAATTAAAATGACTGAAATACTCTTATGGGTAGATATGCAAAAAAAGTTATAAAGGGATACACGCAAATAGCAACTTTATGAGGGTGTTCATGCAATTTTTCATATTTAAATGGGTATACATTCAAAAAATCTATTAAAAAAAATAAAATTCGACTAAAATTTGTCAAGTCTTTTGTGATTCAGTTTGATCGGCAAGTTAAAAAAAAGATCGAGTCATATTATTGATTTTCTTTTTTAAGATCTTGACTTGGTCAAGTTAGAATATTAGGTGATCATTTTGGTAATACTATTCCCCAATTGATTTTGATATAATTATTATTATTAAATCTATGGCATCTACATATTCTTCATTATTTTTAAAAGATTAAATCATATCGAATTTAAATTAATTATAGATGCTTGGATTAGTAAAATATTTTTTAGTGATTTGTAAATATTGAGTTATTGTTTGTTTTTGAGGCGGAATTTCATAAAAGCAATATGATTTATTTTATAAGAGTTGATATTGATATGATTTAATCATTTTGGTTATTTTTTATTAATAAATTATTTTTACTAAATTTTGATCATTTTTTATTAGATTTTTTTAAAGTGTATACCCTTCTAAATATGCATAATTACATGAATATCCTCGCAAAGTTACTATTTGCATATATATCCATATAAAGTTTTTTTTATGTCTACCTATAAGAGTATTTCAGTCATTTTAATTTAAAATCGTTTATTATTTAATAGTATTAGATGGAATAGGTACATATATAAAAATAAAAGTAAAAGAATGATATACATGCAAAATAAGTATTTTATAAGGGTATACATGTAAATAGCAATATTACGAAAGTATTCATATAATTATATATGTTTTGGAGGGTATACATGCAAAAAAATCCTCAAGTAAAACTTAGGATGCCCCCAACATCAAAGAATTGGAGTGGTCTTCTCTGTTGTGTCCGGTGGAATAACTAAAGTATCATACAGTGACAATACTTTTTTTTCCAACAAATATATCTGAAGGCATAACCTATGAAGAATGCTTCTTGTTTCCAACGTAAATCATCCTACAAGATTAATGCATATTTACATGCAACAGGAGAGAGAGAGAGAGAGAGAGAGAGAGAGGAAGGGGAGAGAGAGGGGAGCATGTCAGTATATATGGGCTCGAGAATGTCTTATGATTGCATGCATATGAGCATGCATGCAAGTGCATTTGTGTCGCAGAGTAGTTAGAGAGAGAGAAGGCAGGGGATGGGGGAATCTACCACATTCTATAAACTGAATAGATATAATATTGCTCCAGTTGCATGTTGTCCAAAACCACTTGTAAACATTACGCGTATGATCAACATATTTAATTTCATATATTCTTCAGTCTTCAGACACTATCAGACATTTCCAGCTTAAGTATGACGAGCGGCAGCATCTCTAAAGCTCCTAAAGACAACCCAACGCCTCTTCACACGCATCCCCAGGCACAAATACTCGCCCATTCCCTTTACTGAATTTTATAGACTTCAGCCAACAAACGACACTTCTCTACTCCCATGTGCTCTCTCTTGTCACTGCCTAGCTAGACACTCATCTGTACTTCCTTAGAACTCCATTACCCAACAGCCGAAACACAATTAAGACAATATATACAATGTCAATCCCTCATAATGATCCTATTGCATAGATCCAGTATCCAGCAGGGAACCCACCAACCCACTGCACTACCGTTTGCTCGTTTTCTCTTACACCAAGATAGCAATGACCACCAATGAAACCTTCCTACCCTACATCACTAGATCATTCTCGAAGTCACAGTTAGCCCTTTTTGTGGAAAGCAAATGTTAGACCTATTCTTAGAGTCTTTTGCAGCCCATTTAATGTAAGCTTGACGTTTTATTTGCTTCGCTTGTCACACCTTGCATTTTAGCTATATAGATGTACTAAAAGATAGCCAGGTTTCGTGCATCTATTCCAGCATCAGGCCTTGTTTGGCATGGGTAACCGAGGGCTGAATCATGGTTTAGGTTTAGGGTCCATAGTAATATACATAGGAATTTATCCAGTGGTTAATACTTGCAGGAGAAGAAACAAAAGAAGCGTAGAAAGCGGTTGGTGTCATTCTTTCTGATTCAATTATAAATGTGGTGTGTTAGTACTATACTTTAATGAGATGATTCCATAAGGTTGGTGGGGCTTTTTTGCGCTTGTGAAGCCTTTAGAAAGTAAAATAATAGAAACACTAACAGTAGATTTAAGCTCTGAGTGTGTGTGTGTGTGTGTGTGTGAGAGAGAGAGAGAGAGAGAGAGAGAGAGAGAGAGAGAGAGAAAGAGAGAGAGATCTGGCTCGTGATGAAATGCTTCAGAAAAGGGAATCCATGTACTAATGCATCAGATCTTATATATCTTAAAAACAGACTCCCATCTGCTCGAGTGTGTCATTTAAGTTAGCTGAGTAGGCTGGGGGAAAAGAAAAAAAGACAACCTCGCCATTTCGCATGCATTTCAAAGTCGAGCCAGTATATATCCTTCATAAATCTCTCTCTCTCTCTCTGCACTTCGGGCCGAGAAGTCTTGTCATGGAAGGTTGTAATAAAATCACTTACCATAAGACATTGATGAATTTCCTTGTCTGATGGTAAGATCAAGACATTCACAGGCACATTTAATAATCGACTCGCCTTGTTCCCCTAATAAAAAGATAACACTGCTTCGAAGCAGATTAGAAGTGGTTAATTATCATGTCCTAGATATTGGTAGGAAGCATCAGTTTTTTCCCATTTCTAGCAACGTGACCCCCCCCCCCCCCCCCCCCCCCAATAAATAAATAAATAAAGTAACAGCAGCTGTGGCACTCAGATTAATGAGAATGGTGGAACAAGCTGATTAAGGTTATATATATCTAATTACTAGTTGTAGTAAAATGAAGTCTTTGATATATGAGAGAACAAACTATCAATTTAAAAAGATCATTTCAAGGAGGTCGCTCTATGTATGAAGATTGCATGTTAGATCAATTTGATCCAGAGAATGAAAGCATGATTAAATCATCAGCACATGCCTGTTATTTGTATGAATTAATGCAAACCTTGATGTCTTTCTCAAAACAAAGCAAACCTAGATGTCAACATGGTGAAGATTAAATGTTGTGAAACATTTAAAAGGACTACTAGACTCTCATCTCTTTGATGGGTAAAAGTTTGTCCATAAAATTGAAATTGCATTCTAATATATGCACCATTAGTGTTCTACTTACGGTATGTGTCCACGGAGAGATTTAAATATGCAAACCATTCAATCTGAAGATGAGAAAGGCCTTTGGCCAAAAGTTGAGAAGTACAAAGGAAAGGAAAAAAGAAACCAAGGATACAAACAAATACTCAAGCGCGATGGATTTGCAATTCTATTTATCTTTAGGACGATGCCCGAGCCTAAGCTCGAGATCTAATTCTTCATCAGGGCAAGGACTGAGTACCTCAGAATGGAGTTTTTGTTCGTCGACTGGAGTGGCTCCTCTGCAGAAAGGAAACAAAGGAACAGTCCGCCGTCTTTTGCTACAAGTGATGGTCTCCTCCTCATCGCCTGGATTTCTCGACACCCGAAAGCCTACTTCCCTGAGCTTCAAATTCTCTCTTCCAAGTTTCAGTTCTGGCGAAGTAAGTTGGCGAGCGTTTGTTGGATCTGCGAAGGATCGAGCGGCAGTGAAAAGGGATTTCATCGGGTTCTCTTGAGTAATGGTTGCAGAATAGGGAGGAGAAACCAACGAGCTTTTGCTGTTTCCTCCGGTGGATGATGCTGGCACCCTAGGAGAGAGAACTGATGCCATAACATCACAATTAGGGTTAGAATTGCTGTTGCATGCCGGAGAGCCATCTTGGTCCAGGTGCCATGTGCCCAGTGGCGTGCAAGGGCTGTGGTTATGATGCTGATCAACCTCATGGCTTTCTCTTGTGGGGCTCGAACACTGTCTGAGCCTCGCCCTGTCCCTTCGATGCACGTTCATGTGGCCACCAAGTGCTTGGGCCGATCGGAATTCCCGTCGACAAAAGCTGCATGAATAGGATCTCGGAGGCCAGACACAACCACCCAAGTGGCCCGCGGAGTCCTCTGCAAAGGCTTGTTCTTCCCAAGAGTCATTGTGGGAGGAACTGGTGGAGATTTCGTGGATTGGAGGGCCGAAAAGGGGTCTCTCATCAGATTTCCTTCTTGTCCACATCCAATACCTTGTTTGCTCCATATCACTGTGCATGGGCGGAGGAAAAAGAAGCAAGGGAGAGACTTGAGCTTGGAAGAATTGAAGAACTTAGATGGTTCCCTGTGGGAAGGAGTTTAAGGAAAGGTGGAAAAAGATGGAGGAAAGCATCTCCATCCAGGAGGCCTAGATAGGTACGGAAGAATCTGGAGGGTAGGAAAAAAGTCTACCGAGGGTTGTTGTAGTGATGGGTGCTTGTGTTTTTAACTGAAGGCATATCTAGTTTGAGCTACTGGTTATTTCGGTTTTCCACTAATATCTATTCTCAAAAAGAAAAAATTTTCCACTAATAATACTGTGGCCTAGGAAAGTTTTTTTTTTTTTTGTTGAAACCGCAAGTTTATGGGTCCATGGGAAACAAAATTTAATTGCATCAGCAGTTGGTGTTTAACATAATTTTGAAACAATATGTAGGGATTAACAGCCTCATTTCGTAAGAATAATTGTTGGTTGCTGTGGCCCCGATGATTGAACAGCTGAAACAGGAGGCCATTCCTGCTTACCTAATTGCCAATCTCAGAACTATTCCCCTTTCATTGTTCTTCTTTTTTCTTAAAGATAAAAGAAAATGGGGTCCCGCTCACACCTTAGCTGAAGTCTGGAAAAGGGTCATCTTAGATTGATACCGAGCCCATGGCGTGTACCATTCTAAAACTACCAGTTTTATAGTAATTACTGATGGCTGCAAATTAATATTGACAAACTAATAAAAATGACAGCTCAAAAACCTGTTTTAGATGATAATCATGGCATCTAGAGGCAAATCATTATATAGTTTATTACCATGCTCTCCTACTTGTACTCAGGAAGGCCTTGACGACTGAAAGTAGAATCCGGACAATTGCCATTGTGAACAGGGCCAGTACTCAGAGATTTAAATATATGCAGAATTCGACTGAAATAATGGAATATAACTGTCCTTTCTTCAGTGTCCCATTCGTTTAACGATCAGGGTTCTAGGTAAACATTCAATCATTCTCTGGATTAAAATGGCATACATTTAATAAACTAATGAGAGTAACTAGCTTGTGCTGCTCAACCTTCATGTATGGACTTGTTTTGTTTGCCTGGTCAATGTGCGCAGAATGCTTGAGTCATCTTGAAGGTTGCGTCTTTGTAATTGGTCAGTTGAATCATTTAAACCACCTAGTACTTGCTGCAGCCTGCAGTGATTGTGCCTTGTGATCTTTGTCCTCCCGTCCCTTCTTGTATTTTTGTTTGACTTTTGTCAGTGTTCACCTTATCGTCCTTTGGTCCTCCAACCAATAATAAATGAATTCAATACATCGGCGATGACTGTTGGCATAAGGTGCAAGCTAGGATGGATTCCTGGCATCTCACTGCTGCATGCATCCCCAATCAGTTACTGAGAATTAGAGAAACAGCAGGGCATAAAAACTCTTCCATAGAATATAAGCATCCATGCAGACGTTTATTTAATCTCACACCAGCTATGCATTACATAAATTTTAAATATTTATATAAAATTAAAAAATATAAAATATATATTTTTGATAACTTTTTTTGAATAAGATTATGTATTGCTATAAAATAGTATCAGAACAGAATCGGCTCATAATTTATGTGAATTATGAGATATTGCAGTACTGTCCCACAACCAACCGTCGTATTTAGGACTAGACTTGAATGAATTTGAATTTTTAGTCCGGTAAAGATGCAATGGCTTTAACGAAGAAAGTATGTGAGCATCTGGTACGGACGTATGCTTAGTCCCACATCGGTTATATACTGGATAGATCTTAGATATTTATAAATGACTAAAGAATCTAAATAATATTTTCCGGCTAGCCTATAACCTATGTGAAATAGGAGATAGTACAACACTAGCCCACAGCCGATCGCGGTGCTTATGATTAGATTTGAATGGATTTGCATCCTTAGCCTGGTAAAGACGTATGGCTTTAATGGGGAGAATATGTGAGCATCCATGTAAGTGTGTGCTTAGTCCCACATTGGTTATGTACTGGATAGATCTTAGATACTTATACAGGACCAAACAATCTAAATAATATTTTACGGATAGTTTTTTTGGATGAGATTATATATATATATATATATATATATATAATATCAGCTTGTTGCTTATTGAAGACTAATCACTAAATATAATAGTTATATTGCCCTTCTATTATAGATCCTACCTAAAACTGGCATCATTCTCCACTTGTTTAGGGGGTTAAAAAAATAAAATAAAAAAAAGGAAGAAAAGGGCCACCTCAAATTTTATTTCCTAATTTCCCTTTCCCTACAAAGAGAAAGAAAAGACTAATAAACATTAATAATTATGAAGGGACGATGAGACATCAGATATAATACAACTGGTGGGTTGGACGCAAATTAAGGACATGACACTGAAACACTGAATGATATATAATAACTGTTTAATAAGATTAGCGTAACAACCAAAAATGAATTCAATTTCCATACTAACCTTAACATTTTAGCTGACTCTTGGACTTGTAATTAGAACTTTTCTTACCATATAGTAATCTCAATGAACAACACACTTCGAAAGGTAGGTTGTATCCATTTTTAGACTGTTGGCTTTTGGAGTGGTAGGTAGTGCTCTCCAGTCCCACCCTTACAAATAAAACGACACATGGAGAGAGTGTGAGAGAGAGAGAGAGAGAGAGAGAGCAATAAAATAGGATTGAGAGGTTCTCAAGCGTCGGTTGGAATTTTCTGGCGTTCATTTTAAGCCAGTTGGACTGAAATCTTGTACAGCGCACACCATAAGTGTTCTGAGCTGATCTATTAATTTTTTGTTGCTTGCACATCCTCTCTTCCAGTAGTACTAATTTTTGGATTATTGGTTATTAAAGTTGCTGTCTCTTGGAATATTTTAATTTCAATTAGGTGACATGTCATTTTTCTGCCATGTGGGTCTGAGTATGTGACTGTATCTGTCTTGGGATGGAATATGATCTGTATATATGTAAAAATAGTTGATGCCATGACTGTGGATTTTCCTTTAATTGAACGCCTTCTTGATTTGGCATGGTTTGGCACTAACTCTAAAAAGGTCTAGTTGATGATTGCAAGGCACTTCAACAATCTATTCTTTCAACTTTTTATGTGTAATTTCTTAAAAATAAAAAACTTCTTATATCTACAAAATATGTGCCTTTGAGGCGCAGGTTGATTAAATAATACTCGATATTTTGAAGACAGTTCATTCATCTTAATTCATCTTGTAACTTAGGGAATAAATCAATACTTGGAGCATGAGTTGTAGCGACCCAGGTGTGTATAAGTCGGACTAAGCATACGTCTGCACAGATCCTCACATAATCTCCACATTTAAGCTTGGACATCCCATTAGGATAAAGGTCCAAATTCATTCAGATAGAATCATAAATACTACAAATCCAATCTAGACCAATGCTGCAGTGTCTCCTAGTCTATGTGGACCATAGACCGGATATTCTTTGACTTCATTTGTAATAACATAGGATCTCACACCCAAAAACTAGCCGAAAAGTATTATTGGAGTTTCTTGACCTTATACAAATATTTAAGATTTATCCAATGCATAGCTAATGCGCAACTAAACACAAGCCCACACGGATCCTCGCATAACTTATGTGAGGTCTTAAGGCCTTGCATTGAGTAAGCTTGTTATGTGAAGGCCCGATTCAGACCTGATCCACTTGATTGGCTCGACCCATCACTGGTCTGCACATGATTTAGACCACAAGCCCGTTTGAGAAAAGGCTCACACGGGTTGTGCAGGTGGGAGAGGAGAAAGTCGACTCCAAACAGGAGTCTTCTTCTTCCTCGATTCCGCTGGAAGGAGGAGACGGAAGGAGGCCAGTTGACATGGGAAGTTGACTTAGAATCCATTGATGATGAACCTTATCGAATGACCTTTTGTAAAGTATCCCTGGAATCCATTAATGATGAACCTTGTCGAACGACCTTGGCCTTGATCGAGTTGCTTAGACCTAACTTGCTCGGAGCTCCCAAACACTACCACCCAACCAACTTCTTTTCTTATTATTTTAATTTGATCATCGAATAAAAATTAATCTCGCTTTTACTATTAAATAGGTGCAGCAAATTTGCCTTGTGAAGCTTGACGGTCTAAGACGATAAAAGTAAGTAGATCTTGCACTTCTTATTGTTTTTCAAATTATCATTTTTTTCATACAAATCATATTGCCAACAAAGATGTCATGTTTTTTTAAAATTATAGACCAGCATATATGTTATGAAAATCATGCTTTATTATGAAAAATAGTTTTGATGAATGTTTTAATGAAAATTTGCTTTGTTATGTAATATGAATTTGATCATGTCATTTAGTGTTTTTCATCTATTTATGTGTATATTTTTTTAAAAAATATAAATTTTCTAAAAGCTCTCAGATGGTTATGTATGATCTCTAGAATTGAAGAAATTAACAAAAACCACCCTCTGCCAATAGGTTAAAGTTGGTAACGAATACAAACTATGATATCTTTATTGATTACGAACACAGGTTGTGTCACAAGTATAAAGTGACTGTAGCACAAATATATGTGAACAACATTTTGAATTATGATATAGCTAAATGGTTGATGAATAATTTATGAATTTATTTGTAAAATAAAATAAAAACCTTGATTATGAAATATGAATGATTTATGCATGTATGATTGGCTTTATGACTTATTTTAATATATTGTATTATAAAATGCTTTATTTTGTAATACCTATTTTTTTAAGTGATGCATTAATATGAAAAAATTATGCTTAGTCCGATAAGATGGAGTAAGATTTACTTACTAAGCTGTGTCGCTCATATATTTCTATTTTTATTTTTTTCTCTAGAGACAAATAATGTTGATAGAAATGAAGGATAGTCCAAGTTTGGAGTTTGCGCTAGCAAGCTTGAAGATTTTGAATTTATAGTTTATGATTTTTTGAATATTGAGGATTATGGCTTTGATATTTATGTTTGGATTTAAACGCTCAGAACTAGTATTAGTTTTATTTAATGGATGATGAATTTGGATTCCTATTTATTATATTTTATTTGAGATAGATTTAAAAGCTAAATGTAATGTTGACTTTATGTGATCATGGGTTGTACCCCTCGATAGCATAGCCGTGTTATGTCCCGATTTTGTAGCGTGACTTGTTATGTCAGAAATGATAAGTTGCGAAAATTGTTCCAACATGCCTTGCATATTCTCTTAGGGTCTTACCGTATCATGTCAAGTGGTTCATCCAGGTGATGGATTCGGGGTATGACATGAGTAGCTTCACATATATTCCATCATTTGACAAGTTTCATGAACTTGATGAGCTCATTTCATAAATTTGCATCTCATTTGTATCTATTTTTTAACCTTTTATTTATCACGAGACATAGTTGTTCTGTGTTCAAGTCTTCAGTGATGCATCGTCATAATGTTTGGGCCCAGATAATTAGGATACTGGTGGGTCTCCCTCCCTTAGTCCCTTGCACCAAAAATTTGTTTCTTGGAACCACATTATAATGCATATTATAACTTCTAATATTTTTCCTATGATGCTCGTGCTTATATGCATGACCATATTCGATGGCACTTTTTAGGCTCCAATGCTAGCTAATTTTCCCTTTACTAGGAAAGCCACAGATTTTTGTTTTTTAAGAAAAGGTGTAAATATGCCTTTTTTGAAGGACCACCTTTAGCACAAGATTTCCAAAATCTGATTCAAATTAAATGGTTTTTGATTGCTATGGACTCGTTTGGCTCATCGGAAGAATTTTTTCTTAGTGAAATATTTTTTTCTGAAAAGCTGATACATCATTATATAACACTTGATAAAGTGGTTTTTGTATATTTGGTTAACCATGAAAAATTCTAAAGTGGCTTATGTTTAGTTGAGCATATACTTTTTTAGAAAAGTTGTATAAGGTATCTATTATACCCTTGATAAAGGAAAAGATGTTACCTCATTTTATCTAAAAGCTTAAGTGCATTTTGAAAAAAAAATATTATCTCAATTTCCAGCGGGTAGGAATTGGACTTTTTCATATTCTACAAAAATAACTCTGTTGGTCATACTTTTCCTCTTCGCGTGAGTCCTATGTATATAATGCAATTTGGTGGTGTTTGCACTTCTCAATAAATCCATTGTAAAAAGAAAAATAAAAGTAATGAATGATGCTTCTCAGCAATTTAGCAACATAGTTATATTGTGTTACCACGCTACTAATATCAGAAAATTACAGTTTGCTATCTGGTTGCAAGATTCCCTTGCAGCCATACAAGAATCTTTTCTTTTGTAGCCAATTATTTTACTTTAATTTTGGGAGCTCTTGGCAAAGGCTCCAGTGATTCCCTAATGCTTGAGTTTATCTAATCTCGAATTCTTTTGAGCAAATCTTGAGTTCATCTACAAGTAAAACTAGATCAGGAAGTTTCTGGCCAAATATAGACAGATTACGCTTAATTAGGGAGTACTTCTTGATGTTTTTAATTTATTATGCATGCATTTTATATCATTTTAGTCAAGACATGATTGCTCCCATTTGCTGGCATTATGACAAAGTAGAGTGCTCCCCGAGGACTTCATCTTTTATTATTGATACTGCCTTTTCAAACAGTAACGCTGTAGTTTTCCGCATACATAATATACCTTTCGTGAGTCATTTTCATCAAATAAAAAAAAAAAAAAACTTGTACGAGTCATGGGAGGACCACATTAAGACTCTGTTTGATTGCCAAAAAAAAATAATAAAAAAGATAAATCAGCAAAAAGAAAGAAAGAAAGAAAGAAAGAATATTTAATTTTTATGTTTGCTTACACTAAAAAATTATTAAAATTGTTGAAGAAGTGGTTAAGATATGATTAAATTATATTAATTTACTTTTCACATTTCATTTTCTCTCAATATCACTATCTTTTGAAAAAAAAAATGTACTTCCTAAAAAAAAAAAATTTGGCCCATATTTTCTCTTTGATTTTTTATTTTTCTGAATATTCTTTTTACCGCAAACAATAGAAAAGAAGATTCTTTCCTATAAAATATTTATACTTTCATTTTCTAATCAACCAAACAAATCCTAAAAACCTCTACGTAAGAATTTGGTGTAATTCGCAGGAGTTGCCGCCAGCTAACGAGGTGTTAAAGTGCTAAGCTGCCAAGTCAGTAATAGTGAGTCTAAAGAACTCTTCATGTGAAGTTAATGACCATAGCATTTTCAATGAGAGAATACCACTTGCAGCAATTTGATGTAGATTGGGATTTTGATTTGGCACGAGATTATAAAAGCTTGCACGTACTTCTTTTAATTGGTAACAACGAGGTATAATAGGTTACCATCTAAGCTTAAAAAAGAGATCCATATTCTTAAATTTGAAAAAAATGGATGACCAAGGATTAAAAGAAATGTGCCGAAGTAAAACTAGAAATAATAATTTTTGAGTATATATTACATTTGATGATTTGGTGACCCATGATTGCCGTGCTTGGTTGCGATGTTCCAACCCACTGTTAACCTCTCAATCTCCATAGGTTGCTTTGATGGATTCTGTTGCTGCCGAATCCGAGCTGAGATAGGAGTACAGCTCAGACGACTTTGAGATTAGTTGGAGACGAGCTAAGTAGGCTTGCGAAGGTACAGAGGATGGATCTCTTATAGATGTAGCATGTAAAAAGTTCGCTTGCTGGAGAGTTTCTGATAGAAGATCTCCGATGCCTAAGTCAAAATAATGAGGCAACAACATAGAAGAAAGAGAATTTCGGCGGAGTGTGGTTTATGTGAGCAATATTGCATGCGTACCTGAAGTCCCCCGAACTATCTCTTTATATAGAGGAGTCCATTTTGTTGTTACTTGGCTTGACGTAGCGTACAACGATGGCCAAATAACAGTCGAATTTACAATGTGGGCAGTGGACAAAGCTAGTAGGGCATAGGCCGTGGCGCTGCCATGACTGCGGGCTGCCAGAGCTGTCGGATGTTGAGACTGTCAGTCTTTATCGACATGTGCTGATTAGTCTCTTCGGTTGATAGCCTCTTGGCTAATTGATTTCTCGGCCAGGGCCGAGGAGCTCACGTCGGTTAGATTGTTCTCCTCGGCTTATATCTAAGATAAAAAGGATAGGTCTGGCCCGAGGCCGAGATGTCTAATATTTCTCCTAATAGATTCTATAAATAACTTATGATCCCGTTCAAATTTCCTCCGAAGAATTTCCTCATGATAGATCTAAACTTGCTTGTCTTCTTATGAGTCTGATCTCTTGCTCGAACAGAACAGCCATTTTCATTATAATCACAGCTAGAAAGAGTCCAATTTCAGCCCTTGGTGAAGATGTGATGCTTTGATACTGATAGCTACTGGGACAACCGGCAATCGAATAGAAGTAATGAAGGAGAAGAGGTCAGCGCATTCACATGTATCAACCTAGCAAACATGGCTCCACAAACGGGCATTCTTTTCCTCATAGTTTTCTTCCAAAGAGTAAGCTGGGATTAGCTCCGTGACTTCATAGTTCCAATGGAGAGGGCAACCTCCTTCTTGGGGGATCTATTTGTTCTAATGCAACTGGTGGACATACTTAAATCATTCATCAATCGCTTGATGCAAACTGGAACTCAGTTGTCACATGAAGCTTTTATATTGATGTTGCATGCCACCAAGCTACCAAAGGAATTTGATCTAGAAGGATCTCCAGGTTGATATGAACTACTTTGGCTACTACGAGAAAGACCGGACCGAGCTCCTAGAATTCCATCATTTGAGGTCTAAAACGGGCCAGTCAAATTAAAAGTTTTCTTTTTAGGTAAGACTTTGAATGGGTGTAGCTCTTTATCCAAGAAGAATCAGGCAAAACGACATAAGACAAAATTAATATAAAAGTCGAGATCTACCTCCTTAAGATTTTTAATTTTTTCTAGAAGATTTATACTAGATATGTCTATTTTAGGAAAAAATTCTACTAAGGTTAGATAGATAAATCCAACCCAAATTGTGTAGGGGGGACCTCGTGATTATGTACCTCATATTTTTTTTAACATTAATGAAAGAAAAAGGAAATTAAGTTTTACTTTCAAAATTCTTCTGTCTATTTTTAGTTATCTTCTGAGAGATTTTAGTAGAACAGGTTGAAGAAAATCTTTCTTCTTCCTGATCGGATCAGAATTGGCTACTAGTTGATGACTATGACTGCTGGGGCAGTTATCCATTCCTAGTTAATTATATGAGTCTATCATTGACTAATTGTGAAACACATTTGATTGATTGTGTTATACGTCATGAAGGGAGGTTTTTGCCACTTGTGATGTGTGGAAACATTCCAATAACAACAAGGAACCCAGAGTATTATATTGGAAGAATCTTTCATTATGATCTTTGGCTAGATTCTGAACTAAAATATTGGATTTTCCTGATGAAGCTTTTAAAACTTTGATGCATTCTAATGCAAGTAGTCGGCTGAACTCCAAATTCTACGAAGCATGTTTATATCAAATGGTCGGATTGTTTTGACCCTACCATTTTTTTCCAAAAAGTTCAGAAGAAAGATCAAGTAAATCTAAGACCTTCAGCATGCTTTCTGACTTTTGGCGAACTGGATCTAGAGCTACTGTTCTAAGATGGATTGTAATCTGAACGATACCTAATTCCTAAATGGTCAAGTGTGTGGTCACTTGTATAGATAAGTCGATGTAGACTTCTGGGAAAGGCTCCAAAACCCAGCTCGGAGATTTAAAGCCTGAAGGTAGACTTGCCCCAGGTGACCGACCGGGTGGAATGCTTCACTTGTATTTACTTGGTCAAAGGCCTTGCGTTTTTCAGTGCCATAGTGTTGGTTGCGTCAAATCTAGAGGCCTTCCACAAGCTTCATACTGAATTCTTCTGATACGTAGGTCTAGATGCTATGGTACCAAACTCTGGAATCTGGATACGGTTTTTGGTCATTGCTCCATTAAAGCGCTCGAACTACTTTTTTCTTTTTAATGAAATGGGTAGGCCGGCTTCCTCCTATGGTCTCAAATTTTGTGGTGTAATGGAAGTCATCAATGCCTACATTAGGCCCTAAACCATTAAATGCCACCATGTTATATCGTTTGCTAGCTCTTGCAGTATTGCCTCATAAACAACTCAGCTCGTATCTAATCTTAGATTGGGTCAACTTCTTTGCCTTTGATAAACTGCCGCTGGCTGTCTCCTGGGTGATCAAAAGGAGGACATTTAGGGCTACCTTCCTTGTATGCCTGCAGGCATACATGATCCCTGGAAGCTATGAATCTATGTTTATGTTGCCCTCGTGAAGCCATGCAACTTATGATGGTGTCAATCTCAAGGATCGGTAAAGAAAAGTGATGGACATAATCATGTCGCTGTACATCATGGATCATTGGATATGGTGCTTTTAGAAGGCGGGTTCGGAATATCGCTACCGCGGATAGCTACTACATCATCCATCTTGGAGACAGCCCACTCTCATTCATTTCTGAAATATAAATGATGCACATAACACATCATGATGATGAAGAAGAGTCATTCGTCTCCGAGATGGATGATATGATAGCTATCCATAATAGTACACGACTCTACAATACAAAAGCCGCACTATAGAAGATTCTGTTTCTTAGGATGACAGATCAGACACTCAAACGGCACCTATGAGCATGCTGGTTAGACGACATTGTCAGCCAGAAACTTTCTTTCTCAAAAGAATTTTGGACTGGCTTTTGTTCTTTGGACCAGGCCCGATGCTTGGCCTCGTCAGGCTCCCCACAACCTTTCCTCACTTCTCCTTTGATTTTTTTACGGTTTGCTGTCTTGCTCTCTCGTTTCATTGATCAATGAAACGTGGGATGGACGGTGGGTGTTTAATGCGTGGGAGGGTTGGTTTAAAAAGAAAGAAAATACCAATTTCTATTGAGCACTTTGTAATATTCACTACCAAAATATGCTTGCAGGTCATCAAATAACTGGTGTTGTTGAATTTTCCTTTAGACATTTCTTAACATAGCATTCACTAAGAGATGAAACCATGGAATTTTATAACGAAACTCAGTTCAAGTTTCAATCAAATGTGGGCAAATCCATTCCCTTATAATTAACATTGCTTGAGCTGGCGCCTTGTATCCGACTCGGGCCTGTTTTAGTACACGACATGGGCCTCCTAGAAGCAGCCCATGGGCTCCCATCAACGCCTTCGAGGTCCCCTAGCTCAAGTCAAAGCCCGAATCTTTGATTCGAGTAGGTGGAAGGAAATCAAGCAGCTGATTGCGCGGCGGGCCACGCGCTTGGAGGTGATTTCCTACTTCGGCGAGGGGATTTGATTCAACCGGATTTTGCGCATTTTGGCTGCAAATGCATTCAACATCAGCTACGTTAGGCATGGATAATTGTCTGTAACTACACTGTTTTTCATTTACTCAAGCATGAAAGAACTCTAGATTCAGTTTCTCCCCTTCCAAGAGCCTCACTTGGGTATCAAAGTACATCAAGGAGACAATAAATACTTAAGAGGAAGTCAGAAGGGAACTAGATCCCAAGTTTGGTCCACTGCTATTCCAACACGACGTGCAAATCCATCCAATGCCTTTCCCATCATGAGCAAGCACAGATCATAAAGCAACTTGAAGCTATGCACCAACAATAATGCTTGGTCGGTTTAGAGCAAGGTTTCATGCAACACATAGGGTCGTTACAACAGATTGCACACTGATGGTGATGACCAATCTCGAATCTACTTTACCATACGTGTCACACCCCTGATCCGAGTTTGCGAATCGGGGGTCGTGACCATCGCCGCATACTCATAGAGAATCCTCCCCACAAGCACGCACGACATCTCAACATGATATCATAAACATGCAACGAAACAACCATAAATGATAATATACAAATTTTTATTTCAATAGCTAACTCAACATTTAAATGTCTAACAATTCTAATATTATTCTAAGATAACACATCAATTTAAATGAACTCTAATCTAAGATAATCTGTACCAAAATTCTGCTAATCACCCATATTGAAAACCTTGATGAGGCTAGTTCTCTAAATCTGTAAAAAAAAAAAAAAAAAGAGGGAATCACATCATGAGTTAGACTGCCCAGTAAGTAAGGATCATTTTAACTAAACAAAATCAGGCAATCAAATAAACAATAATTTGTAGAAAATAAGCATATATGCAGTACTAATATACGAATCAAATCTTTCTTAAAATATTAAATTTCAGTCATGGATTCAAATTCTATCAAATATTCAATTCATCTTATCAATCCTGAGCTATGACCACATCATCCTGTGGTAGGGTCATAACACCGACTAATCTTCTTGTGGTGAGCTGCGCGTCATCTTGTAATAAAGTCCTTCAAGATTGCTGGTCTGCTGGTGGTATGTCGCTAATCATTTTGGACACAATCTTCAAGACAAATCATGTGCCAACGTATTAGCCTCCATTGGCGGGGTCCTCAACATAGCCAGGACGAAATTCAAATAGTTTTAGATTTCATATTTCAGTTCTAAAATTATGTGGTGTCAAAATTAATCAATCATATCTCTAATAAAATCTTATACCATCATAATATTCTAAAATAATATTTTTTGTAATAAGATACTATCTATCAAATTCATGCATCATGAATAATACCGCTCAAAAGACATAAATATAATAATTTAATAATTTTCAATAAATTTAGAAAAAGTGAAATATTACTTACCTTGCGAACACAATCTAACTAACAGATCCAATTAATTTTAAAATTTTTTCTCAGGCGTACCCTAATATCCAAAAATTATTTTTTTCTTAAAATATCATCATAATTATATAAAAAACTTAAATTCTAACACTTAATAGGGCTGACCAAGCGGGAGTTCCCGACACCTCGGTTGGTTTGGTCAAAGTGAACTTCATTGAATTATGCTCGGACTCAGATAGATAGTTCAACAAAGATCAGGGCAATCAAATCTAATAGTGTTTGGCAAAGGCCAGGGTGGGGGCTGACACGCCGCCCGATAATCCGAGATCAAGACCCATCACCAGGGTCAATTCAAAATCACTATGAAAAGTCTCTACTGGGTCCAACTACCCTAAAAAGAGTAGGAAGAGAAAGTCCAATAAGAGAGAGAAAAGAGAAAGAGAGAGAGGAGAGAGAAGAGAGAAAGAAGAGAGAAACTCTCTCTTCTTCTCCAAAATAGAGGGAGTTCGTCTCTTTCTTTCCTCTTTGATCACATCCAAGGGGCAGCCGTGGTGGCCAACCCCGATGATGGCAAGAGGAGGCAAGGCAGGCTCGGCCAACCTCAGTATCCGACGGTGGCGAACTCGAAGGAACATGGTGCTGACGGCGAGGAAAAACAGACCGAAATAGGGTTCTCCTGTTTCGGGCAATTTTCTGACAATTCGCCATCCCAAGATAAGGTAAGTCTATGCTTCAACCTCAAGAGAGAGAGAGAGAAGAAGAAGAAGAAGAAGAAGAAGAGGAGTACATATCTCAATCCGGTGAGGGATTCTTGCAGCTCCTTCCGGCGACAAATTGAGGAAGAAGGCCGGAGAAGGAGCTCGGGATCGGTGGCTCAATCTCGGGTGAACTCGAAAAAGAAGGAAGAGAGACTTTAAATAGTTAATCCAGGCCTTATCCGGTCGGTTACAGGATCACAATAAACTCCCAATCTCATCGCGATGAGGAAGAAGACTCCTGTTGCCCTCACGTGCACCGCACATGCAACCCAAAGACCAACATGGCGAGTTCGGATCTTATACTCCCACTCTAAAACTATGGGCTTTGAGTAGCGGCAGACTAGGAGCAGCTTCTGTTGTGTCCCAACTCCCAAAGTAGTAGATAGAGCCATCCATGCAAGCTTGAGATTTGCCTAGCTGAACCGAACTTAGGCTCATTTATTTGGCTCAAAACCAAAATAAAAATACATACTTCACATCTACTATTACAATAATTTTAAATCTAATTTAAAATACTAAAAAAAATACTACTTGACTACCCATTAATTTGTCACATATGAATATAGTTTATATAGGTAAGAATGTACGTCAGCGATCAAATTGTATCTTATCATGAGAACAAGCTGGTTTGAAGTATATGGATGGGCCTTTAACAAAACAGGCTTGACTGGTGCAGTGGACCCAAAACGGAGAATCCACTGCTTCCATTCTTCCAAACACTAGAGCCCTGGCCGTCAATGCAGCGGGTCGCCCCCGGTTTATACCTGCCTTCGGAGGCCGAAGCCAAATAAAGCCAATATCACAACTCAAATATTAGCATTTTGGCCCAGGCCATCAATGCACTAATATATTTGGATCCATCAATGCATAACAACAACCAAACGTAGTCACTCTTAACTCTTATTATTCTCAAGGCTTTATTAATTGCCTTGGCTCTCCATGACTGAAGACCACCATAACTAAAGAAAGCTTTCTGATAACCTATCCTAAGCATCACTACTCACAGTCCGACCGCCATCAACACAAATAACCTGACCCGTGATATAGGAAGCGGCAGGTAGGCATAGGAACGCCACGAGAGATGCCACCTCCTCTGGTTCTGCGACACGCCTCATAGGTATGCGGGAGACCTGTCTTGCTGTGGCTTGCTTGTCTTCAAGTACCTGCACAAATGCGAAGGATGAGAAATTCCAGCAGAAATTTAGCCCAACGACTTACCACATGTGTTTGTCTTGGCGAAAGATGCAGCGCAAATGAAATGAGGTTTGATTGCAACAACGGTGGCCACCACAAATTTCCTCTCCATTTTTAGTTGCTAAAAAGAAAAAAAAGTGCAGCCCTGTAGGGCCACCTTGATGTCCTCCTGTGGGCATAGTCCATTTGTGGTTGGACTGATCCCAATAACTTCTTCTAAGATACATAAACCAAACTTACCAATCATTGTATGGTACCCACTGCAAAATTCTTAAAATAATCAATATATCTTAGTGTAATGCAATGCAAATGGCATAGACGAGACATGAACAAGGAACTTAATTTCTACTGTTGTTATAAAAATGCCTACACAAGTAGCCAGTGATTGTTGTACTTTCTTTTCGTTTCCTTGAGAACATGACGATCTTCTCCAATATATAGCATGGATTTGCTCGGCTTAGGGGTCTTCTAAACCCCCCATCCGATCCTCTCTGAATGGCTTGGTAGATATACAGAAAGTGCAATGCTATAATTAACTAGGTATGCTACACTAGGGTATCTTTTTCTTTTTTCGAAGAAGAGGTTCAGGCAACAATGAGAAAGGCCCCTTACAGACTTTACGAGTGGGGTCCGGATGAACCCTGGAGCAACACAGTTGACTCGGATATTGTCTTCTATCCACTCACAAGCCAGGTTCTTCGTGAGCTGATTCATTGCTCCTGAACAACATAGCAGATAAGAAAGCCATGAAGAGTTGGGGATCCACAGTTACTGATAAGAAAGTCAGAAGATAGGCCTTATCTTAAATTTACCTTTAGTTGCTGCATGAATGGAAAAATTTCGTATGGCTACAACCCCTGCAATTGAGGAGATGAACACGATGCTGCCTGCCCCCGATGCCTTCAGAAGAGGGTGAGCTAGTTGGCTCAGATGGAAAGCTGATTCCAAGTTGGTAGCCATGAGAAAGGAATACTCTTCAGCAGTGAAATCCACAACTGGCTTCCCAATGGCCGTCCCTGCATTGTTAACCTACGTGCGGGCACCACAACTTCGTTATATGGATGGAATGGATTCATACTTCAGTAAATTGCACTCAGGAGTCAGCTGTGGGAATGCTAAACAAGAGATCATCTCAATAAGGCAGCACCCGGCATGAACTTATTTACTACGGTATTTAGGTTGAAGTCGTACGTTCTAGGTTGCCATCCGACGGACGTCGGCTGGAAGAGCAGGTATCAAGGAATGGTAAAGGTGCAGTAGGTAGAAATTAATGAAAAGAAAATTTACGGGTACAGAAACAATAAACGCTAGAAGACTCCCTGTCAGAGCCGTGGCCTACCTACATGAAAGAGGAACAAGCTCATACAGGATGTGCAACAACCTGGATGGCCTCATAACCGCATCAAATGCTGCAACCGTTTGGTATGAAACAAGTTTGATGAGCATTAATGGTGTCATAAGAGATTTGTTGCAAGTTCTAGAGATTTACTTTTGTTGTTCTTTTTTTTTTTTTTTCACAGTTCCATCATTCATTGAACTTACAAGGATATTGAGCTTCCCCTGGAAAATGGAACGGACGTCCTCCATTAGTTTCTCTCTTTCGGCTCGAGAAGAGACATCGCAAACCGATCCGGTAACATGAATGTTCAGACTTTTCCATCGTTCCAGGCATTTATTGAGCTCTGCTTCAGTCCTGGAACATGTATGTACAGTTGCTCCAAATCCAGCTAATTCTTCAACTATGGCATGCCTGGAATGTCATCAGAAGATCACATTTACATCGGTTGCGGTGGCTAAACAATGTCAGGCAACTTGATGAACTCTGTAGGATCTTCTTTGACGAGCAATCATGGATGTGTAAACCACTATCGGGTGCACTGGTTATAAATGAACATAAATTCTATAGTGGTAATCCTAAGTTCCTAATATATTCGTCTCTCTAAACCACTTGCAAACTGGAGAAATCTCTTATCACTATGTGAGTTTTAAGAGACTAGGTTTATAAAATTAGAATTTCAAGTAGTTCAAATTTCAGAGAAGTGTAGAAATTATGATGTGAACTATAATTTCAAACAGGGGATTTCTGATATTGAAAAAAGAGAAACTTAAGTGTTTGGAAAAACAACTATAATCCTTTCATACGTTCACATTCTGTTTTGGTAGAAAAAGATATATATTCCATATAAGCTACAGACTATGCCTGACATTATTATTCTATATTTTTTTTCCAAACAAATAGTATCAAGAAGTAATACCCTGTTTATTGAATTTACCTATCAGACATCTACTTTGCCTAGATGGTATAGACCAGCAAGATTAGGAATTTTTGCTCTCCAATTTAGCACTAAATTTCCAGTTATTTATTTAATCTATTCTTTTTTTTTGTTAGTTTTTAAAAAAGGGATGAGGGAGGCAAGATACCGCCCATCATTATTGTTAAGATAAAAATTATGTACAAGAATATGTATAGAAAAGACACAGCAAGTTAAGGTACCCTGCAATTAACAAAAAGAAAAATAGCAAAGATTCAGAATTTTTGATTCAGAAACTTCTGCAACCTAGAAGAAAAAGACGGGATGATCTGAATGTGATCATTGAAAAGAGACAAGCTTCTTGATCTAGCTGAAAAGAAACGGCAGCAGCAAGAAAATAGCAAAGAGTTGTTTTGATGGTAGTCTGCCAGAGTGCGGCGATTATACAGGTGTTGCATTTGTGATCAGGGACCACTACTTTAAGCTGATAGCTATGGAGGGACGGCATACTTTTGAGGCATGTGTCCCTGGAGTAGAACTTAGAGCGGCGCGGGAGTAGATCTTCTATGCCAAGCGGGTGTTCGAGCACGGAGCATCATCCTAGAGGATGATTCAGTGGAGATCATTGAGCGAATTCTACAGATGGGGTCGAGAGAGGCAGACCATCCCCTTTTAATCGACATCCGGAAGCTATCGGGGGAGTGTGATGCCTTTTAGGTTGCACATGTCTATTGGGAGACGAACAGAGCTGCAGATTAGGTCGTCTCCTTTGCTGCTCACCAATCCAGTGAGATTTTCTGGACTCGCTATATATCTATTCCTCCCTAGGGTGTATCCTCTCTCTGGACTCTCATGGTAATGCTCATACGAGATTAGTGTGAGCCGCTAATATACCCAAAAACAAAAAGAAAGAGTTGTCTTATACATAGCGATGGACTATCTTTCAAGCCCCCTTCAATGGATGCTGGCAATTTATTTTATCTGTTCACTCTCATTTTTTTGTTTACTTTTTATTGATGAACAGAGCATCTATGCTCTGTGTCCTCATTTATCTCTGAGTTTTACCCACTCTAGCATTAAGCTTTCTTTCATACTATAAACTTTTTAAAAATCTAAAAATGCTTCTTCTAATGAGAAAGCAGCATGATAAATCATCAGGCAATGAACAAGAAAATTATAGAATCTACCCATTTATGTATCATTTGCAGCCTCTGTTTTTCTTAACTTCATGATCTACATATTTAAACTGAATTAAGGGTACTGATTGGACAAGTTGGTAACAAGCAGACAAACACATGTTAAAGTCATCGGCAAAGATCATACAGTTCAGAGATTTGGATGAAAACCGAAGGAAAACTACTTGGGTGGCTCTCCTTGTGAACGGTAAACCATTGGATCAAATGTTGCAAAGGTCTTCGATAAGGTGATCCCTTATCTCCTTTCCTATTTATCTTTGCTACTGATGTTTTGGCGAGGCTTCTTAAATAGGAAGGATCTATAGGGCTAGTTGAAGAAATTAGAGAAATTGATGTCTTTCACACCATTAAAAGCCTTCAATTTGTTGACGACACTCTGCTCTTATGTGCCGCGAAGTATTGTTGCAGTAAAAGCCATACTCCTATCCTTTGAAGGGGCTTTGGGGTTAAGAATAAATTTCTATAAAAGCTCCATTATCGGCCTTAATATGTATGGAGAGAAATTTGATGTGATGGCTGCTTTGATGAATTGCAAGAAAAGAACCATATATTTTACTTATTTAGGACTGCCACTATTTGACAAGAGACTTACAAGACAATGTTAGTTTGCACTGCTAGAGAAGATCAATAGGAGATTGGCTGCTTGGAAAGGGAGATTTCTCTCGTTGGGAGGTAGGCCTACCCTTATTAATAGCATGATGTCAGCTCTCCCTTCTTACTATATGTCGGTGTTTAGATTGCTAAAATAGGTTATTAACAAAATTGATCAGATGTGTTGTGCTTTCCTTTAGAAAGGAGTGGACAAAGTTAGTGGCTTCCATTGCTTGGTGAATTGGGATTTGGTTTGTAAGTCCAAGAAACAAGGAGGGCTGGGGATAAAAAATATTGAGCAAATGAACCTGGCATTTCTTGCAAAATGGGATTGGATATTTTTGCAGAGCAATGACTCCCCTTGGTGGAAACTCTCACAAAGAGATTGTTTTACAGTAAACTCTTTCTACAAATTTCTTAATAATGGTGGCCTTTGCTATCCTTTTTATAAGAGCCTGTAGAAGGCGGCTTTACCAAAAAAAGTAAAAAATTTTATATGGCTTGCGTTTAGAATTCAACTGCATACAAAAGAGATTCTTGCTAAGAAAGGATGACAAGTTAGTGATAAATGGGTGCGCTGTGGAAGAAGAGCCGAAATGATCTTCCATCTACTAATTATGTGCCCATTTGTTCGTAGTTTATGGACGATAATTAAAATGCAGCTAAACTTAAGAGGATGGCCTGCTAGTATTAGTGATCTGGAGACCAAATGGAGAAACGAAAAATTCCAACAACCAATGAGAAAAACTGTGGGTCAGTTGATTGCTGCTATCTATTGGAAAAACTGGAAGAAGCAAAATGGTCAGATATTCTTAAAAAAATCAAGTTCTATCTATTGTTTTGCAGAAAATCTTATCAACCTTCTTCAACTAGAAGCATTTGTGTTCACAGAAGCTGCTTGATGCTCATCTCAAACTTTGAAATAACCTCGCAACATTGGTGCCGCACGTTGAAAGACATTGATCTATCTTTTTAGAAAAAGACCGACTCATATTAGGATACAAAACTTGTATAGTTACATATTGAAGATACAGAGATTCTTCAAACCACTTATGAGATTGTTCAACTTGTTGAATAGTTTAACCGGTCTATTTATAAACCGCTATCTTTTATAAAAAAAATTTTATTGCTCTTCTGTGTTTTTATTTCTTACAAATCTTTTTTATAAATAGTTTCTGTAAACCTCCTTTCTCCAGTAAAGGCCGGGTGTTTTCATCAAAAAAAAAAAAATGTGGGATAGGAGGATAAGGCAGCAGATTCGTTACCCGATTCCTTTGGTGCCCCCAGTGACCAAAGCTGTGGTTCCATCGAGGGACCATTTCTTCACTCTGCTGCTGGCCCTGCTACTCTCTGCGGTGGCTGTCTTCTCTTTTTCCATCAGAAGAAACCCGTTCTTCCTCCGTTACTTTGAGCCCACGCAAGGCTTCATATTTAAAAGGAGCTAGCCGCATAACTCGGTGTGGCAGAGAGAGCCCAAAACACCATCCACAACACCATCAATTTATATCCGCGAATAATGTAAGGCTATTATTGATGGGACTCCAAATATCCAGTGAAGCTTTCTTTTTTATTTTCGATGAGCAAGTGTAGCTTTCGAACATGTACTGTATCGTTAAAAAAAATAAAAAACAAAAATATCCGACCAAAGCGGTCCATTCTGAACATAATTTTCCCCTCAAACAATAATATTAATTAGGAGTAACTAATGACCGGTCCATTTTTTAACCGAACTCTAACTTTCAATCCATGTTGATTGGTTGTTTAACAACCTGCCCAACTATATTTCGATATTCTATCATAAGATGAAAATACCCCCTATGAATCTGCTCTTCGATTCTTCGACGAAAATACCTCTTCCACGGTGAGGCCGAGAGATGCATCGTTGGGCACCTTGGCCGCCGGCTAGGCCCGGCGTCCTCCCGCGGCCACAACGGCTCGGCCTCCTTCCGGCGCCACCGGTCTCGCAGGAGGAGAACAAAGAAGAAAAAGGGAGAAGAAGGGAGGCCGGGCCGCGGCCGCCACCGACCACGACCCGGCCTCCTCCCGAGCCCCCTTCCACACTGGGAATACCCCCGCCCCTATGGTGGGAAGGTGCCGAAGAAGAGGAAGAAGAAGGAGGTGCCCTCCCGCGTCCCACCAACGGCCATAGCCCGGTCCCCTCCCGCGTTCGCTGCGACTCGACCCCTTTCCGGCGTCGTCGGCCTCGCGGGAGGAAAAGACTTCACCGCTAGATTAAGTGTTCAACATTGATTAATTGCATGCTAAGCTTACTTAAATATGTGCTATGCTATATTACCTGTGCACCAAGTTTACTAACCTAATTGTAATGGTGAGTTATCTGTATTCGAGACTATATGAACTGAGTTCCAAGCTTACTTAACTAATTGAAATGATGACAAATCCACTGCGCCTATCAATATCACAAAGATAAAATTATTTGCCACTCATTTATTTTTTTATTTATTATTTTATTTTATTAAAATATATTTATTTATATAATTATTTATTTATTTATTTATTCATTCATATATATATATATATATATATATATATATATATATATATATATATGCATTATTTATTTATCTTTCTTTTTCTTTTCTTTTCTTCTTTTACTTTGCTTTTCTTCTCTTTTTTTTTTTTTCTTTTCTTTTTTTCTTCTCTTCTTTCCTTCTTCTTTCTCCTTTCTTCTTTTTCCGCGAGGCCGGCTGCATCGGAAGGGGGTCGGGTCGTGACGGCCGCTAGAGAGAGCCCGAGAGGGGGTCGGGCAGTAGCCAGCAGCCCGGCTTTCCCTCCTTTCTTCTTCTCTCGCGAAGCCGGCGGCACCTGCGGCACCCGCGGTGGCCGCGAGAGAGGGCCCGAGCCCTGACCGGTGGCACCTACGAAAGCGGCCCGGCCTCCCTTCTTATTCTTTTCTTCTCATTTCCTCTTTCCTTCACCTGCGACTCAAGGGAGAGCTTTTTTTTCATTTGAGTGCTCGAAAGGGGGCCGGGTCGTGGCTGCCGGCAACCACGGCTGGCCAGCAGCGCCTGCAGCAGCCGCAGGGGCCATGGCCTTAAACTTAATAAAATGCTCTAAAGGACAATGAATTAAACTAAATGAAGTTGTTGGACCAAGAAATTTTTTGTTATACCAGTGTCGACTGTCGTCTTTCGGACGGTGGGGAATTAAACTACCCGTATTAATTATTGCCGGCACTGCCCCCGTCAAGGCGGCTACCAATGCAAAACATTTTCGGAATATAATAACAGAGCCATCTGCCACCTGCCTCACCGAGTTAAGCGGCTAGCTCCTTTTAATATGAAGCCTTGCGTGGACTCGAAGTCACGGAGGAGGAACGGGTTTCTTCTGATGGAAAGAGAGAAGACAGCCATGGGGGACGCAGAGAGTAGCAGGGCCAGCAACAGAGTGAAGAAATGGTCCCTCGATGGAACCACAGCTTTGGTCACTGGGGGCACCAAAGGAATCGGGTAAGGAATCTGCTGCCTTATCCTATCCCACATCGTCGGCCACCCAAGTAGTTTTCCTTCGGTTTTCGTCCAAATCTCCGAACTGTATGATCTTTGCCGATGACTTTATCATGTCCTTGTCTGCTTGTTACCAACTTGTCCAATCGGTGCCCTCCATTCAGTTTAAATCTGTAGATCATGAAGTTAAGAAAAACAGAGGTTGTAAATTATACATAAATGGGTAGATTCTATAATTTTCTTGTTCATTGCCTGATGATTTATCACGCTGCCTTTTTATTAGAAGAAGCATTTTTAGATTTTTAAAACGTTTATAGTATGATTGCTTTCTTAGTAAAAGAAAGCTTAATGCTAGAGTGGGTAAAACTCAGAGATACATGAGGACACAGAGCGTATATGTTCTGCTCGTCAATAAAAAATGAACAGAAAAATGAGAGTGAACAGATAAAATAAATTGCCAACATCCAATGAAGTGGGCTTGAAAGTCCATCGCTCTGTGTAAGACGGCTCCCTTCTATTCTCTTGCTGCTGCCATCTCTTTTCAGCCTGATCAAGAAGCTTGTCTCTTTGTCAATGATCACATTCAGATTATCCCCTTTTTTTAATATCAGAAATCCCTGCTTGAAATTATGGTTCACATCATAATTTCTACACTTTTCTGAAATTTGAACTACTTGAAATTCTAATGTTATAAACCTAGTCCCTTTATTTTCGATTTTTTTTTTTTTTTTTTTGTATAACGGCGATTCACACACAACGGGTGTGGGTGCAGCGATCAAAAAGTATAAGAGAATAAAGCCTAGTCCCTTTAAACTCCCATGGTGATAGAGATTTCTCCAGTTTGCAAGTGGTTTCGAGAGAAGAATATATTAGGAACTTAGGATTGCCGCTATAAAATTTATGCTCATTTATAACCGGTGCACCTGATAGTGGTTTACACCTCCTTGATTGCTTACCAAAGAAGATCCTAGAGAGTTCATCAAGTTTCCTGACATTGTTTAGCCACTGCAACCGATGTAAATGTGATCTTCTGATGACATTCCAGGCATGCCATAGTTGAAGAATTAGCTGGATTTGGAGCAACCGTGCATACGTGTTCCAGGACTGAAGCAGAGCTCAACAAATGCCTGGAACGATGGAAAAGTCTGAACATTCATGTTACCGGATCGGTTTGCGATGTCTCTTCTCGAGCCGAAAGAGAGAAACTAATGGAGGACGTCCGTTCCATTTTCCAGGGGAAGCTCAATATCCTTGTAAGTTCAATGAATGATGGAACTGTGAAAAAAAAAAACAACAACAAAAGTAAATCTCTAAAACTTGCAACAAATCTCTTATGACACCATTAATGCTCGTCAAACTTGTTTCATACTAAACGGTTGCAGCATTTGATGTAGTCATGAGGCCACGGTTCTGACAAGGAGTCTTCTAGCGTTTATTGTTTCTGCACCCGTAAATTTTCTTTTCATTAATTTGTACCTACTGCACCTTTACCATTCCTTGATACCTGCTCTTCCAGCCTACGTCCGTTCGGATGGCAACCTAGAACGTACGACTTCAACCTAAATACTGCAGTAAATAAGTTCATGCCGGGTGCTGCCTTATTGAGATGATCTCTTGTTTAGCATTCCCATGGCTGACTCTCTGAGTACAATTTACTGAAGTATGAATCCATTCCATCCATATAACGAAGTTGTGGTGCCCGCACGCAGGTTAACAATGCAGGGACGGGCATTGGGAAGCCAGCCCTGGATTTCACTGCTGAAGAGTATTCCTTTCTTATGGCTACCAACTTGGAATCAGCTTTCCATCTGAGCCAACTAGCTCACCCTCTTCTGAAGGCATCAGGGGCAGGCAGCATCGTGTTCATCTCCTCAATTGCAGGGGTTGTAGCCATAGGAAACTTATCCATTTATGCAGCAACTAAAGGTAAATCTAAGATAAGGCCCATCTTATGACTTTCTTATCAGTAACTGTGGATCCCCCACTCTTCATGGCTTTCTTATCTGCTATGTTGTTCAGGAGCAATAAATCAGCTCACGAAGAACCTGGCTTGTGAGTGGATAGAAGACAATATCCGAGTCAACTGTGTCGTTCCAGGGTTCATCCGGACCCCACTCGTAAAGTCTGTAAGGGGCCTTTCTCATTGTTGCCTGAACCTTTTCTCCGAAAAAAGAAAAAGATATCCTAGTGTAGCATACCTAGTTAATTATAGCATTGCATTTTCTGTATATCTACCAAGCCATCCAGAGAGGATCGGATGGGGGGTTTAGAAGACCCCTAAGCCGAGCAAATCCATGCTATATATTGGAAAAGATCGTCATGTTTATCAAGGAAACGAAAAGAAAGTATAACTATCACTGGCTACTTGTGTAGGCATTTTTATAACAACAGTAGAAATTAAGTTCCTTGTCTATGTCTTGTCTATGTCATTTGCATTGCATTGCATTAAGATATATTGATCATTTTAAGAATTTTGCGGTGGGTACCATACAATGATTCGTAAGTTTGGTTTATGTATCCTAGAAGAAGAATTTTGCAGTGGGTACCATACATCAAGGTGGCCCTACAGGGCTGCACTTTTTTTTTCTTTTTGCCAACTAAAAATGGATAGGAAATTAGTGGTGGCCACAGTTGTTGCAATCAAACCTCGTCATTTGCGCTGCATCTTTCGCCAAGGCAAATACATGGGGTAAGTCGTTGGGCTAAATTTCTGCTGGAATCTCTCATCCTTCGCATTTGTGCAGGTACTTGAAGACAAGGAAGCCACAGCAAGAGAGCTCTCCCGCATACCTATGAGGCGTGTGGGAGAACCAGAGGAGGTGGCATCTCTCGTGTCGTTCCCATGCCTACCTGCCGCTTCCTATATCACGGGTCAGGTTACTTGTGTTGATGGCGGTCGGACTGTGTGTGGTGATGCTTAGGATAGGTTATCAGAAAGCTTTCTCTAGTTATGGTGGTTTTCAGTCATGGAGAGCCAAGGCAATTACTAGAGCCTTGGGAATAATAAGAGTTAGGAGTGACTACGTTTGCTTGTTGTTATGGATTGATGGATTCAAATAAATTAGAGCATTGATGACCCGGGCCAAAATGCTCATATTTGAGTTGTGATATTGGCTTTATTTGGCTCCGGCCTTCGAAGGCAGGTAAGTCCCCACTGTTTTTGCAGCGTGCAAACTGCAGAGTCCACTTGGACGATTGGACCTGACCACGGTTCGGTTCTAACCGGGGAACCGGACCGGAACCGAACCGGGAAGAACAGGACCGGAACTGGAACCGTGTCTCACAATTCTTAATCGAACCGGAACTTTGAGAAATACGGTTCGGTTAAGGTTCCAGGTTTGATGGAACCGAACCGGAACCGAAGCCTAATTTTTTTCTTTTTTTCATTTATAATAAAATAAATTAGTTTCAAATTTATTTAATGTAACTTATTATTTTTTATAATGTTATCTAGTTGTATTATTAAAATTTACTTTGATAGTAAATAACAAAATGAGGTACAAATTATCATTTTGTATTAATTACACAATCTATTTGTATTTATACTTTTTTCCAAATTAATTACACAATCTATTTTTTCAAAATTTTATAATTTATGTTGAAAAATTGGAATCGAAACCGTTTAGAACCGGAACCGGATCTGTCTAGAACCGGAACCGAAACCGGCAGTTCTAGAACCAGAACCGAACTGACTATTTTCAGTTATGGTTAAGGTTCTAGGTTTTTGTGGAACCGGAACCGGCAGTTCCAGAACCGTGGTCAGGTCTAGGTCCACTGACCAGTCAAGTCTGTTTCGAAGAATGGAAGCTTGTTCTCATGATGAGATACAATCTGATCGCTAATGTTCATTTTTACCTATATAAAATATATTCATATGTGACAAATTAATAGGCAGTCGAGTAGTAATTTCTTTTATTTTTTAAATAAGATTTGAAATTAATGTAATAGTAGATGTGAAGTATGTATTTTTATTTCGATTTTGAGCCAATAATATACTGCCACATGTAGCATTCTAACCATCTCAACAAAAGCAGAAAAAAGGGAAATGGATTCGCCGCCATCTCCGCATCCTCGTTTATCGCTGCCTAATACAACGTCCATCTTTGCTCCTCGCATTCTTCTCAGCCCCCTTCTCCACCAACGTCTTGCACGTCTCACATGCCCCCTCTTCGCCGCCTCTGCAGCACCATTCTCCCCTCCCCATCCATCAATCTACTCCCCACTCCTTCATTGCCCTCAAGAGCTCCTCGTACTCCCCCATTGTTGCCACCGCATGGACCACCATCCATACTCTCGACGTCACCGCCTCCCCCTTGGGCTTCTCTTTAAGAGGCTTGGAAGAGGGGGAGGGGGGAGGTGGAGGCCAGAGTTGAGGAGGGGGAGGAGAAAGAGGGCGGCAAAGCAAAGGACGATCATGGAGTCGGCAGAGGTGAGGGGAGAGGAGGCGGTGGATGGCGGCAACATCGCCGAGCATGATGTGGCATGGTGAAGGAGGAAGTATCCACCGGCAACATCGCCGAGCATGGTGTGGCATGGTGAAGGAGGAGGGGTCAACATAGCCAACCGGCGGGTGGTGTCGTGGCATTGAAGTCATCAAAGGAGGCGAAGAGGGAGGCTTTGATGAGGAAGCAATCATAAGGCTTCAGGGGAAAGAGGGAGCTAGGGGGAGAGGCTGGGGCGAAGAATGACTTGGTAACTAGGTACACTTTACAACCCTTTGACCAATAAAACAAGTCAACTCCGATCAATCTAAAAGCCCAGCCAGCCGAGCAAACCAAAAGGAACCGACCTTTGAGATCACACATCGCCAAATGAAATCTTGCGGCACGGCCACATAACTATTCGACTCGGCAACCATCCCAAGCCGACCCGATCCATTTTATCTTAGCCGATGGCTGCCCCATCGCTTCATACATACGCCGAGAGTTAAAACTTATAATAATGTCCCAGGGCGGTTACAGCACATTTCTGGATGATTATAGCACATTCCTTGATGGTTGTTTACGATCTCGATCAGTTATAGTAGAATCTCAAATGGTTGGAGAGTGACCCTTCAAATTTCCTCTGAAGAATTTCCTCATGACGGATCTAAACTTGCTTGTCTTCTCATGAGTCTGATCTCCTGCTCGAAAAGAACAGCCATTTTTATTATAATCACAGCTAGAAAGAGTCCAATTTCAGCCCTAGGTGAAGATGTGATGCTTTGATACTGATAGCTACTGGGACAACCTGCAACCGAATAGAAGTAATGAAGGAGAGGAGGTAAGCGTCACGTATCAACCTAGCAAACATGGCTCCACAAACGGGCATTCTTTTTCCTTATAGTTTTCTTCCAAAGAGTAAGCTGGGAGTAGCCCCGTGACTTCACATTTCCAATGGAGAGGGCAACCCCCTTCTTGGGGGATCTACTTGTTCTGATGTAACTAGTGGACATACTTAAATCATTCATTAATCGCTTGATGCAATCGGGTACTCAGTTGTCACATGAAGCTTTTACATTGATGCTGCAAGCCACCAAGCTACCAAAGGAATTTGATCCAGAAGAATCCCCATATGGATATGAACTATTTTGGCTACTACGAGCAAGACTGGACCAAGCCCCTAGCGATCGAGCCCAAATTCCATTATTTAAGGTCAGAAACGGGCCGGTCAAATTGAAAGTTTTCTTTTTTAGGTAAGATTTTGACTGGCCGTAGCTCTTTATCCAAGAAGAATCAGACAGAGCAACAAAAGACAAAGTTAATATAAAAGTCGAGATCTACCTTCTTAAGATTTTTAGCCTTTTCTAGAAGATTTGTACTGGAGATATCTATTTTAGAAAAAAAAAATTCTGCTAGAGTTGGGAAGAGAAATCCAACCCAAATTGTGTAAAGATGGACCTCATGTTACGAATAGAGATGATGTACATTATTTTTCAATCATTAATTAAAGAAAAAGAGAGTTAAGCCTTACTTTCGAAAATCTTCTGTATTTTTTTTAGTTATCTTTTGAAAGATTCGAGTTGCACGGGTTGAAAGAAATCTTGCTTCTTCCTGATCAAATCAGAATTGGCTACTAACTGATCACTATGACTGCTGGGGCAGTCATCCATTCCTACTTAATTATATGAGACTATCATTGACTAATTGTCAAACACATTAGATTGATTGTTTTATACGTCATGAAGGGATGTTTTTGCCACCTGTGATGTGTGGAAACATTAGAATAACAACAGGAAACCCGGAGTATTATATTGGAAGAATCATTCATTATGATCTTTGATAAACTACCGCTGGCTGTCTCCTGGGTGATCAAAACGAGGACATTTAGGGCTACCTTCCTTGTATGCCTGCAGGCATACATGATCCGTGGAAGCTATGAATCTATGTTTATGTTGCCCTCATGAAGCCATGCAACTTATGATGGTGTCAATCCCAAGGATCGGTAAAGAAAAATGATGGACATAATCATGTCGCTGTACATCATGGATCATTGGATATGGTGCTTGTTGGCCTCGGTTTCGATGGCGCAGCATTAAGTCCTCTATTTCCAGCGTGGATGCCTGGTGTCTCTGGCGTGTGGGTCACAAGTGGCGGAGGCCGGCTGGGTGTCGGTCGAGTCGACTCGAGGCGCTTCGCGCTGCAAGAGCTTCTGGTGATTGAGGTATTAGAGTAGCGCATTCACTAATAGCAATTACTTTTGGTGTAATGGTAAGCGCTCGGTCCTACAATTTTAGAAGGCGAGTTCGGAATATTGTTACCGCGGATAGCTACTACATCATCCACCTTGGAGACAGGCGGCTCTCATTTATTCCTAAAATATAAACAATACACATAACTCATCGTGACGATGAAGAAGAGCCAACCATCTCTGAGATGGATAATATGATGATAGCTATCCATAACAGTACATGACTCAACAATGCAAAAGCCGCACTATAGAAGATCCTGTTTCTTAGGATGACAGATCCGACACTCAAACGGCGCCTATGAGCATGCTGGTTAGTCGACATTGTCAGACAGAAACTTTCTTTCTCAAAAGAATTTTGGACAGGGTTTTGTTCTTTGGACCAGCCTCGATGCTTGGCCTCGTCAGGCTCCCCACAACCTTTCCTCACTTCTCCTTTGATTTTCTTACAGTTTGCTGTCTTGCTCTCTCGTTTCATTGATCAATGAAACGTGGGATGGACGGTGGGTGTTTGATGCGTGGGAGGGTTGGTTTAAAAAGAACGAAAATACCAATTTCTATTGAGCACTTTGTAATATTCACTACCAAAATATGCTCGCAGGTCATCAAATAACTGGTGTTGTTGAATTTTCCTTTAGACATTTCTTAACATAACATTCAACTAAGAGATGAAACCATGGAATTTTATAATGAAACTCAGTTCAAGTTTCAATCAAATGTGGGCAAATCCATTCCCATGTAACATTGCTTGAGCTCGCGCCTTCTATCCGACTCGGGCCTGTTTTAGTATACGACTTGGGCCTCCTAGAAGCAGCCCATGGCCTCCCATCAACACCTTCGAGGTCCCCTAGCTCAAGTCAAAGCCCGAATCTTTGATTCGAGTAGGTGGAAGGAAATCAAGCAGCTCATTGCGCGGCGGGCCACGCGCTTGGAGGTGATTTCCTACTTCGGCGAGGGGATTTGATTCAACCGGACTTTGCTTGCATTTTGGCTGCAGATGCATTCAACATCAGCTACATTAGGCATGGATAATTGTCTGTAACTGCATTGTTTTTCATTTACTCAAGCATGAAAGAACTCTAGACCCAGTTTCTCCCCTTTCCAAGAGCCTCACTTGGGTACCAAAGTACATCAATGCCGAGGAGACAATAAATACTTAGAGAAAGTCAGATGACAACTGAACAAAGAAAAGGGGAAAGGGCTAAGATAAGGAGGAGAGATCTTTCTATAGTAAGAAGAAGAAATTAGTGGAGTGAAAGAAGATTCCATGACATCCGAGAACTCCACCTTGGAGGTATGTGACTTAACACTCCTCTAAATACCTACTATGCCCTTATGAGAATTCAAGGAGAGGCCTCTATCTAGTGGCTCAAGTTGCGCTTATAAGGAAAGCTTGGTCACACTTCGAACCCGTCACTTAGGTCGATTATGTGACACGGCCGCATGAGCCCTAGGGATCATGCAAGGCCTAAAATGAACAAATATCTATTAACTCAACGGTGAATAACCAAATAATCCAAATGAATAAATCCATTATATTCAAATAATCCAAATTGTTTAGTTATATAATCTTCAAATGTTCATCGGTAATAGAAAATAAACTAACTCATAACTCTAATACTTGAACTTCATACTCAACCCATCCGAAACTATACATCCTATGGCTCTAAAAGAAAAAGAAAAGTAGTGTGAGCTTTACAGCCCAGTAAAAATTGCATATACTTACACTAATATAGATATAATAATTTTAAAATAAAGATTAACTATAAACCTCATCAAAATACAAACAAAAATCATAAAAATATCCAACATAGCTCGATAAAATCCTTGTAAATATGCATCTATAAATATGTGTCATCAAACATATAACCCATTCCAGAAAATATGTAAGATATTATTATACAGTGGTTTTATATTTTTAATCTTCCATATTTTCTAATCAACTATTATCTACCTGATTTGGACTATTCATAATCATGCTTCCACCCATGATTGGCAAACCATAATTCCACACTTTGGCCCATGGTGGAAAACCAAAATATCCATACTTCGGCCCGTGGTAGCAAACAAAAATATATGCGCTTCGGCCCGTAGTGGCAAACCAAAATAACTACACTTCAGCCTGCAGTGGCAAATCAGAATATCCGCGCTTCGGCCCGTGGTGGCAAACCATGATAATTATGTTTCGGCCCGCAGTGACAAACCAGAGTATCTACATTTCTGCCTATGGTGGCAAACCAAGATAAACCTATGCTATGATACTACTTCTTTTCTTCTTTTTTTAGGGTCGCAGAATGCGTAGTTTCAGATGAGTTGGGCATTGAGTTCGAGCATTAGAGTTATTAGTTAGTTTGTTTTTTGATATTGATGAACATTCGAAGATTATATAACTAAACTAGTTGGATTATTTGAATATGATGTATTTATTTATTTGGATTATTCGCCTATTTACCGTTGAGTTAATGGATATTTGTTCATTTTTAGCCTTGCATGATCTCTAGGGCATTGCTCTAGAGATCATGCGGCTATGTCATATAGTCGACCTAAGTGACGGGTTCAGAGCGCTTCATGAGCGCTTATCAAGCAAGAATGGAACTAGATCCCAAGTTTGGTCCACTGCTATTCCAACATGACGTGCAAATTCATCCGATGCCTTTCGCATTATGAGCAAGCACAGATCACAAAGCAACTTGAAACTCTGCACCAACGATAATGCTTGGTCGGTTTAGAGCAAGGTTTCAAATAACACATAGGGTCGTTACTACAGATTACGCACTCATGGTGATGGCCACCATAACTAATGAAAGCTTTCTGATAACCTATCCTAAGCGTCACCACCCAGAGTCCGACAGACGGCTCTTTTATTATATTCCGAAAAAGTTTGGCATTGGTAGCCGCTTTGACGATGGTAGAGCCTGCAATAATTAATACTGTTGTCTGAGTGGAAATCTATGTTCAGAATGGATACAGTACTCGTTCGAAAGCTACACTTGCTCATCGAAAATAAAAAAGAAAGCTTCACTGGATATTTGGAGTCCCATCAATAATAGCCTTACATTATTCGCGGATATTAATTGATGGTGTTTTGTGGATGGTGTTTTGGGCTCTATCTACCACACCGAGTTCTGCGGCTAGCTCCTTTTAGATATGAAGCCCTGCGTGGGCTCAAAGTAACGGAGGAGGAACGGGTTTCTTCTGATGGAAAGAGAGAAGACAGCCATGGAGGACGCAGAGAGTAGCAAGGCCAGCAACAGAGTGAAGAAATGGTCCCTCGATGGAACCACAGCTTTGGTCACTGGGGGCACCAAAGGAATCGGGTAAGGCATCTGCTGCCCTGTCCTCCTATCCCACATTTATATATATATATATATATATATATATATATATATATATATATATATATATATATATATATATATATATATATATATATATATATATATATGAAGACACCTGGTCTTTACTAGAGAAAGAAGGTTTACAGAAATTATTTATAAAAAAATTGTAAGAAATAAAAACACGGAAAAGCAATAAATTTTTTTTATAAAAGATAGCAGTTTGTAAATAAACCAATTAAACTATTCAACAAGCTGAACAATCTCATAAGTAGTTTGAAGAATCTCTATCATCATAATTTCTACACTTTTCTGAAATTTGAACTACTTGAAATTCTAATGTTTTAAACTTAGTCTCTTTTTTTCTTAATTTTTGGAAACTTTTTTTTTTTTTTTTTTGCACAACGGTGATTCACACGGGTGCAGCGATCAAAAAGGATGATAGAATAAAGCCTAGTCTCTTTAAACTCCCATGGTGATAGAGATTTCTCCAGTTTACAAGTGGTTTCTAGAGAAGAATATATTAGGAACTTAGGATCAGAGCCGGCCCGAGCCTTAGGCGATCGAGGCGGTCGCCTAAGGCCTCGGGCCAATGGAAGGCCCCCGGGAGGCTGACCAAAAGGAAGCAAAGGCCCCATATAAAATGGGAACAGGAGCCGGCTACGAGTCTTCCCCCTTGATGGAAGGGAGGTGGAGAGTTTTCTGGCCTGCAGAGGGGCAATTTGGAAAGTTGGGGACAGTAGTTTTGTTTTGGGGGGGGGGAGAGAGAGAGAGAGAGAGATAGAGAGGAGGGATTTGGTTGGCTTGATACACGCCTGAAGCCACTCTTATCTTTCATCCCTTCTCTTTTTTGGTTTTGGTCTTGGTTTTCCTTCCCTCACATTACTCCTGATCCAGCTGGGCCATCCGGAAGAAAGGGGGATAGGAAATGGACTTCTTGGAGGGTGGAGATTCTTTTAATTTTCTCCTCTCGGTTTCTTCTCCCCTCTTGGGTGGTAGAGAGAGAAAAGGAGGGAGGGGGTTGAATGGCTGCTGTGCTGTGATGTTGCAGTTGCTGCTTGGGTACTCACTTGAAGGGGAGATGGTGGGATGGAACTTTTGTTAATTAGATTGAGTGAATTTCCCATAATACCCCTACTTTCTCTTATAGGGAGACTCCCTTTTGGACAAATTTTTTTCTTTACTTTGGCCATGAAGTGCCATGGGATGACCTTTTCCTATTCTGCTCTTGCTTGACAGGGTAAAAGTATCATCAAGCATTATCTCAGTTATTTAATCAGTTTTATGGCCCTTTTTTTAGGGTAATTACTTTTCTGTGCTCCTATTCAAAAATTATATTAAATTGAAAAGACTTCTTGTCTATCTTTGTTAGATTCATGTATCTTTGTTGAAATAGTGTACTTGATAGCTATTTATTTTCATATCATTTTTTTAAATATTTTATACTTATTAAAAAATTATTATTAAAAAAAAAGAGGTCTCATTTATTGGATTTGCCTTAGGCCCCCAATTGTATTGGGCCGCCCCTGCTTAGGATTGCCACTATAAAATTTATGCTGCACCTGATAGTGGTTTACACCTCCTTGATTGCTTATCAAAGAAGATCCTAGAGAGTTCATCAAGTTTCCTGACATTGTTTAGCCACTGCAACCGATGTAAATGTGATCTTCTGATGACATTCCAGGCATGCCATAGTTGAAGAATTAGCTGGATTTGGAGCAACTGTACATACGTGTTCCAGGACTGAAGCAGAGCTCAACAAATGCCTGGAACGATGGAAAAGTCTGAACATTCATGTTACCGGATCGGAAGAGAGAAACTAATGGAGGACGTCCGTTCCATTTTCCAGGGGAAGCTCAATATCCTTGTAAGTTCAATGAATGATGGAACTGTGAAAAAAAAAAAGAACAACAAAAGTAAATCTCTAAAACTTGCAACAAATCTCTTATTACACCATTAATGCTGGTCAAACTTGTTTCATACTAAACGGCTGCAGCATTTGATGTAGTTATGAGGCCATATGGCCCATATCCAGGTTGTTCCACATCCTGTATGAGCTTGTTCCTCTTTCATGTAGGTAGTCCACGGCTCTGATAAGGAGTCTTCTAGCGTTTATTGTTTCTGTACCCGTAAATTTTCTCTTGAGATGATCTCTTGTTTAGCATTCCCATAGCTGACTCTCTGAGTACAATAAACTGAAGTATGAATCCATTCCATCCATATAACGAAGTTGTGGTGCCCGCACCAGGTTAACAATGCAGGGACGTACATTTGGAAGCCAGCCCAGGATTTCACTGCTGAAGAGTATTCCTTTCTCATGGCTACCAACTTGGAATCAGCTTTCCATCTGAGCCAACTAGCTCACCCTCTTCTGAAGGCATCGGGGGCAGGCAGCATCGTGTTCATCTCCTCAATTGCAGGCGTTGTAGCCCTACGAAAGATATCCATTTATGCAGCAACTAAAGGTAAATCTAAGACAAGGCCCATCTTATGACTTTCTTATCAGTAACTGTGGATCCCCCACTCTTCATGGCTTTCTTATCTTCTATGTTGTTCAGGAGCAATGAATCAGCTCACGAAGAACCTGGCTTGTGAGTGGATAGAAGACAATATCCGAGTCAACTGTGTTGCTCCAGGGTTCATCCGGACCCCACTCGTAAAGTCTGTAAGGGGCCTTTCTCATTGTTGCCTGAACCTTTTCTTCCAAAAAAAAAAGATATTCTAGTGTAGCATACCTAGTTAATTATAGCATTGCATGTTCTGTATATCTACCAAGCCATCCAGAGAGGATCGGATGGGGGGTTTAGAAGACCCCTAAGCCGAGCAAATCCATGCTATATATTGGAGAAGATCGTCATGTTTATCAAGGAAACGAAAAGAAAGTATAACTATCACTGGCTACTTTTGTAGGCATTTTTATAACAACAGTAGAAATTAAGTTCCTTGTTTATGTCTTGTCTATGTCATTTGCATTGCATTACATTAAGATATATTGATCATTTTAAGAATTTTGCGGTGGGTACCATACAATGATTTGTAAGTTTGGTTTATGCATCCTAGAAGAAGACTTTTGCAGTGGGTACCATACATCAAGGTGGCCCTACAGGGCTGCACTTTTTTTTCTTTTTGGCAACTAAAAATGGATAGGAAATTAGTGGTGGCCACAGTTGTTGCAATCAAACCTCATGTCATTGGCGCTGCATCTTTCGCAAAGACAAATACATGTGGTAAGTCGTTGGGCTAAATTTCTGCTGGAATCTCTCATCCTTCGCATTTGTGCAGATACTTGAAGACAAGGAAGCCACAGCAAGACAGCTCTCCCGCACACCTATGAGGCGTGTGGGAGAACCAGAGGAGGTGGCATCTCTCGTGTCGTTCCTATGCCTACCTGCCGCTTCCTATATCACGGGTCAGGTTATTTGTGTTGACGGCGGTTGGACTGTGAGTGGTGATGCTTATTGCTTAGGATAGGATATCAGAAAGCTTTCTTTAGTTATGGTGGTTTTCAGTCATGGAGAACCAAGGCAATTACTAGAGCCTTGAGGACAATAAGAGTTAAGAGTGACTACGTTTGGTTGTTGTTATGAATTGATGGATTCAAATAAATTAGAGCATTGATGGCCCGGGCCAAAATGCTCATATTTGAGTTGTGATATTGGCTTTATTTGGCTTCGGCCTCCGAAGGCAGGTTTTAAGTCCCCACTGTTTTTGCAGAGTATGAACCGGGGGCGACCCGCTGCATTGACGGCCGGGGCTCCAATTGTTTCGAAGAATGGTAGTAGTGGATTCTCCGTTTTGGGTCCACTGCACCAGTCAAGTCTGTTTTGTTAAAGGCCCATCCATATACTTCAAACTAGCTTGTTCTCATGATGAGATACAATCTGATCGCTGGCGTACATTCTTACCTATATAAACTATATTCATATGTGACAAATTAATAGGTAGTCGAGTAGTAATTTTTTTTTAGTTTTTTAAATAAGATTTAAAATTTTTGTAATAGTAGATGTGAAGCATGTATTTTTATTTTGATTTTGAGCCAAATTAAATGAGCCTAAGTTCGATTCAGCTAGGCAAATCTCAAGCTTGCATGGATGGCTCTATCTACTACTTTGGGAGTTGGGACACAATAGAAGTTGCTCCCAGACGGCCACTACTGAAAGTCCATAGTTTTAGAGTGGAAGGATAAGATCCGAACTCGCTATCTCGGTCTGAATGTACATGTAAATCTGGTTCTGACAACCGTGGTGTTCAAATCGGCATGCCGAGAGCGTCCCAATTGCCCTCTCCTCTCGTTGGTCCAGGGTTGTGCTGCTTGCCTGCTTGACATCTAGTCTTTCTCTTTCTTGTTGATCGGCTACTCGGCTTATTATGAGAAATTATATCCCACACTTGATGTACCAGTTCAGGACCAATAATATACCGCCACATGTACCATCTAACTATCTCAGAAAAAAAAAGGAAATGGATTCGCCACCATCTCTGCATCCTCGTTCATTGCTGCCTAATACAACGCCAGTCTTCGCTCCTCGCATTCTTCTCGGCCCCCTTCTCCACCAACGTCTTGCACGTCTCACATGCTCCCTCTCCGCCGCCACTTGCAGCACCATTGTAACAACCCAGGACCTTACCCAAAATGGCTAGCCGGAAGTTATTATTTGAGTTCCTTGATCCTGTATAAGTACCCAAGATCTACCCAGCAAATAACCGCTGTGGGACTAAATATACGCCCACACGGGTTTTTACATACTCTTCCCGTTCAAGCCCTAACGTCCCTCATCAGACTAAGAATTCATATCTATTCAAATCTAATCACAAACACCACGATTGGCCCGTGGTCAGTCTCAATGGATCTGTGCTGCAGTGTCCCCTAGTCTACATAGGTTATGGGCCGGGTCTGCTCTGATACCATTTGTAACAACCCAGGACCTCACCCAAAATGTCTAGCCGGAAGTTATTATTTGGATGCCTTGATCCTGTATAAGTACCCAAGATCTACCTAGCGAATAACCGATGTAGGACTAAACACACGCCCGCACGGGTTCTCACAACCATTCTCCCCCAATCCTTCATTGCCCTCAAGAGCTCCTTGTACTCCCCCACCGCTGCCGCCGCATGGACCACCATCCATACTCTTGACGTCGCCGCCACCGCCTCCCCCTAGGGCTTCTCTTTAAGAGGCTTGGAAGAGGGGAGGGGGGAGGTGGAGGCCAGAGTTGAGGAGGGGGAGGAGGAAGGGGGCGGCAAAGCAAAGGACGATCGTAAAGTCGACAGAGGTGCGGGGAGAGGAGGCGGTGGATGGCGGCAACATCGCCGAGCATGGTGTGGCATGGTGAAGGAGGAAGGGGCCAACATAGCCGACCTTCTTGCGGGTGGTGTGGTGGCATCGAAGTCATCAAAGGAGGCGAAGAGGGAGGCTTTGATGAGGAAGCAATCGTAAGGCTTCGGGGGGGGGGGGGGGGGGGGGGGGGTGGGGGGGCTGGGGTAAAGAATGACTTGGCAACTAGGTACATTTTACAACCCCTTGACCATCAAAACAAGTCAACTCCAACCGATCTAAAAGCCTAGCCGGCTGAGCAAACCAAAAGCAACCGACTTTCGAGATCACACATCGCCAAATGAAATCTTGCGGCACGGCCACATAACTATTCAACTCGGCAACCATCCCAAGCCGACCCGATCCCTTTTATCTTAGACGGTGGCTGCCCCATCGCTTCATACATACGCCGAGAGTTAAAACTTATAATAATGACCCAGGGCGGTTACAGCACGTTCCTGGACGATTATAGCACATTCCTTGATGGTTGTTTACGATCTCGATCAGTTATAGTATAATCTCAAACGGTTGGAGAGTGAGCCTTCAAATTTCCTCTGAAGAATTTCCTCATGACGGATCTAAACTTGCTTGTCTTCTTATGAGTCTGATCTCCTGCTCGAAAAGAACAGCCATTTTTATTATAACCACAGCTAGAAAGAGTCCAATTTCAGCCCTTGTTGAAGATGTGATGCTTTGATACTGATAGCTACTGGGACAACCAGCAATCGAATAGAAGTAACGAAGGAGAAGAGGTAAGCGTCACGTATCAACCTAGCAAACATGGCTCCACAAATGGGCATTCTTTTTCCTCATAATTTTCTTCCAAAGAGTAGGCTGGGATTGGCCCCGTGACTTCACAGTTCCAATGGAGAGGGCAACCTCCTTCTTGGGGGATCTACTTGTTCTGATGTAGCTAGTGGACATACTTAAATCATTCACCAATCGCTTGATGCAATCGGGTACTCAGTTGTCACATGAAGCTTTTACATTGATGCTGCAAGCCACCAAGCTACCAAAGGAATTTGATCTAGAAGAATCCCTAGATGGATATGAACTACTTTGGCTACTACGAGCAGGACTGGACCGAGCCCCTAGCGATGGAGCTCAAATTCCATCTTTTGGGGTCTGAAACGGGTCGGTCAAATTGAAAGTTTTCTTTTTAGGTAAGATTTCGATGAGCCGTAGCTTTTTATCCAAGAAGAATCAGACAGAGCAACAAAAGACAAAGTTAATATAAAAGTCGAAATATACCTCCTTAAAATTTTTAACCTTTTCTAAAAGATTTGTACTGGGGATATCTATTTTAGAAAAAAAATTCTACAAGGATTAGGAAGAGGAATCCAACCCAAATTGTGTAAAGATGGACCTCGTGTTATAATATAGAGATGATGTACATCATTTTTTAATCATTAATAAAAGAAAAAGAGAGTTAAGACTTACTTTCGAAAATCTTCTACATTTTTTTAGATATCTTTTGAAAGATTCGAATTACGTGGGTCGAAAGAAATCTTGCTTCTTCCTGATCAAATCAAAATTGGCTACTAACTGATAACTATGACTGCTGGGGCAGTAATCCATTCCTACTTGATTATATGGGACTATCATTGACTAATTGCCAAACACATTAGATTGATACTGGTGTCTGAGTGGAAAATTACGTTCAGAATGGGCCACTTTGGACATTTGGTCGCCTATTTTTGTTTTTTGTTTTTTTTTTCCCAACGATACACGTGTTTTTTTTTTCGCTTAGGCAAAAGGGGTATGGGGGAGGAATGGACCAACGATACGCATGTTGAAAAGCTACACTTGCTCACCGAAAATAGAAAAGAAAGCTTCATTTTGTCTAATTCTCTCCAGGAAAACATGCCGCCACCATTGACCATCCGTCTTACTTTTGACTTTGGAGTCCCATCAATGATAGCCTTTTACATTATTTTCGGATATAAATTGACGGTGTTGTGGATGGTGTTTGGGCTCAAAGTAGCGGAGGAAGAACGGGTTTCTTCTGATGGAGGGAGAGAAGACAGCCATGGAGGACGCAGAGAGTAGCAGGGCCAGCAACAGAGTGAAGAAATGGTCCCTCGATGGAACCACAGCTTTGGTCACTGGGGGCACCAAAGGAATCGGGTAACGAATCTGCTGCCTTATCCTCCTATCCCACATCGTCGGCCGCCCAAGTAGTTTTCCTTCGGTTTTCGTCCAAATCTCCGAACTGTATGATCTTTGCCGATGACCTTATCATGTGTTTGTCTGCTTGTTACCAACTTGTCCAATCGGTGCCCTCGATTCAGTTTAAATCTGTAGATCATGAAGTTAAGAAAAACAGAGGTTGTAAATGATACATAAATGGGTAGATTCTATAATTTTCTTGTTCATTGCCTGATGATTTATCACGCTGCCTTCTCATTAGAAGCTGCTTTCTCATTAGAAGAAGCATTTTTAGATTTTTAAAAGGTTTATAGTATGATTGCTTTCTTAGTTAAAGAAAGCTTAATGCTAGAGTGGGTAAAACTCAGAGATACATGAGGACACAGAGCATGTATGTTCTGCTCGTCAATAAAAAATGAACAGAAAAATGAGAGTGAACAGATAAAATAAATTGCCAACATCCATTGAAGTGGGCTTGAAAGTCCATCGCTATGTGTAAGACGGCTCCCTTCTATTCTCTTGCTGCTGCCATCTCTTATCAGCCTGATCAAGAAGCTTGTCTCTTTGTCAATGATCACATTCAGATTATCCCCTTTTTTTAATATCAGAAATCCCCTGCTTGAAATTATGGTTCACATCATAAATCCCCTTTTTTTTTTTTTTTTTTGTACAACGGCGATTCACACACAACGGGTGTGGGTGCTGCGATCAAAAATGATAAGAGAATAAAGCCTAGTCTCTTTAAACTCCCATGGTGATAGAGATTTCTCCAGTTTGCAAGTGGTTTCGAGAGAAGAATATATTAGGAACTTAGGATTGCCACTATAAAATTTATGCTCATTTATAACCAGTGCACCTGATAGTGGTTTACACCTCCTTGATTGCTTATCAAAGAAGATCCTAGAGAGTTCATCAAGTTTCCTGACATTGTTTAACCACTGCAACCGATGTAAATGTGATCTTCTGATGACATTCCAGGCATGCCATAGTTGAAGAATTAGCTGGATTTGGAGCAACTGTACATACGTGTTCCAGGACTGAAGCAGAGCTCAACAAATGCCTGGAACGATGGAAAAGTCTGAACATTCATGTTACCGGATCGGTTTGCGATGTCTCTTCTCGAGCAGAAAGAGAGAAACTAATGGAGGACGTCCGTTCCATTTTCCAGGGAAAGCTCAATATCCTTGTAAGTTCAATGAATGATGGAACTGTGAAAAAAAAAACAACAACAAAATTAAATCTCTAAAACTTGCAACAAATCTCTTATGACACCATTAATGCTCGTCAAACTTGTGTCATATTAAACGGCTGCAGCATTTGATGTAGTTATGAGGCCATCCAGGTTGTTCCACATCCTGTATGAGCTTGTTCCTCTTTCATGTAGGTAGGCCACGGCTCTGATAAGGAGTCTTCTAGCGTTAATTGTTTCTGTACCCGTAAATTTTCTCTTGAGATGATCTCTTGTTTAGCATTCCCATAGCTGACTCCAGAGTGCAATTTACTGAAGTATGAATCCATTCCATCCACATAACGAAGTTGTGGTGCCCGCACGCAGGTTAACAATGCAGGGGCGAGCATTGGGAAGCCAGCCGTGGATTTCACTGCTGAAGAGTATTCCTTTCTGATGGCTACCAACTTGGAATCAGCTTTCCATCTGAGCCAACTAGCTCACCCTCTTCTGAAGGCATCGGGGGCAGGCAGCATCGTGTTCATCTCCTCAATTGCAGGGGTTGTAGCCATAGGAAACTTATCCATTTATGCAGCAACTAAAGGTAAACCTAAGATAAGGCCCTTCTTATGACTTTCTTATCAGTAACTGTGGATCCCCCACTCTTCATGGCTTTCTTATCTGCTATGTTGTTCAGGAGCAATAAATCAGCTCACGAAGAACCTGGCTTGTGAGTGGATAGAAGACAATATCCGAGTCAACTGTGTTGTTCCAGGGTTCATCCGGACCCCACTCGTAAAGTTTGTAAGGGGCCTTTCTCATTGTTGCCTGAACCTTTTCTTCGAAAAAAGAAAAAGATATCCTAGTGTAGCATACCTAGTTAATTATAGCATTGCATTTTCTGCATATCTACCAAGCCATCCAGAGAGGATCGGATGGGGGGTTTAGAAGACCCCTAAGCCGAGCAAATCCATGCTATATATTGGAGAAGATCGTCATGTTTATCAAGAAAACGAAAAGAAAGTATAACTATCACTGGCTACTTGTGTAGGCATTTTTATAACAACAGTAGAAATTAAGTTCCTTGTTTATGTCTTGTCTATGTCATTTGCATTGCATTGCATTAAGATATATTGATCATTTTAAGAATTTTGCGGTGGGTACCATACAATGATTCGTAAGTTTGGTTTATGTATCCTAGAAGAAGAATTTTGCAGTGGGTACCATACATCAAGGTGGCCCTACAGGGCTGCACTTTTTTTTCTTTTTGGCAACTAAAAATGGATAGGAAATTAGTGGTGGCCACAGTTGTTGCAATCAAACCTCATGTCATTTGCGCTGTATCTTTCGCCAAGGCAAATACATGTGGTAAGTCGTTGGGCTAAATTTCTGCTGGAATCTCTCATCCTTCGCATTTGTGCAGGTACTTGAAGACAAGGAAGCCACAGCAAAAGAGCTCTCCCGCATACCTATGAGGCGTGTGGGAGAACCAGAGGAGGTGGCATCTCTCGTGTCGTTCCTATGCCTACCTGCCGCTTCCTATATCACGGGTCAGGTTATTTGTGTTGATGGCGGTCGGACTGTGTGTGGTGATGCTTAGGATAGGTTATCAGAAAGCTTTCTTTAGTTATGGTGGTTTTCAGTCATGGAGAGCCAAGGCAATTACTAGAGCCTTGGGAATAATAAGAGTTAGGAGTGACTACGTTTGCTTCTTGTTATGGATTGATGGATTCAAATAAATTAGAGCATTGATGGCCCGGGCCAAAATGCTCATATTTGAGTTGTGATATTGGCTTTATTTGGCTTCGGCCTCCGAAGGCAGGTTGTAAGTCCCCATTGTTTTTGCAGTGTACAAACCGGGGGCGACCCGCTGCATTGACGGCCGGGGCTCCAGTTGTTTCAAAGAGTGGAAGTAATGGATTCTCCGTTTTGGGTCTACTGCACCAGTCAAGCCTGTTTCTAAAAATGGAAGCTTGTTCTCATGATGAGATACAATCTGATTGCTCACGTACATTCTTACCTATATAAACTATATTCATATGTGACAAATTAATAGGTAGTCGAATAGTAATTTCTTTTAGTTTTTTAAATAAGATTTAAAATTAATGTAATGGTAGATGTGAAGTATGTCTTTTATTTTGATTTTGAGCCAATAATATACCGCCACATGTACCATTCTAACCATCTCAACAAAAGCAAAAAAAAAAAAGGAAATGGATTCGCCACCATCTCCGCATCCTCGTTCATCACTGCCTAATACAACGCCAGTCTTCGCTCCTCGCATTCTTCTCGGCTCCCTTTTCCACCAACACCTTGCACATCTCACTTGCCCCCTCTCCGCCGCAACTTGCAGCACCATGCTCCCCTCCCCGTCCCTCACAACCACTCCCCACTCCTTCATTGCCCTCAAGAGCTCCTCGTACTCCCCCACTGCTTCCGCCGCATGGACCACCATCCAAACTCTCGATGTCACCACCACCGTCTCCCCCTTGGGCTTCTCTTTAAGAGGCTTGGAAGAGAGAGAGGGGGGAGGTGGAGGCCAGAGTTGAGGAGGAAGGGGGCGGCAGAGCAAAGGACGATGGCGGAGTCGGCAGAGGTTGGGAGAGAGGAGGTGAGGGAGGAGGGAGGCCGGGCTAGTATCAGAGGTGACGGTGGATGGCAGCAACATCGCCAAGGATGGTGGCATGGTGGAGGAGGAAGGGCCAACATAGGCGACCTTGAGGCGGGTGGTGTGGTGGCATCGAAGTCATCAAAGGAGAAGGAAAGGAAGGTTTTGATGAGGAAGCGATCGTAAGGGTGGGGGGGAAGGAGGGAAGGGGGACGGGCTGGGGCGAAGAACGTGTGTGGGGCGGAGATCTGGGCCTTGAAGGCCACGACTGCCGTCAAGTGAAGAGCGGGAGGGGTCGAGTGGGCAGAGCAACGCTCATGATCAGGCGTAGAGCAGAGAGGCACTCGAGAGGTGGCAGTCGCGACCGAGGGCAGAGATAAGCGGCACTCATTGTCCTTTATTCCTATCACTATGAGGCCGAAATAGTACATGTGGCGGCATATTATTGGCCGGATGTACCAATGAGCTGGTACATTCGGTGTAGGATATAATTTCTCCATCTTGTCCCCTACTCTCTTCTCTCGCTCTCTCCCTCTTTCGCCCACAAAGGCAGCTTACATGTCATAGCGCTCAAATCCAAGCAACACATGGATGCTTTGATAGATCAAAGAAAGATGACATCACCTCCTCCTAGTAAATATACTGCTAGGTCGTGAATATAAGTATAATTCTCCCGATAAATAGTCAAATGAGATATGTTACGAAAAAAATAAGCTTGATGATATGGCATAATTGGATTCTTCAAGTTCACAGCTGACATCGCAACTAGGGTGCACTCTGCAACTCCTTGATAATCAGAGCAAGTCAACTCCAACCGATCTAAAAAACCAGCCGAGCGAACCAAAAGTAATCGACCTTTAAGATCACATATCGCCAAATGAAATCTTGCAGCATGGCCAGATAACTATTCAACTCGGCAACCATCCCAAGCTGACCCGATCCCTTTTCCCTTAGGCAGCAGCCTTGTCGCTTCATACATACGCCAAGAGTTAAAGCTTACAATAATGACCCAGAGTCGTTACAGTACGATCTCGAATGATTATAGCACATCCCTTGATAGTTATTGACAATCTCGATCAGTTATAGTACAATCTCAAGCTTTGGAGAGCGACTCCTAGGGAACTCCAAATTTTATGGCTATAAATAGGTCTGGAACATCAGCAAAACTCTCACCTCTCCAATTATGGTATCAGATTTCTTTTCTTTTCCGCACTATTGAACTCTCTCTTTCTTTAACTTAAGCATCAGAGGGCTCGGCTGAAGCCAGCTATGGCAAATTTTCTGATCCGTTGATGTTTTGCAGGTTGACGGAGGCAACCCACATTAATGATCCAAAAATCAGCAGATACATTTTTCATCTGATTTAATCTTGGCGTTCTTTCCACACGTGGATGCTGCACTGATCAGCTTCACGATTCATTTTAAGCATATGATATATATGGTTGGCGAGCTGATCAGATTCCCGGTGAAGATGGGATGCCTGCTCATCTTTTGCTAAAGGTACTAAATTACGTTAACAAGAAAAAAAAAAAGAAATTTGCATAAATTACCTTTATCAAAATAACAAGTATTTGACAGGTAACATTAAAAAGGGAAGATTATAAGGACAGAGGAAATAAATGATTGCGAAAATAAAGTATAGAAATGAGCTTGCAACAGAAATCGTGTCCTCCTCGGCAGGCAGAATAATCCGACTCGAGGACACGCCAGCAACGAACACGTGTCGCCATACGCCGCTGCCTACCTGTCCTATATCCCGCAAGCATCGCCGACGTCGACCACCTCCTGACACGTGTCTACATCTCCGTCCTTAGGGCAGGTGTGTGTATATATATATATATCTAACAACTAAACTAATCCCCGCACCAGAAAAGAATCTCATGCGGCAACGAGGTCGCCACGTGTCGGTACCAGCAGGGAGATTATCACAGTCCAAATTAACAGCCATTATTAACCAATAATCTCTATTAGGTTCAGGATGGAATGATGGATTAACTTAATCCTGCCATTTAAGCGGGACCACATACGTGTCAGCAAAAACAGTACTGAGGTACACGTGTCCTTTTAGCCCGTCCACGCGTTGTGAAACAGAGAAGAGAGAGGAGACCAATCAGCTAGATGGACGGCCGAGATGCGACTGAGCACGACGGCACACCAAATGTGCCTCTTGAGCTCTGCCCGTGACGGTGACGGGCAGCTGCCCGATGGATGCCCTTTTAGTTACTGGAAAAAGGGGGGGCCGGCCCGCGAAGGCGCCTCTCTCGCCCTCCTTTTAGCTTTCTTTTCACGAAGATTAGAAGGCGAAGACGTGAGAAGGGAAAAATATCTGAATTTGTTTGTTGTTAGGGATAATAGGATCTCGGAGATCTGTGATGGCGGAGATTTGCTGTGAGACGGAGGCGATGGCAGCCGCCGACGCCGCCTGCGAGCCGAGGTCCCGCGCCGCGAGGCGGCGAAGGATGGAGATCCGGCGTTTCAGGTTCATCGCCAGCTCGGAGGAGGTGGCGCCGGCGGACGAGGAGCTGAGCCGCAAGAGGCGGAGGCTGCACTGCTTCGCCTGGCCGAAGGCTTCGCGGAAGGATCCCGCCGAGGACGCCGCGGAGGAGCCAGTGGACCGCGGTAACGGAACCGAGAACACGTTGAGTTCGGACGCGGACGCGAGCTCTGGACCGGAGGCTCCTCAGGCGAGAGCGGTGGGATCGGGGCCGTCCGATCTGGGCCTGAGGTACGTTGCCGCCGGAACGGGGCCATCCGATCTGTGCCCGAGGTATGGGATGACCTCCGTTCGCGGCCGGAGGAGAGAAATGGAGGACGCCGCATCCATGCGCCCTGATTTCCTCCGGCGATGCCGTGAACCTTACGGTAGACACCATTTCTTCGGTGTCTACGATGGCCACGGATGCTCGCACGTAAGATACCTCTCTCCCCTCCCCCCCCTCCCTCCCTCCCTCCCTCCCTCTCTCTCTCTCTCTCTCTCTCTCTGACGTTTCCGTTTCTTGCCGTTTCTAGGTGGCGGTGTCGTGCAAAGATCGGATGCACGAGATAATAGCGGAGGAAGCAGGGAGCATGAGATCGGGTCCTCCGCCGGCAGAGGAGTGGAGGGAGGTGATGGAGCGGAGCTTCGCGCGGATGGACGCGGAGGCGGTGGCGTGGTGCGGCAGCGGCCCGCGGGATCCGGCCAGCTGCCGGTGCGAGCTGCAGACCCCGAGGTGCGACCACGTGGGGTCAACCGCCGTCGTGGCCGTCGTGGGCCCCGCCCGCATCGTCGTCGCCAACTGCGGCGACTCACGCGCCGTCCTCTGCCGCAACGGCGTCCCCATCCCCCTCTCCTCCGACCACAAGGTAATCGCAGCAGCATCTCGTTTCTCCTGAACCTTTTGAGCCATCCGGAACGGATCTGACGATCCGGATCGGGCATCGAGTTGTGCTGTGGATTGACGGTTTTGTCCGCAGCCGGATCGGCCGGACGAGCTGGAGCGGATCCAGGCGGCGGGCGGGCGGGTGATCTATTGGGAAGGGGCGAGGGTTCTCGGGGTGCTCGCCATGTCCCGAGCCATCGGTCAGTCCCTAGCTAGTCCTCCGCGATGTACTTTCCATCACTTTGCTTGCTGATTTGATATCCTTTGGTGCATGGTATACCGTATACAGGAGATAGCTACCTGAAGCCGTACGTGGTATCGGAACCGGAGGTGAGCGTGACCGAGAGGGAGGAGGGGGACGAGTGCCTGATCCTGGCGAGCGACGGGCTGTGGGACGTGGTCACCAACGAGACAGCGTGCGACATCGCCCGGATGTGCCTGCGGAGCGGCGCACCGGCGGCGGCGGCGGCGGAGGAGGAGGAGGAGGAGGAGAGAAGACGTTTCAAGGATAAGGCGTGCTCCGACGCGGCGATGCTGCTGACGAGGCTGGCGCTGGCGAGGCAGAGCGCGGATAATATCAGCGTCGTCGTGATTGATCTCAGGAGGAGCTCGTACTAGACGGTATTCTTCGGTTGGGGGGCGAAGAATACGAATATTTTAGATTTTGCGTTTTTTTTTTTTAACTGTTTTAGATGTTAATATTGTCTCCACTGGATTCGTTTGAAAGTTGACGAATCGATGGGGAGAGGGAAAGCGAAACGAAAAGAAAGATGATGAATGCAGAGAGATTTCGGAGGTGGAGGAGAAGAATAGGTAGCGCCCTGTGTTATGGAGTGTTGGATAATGAAGTGAAATCCAATTTCTTCGAGTAATGCTTTTTTTTAAAACAAAATTATTTTGGCATAGAAAGGAACCTGGTCACAGGTTCAACAAGTGAGCAATTTGTCTAGATGTAAAGTTTATAAATTTGTTTGAAAAATGACAAAATTGAAATAACTAATATTCATTAAAATATAGTGAGTTTTGTATAAAAAAATTACTTCATCATCGATTTTGTAAAAAATGGCTGATTTTTTTTTCTTTGGCAAAACAAACACCAAGGCTTTCCGGACAATTTCTCTACTTGATCTACGTGTGAGATGGGTTGGTCATATGAACAAATATGTATAGACATTAAAAAAAATATGGATCAGGTGTTTGGTAAATTTGTTAAGTGTTTTTTAAATGTGTTTGGTAAATATGAATCGATCGTTTAGTAACGTATCACCTGCCTTGTTTAATTTCAGGGACAATCATCCTGGCATTACTCAGATCCTGGGAAAAAATTATCTGACATTTCTAAATGTTTCTACTAGAAATAGTGTTATGCTATTGCAAAATCAGTATCAAAATAGATTTTATTAAAATCACAAAAAATTAAGATTATTACAGTCCTTGCGTGTGTACCATTTATTTGAAAACAATTATTTCAAGTGCGAAGCAGAATGAGCGGTAACTGTTAAAAATCTATGCTTTGACTTGTATTCCACAAACTTTTTCTTGAATTAGTTGTCAACAATATTTTTTAAATAAACGACAATGTATGAGCATATATGAATAATTAACATTTGTTGCATTAATTTGTTTATTGAAGATAATATAGGGAAGAATTGAGTAAAAGTTAGGACGACCGAAGAATTCTTGGTAGTTCAAAGCATATCTTGCTACTGTGTAGATGAAACCATCAAATATCTTTCCGGCCACTTAACATGGAATAATTTTGATGCTATGCGACAAATTCAATTTCTGGATGCTAATTGATACGATTCGAGACTAAAGCATAAGATGTGGTTGAGAACGCACGTGTGACGTGGAAACTCACAATCAATGTTGGCTCCTTGGACACATCCATTTTAATGAACCTGAAAAAAATGTGATGCCTTATCTTGTAGGTCCATAAAATACCATCCATTTAGATATCTAACTGAACAACATAAAGTAAGACGCAGCTAAGTCAGCTGGAAGAGCTAATGGGAACACAACAAGAGCAAAGGTCTCAAGCCAGTAACCAAAGAAACAGAGGGAAACGTTTGAACCATATGAGAACAGATTTATAAGACTCCACATGCTAGAGGAAGTATTTGAAAAAGTTCTAGCAAATCCCCATGCCATCCATAACGCCTCCTTGGCACATTCACCAGATGGCCGTTAACACCAAATAGCCAGTTCTCCACAGATGAATGTTGACCAGCATTTTCACAGTTATTTCTAAGCAGTTTAACATAAGCAAGATTTTAGAAATGTCAGTTATCTAATGCTGCTTCAGGAACAGCAATATTTGCTCAGGTTCTTAAGCAAACCAAGAAACTCCTCAGATAACATCACCGACAAAAAAGAGTTGCTACATTCCTTCATCAATTCCATTAGAAGCTTCCATTCCTTAAGGTGGTAACAGCATATGAACACTTGCAGCATAGTCTCCAAGAGCGTTTCACTTTCCACCTTACAATTTTGTGCTCATCCTCGTGCCATTCGGATGTTCTAGAAGACACAATAACGAGCATCTGCAGATGCTATCAGGACTAGTGCAGAGGCTAGGAAGAACATACCTCATGAAACTTATAATTGTTTGCCTTCCTCCTCAAGGGACTTCAGCTCTCGATAACCTTTATCTGTACCGAATAACCTGATACAAAATGAATAAAAGTTGTATTAGTCATAAGGAATGATTATAAGAATCAGAATCCTGCAAATAGAGCGTGCTGGTTCCCAGAAAACATATCCGAAATGCTAGCTTCTCGAGCCACGTCATAGATTGGGTTTATATAGAAATGAGAATCAGAATAACTCAAAAGATGTTGGAATTAATAAAACATGCTGTGTACGTAAACCATGTTCTCTACCGGCATAAGACCAGGAATTACTTCCAGTGTCTCATTAGATGTGGCAGCACTTGGAATGGCCTACACATGTAATATGACATCGGCAAAGTGCGTATGCAACGATCAGGAACATCAGTTTCCTTTCATTGTACTTGGAAGAATACTTCCTAATGGATAAAGAAAATGATTCATGTTAATAAAGCTTGCTAGTACTCTTGTTCAAATTAGTTTGCTTTCTTGAAATCAGCGGAAATTTGAAGAAACAAACTTTTGTTCAGCAGGATGACAGGTATGAGCTGGATATTTCAGAAACCCAAAAATTATAGTGTGAGAATCACCAAAAGGTTTCCATGGAAAAAAACTTGCAGAGTGAGATGCAGGAGAGACTAGAAATGCATAGGCATTAAGTAGGATAGATCTGTCTACCCAGGTAAACTTTGAGAATTCAAATGAGCACAGTTCACTGCCATCTGATAAAGGTTTCGTGATATACACATTCATCATAAACTTGCACAGGCAACATGATACAAAAGAACCAATAGCATTATTGAGTCAGTGCATACTTGGTCATCAAAAACTCTGCATGCACGAAAGTTGACAGTTTCTCCTATTAAATTTTTCACCCATTACAGGGCAGGTTCCTGTCCCTACCCATTCAAAAGTTTGCCCCCTTCCTCCATGAGGTTCACCCATTCATTTCTTGTGAGTGGAGGTGTCTTACAACTGGACAAGGCAGTGCTTGGCTACCCTTGGACTACAGGATGCGAAGAATTGATGGATCGAATTTGCAAAGAAAATACAGTCAACATGATCTCTTAAAAATCAAAAAAGGCAGTACTCCTGTTAACATCATAATAATAAAGAAATAGACTACTCCTTGCATCTTATCTGTAAGTTCTATGATAAATCCTAAGCAGCATGAGTAGAGTCTGACATCCACCTAGAATAAATGTCTGACTGGCAATAAGAAAAAAAAAACATTCAAGAGGAGCTACAAAAGCATGCTTATTAAGTTATTCTTTTGAGTAGCCTCAATAATGTAGTTCAGGAGAAATATACATGTCCAAGATAGTTATTTAATTCTAAATTTCCATTGTTGAAATTAGTTATCACACCACAATGCAATAGTGTTGCCAAAAAAACTATCAAAAATCACTATACAGGTTTCTGGACCCTAAAAGAAATCTAATTTGACTCATGTTCAGTCCATATGTTTCTAAATTTTATTGACTCTTAATTTAAAGAAATATAATCATTGGCCAACCTAAAAAATGACAACCTGTTTTATTCAAAGAAAGGCCTCCAGTGCAAGGACTTACAAATAAGACTCCGAAGATAACTGAGTAACTGACAGATATTTCTGTTATCTGTGGATCATGACCAACACTCCGAAGAGTTCTTGCTGATGTATATTACTAAGGTCTTCAAGAAAAGGAAAAAACAAAAGAATAGTATTTGAAAAACTAGGGTTTACACATAGGTTGCACTCTCTTTTTCCTGAATGACGACACTCCAAGGAGTTCTCACTGATGTATACCACTAAGGTTTAAAAAAAAAAAAAAAAAAAAAAACAGAAGATTTAGGATTTGAGACACTAGGTTTATACATACCTTGCACTCTCTTTTCCCAGAATGACCAACACCCAAGGAGTTCTCACTGATGTATGTTACTACGGTCTTCTTTAGCCAGTAATAGCAGGTTTAGGATCTGAAACACTAGGGTTAATACATACCTTGCAAATTCTTTTAACAGATCCTATGTAACTCATCTTTTTAGTATGGTTTAATTGTCAAAGAAACAGATCGAGTTCCAACACTAGGCCCTATTCTTATTTAGGAATTAGAGACTTTTATCAATTATACTCAATAAATCTGGAAAATAGAGGCTAAAAGATATTTGAAAAAAATCACATTTATCACGTCAGCACAACAAGGCAAATAAGTGGGCCAAAACTTGTCAATAGATAAAAAGGTTATATTTTTAGTATTTAGTATCACTGTCACGATCTTCTTCTTCTTCTCCTTCTCCCGCACCACCCCTTTTTTCTAGATAGTTCAGCCTGTAGGTTTAACTCGGCTACACAATGGGGGTAGCCCATCCTCATTGACAAACCCCCAACTGGGCAGGGCCAAGAGCCAACAAATAAGTACTTTGCTGCATAATCTTATCATGCGTTATTTGCAGTGAAAGCTCTAATGGCTACTGAAAATGTTTCTTATAATCATTTAGCATTTATATTTATAAAAAAATAAAAAACAAAAAAAAACTCACCAGTCCATGTAGATAAAAGTCGATGAGTAATTCCCAGACTTGGTATAAAGCACACGATGGTGGTAGTCATGAAATTCTGCACTGAAAAAGAAACCATCATGTATCAAAGTGATGAACACCATACAACCCTAGAGACTACTGCGATCAGTGAAAGTCTGTTACTCACCCTCCATACAATGGTAAGAAATTCGAGGGGCTCCATGGGAAGTGATACCCACTATGAGCTTCAACTGTCTCTAAGACTCTCAATACCATCCATAACCAGAGGGTAAATAGGTGAGGACCAGTGAAAGCAGGACCAATAATGGTAGCAAAGCCAAGGAACAAAATTTCAACAGGATGGGCGTACTCAGAAGTCAATCCAAATGGTGTCGCATATCTGCACATAATTCATCCCATAAAAGGAAAGAAGCACCAAAAGATCAATAAATGGGAGGAATGATACTTACTCATGATGAACACTGTGAACATGCTTGTACAGCCATTTTGTATGCAGTAGCCTGTGCCCCCAATAGAACACAAAATCCTCCAAGATGAAGTAGAAGAGTATCTGAGAGAGGACGACCCTCCTACAGAAAAAAAGATTATTGACAATCACTTCAAATAGATAGCACGAAATGATAATCATAATTGACAAGTCATGTTCCATCTAATCTGCTGCCTTTCCATCTTATAACTTCGAGATCCATTCACATATATAGGCATATAATCAGAACTTCATGAATTCCTCAAATCCTTTCGGGTTGATTTTATTAAAAATTGCTTGAGAATTTGCAAAAAAGCATATGAAGCTAAATAGGGAACAACTCAGTCCCAAAGCTTGATGTCTAGGGAAATCTGTGAATACCAGGGCGGCAATGGAAGACTGCTTTTCAGGCCCATGTATCTGAAAGTGGGATAGGAAACAATCATAACTGGTAAGTTCACACAGACATGGTACAAGATTAGTCGCAAAATACATTTCTCCTGCGCAACCGGAGTGTTATTTTTCTTCTGCAAAAAGAAACAGTTTATATCATTCTTTGAGATACATCTCCCAAGCAAAAAAATAATTCATCGTTAAAAAAGTTAACATGATGCTGATTGAAATGAAACTTGCCTTTAATCTATAGCTAATAACTGATGCAGAAGAAGAAATAGATGATTCTATGTCAAAAATTAGAAGCTCAATCCTCAAAAAGCTGTGTCATGCCCAGTAGTGCTAATAATGTATAGATACATTCTGATACAGATCAAGTTGCGATAAGCAGATGTATGTCAGCATGTTAGAAAAGATAAAGCTAAGCTAAGATTCATGCTTTTCAGGCCGCAGACTGCTATATGTATAAAGCATTCCAATCACAATACTGACCAGTAGTCAGTGATTTAGTAGCATATTCAATATAAAAACCATCTAAATTAGATTATGATTAAAGAAAGCATACCTTTGAATAAGAAAATGCAAATTGTTCACAACCAAAACATCAAAGCACATACATCCATGGAAGAAAAGCTTAAGTTTAACGTTAACACATATGTAGAGGAACAAGAACTTTAAAAATGCTTTTGATACCACAGTTTAAGAAGCCTTAGGATGGAGTGAGGATGTCAGCAGTAGTACAAACGCAAGGTGAACAAAGTGGACATGTGCCTTTGAAGTGTGTGTTTATTAAATGGATATCAAGGTTTCTGCAAGGCCTATAAATCTTGAGTTTCCAGATGCCAGTTATATATGGGGTGATTGGTGCGACCAAATCTGCTGGTAACTGTGACAGGTACGGTGAAGTATAACCTACATGGATGATCAGAGAAGGAGAAATGTCATCATCTAGTAGCGAATTTATACGTCTATAATCAAAATTTTAGTAAATAAAAGTTATAAGCCACTCAAATGAAGATCCGGGTGCTACTAAAAGTAAAACAAAGCATTCCACTAGATGTCATATAAGTAGTTTCCTTAACTGAACACTGAAAATTCTCATCAGGTTTTCCATAGTAGTTTGCTACTACATAGGGGTGCATACAGTTTTGGATCAACCCATAAATCAAACCAAATTGGACATGGAGGATTGGTTTGGTTCAGGTTCAAAATAATATTGGGTTGGTTCTAGTTTCAATATTTGGAAACCTGATTGAATATGTTTGGATTTGGGTTAGAGGGTGGATAACCCAGACCCAAACTGACTAGATCCCTATATATACATATATATGTATATCAAAAAATGATTTATAATATATTAATTATATAAAAGGATGCGCTAATGCATAAGGCTCCTGCTATTGTGACGTTTGGGGAGGGATAAATATACTTAGCCGTATCCGCACGTGCGGAAAGGCTATTTCCATGTTTCGAACATATAACCTTCAAGTCATAATGGAGCAACCTTACTCTTGCGCCAAAGCTCACTCTCTATATCATACTAATTATATAATATATAGCAATATATAATTTTTATAGAGTTCTCACTCATGATTTTGGTTAGCTATTGCTCGCCCTATTGCAAGGGCAATGTGTAACATATTATATTCTAGATTTATACATATTTTTGATTTTGTTATTTTAGATGCCTTTGAATATATTATATATTGCTTTTTGCAATGTAGTTTCCATAATTGATTTATTTTTTGAATAAGACTAATTATTTATCTACTGATTTCTTTAAAATTTTTTGGTAACCCTAGAACTGACCCATTCCAACCCGATCTTGATTGTGTCAGGTTGCATAGGTTATGATAACGATTGGTTTTGTTCCGGTTCCAAAATTTGGGAACCAATTAGTATTGGGTCAGTTCTAGGTTAGCCTCTAAACCGAACCAACCCAACCCCATGTGCACCCCTATTGCTTGGTTTAAATAATTAAGAATTTTTAAAGTGATATCTTGAAACTATTTAATATGCCAATAGACCGTGTTTCTTCTTTTCAGCATCAGTCAACATTCAATCTTAAGTCTTTCTTTTTCTTCCAAGCCTGAATATTTTGGATCTCCTCCTACCTCAGCAGCATCACTCATGACTTTCAAATGAATAGTATTCAAGAAAATTTGAAATAATCAGCCAAAAGAAGAACAAGAAAACTAAAAATGAAAGGGAAAAAGAACAGTGCAGTTCAAGAAGCTAAATTCAGGAACAGAGACCTCCATAAATCTATGCATCACTAACTGAAGTGCAGGCTCATAACAATTACCAGGTCTCCAAGCCAAAACTATTGCAGCTGATTAAAGAAATGGAAAGTTTATAACACACTTACAGTGCAAATAGAGATCCGTTATGCAGAATTCATTATGAAACCAGAAATAAATCCATGTTAACTCCAGTATGAGGGTTATTCTACAAATGAGGAATATAGGATGCTTTTCCCAAAAAATGAAGTTTTCTAGTAGCAGAACAGGATATCAACAAGATGATATCCAATAACCTAAAAAACAACATTTCATCCATGAATTGTCACAAGTGCTAACGGTCCTAGTCAAAGCAAAAGACAACAACTTGATGACAACAGACCCTGTCCCATCTAGTCTTTATTTTCAATTTTCAGAAAAGGAAAGAATACATTGGCATCCTAATAATTCTAAAATGAGAAAAAAAGACTGGGAAGAACTAAGAACTTCTTAGAAGTATTGTTCCAATGAGAACCAAATACAGGGAAAGATTAATTCCATATCAAAAGTTACCATGCAGCTAGCCATGCAGATAAAACTGAGTTAATTTAGAGAAAATATATCTAATTCTTAAATCAGAATGTATTTTAGACAACTATCCACATTTAAGTTGGGTAATTCAGCTGAGCAAACCTGAATCTTGTATTTGCTGAAAAGTCCTGACCTCTCAAAATATATAGATGGAATTCCAGACAAGAAAAAGACACTTTCATGAATTAAGAAAGTGCATAGAGTAGCCAATTGAAATTCACTGAACTTGGTGATTAGATACTGCACCATCAAGAAAGGAATATTAACAAATTACCCAAATGAATAGCACGTAGCATTCCATCAAAAGAACAGAATATGGGAACTCAAACAGATTGCAAAATTCTTGATGAAATTGTTGAAAAAAATGAATCTACTATACATGATATAACTTGATCCAAGTAAGGCAACTACTTCATAGGGCATTGTGATGCAGTTTGCTTGCTGGCGCACCTATATATCAGCTCGGCATTGTCATGTCTCACAGTAGGGAGGCCCGTGGGGGCACTGGGTTGAGGAAAACAAGTTCATCTACATACTGTAGGTGATACTAGGTTATCAGACTGGTGTATCTCTTAGTCATGAAGTCCCGTCAGTCACTACAAAATTTCTTACTATTTGCCAGAAGACTGGCATGCTCCTAGACCTTTCTGCCACATCCGAACCCTTGTAAGTGGTTAATGAAACTTACCTGGATCATCAAAAGATTACAAATAAAATTCGATTTGGTAACCATTCCTAATGTTTAGATGTATTCGGGGGATCAGTCCTGCATAACATTATTATGTGGGAAAACCTATAAATTTATGTGCTGATTGGCAAAAACCGCTAATAATCTGGGAACCAAAATAACATGAATATCTAAAATCCTGAGTTACCAATCTGCAGAGACATGTTTCCATTTCTAGAAGGGCCTCGCGGTACATTAACTTATAAGTTATATAACAGTGTCACAAGCACAACTATAAGATTGAAACATAACACAGACATATCAGAGATAGATGCCAGAAGTAATTGCTTGTCTAAAAGGGATCACCAAAATTGCGACTGAGACTTATATTAATACTATTTCTCTCTTTTTCAAAAATTACCGAAGATGCATGCAATTGCAAACCGAAACTTAACGCACGGGTACCATTAGGCATGTGTGACTAATAACATAATGTTTCAATGTATCGGTACACAAAAAATCAGTCACTCCATCCGCCCATCAAGCCTTCAAATCAAGAAGAAGAACCCCCAAAATTATCAACTAGAATTTTGACTGAACCAGATCCAACCTACCATCACCGACAGGAATCAAAAGATTCCTGACAAGCATTCCATAACCCTAATGGCCAATCAAGACGAACGCAGGATTGTACCGAACAAGATCGAAACTACTAGCGCCGGCCGGAATCGGAGGATTCCTAACGAGCATTGCATGACCCTGAAGGCTAATCCAGGAGTCCGAGATCAAAATGTAAGCCGCCACATAAGAAAACACGGAGAAACACTATAACTCAAGCAAAAATGAGAGGGGGAGTATCAAATCGAGCCCCACGGTTTGTGAAGTGGAATCAAGGAATGTAGGAGAGTAGAGATTGGTACCAGCCATCCGGATTCGAGGAGAGACGACGCCATGGAAATGGGGGCGGTGACGGGACCCGGTTCGATCACTTGTTGATGTCCCGATAGCGAGATGATAGAGGGAAGACTGGAGAAGGATGGGACACACAGCTTGGATGAAGAAGGGAAAGCTTCCGAGTCGGAAACGACGAGGCCTCGTGGGAGGACAGATCATCCACGTGGTGGTATATCATGGAGCCAAGAAAAAGATTAGGCTACGCGTCCCCGAAATATACCCAAGGTGTGTTGTCTTCTTCAATAGAAATTAGAACCAGTGAAATCGAAATATCAGAAAGGTGATCATAATAGATTGTTATATAAATCAGAATAATTACATCCCCTTATTTTTTTCGTGACTAAAATTAGAATCAAGATAAAATTTAAAAAAGTAAAAAATAGTAGGAATTGAATTTTAGAAATAGAGAGATAAGTTGAATGAAATCATTTATTTCTATTTTTATTTGAGAGTCCAACTCCCTCCAACCAAACATGCTCTCAAAAACTATAAATCATGACTTTCTAAAGCAAAATTAGTTTTTTTTTATTCATGATTTAAATTTATCATTAATAATTTTGGAAGAAGCTTGTTTGTAGCGCAATTTATATTGTGTTAAAAAACAATAATTTTCAAATCAAAAATATTTTTATTGGATTTTATTTTTATACAAAAAAATCCTCTTAGTTGCATCTATAATACATAACTTATACCCTCTTATTAATTCCAACTGTTATATATATATACATGATAATATAAAGGAAAGATTTTGGATTGATTTAGACAATAATCCTACTTGATATGAATATGGAAAGTTTTTTTCAAAATAAATTTATAATTTTTTTTTAAAAAAAATTATTTGGAATTGATTCGAAAAAATTATGTGATAAAAATATATAAATAATTGGACTATTTTTGAGAATCTAATATGATAAGGATATGAAAACATTTCTTCCAAATCAAATTCTATAATTTGAATGTTATTTTGAAAAACACAGCATCATTTTTTTATTTACATCAATTTTCAGGTGTAACATTGAAGGACTCTTTTTTTTTCTCTCTGAAACTATACATAATACATGCTCTGATGCTAGTGCATATTAATAATAAATAGTTAAATAATATTATTTAACTATTATCTTACTCTACGATAAAAACAACAGTTGCTATTTGATATTAGTTCCAACCCCGTAGATTTTTGAGAAAAAAAATTGCCAAGTTTTAAAGGATACTGCGCTCAATGAAATAAACTAAATAATATATGAACAACAACGGTGTAGTAACAGCCAAATTAGTAATTATTATTTTAATACTAAATATAACGGCAGTTAAAAGGTTTCACCGAAGGATCCGTTGCAACAAGGCAATCGCCCAACCTTCAACAATTAAAACCTTGTTTCCGGCCGTGAATCAGCGCCCCGACCACACCACGAAGCGAACGGAGAACCGGTCGGGGACGTTTTCGGGTAACCGTAGCATCACAAATAGTGAGGGAATCTTCATTGGGGGGGCTTTTTGAGGTGCACGGCCTTGCGGTTCGGGCCTCGCGGTTCGCCGGTTCTGGTCTCGGTGGGCGTCGAGAGCCGTTTCTTTCTATGCCTTCTTCCGATGCTACCCTTGGGCTATTGGGCTCGCCTGGGGGTGGACTGGAGAATGGGGCCCAATGCTACGATTTGTGGGTGCGTAGCGGCGGCTCTTTCCGGTGAGCTTGCGGACGCTGGACGGGCAAGTGGAGCTACAAGCGGCACTCGTTTGGAACGATTGCGACCGTACGTGGGGTTCACTGCTGATGAATGAACGGTGGATTGTTTGGGTGATGATGCCGATATGCCATTGCCCCTTCGAAATTTCATCAGTGGCTGGCTCTAAGCAGACCGGTTTCATAATTTCATACTGGGGACCCTTCCGGCTCCTATGACACCCATGTGGAGGATATTAACCACTTAGAAACTCTCAGCGTACTTCCCATTTGGAAACATATTAAGCGGTCTTCAAGTCGAGGAGTTAACCTTCGATCCCTTTGGAATAGGGATCGCAGTCTATCCTTCATTGCTGCCCATCCACCATTGGATCACCCACATTGCAGATCTCAAAACATTTCAAACGTCATCAATCATCCACCTACACGAATTTCGGCACGAAGGATCCTGATATGGTATATATTCGTCAATTTGATCTCGGCAACTAATTAAAGTGCTGATCTCGGCATTAACCGAGCTGCTAGTCTTAGGAGTCGATCGAACCACTATACTCGGAGATTATCGAGCTGCTAAGTTTGGTATAAACCAAGATGATGACCTTTTTTGGATAAGCTAGCCAAAGAGAACTGGCCATGAGATACATGTTTTCGATTCAAGCGTATTTAAGATAAATAATTGTTATTAAAGGCACAAGCACAATCCTACGGCTCATTCCAAGCAGATATGCTAATATTGTGTGATCAATACGGTTAAAACTCTTCGCATGCGCAGTATGTGAACCATTACCGAGCAGCTAAGGCCCACTTTTACCTTACTGGATAACGGACGCCAGCTCTTTTTCTATATAAGGAGTGATACAAGGATCTCCAAGTATGCATTTTTAAGCTCTCACATCTTCTCGTATTATGCAACTCTTTCAACTCTCCTCTGGTCAAGCCAAAATCCAGTTGATCAAAGTATCGGAGGATTTTCAACTGGACGAACTTTGGCGGTGGATTTTCTTTTTTAATTTTAGGTTGGACTAGAGATACTGAAAGAGCTCTTTTAATCGAACTCCTCAACTCAAAACTGACCTCGCTGTTTCACCTCGAATTCCATCCGACCTCTACAATTTAGAGCAGGTTTTGATGACAACAAATACAACCTAAATCTAAGATCCCGTTTAAATTCAGGTGTAAACAATATAAAACTAGTTCTATACCCATGCATTTAAATAGACAAATGGGCTTTACTATCATATATCATTTCTCACCTTTTACTACCTAAATATTTTTTTAATATTAATATTATAATATAATATATTATCATATTTTAATTAGGGATACTGATTGAAAAAAAATATGATATTATCATTCATACGTGGCCAAATAGATTGCATTTTATGTTTTAATATTATATTGTATTATACAAACATTATATTTGTAATCAATAATACAATGTGACATATTTTAATAATATAAAAATAACTCATCCACCATTATAATAAATTATAAAATTCTTATGCCATCGTTGACTCATCCTATCATACTTGTACGACGTAAGAATGTGTTACTATAATTTAGTTATAATTAATAATATGAAAAAAATTCATCATTTTATTGTCACGATTCAGAATTTCATCTATAAAAAAAATATCTAAAAGATATTATTTGGATTCTTTGATCTAGTATAAATACTTAAGATCGATCCAGCAAATAACCGATGTGAAAATAAACGTACGCTCGCATGGTTCTCACATACTCCCTCTTTAAGCCCTGGCGTCTTCATCAGGCTAATGATCCAAATTCATTCAAATCTAATTATAAATACTATGATCAACTCATGGTCGCTTATATATACACATACTGCTCCTTTAGTCTATATAGATCATGAGCTGGGTCGACTCTGATTTCATTTGTCACAATACAGAATCTCACCTAAAAATACTAGTCGAAAGATATTAAGTAAATTTTTTAATTTTATATAAATACTCAAGATCTATCCAATGAATAACATGTGTAGGATTAAAAACATGCTTGTGAGTCGTTGCACCTACAAAATTATTCAAACATTTTCCTTTGTATAATGAACCTAGTATGGTAGGGATTGGAAGGATAATCTTATCTTGCTTCCAAGAATCACTTTTATTGTTAAACAATATCCAAATAATATTATATTATTTCTAGTCTACATTCAATCGGTTCCCGCAATCATTAGATAAAAAAACTTTATCTTTTTTTCTTGCAGCAAAGGAAAATAATTGTTAAATCCCCGTCTTTCCCTTGCAGCATCCAAATTGGGCCCAAAAGCCACTGCTGTCTGTTGCATAGTTGAAAACCGTAAGGGTGTTCTAAATGGCACTCCGAAATATTTTATTTTTTAATTTTATTAAGTGCTCAAATATGATCCATTTGCTTTAGTAAAAAAAAAAAAACTGCAGGTTTAAAGGCAGAGCAGACAGACCGCGTCCTCCACAGTAGTACCTTTCCGTGCACTGCCTCTTGACTCATGCCTGTCTTATTCATCTTATGTTACAATGTTTGCTTAGAAATTATTGCCTACCCCTGAACTGCAAAACCATGCATACAGCTGATCACTACCATTGATTTTTGCAAATTTAGGCCCCATTTAGAAAAGCCATTGACAGCAGAGCTTTTAAAAGTAAAGCTTTTATAAAAAACTGTTTGTTGTTTATTAATTATATTTCTAGAATACTGTATCCCTTTAACATGTATCTGATAAACAAATCGAGATACTTTAGACATGATAAAATGACCATAAAAAATATTACATAGTATTATACAACATAACACAATAAAATATAATATGTATTAATACATAAATATATGATATAGCATAATATTACTATAATATAATATAATATTATTATAATATAGTAATATAATATTATATACTATAGCATAATAATTTAATATAATATTAAATTATTTGAATAATATATCAATATATTATGATATAATGTAATATAATATTGTATTTATAGTATAATAAAAATAATAAAATATAACCGATAAAATTGGTTAAATAATTATTAAAAAGGATATTTTGTGTAATTGTTATATTTTATTATGGATATTTTGATTAAAAAATAGCTTTTCGATCAGGTCTAAAAATATTTTTCTACAAAATTCCAAATAAAACTTCTCTCAAAATATTATTTTTAGTTTTTTTAAAAAAATAAAATATTTTTTTAAAATTCTTATCAAATATTTTTATTCTATATAAAAATATTTTTTAATTTATTTTTTGATGCTCCAAAAGATTTTCCAAACGGGCCTTAGGGTTTTTTTTTTTTTTTTCACGCTCTAGGGCTGCCGGGCAAGCAACAGCACAAGAAAGTAGACTCTCCACAATGGCGTCAACGTAAGCAGTTTATTGCCTTCCCGACGCGCAATTCGTACTGGCGGCTACTTTCCCGCGTCTCGCATCTCGGAAAGGATATAAAGGCGGAAGTCTCCTCGACTAAGCAACCTTCGCTCATTCGCTGATCCTCGGTGATTCCCGACGCTCCTACTCATTAAAAAAAGAAAAAAAAGGGTAAAAAGGAGAGGGAGAGAGTACGGTAAAGAGGGAGAGAGATGGAAAGGGACGGGGGAGCGGAGAAGACTATATGACCGATCCCGACCAGCTCTCCCGAAATCGTAATCTCCCTCTTCTTTCCCCTCTTCTAAATTCTAATCTCTTTCTTGATGTCTTTCTTCGCCAGAGGATTTGGATTAACTACTTTGAGTGGATGATCCGCGACGCTCTGAAAAAGCTAGGGTTTATGCGATATTAGATCTAAATACAAGTAATTAACCTCTGTTGGCTATATGTTTCTGTTTTCTTCTTCTTTCTTCTATCCGGTTTCCTATCTTTAGCTGTTGAATTCTTAATTTTTCATCAGAAAAAGGTAAAAAGGGTTGGATTCTTGGTAATTAGGTTGGTCTTTTTGGATTCTTGAGAGGATCTTGTGATGGTTTATTGCTTCTTGGTTCCAGCACTCAGTGGCTACTTACACCTTCCCATTTAGAAATACGAAGCTGTTCTTTGCTTCGGGATCTTCTTGAAATCCGACAATTGAGAAAGAGAAGAAATTAGGATGATGGCGGTGGTTTGATCAAGTTACCGTGGCGATCTGTCTTGCTGCATTTGCTCACGTAGAGCCACATTTTTTCCTATCCACCCCCATGTTTGTGCCTCCCAGTTTGCCCTGTCCAAGACTCATGACTTCATATACCGGTAGTTTGCATGTGTACGCCTTCGTGTTAAACTTTTTTGGGATGCAGAGAGATGGGCCTTTGTAATCTGTTCTAACTTGTAATTTGCAATTGATTGCTCTGGGGCAATGCAAAATCTCTTTTAAGTTCCTCTGCAATGCTTCCTTCTTCGTCACCAATTCTCGTCGGTGGCTGGAATAATGGTTTATGGCACCCCATTAAGCTATTTGTTCGCAGCTAATGTGATAGATGGGTGTTCCTTGACCTCTGTTGGAGCAAGTCTCTTCACATGGGATCACTTCTCTTCTTCCTTCGTCCTTTGGTGAAGATTATGATGATTGCATCATGATGCTTATGCATGTAACATGAATGAGTGATTCGAGGCAATGGTATAAGGCAATGTCTATTCTGTATTGAATTTTATTAGCCATAATCTGTTGAAACTTGTAGGCTGTAATCTGTCAGGAATCCCCCCTCCTTTTACTAACATCTTGTTTTCTGAAATGAAAAGCGTAGAGTTCGAGCACAATACATGTGAATAAGGTCATAGAGGAAATAGCCATCAAGTCTTGTAGATATTAAACCTAACTTTTGCAAAAAGAGCAATCTCTCCTTGTAATTGGTATCGTATTTATTAATGTTATTCAGATTATTTATGATCACATCGAGTTGTTCTAGAGATAAGAGCATGTATGTTGTTCATCACCTCCTTTAACCCCATTTAGTCCCTTAGAAGCTGAGGCTATAATTAATGCTTACAAATGTCTCTCCAAGTATTGCATGCTAAACTCAACTCAAAAATTGGCTATGTTGGTGCTTAAAACAAGTTTTTAGACTCAGGCTTTCTTTATGTGGTAGTTCCTGCATGTAAGTGGCAACAGGCTATATTAGCAATATTATTTTCATCCAAGCCATGCATCTTGATTTGTCTAGCATAGTATTAGAAAATTGAAGTGGCTTTCACATCAAGGCTTGGTTCCATTTATTACTAACCTGTTTGGATTATCTATCTTGAGCAGCTAAGCTGTGGCGGCCATGACTTATTATTACCTCAGCCATGGTGATAAAAATGGTGTATTGGAGCGTTGTCTCATAGACATCCTTTCTTTAATCAAACCCTCAGAAACTGATCGAATAAGTCGGCTAAATACCATTCGTGAGCTTGCAACCTTTGTTGGATCCCTAGAAAGCTTGGAAGGTAACTGAATCTTAATTTGTGATACTTTTTTCATAATTTTCTTCTGCCACCAGGAGGCATTTCATGCTTACTACTGGCCTTAACTCCATTTGTTTTCACATCACTAAGGCCCTGCTTGGATAATTGTGTGCAATCCAGCAGGATTCACAGGACCACAAGGAGGAAAAAAGTAGTCATAGGCCATGCCAGGCCTATATTCATAGGATTCACAGAAATGCCTTGAGAGTGGGCTATCCGGAATCCCATAGGGAAGAAAAAAAGACCTCGGCATGTCTTTTTCTTTCCTCCCGTGGGAATAGGCTGGGAGAGGTCTGGAGACATGAGCCGGACCAAGCCTCATATTCAACTATATTAGAAATCCTATTTCCAATCCTAAGAATCCAGCAAGATTATCCAAACAGGCCTTAAAGTGAATTAAAACCCAGTGCTAATGATGTTGGTGGTTTGTTTTCCGTTTTGTTTAAATAATTTATTTTCCATCTAATTATGTCAACAGTATATTGTGGTTCAAAAGAACTTTGCAAGTTCAAGTTTTTGTAATATCATGAATTAGATTTTGCATCATTGGAAATGCTATACAGGAATGGAGATATTGCTATACATTTTTATGGTTTATATTGATGAGAACTTCTAATCACTGAAGCAGGTGCTGTTGTGAAGCCGTTTGGATCTTTTACTTCAAACCTTTATTCAAAATGGGGTGATCTGGATTTATCTGTTCAACTGTCCAGTAATTTCCGTATTTCTACTGGTAAAAATCGTAAAAAAGATATACTACGGGACATAATGAGAGCTCTGCGTAGGAATGGTATTTTCTTGTACTTCTTGCTTCTGTTTATGTTTTTCCACTGATGCTTTAATTTTTTTCCATTAAATTCTGCCCATCTTGTTCTTGTCAAGTTCTGGAAAATATCTTGTTTTGTTGATAACAGTAAGTAATACTTTAATTTTGCAAATGAGAAAGGTACCTTAGAACAAAAAGGAAAAATATATTTTGTATTTGTACGATTTGCTCACATGGGTTCCGTGTGACTTAGAGTTATATCTGTTTCATCAGCACCATATAAGAGCTGTTGATGGGCTGATTTAGGCAAAATTGAGATCAATAATTGACCACCAGTAAGATCCTTTCTCAAGCCATCACTCGTTTAACCCATCCTAGTTAACTATGGTTTACAGCAAGGTCAATCTCAACCTGTTTTGCCAGTGTTTTGGTCCGTTATCCAACCCAAAGTTCTGAATGATCTTGGATTCATGCTTCCCACTTAATCTCCTCCATACTCAAGGTTTAAGGTATTTGTTTTGCACTCATACTTCTTCAGTCACATCATCCATGAGCTTCATGCAATATCAGAAAGATAAAATGGGAAAAAAGTAGATGTAAATTCAGGCAAATATCTTTTGAGTCACACCTGATATGAGGCTATCATGCATGAAGGAAGTAGCGAGGCCTAAAGATTATGCTGCTACGTTCTGCTACTATATTGTCCTTGGTTATGTTGTTTACTTGCTGAAGAGGAGAATTTCATGTCTTCTTTTAATACAATCCTGTGTCTAAATCATAGTTCTTAGATTTGGTTGATTTGTATAGGCTATGCACTATGAGCTTTTAATTTTAACAGTGTTAAAAAATGTTGCAGCAATTTTGTTTTCAATCTAAAGTTTTGGAATTTGCTCTTTCATGCCTCTTGCTGCTCTAATATGTATCCTGCACTTGGCTCCTTTTGTTATCAGAAAGCGGCCACTAGAAGATGGTTATTTCTCATTTCCATTCTTTGTTACAGGTGTTGTTCATAATTTGCAGTTCATACCCAATGCTAGAGTTCCTCTGCTTATATATGAAAGCAAGAAGCATGGCATTTCTTGTGATGTCTCCATTGATAACCATATGGGTCAAATCAAGTCCAAAATTCTCCTCTGGATTGCCAATATGGATGAGCGTTTCCGTGACATGGTTTTATTGGTCTGCACTGGTTATACATCAGGCAACTTTCTGATTTGTTTGGCTTTGTTCTTTCCAATTAATATTTTATTGTATTCCATGCAGACCAAGGAATGGGCCAAAGCACAAAATATCAATGACCCGAAGTTAGGAACTTTAAATTCATTCTCGCTCTGTTTGCTGGTTATCTTCCATTTTCAGGTTTTGTTTCCATTTGTTCAGCCATGAACCTTCTATTTTTTTTTGCCTTATAATTTCGCATCAATTGTTTTGCTGTTGACTTCAGGTATTTCAGAGATTTCATTTCTTACATGTGTTGCTGCCTCTTTTTTCCAGACATGTGAGCCTGCAATTTTGCCACCTCTCAAGGAGATATATGCAGGGAATATTGTTGATGATATTTCAGGTACACATTATATTATGTTTCACCATGTCATATTATACTTATTCAAGTTCTACATTGTTGTTGCTTGGTTGCTAGCTTAGTCTGAATTAAGCTTGTGGAATGGAACTGTCCTGCATGTCCATCAATACTAGGGAGGCAGAATATTGATGTTGGGTTGTTCAAGTCATATAAGTAGTAGTTGATTAGTTTATGGCTATTTGTATGTAGGAATGAGGTTCCTTACCGAGAGAGGCATTGAAGATGTGTGTGCTACAAACATAACAAGGTTTAGGTCCCAAAGTTTCAGACAGAGAAACCAAAGCTCACTTTCTGAACTCCTCGTTTCTTTTTTTGAAAAGGTAACCTCATCATATTATATGCAAATATAAGTTTAATATGATCTTGGCGCGGATTGGTGTAACTAAATAAGCTACATTTACTGTAGCCTGCTAGCCTGTTGGATTTCTGTAACTTCTTCGCCACGCATGTTTGTTTGAATTAGATTTATCCAAAGGTTTTTCTTCTTCTTTTTTTTTTCTTGAGGTAAGGGAGAAGTAGGACACTTTCCCCATGAGCTAAAGATTATGCTTTGGAGATGCGGGGTGAAACTTTTATGCATGCCCAAGTTTACGTGTCAGGAATCATAATTTCCAACCAAAGTTGCGATTACTTTCCAGTGATCATCAAACTAGATGAAAAGAGTTGCATCAAACATTTTACACACACACAAAAAGAAAAGCTCACTCCATGCCTTTGTATGCTGGATCTGTGGCTACATGCCCTTTGGCGGTGTTGTACTTTGAAGCATAAAAAATGTAGCATTGTGCTGTTTATGTCATGATTATTGTATTTTCTACCATGAACATGCTTATGAGGGTACCAATTTAACAATGTTATTCTTTATGCAGTTCTCTAGAATTGAAACTTTGTCATCAGAGTATGCCATCTGCGCGTATACAGGCCGATGGGAAAGAATCAGGAGCAATCCCAAATGGATGGGGAAATCCCATAGCATTTTTGTAAGACACTCTCCTTGGACAAACGTTCACGCACTACCAGTATCAGTTGTTGCTGCTGATATATCATGGCATCAAAAATATTTTCACTGTAGTAGCCAGAAACTTGCACCCTACATGCTGCCATGCATGCTTGTGTGCACACGCCTTTCCCTTATACCTGCACCTGAATCCACTCCCTCATCTGCTCCTACCGGCAATTAACATTTAAGATCTGTGTTTTGTGGTTTGCCGGTTACTTGTGGTTACTAACACTAGAAAATGTCATTTTGTCAGATAGAAGATCCTTTTGAGCAACCAGATAATGCCGCTAGAGCTGTTGGCTCGAACAAGCTGAGAATAATATCAAATGCATTCATGGATGCTTATCATAAACTTTCGTCTGGTCCAACGATCTCGAACCGGCACTCTCTCATTGCTAGTTTGACAAGGCCTCACATCAGTTCACAGCTAGGGGTAAGAACATATGTTCAACATACAGCCAATGGCGTTCGCAGTCACCAACCTGGGATTGGATACTCAGGCTATGCAACACGTGAGCCAATCCATGATCAATTTCAGAATGTTCTGAGACTGGATAGATACGCGCCATCATCTTCCACTGTTCCATTGCAAGGGCAAGGAGCTCTCAATGTCCAAGTCCAGCGGAATTGGAGGCGACGGCATCCAAACAGATAATGGGGCAACTTTGGAACTTGGTTGAAGTTCTGGAAGCTGTCACCCTGCATCGTACGGGCATAAGATCACCCTGATTGGCTGTCATTTTCTTTTTGGCTTCGATTAGCTTTGATTATGTACTGGATGCACTTATAGGGATTGCACCTTATTTTTTTGTGGTACGCATGGTTTCTTAATTATTGCTGGAAAGTTAACCCCCCCCCCCCCCCCCCCCAACACACACACACACACACACACACACACACACACAAAAAAGAAAAGAAAAAGCCTGATCGTAGTTAGTAGCGTTGTAGCCTGGGTGGATAAGGAAACATGTGAAGACGCCTCCTAGCCTCGTCATCCGGGTAGATATGTTCATTCGAGCAAAACGGTGTATGAATGAATATATGATCTTCTTGGTGAAAACGCAGCCAATCACTTGCAAACCTAGATTTGAATACAATTGACCAATAATACAAAAGGCCCAACATAAGTTTCACAACACTACTATTGACAGAAATAAGTTTGTAAAGTAGCAGTACAGCCCACCAACATCACTCTTATTCGAAACGTTCATTCAAACTGTTGCTGGTTTCGAGAAAAAAAAATACAAGCAAACAAGTCCAAACAAGTTATACTTTGTCGACAACATTACCAGAAACAAACTAAAAGCCCAACCTTTATCCCATGTCACGCAACAAGATGGAGAAGAGATCATTCTTTCTTCCCTATCCCCAGAGACATGTTGTAGACGCCACGACCCTGCTTATTAAAAATAACAGTAGGTCACGAGGACAATGAGAGACCATAAAACAAAAGGTCAATGCCCGGACGTTTACTCACAATGAGAAATATGCTAGAGGCCGCCGGTGTAAGGGGGATAGCAACCGAGGTAATTTTATCATAACGTCCTTTCAGGTAAGTATGTTTGTGAATGTTCTGAAAGTATTGCTGATGCTTCTTGAGCCTCTCCCTAGATACAAAAGGTGGTTCTGTCATCCTGCATCTCAAGGGACAAAAAGATGAGATATTTCCTAAATCAAAATACCATCCTTCTGCATATGTAGTTCTTATTTCATAGGCCTCGGGGGATATGAATCTAAATAATAAATAAAGCTTTATCTCGGAATTATGCACCTAGGTGTACTGCCAAAAGCACCCCCCACCCCCCAAAAAAAAAGAAGAAAGAAAAAAAAAAAATCGTTGGATAAAAAAGAAGCACACGTTTAATATTACTCCAGAACCTCAATTAATCCATGAAACTGCTCATACTTTAAGTTTGTACCAACACCGAAAAAGGCCATGACGCTGTTCATAATTTTTCAGCATGCAGCTACATAAATCAAAATTCAGCTTCATAACAGAATTTTGAAAATGTGTTACCATCACTCTTCGCAGTAAATTTTAGGTACTTAAAGAACAAAAAAAAATGGAGCTACATCATAAACCTAGAGCATTGAACCAGTCAGCATCTACACAATAATAAACTAAATGTTGGAATAATCTGATTGAGGAAAAGTGGCCAGGATAAATATGTGACGATGTAGGATTAACATCAGCTGCCGTTAGTAATATGAATGAAAAGAAAGGCTGTGAAAGTGTTGAAAATATATCAATTAACCAAAGGGGCTGTATGAGAGATAATAAACTAGTTTTAGGATTGTAAAGAAAGCAGATCGACAAGGGAGCAGTATTATTGCAATACAGACAAGTATTTACTTATATGTCCCGCCTGTATTTAATCTAAAAATGGCCCCTAAACTATTGAGACCTCGATCAACGTATTTAATAAAAGAATATGGTCAGAGACCCACAGGCCGCAGCAAGCACAAAACATCTCTTCAAATGCAAACAACCAAGGTCCAATAAGAAAAAAAGGTTGCTTGTTGGTTATCAATGTGGAAAAGGAAATACTCCGCACAGTCTGCTGTGTGTATGCTTGCACATACACAAACACATGCACACACCTAGATGCACATGCATACATATGTATGAATGCATATATGCATGCATGTTGTGTGTATAAGCAAACTGGAATTTGAATTATGTAACTTCATGTTATAGAGATGGCTCAGAAGCATAATCACAGAAATTCTTGTAGATGTTCTTGCCCACAAAGCAATCGAGACAAGGCTAGCTTACATATTCTTGCGGGGAGAGAACAAGAGTACGTGCAAGTGCATCCGCATGCTTCTAGCGGATGTGTTTTAACTTTATTTTTGACCATTTTATGCTACTGTATGTTGAGATCTGATGACGCAAACTGAAAACTGGAACGTGATAAAAGCACAAATAGACACATACTCCAGGAGCAAAGTATAGTGAATGTGTTCATACTTCATAGTATGTGTTGCCTCTGATCAGAAATTGTAAATGCAGCAGTTTTAAAAACCCATGTTTTAAAAACCCAACAGGACCGGCCGATTGAACCAGTTGAACCATCAACTGACCACGCCTATGGTCTAGATAGAGCATTTGAACCGTTTGATTTATAAAACCGGAATATTTTGTTAAAACCGTGCACATCACTGGTTGAACCAACAATCTGTTCAAATCACTTCAGGTTCAGATGAACCAGGCGTTTTTTAATTCACACTAACATGGGTTCATGAAATCAGGAGTTTTGCGTTTAGGGCATAGGTTTCTTCCTCGATAACTCTAGCGAGAGGAGGCGACCTCTGGGAGCCCTTTCTCTCTCTATCTACTCTCAACCCTTACAGCCTCAACCTTGAGCCTAGGACAGTGGTCTGTTGGCTATGCAACAACCCAACCTTTCTTCTCCTGCCAACCTCAAGAGTTTTGCATTTAGGGCATAGGTTTCTTCATCGATAATATGATACCCTTATTTGTAAAATACATAAAATTATAACTTTTGATTTCTTTCTTAGATTTTTAAGTGATGAATATTCGAATAATAGACGCAACATGTATTGTTGCAGTACCATATATTTTATAATATAGAATTATATATGTATAGTTATAAAATATTTTTATATTATAGTTCATAAATTTATTATATGATGATGACGTCACAATCTAATTCTGTTGATCCAATGGTCGAACCAGTGGCCCATGACCCTATCATCTTTCCAGTTCAATGAACAGTCTGATTTTTTAAAGCATTGGACTCTTAAGTAGGATTTGTGTTCTCAAATTGCTAATACCTAACTGTTAAAATTCTAAGCCTAAAAACAATAACTACATGACTAGAGCCAATATGCAAAGCTTGCTTGCCTGCCCAACTCCTGGTGAATTATCCGCGAGCTTATCAATCAATTATAAGAAAAATTATTACAAGAAGATGTCCTAGCTAGCCAATAGCTCTCCAATAGTAACTAGCTCTTTTAGCTAGTCTCTGTGGTGCATTGCCACTTCTAGTCTAGGAGTCATGTTAAACATATCCTTATTTTACTGAAATAGGTCTCTTAACAGTAAAGAGATGATTTCCTTGGCTATACAACTAACACTATAGTATAACATGTACCTGAATAACCTAAAAATAGAAGTCCAAATAACTAAATTTATATGATGACGAAGCATAGACTCCATTAATTGCCCTTTCCTTTCCTATTCAAAAAATAGAATAGGATAAGCATGTAGGTAGACAGCTGGCATCAGGAAGTATGCATGGAAGAGGGAGGCTCAAAAGAAACCAATGGCGAGTTTGGGGGGTATATAGCAAACAGTCACAGGTATCAACCAAGATGCATTCCAAAACAAGGCTGGCAGCTGGCATCAACAGGGGATAGAAATACTATGGAAGCTAAGATGAGGAATTTAAAAAAAAAAAATGTGAAAATCCTCAAAAAAGATGCAGAAATTAAAGAGAGATCAGGTAATGCACCTGTACATGTGATCGTGAATATGTTCCATGGAAAGACAACTAATGGCATCATAAAGTCAAAAATGAACTTGACTGAGAGCACAAAGATGACCACTATTTCAACATAATCTTGGAATGTGCAAACTGGTAACTCAATACATGCAATAAATGCACGATAGGGAAAAATAGTTTTTTTCTCTGCTGTTCATGGAATACAAGAAGTGCCACTTTAAACTTTAGAGACAACGAAGCACTAGAGATAAGTCCTTCTTTGTGCAGAATCCTGATTATCCGAAAACAGAAGATTCTTGTATTCCCTCTCGCTCCAATAAAATAAGATTTTTGTTTAATAATTATTTTTAAATGTTTTGAGAATTTTCAAGATGTAGTTGTTGAACAAACAGATCCAGACCCAAAGATCCAAATTTTTGGGTTAGGTTCAGGTTATACATAGATCCGATCCAACCCAAATGTCCCGTTGGGTCAAAAATTGTGGCCGTGGAACCGACCCAATCTTCTATTAGATTAGATCTAGGTCTAAAATTAAAACCCAAAAAAAAAGGATTAGATCAGGATCACTCATAATCCAGTCTGATTCGACTCATTTGCACCCCTAGCGCTAACAAAGGCCTAGACCTGGGCCACGAACCACCTGCTCACCTAACAACCCCGTCCAAGTAAGCATGATTCAACAGTACCCGCGGGGGACCCATTTTATGTGGCTTCTAACTCCCGACTGATTTTGGCCTATGAAGTGTGGGACTAAATTTGCTGCAAATGGTTTCTCTCTCTCTCTCACTCTCAAAAGATAAAGGAAAGTGTCGTTTGGCAGGCTGTGGAATAGAGAAGGGACGGAGGAACTGGATCGCCATGGGCTTTGTAGAGCTAAAAGAGTATGGTCTAGCCACCATAGGGTTTTTTCTTTTCTTTTTTTTGTTGGGGGCGGGGGCGGGATTAAAAGCAAGATAAGGTTCAACATTTCAACATATAATATCCATATAATTCAGTGGATAATACCTAAAAGTTTATTTGATTGGTGTACGTCATATTACGAGATAATCTAATGATTATTGTAAATCATATATCCAAAAAAATAATTGTAAATAAATTTTATCATGTTTGATTGATGGAAAACTTATTTTGAAAAATGATACCAAAAGAAAATTGTTATATTCAGCTGAAAGTAATCTTTAAATAAATGTCAAATTTTTAATAATATTTTTAAATAAATAATTTAATCAATGAATTTTTTTAGTTTATTTATTGGCCACGCCCTACTTACATGAGAACCCCCAATATAAGCTATTTTGAATAGGATTTTTTTTTGCATAAATATCCTTCTAAAATTTAAATTTATGTAAATACCCTCTTAAAATTTATATTTATTTCTCTATCCTCATAAAATATTGTTTTTACACAAATGTCCCTAATATAATGGTTTTTCTAACACCATTAATAAAAACCATATTTATTTTAATTAAAAACCAGATGGAATTTTAAAATTATTTTTTTGCCCCCCATCGCAATCGCTTTATAAATATTTTTTTGCACATCTACTCATTAAGGGTATTTTAGTTATTTTAATTTGAAACCATTAATTTTTTAACGACATTTAGTGGCGTAAGTACATATGCAAAAATAAGAATAAAAAAGGATAGAATAGCAAAATAAGTATTTTATGAGAGTGTACATGCAAATATTAATTTTGAAAGAGTATTCATGCAAAATTCAAATTTTGAAAGAGTATTCGAATAATAAACACAACATGCATTGTTGCAGCACCATATAATTTTATCATATAGCATTATATATGTATAGTTATAAAATATTTTTATATTAAAGTTCATAAATTCATTATATGATGATGACGTCACAATCTAATTCTGTTGATCCAATGGTCGAACCAGTGGCCCATGACCCTATCATCTTTCCAGTTCAATGAACAGTCTGATTTTTTAAAGCATTGGACTCTTAAGTAGGATTTGTGTTCTCAAATTGCTAATACCTAACTGTTAAAATTCGAAGCCTAAAAACAATAACTACATGACTAGAACCAATATGCAAAGCTTGCTTGCCTGCCCAACTCCTGGTGAATTATCTGCTAACCTATCAGTCAATTATAAGAAAAATTATTACAAGAAGATGTCCTAGCTAGCCAATAGCTCTCCAATAGTAACTAGCTCTTTTAGCTAGTTTGTGTGGTGCATTGCCACCTCTAGTCTAGGAGTTAAACATATCCTCATTTTACTGAAATACGTCTCTTAACAGTAAAGAGATGATTGCCTTGGCTATACAACTAACACTATACTATAACATGTACCTGAATAACCTAAAAATAGAAGTCCAAATAACTAAATTTATATGATGACAAAGCATAGACTCCATTAATTGCCCTTTCCTTTTCTATTTAGAAAATGATGAGCATGTAGGTAGACAGCTGGCATCAGGAAGTATGCATGGAAGATGGAGGCTCAAAAGAAACCAATGGCGAGTTTGGCGGGTATATAGCAAACCGTCACAGGTATCAACCAAGATGCATTCCAAAACAAGGCTGGCAGCTAGCATCAACAGGGAATAGAAATTCTAAGGAAGCTAAGATGAGGAATTTAAAAAAAAAAAGTGAAAATCCTCAAAAAAGATGCAGAGGTTAAGGAGAGATCAGGTAATGCACTTGTACATGTGATCGTGAATATGTTCCATGGAAAGGCAACTAATGGCATCATAAAGTCAAAAATGAACTTGACTGAGAGCACAAAGATGACCGCTATTTCAACATAATCTTGGAATGTGCAAACTGGTAACTCAATACATGCAATAAATGCACGATAGGGAAAACTAGTTTTTTTCTCTGCTGTTCATGGAATACAAGAAGTGCCACTTTAAACTTTAGAGACAACGAAGCACTAGAGATAAGTCCTTCTTTGTGCAGAATTCTGATTATCTGAAAACAGAAGAAAATGAGTTCAACAAGCAAAACTCACCAAACACAGTGACCAAAAAAAAATTTTGCAAATTAGCATGCATTCTATCATACAAGGGATGTTACTCCCTTTAAATTAGAGAACAAATTAAAAGGGCAGGGATGTCAGTCTATCAGCAGAAAACAATTGTAATCCCATACTGTCAAACTACTAGCAGTACAGATGATATTGTTAACATAAACAGCTGCGCTTGTCAAAGCTAAGTATAAGTTTGGATCGTACCCAAGAAAATTCATGACTGACTCAACAGTTTGCATAGCATGCCTATTTAACTACTTCTTCGATCACCAGGAGGTATTTATTTAATCATGTAATTAGCAAAGGAAGGAGGAAGCGTCCATAAGAGTCTAGAGTCCTCCAGATTAAGGCCATGCAAGGTTGGAATCTGTCCAACTTTCATCTTTCTAGTTTAGGCGAGATATACAATATCGCATATCATATCACAGGAATACATCACAGAGCAAAATAGAACCCTAAAGTTTGTTTGTATTCTCCTTGGTCCTCAACCCCTAATTTGGAGTCCAAACAAATCAATCATTCGCCATGAGACAGATCGCCGACCTTAATAAATTCATAGGTATCAACGGCATCAAAGAGGAAGGAAATAACAGAATTCATAAGCCATGTGAAAAGAAATTACAAAAAGTAAGTAAAAGCCCAAAAAGCGCCCAGATCTATGGATCTCGAAACCCTAGCTTACTGGCGTTTGGAGTAAGAAGTTTACTTGGAGAGCGGAGACGACCCTTACGACCAGAGAGAGAGAGAGAGAGAGAGGAGAACCCTTGAGACTTGGATAGTTGGATTGATGGCATTCCTCCACCACTCGCCAGTCCTCTCTTTGTTTTATTACCGGCCATCCTAAGGCTCTCAAGAACATATCATCTGGACCGACTCCGAGATTATTCTCGATGAACGGTGTCGTGACCGTTGGTTTGGCGATATACAAAATCACGTTGAAACTAGTCAAAGATTTAATAACTCGGTTTGGGCGGGGCACGGAAAAGCGAGTCCACTCTACCGGCGCTAACTAGCGCGCAAATAGCTTGGATTGGCCCGTGACCCAATCCGATTCAATTCGCTCCAACCTGATTTAAAGGACCCGTGGATTAGGTTGGGTTTTAAAATTAGATCCATTCTATTTTTGGGCCGAGTCTAAATTTTCTAAATTCTGGCGGACCCAAGCCGACTCGATCTATTTAAAATTTGAATAATTTTGGATTTCCAACCCTACGACCCGTTCAGACCCGATTGATCCAAACCTGTTAAACTCTTTGCACTCGCGGGCCACAGGTGTGCAAGCCTAACAAGCCAGCTAGGTCCTTAAGCCGTGGCCCATATGTGACTCTTATGAGTTAAGAGTCGAGTATTAACTCTTAGGTATTCGGTCTCCACTCTCTGATCTCCACCATTTCGATTATTTTCTACTAAGCTTCATCTCTTTGACTCTTCCCCTTTTCTCTCCAACCATCTCGAGTCCCAACCCATCTGACCATCCAAAATCGGCAAATTTCCGTCGGCCATTACTCTCTCTCCCAGACAGCAGACTTAGTTGCAGTAGATTTGCCAGTTTTTCTTGGCCATTGCAAATCGCAATCAGTCTCACCCTTTGGTTGTGCAAAACCCTAGATCATGCATCTCTTCAATGTCTGGCGACTTTGGCGTACTTCATTCCGACTCTCAAGGTGAACCCTCCTCCAAAATCTTAGAACTACATATTTGCTATTTAGAGAGAGTTGGGAGAGAGGGAGAGGGAGAGAGAGAAGCGATCGGTTCTATTTTCCCATCATATCTCAAGACAGCTTATGTAAATTTTTGATCTTTCTCACTTGCTTCTTTATTTTCTTGATTTAGTGTTCATGAATCGTCGGATCGACGGCGAATTAGGATTCCAAGAATCAAATGCTTTAAGGCTTTCTTCAGAGCAGCGTGGTTGTCTTTCTTGCTTCCGGAGCCGCTATAGATTGAGGGGTTGCATTAAAAGGGATGCACCATGTGTCTTTCTTCACAGATTAAGTCTCTCATTTCAAAAATATTTATCTAGCAGTGGCATGGTAAGTTCACCCTTTTCGGTCCTAATGATATAATTAATAATGATAGTTGAGGTCTTTGACCATAGCTTATGATTGATCTTCAAGTTTCTTGCTAAGGGATGAAAGAAAAAGGAAGAAAAAGCCAAATATACTACAGAAAAAGCTTTGAAAACAGTTGGTAAATATGAGGTACATATAGACATAGTAAGGAGAAAAACCTATTTTGGAGATGAATGAATTTATTGTTTATTCAAAAATTTTCTATAACTATGGAATGACATAATTTTTAATTTATTGTGATGTAACTACCAAAAGCTCAGTGGATAATACCTAAAAGTTTATTTGATTGGTGTATGTTATATTACGAGATAACTTAACGATTTCTGTAAATCATATATCCAAAAAAATAATTGCAAATAAATTTTATCATGTTTGATTGATGGAAAAATTATTTTGAAAAACGATAGCAAAAAAATTGTTATATTCAATTAGAAGTAATATTAAAAATATTGTCAAATTTTTAATAATATTTTAAATAAATAATTTAATCAATAATTTTTTTAGTTTATTTATTGGCCACAACTTGCTTACATGAGAACCGCCAATAAAAGCTATTTACGTGAATCCCTCTTAAAATTTATAATATTTCTTTATTCTCATAAAATATTATTTTTACATAAATGCCTCTAATATAACAGTTCTTTTAACACGGTTAATAAAAACCATATTTATTTTAATTAAAAATAAAATAAAATTTTAAAATTATTTTTTCATCTCCCATCATGCTCGCCTTATAAATATCTCTTTTTACACATTTACCCATTAAAGATATTTTAATCATTTTAATTTGAAACTATAATTTTTAATAGTGTTAGATAGCATAGGTACATATGCAAAAACATAGATAAAAAAAAGATAGAATAGCAAAAACAAGTATTTTATGAAAGTATACATGTAAATATCAATTTTGGAAGAATATTCATACAAAATTCGATATTTAGGAGGGTATTCATGCAAAAAAAAATCACTTTTTAAAATTTAAATTCGAATATTAAAATCACATATTGTGACTGCATGATGCTAGTGGCAGAGCTGTGCAGACAATACAGCTCTACCTATCATGCAAATAAGCAGGTTACAGCCTAGACCAATACAACAGATGAAGCTAACACAAAACCCAGTTCATCACCTGTACCTTTTGTTCTCACTGCCAACTAATTCCCACAAGTTATTGATGTTATCCGCATCACGCTCACAAACACTAACTTGGCTCTTGAATATATAATTTGAGAAAAGCCAAAATACCTGTAGGGAATTCACTCTGAAAACAAATCTGCATCAAAATTATTCCTTGCAACCGACTCATCTCAATTTATTACAATTGAGACCGTGAATTTGATGAAACAAACAAAAAAGATCTGGTGATGATCCTACTTGGAATCCAGCAGTAATGAATTTATAATTGCTATATACAACAACATCAACCCCTTCCAGGCCAATAAACTGCATGCTCTACATCCAGTTAGCCCACATACCGAGTGGATGTCCTCAATGAGGCGCCAGTCCGGGCCTAGAGCTGATCAGTACAAGCTGCGTGAGATTTAAGATCGCAACAACCTTTTCTGGCATATCAGTATTTTCCTACTTGCATGTGGTCCTTCAGCTGTGTCCCACAGCCGAGTTCTCCATCCCATGGCCTCTGTGATTTCTTGAATCTCAACAATGATGAATTTTGAATCTCGAAGATAAGCATGCCCACCAGGCCTCAGTATGCGATCCATCTCCAGCAAGATGACAGATATATTACACCTGCGAGTAGAAGAGGGATTAGTACAGTTATGAGCAGGATTTCTCAACTGAAAAAGACCGCCATGTTACCTAATCCTCTACTACGGTAAAAGGTTATCTTCTGTGCTCTCAAGTCTCTAGAGCAATCCATATTCACCAGGACCAGCTCCATACCACTGATCAGACAAACTAATTTGCAACGACATGATTTTGACCAAATCTAGAGGTCCATGGAATACCTATTATGACAACAGTTGCCAACCATGGATCACCGCATTTTCAGCTAGAATACACTGAACTGGGTTTTTTTTTTTTTAATTGCTCGGAAAGTTTTAGCTCTGAACTAATAAGATTTTGATGCAGATAGAAGCAGACAAAATAAGTAAACAAAATAGTGCAAGGGAACACAACCCAAAAGTAACATGAAAATCACTCTATGATCATATAAATTAAACTTTCTTGCTGTGAAAGGACAGATTACCTTTTCTGCTCTTTTGAGAACAGGCCAAATGCATGCAATAGATCATAAGTTCTTGGATATGTATCAAATGGTTCACACCTGTAGAAGAAAGTCTTAGTATACTTTGGGGGAAGCAGCACGCGGGGTGGAGTTAAGAAGACTACAATAATAATTTTGCAATTGAATAATGATTGGCATTGATAGGTGTTACAGCAGAGCAAAAGAAAAAAATGGCTAAAATCATTAGTGAAGAAGCAACAGCTCTTCTCATGAGCTGTTTGAACTGCAAAAACACCTATAGCTGTTCAAATCAATATTGGATAGAACACTTGCATAGGTAAGTATATTCTTTTTAACACAAGAAAATGCTGAATCAGGGGTGGTGGGTATTTATGCTAGTTGCCTAAATGACTAGATTAACTTTCGTAACCACATAATCAAGGTATAGACCGATTAAATAATTTGATAATAGCTGAGATCCAGGGCAAGTGGAGATATTTCATTGAGGTAAAAGTAATGCTAGCATGCCCAGCTAAATAATGGAAATGGAGCAGTAATACAACTCATACATTAAATTACAAGCTAATAAATGCTTCCAAATACAGCCACATAAAGCAACAGTTTGAAGTTTCTAATATTTAACATGCAAAACTAAAATCCCTCAGCAACTAACTCTCAATATTATAGATAAAATGGTTAACAGAACATACCAGTCATGGGTCACTCCTATAAGTCCACGATCGTATATTACAGGCAATGTATTCGGTTCGCTAATAGGGACAACATTCATCACCCAGCTATCAATCTGTTGATCAATTAGCGCAGATGCAAACCTGCCATATAAATAATGGATGGTCATAACAAAGGAATGCCAAAACTAGCAGCATCATATGACTGGAAAAGAATTGTGAGGTATACATAAGCAAAAGAAAAAATAGTTTCCCATTTTTCTCTTATTGGTAAAGCGAAAAGTAATGTAGTTCTCCAAATAGTAAGATAAGATGTGGAACAAAAGACAAAAGAAGAACATAGAGAAGCAACTATAAGGAAGAAATCTACCATACAAACCAAAGAAAAGAGGAAGAAAGAAAAATATAGAGGTCTGCTTCAGGTCATAATATAACAAAGAAAAGCTCCGCCCTCATCAGAATATATTCACAAAACCGCAGATGATGAACCAAGTTCACCCCCTGCTAACAATATGCATCTCAACATATCAACAAATGATTTCACTTGTGGCCATAGTGCTCATAAATTAATTTTTTATTTCAAATGAGTAGTCCATTATAATTAACCTTTTTTCAAATAAACATGCCATATTGCCATCTAATTGAATCTTTTCAATATTACTCAAATAAGAGGTTTCAGACCTACCACATGATCCAGGTTCATAACAAAAGTACCAAATCAACCATCAGATAGATCATTGCAAAAGATAAACTTCTCTATATGCAAGATCAATTCAAATCAGTTGATATAGAAGATCACATTCCCAGACAATGAAAGATCTTAATATAATAATACAAACCAGAGTTGCTTAACTAAGCACCATGTCAGTTTTAGTTAGAAGTATTCTATTTGTAATTACAACTGAAAGCGCACAGGTAGAAATTTTGGGATGAGTAAATATACTATATGTCAAGCATAAACTGTAACCTTCAAATATAGGCAAATGTAAAGAACAGAGGAAAAATAAGCAGAAACCTAAAATTGGACCAACACCGCAACTCTCTTGCTAACATTACCAACCATATAACAGAGCACCACAACTATGTTAAGCTGATACTTGTATTTTCTACTTTTCTTCCCATCCAGCATTATGGCCAATGGAAAATGGTTAGTTTTAGAAATGGTTTGATTAGATTCTCCTTAAGTAACAATTGCATTCAACTATATGTAGCAACTTGGATGAAGCATCTGCGCTTAATGCAGCTTGCTTTAATCCTTGCAGAAATATCCTTATCTATTTCTAGTTCCATTTTTATAATAGAAACAAGATAAAAAAAATACAATTATGAATCTTCGATTGCTTAACTCTGATGGCATCCTTCATAGTTTATGTATTTCCACAAAAGTAGCAATCGATGTGTCTTATGTTGACCCAACTAAGTTTTGGACCTTTGTCCCAGAGAACATCACTTCATAATTTCAAACCATATCAACCCTTGTCTAGTGCCATCAAACAACAGGTAATGATTTGCCAAAAACATAGTGAAAGAGATCACAACTTGGTAAACAATAGCTCAGCATCCATGACCTGTAAAGTCTAAACTCAATAGCTGACCCCTAATGCAACTTTGCTGCAAGTCGGATTTGTCAGAAGTAGTTCTTACAATTGATACTGTCTCCTACATGTTTTAAAATATTAAAATTAATTTGTTCTATAGACACTGTACCATGCACAGTAACAGAAACCAGATTCCATGATCTAGAATATTTCCAACGTCATAAACATAGCATAGACAGTAAGCCTCATTCTATCAGTTAGAAGTTGGCTAGATGGATCAAATTTTGGATTTGATTCCTATCCAAGATGTAGCCTACACGATCTCCTTAAACATCTTACCTTGGCCTATATGTCATCAAATATTTAAACATGTTTCATCTCAGTTTTAATGTTAATTCATGTGTATCTTCAGCTGTATTTAGAAAAGAATGTATAATAGGCATGATATTTTAATAAATTACATATATAATTCCTTCTGGATAAATACTTCCTTTTTATCAGTTATAATCTTCAATATGAATGTGTCCCTGTATTAGTTTTTATATAAGTTGCTGAGCAACGCCTGAAGATACCTAAAACAAGGAGTCCAAATAATGCTTCTAGAAAGAAGGATGAAAGGTGTAAAAATACTTACCCTCCAAATCCAGCTCTCATGTCCATCACATTTCGGAACTTTAATTTTTTCCAGTGGAAAGCACGGACATAGCTTGCAACGATGTCATTCCAGAACCTAGATTCTGCCATGAAGAGTTCATTTTTTGCTTCATCAGCATCCATTTGAACAGCTCGAAGCCTTTGTGGTGGCTCATGCAGGCGAGCAGGCCATGGTGGAATATTCGCTCCATAGCCATTCTCAGGAAGTCGGCTGATACATGTTTTTAAGTTAACATACCTGCAGCGAGCATGGAACCACTTACAGACCAAGCAAACTAACTTGAAGATAAATAAATGCATTGAAAAGGATATGCACAAGACAAGTTTAACAAAAATGAACAAACTGAAGTCTCTAGTTAAATTAAGGGCTGTCAAGCAGTCCTATAAATGCCAAGATGTTTTTCTCCAAGAGCTTTGAAGAATCACTACAACTATCAAATACCTCAGGAAGCATAGAATGTTGCACTAAGATCTATGGCTACATTCCGAAGTTTTTTGCATGCATTAAATTACACTAATATTTAATTTGTGTATATCTTTTCCTGCTTTCATATATAATTTAATGTAAACAAAATTGAAACTTTTAGGAGCAAGTGGTATTTAGTTAGCCAAAAAAAAAGCGAGAGGTTAAAACTTCAAAAGTAACAAATAAGATGAGAAAGAGGGAAAGAATGATTCGTGGACTTGGAGAAATTATAATAAAAAATTTGGTTCTATGATTGAGGTACTTTTTCAATTTTCATAATGTTCTCAAAACTATTTTCTGTAAAATTATAAGTTTCATTATAGAAGAAAAACATAAAAAATCACAAAAAATGATGATCTTCTATCACATGCAAATGCACCCAACACAACCACCATCATTTACATCTTTATTTGAAGATTCTCACAGCACATCATTTAAACATAGTATAGTTAAGAAAACCAGCCATAATCCTAATCAACCACAGGAAATAACAGCCTTTTAACAAGACAGGTATCTATTAACAGTAAATAAAATGTATACTCCACAGAAGAACAGGGTAATAATTGAGTTTTATAGGAATGCTCAAGAGGGATATCGCATGGCACGTTGCACATAAATGCCATAGAAGCTAGGAATACACACGAAGAAGCTTTTATAATACCCTTTTAGGAATTTTCAACAAAAAAGAGGATCTATAAACAGAATGGTTGATTATTCTTGAACTTTTTCCTCTTTTTCTTTTTCATTTTTTTTTAATGAGCGCTGGCTTGTGGCAGCCAAGCATTCATAGCGATGTTGCTTTTTGAACCTCTCATTAAGCAACAATATAAACTGAAGAGTATCGGAGATACCAAACATTATCTGGGTCATCCTCTGCATTGCATAGTGGAGGTTGAACTCCAGAATCTCGCTTGTTATAGCATGTGTTATTTAAAGGCTTCCGCCATATAGCAATATATCCCTCCTTCTTCACAAGCTCCCAACAAATCCGAGCTGTAAGATCCTCCATCTCTGTATATGGATCCAAATGTCAGCATTGCAGGCAAGAGGGAAAGGGGGAAAAAGGGTGGGGTGGGGAAGGTTTATGCAGGACAAAAAAATAAATGAGCAAATGGAAATTACTGGTTCTCAAGGTATATATGGCAAAATGCTGGTTATGACAATTTACAAATGGGAAATTTAGTAACATAATTGTATTGTTATGACAATTAACTTTGAAATTGCAGTATCTTATTGATATCCTTTTCAAAACCCTGAGAGAGTAACTTTCTACGGTTGTTCATAAGAAAAGCTAGAAATAAGACTTTTAAGGAGCCAAAAGATGGATACATTAGTTTGCTATGAAATTTGGAGCAATAATCAAATCACGCTGGAAAATATTTTCATCTCTAAATAGAAGAGTTGTAAGTATATCAAAAACAATAATTAGCACACTACAAATTCAAGTCAAGTTATTACTCAAAAACACTTAAAGTGAAATTTCTGAGAGTCATAACGAGTTCAACAGCATGATATTCAGATGATCTCCATTTAATTCTCCACTCTTCTGAACTCATGATATTCAGATTATCTCCATTTAATTCTTCTTTTTTCAGACATATCCACATTAATTTGAGCAAGAAAATGGTATAAGCACCACAAACTGTTCTAAGGCACACTGGATCACGAATGATAGGAAAGTAATGGACTGATTTAAAATATGCAATGATGCTTTCACAGTTAAACACAACCTTTTAGAAAGTAAGTGCATTGGAAAGAAAAAAATAAAACAAAAAACGAAAAAAAATTAATTTAAAAAAATCATTTCTCACGCTATATAGCAATGATTCATACTTTTGATCAAATTGACAATAAAAACAGTTCGAACTTCGAAGTGTTTAGCTTCTGCTATGCATGCAAATAGAATGAGATAATAAGTCAGTTTAACTAGATATGGTGAAGATCAACTCTAATTCATAATTAAAGATGACATGTAAGAGCTTGCAAGCATAAGCAAAGAAATAAGTGCAAAAACTTCCAAATCAGCTTGTAATCCACATAGAACACTAAAGATGTGCCAGAACCCATAAATGGATTTCCCTTAGTCAACAATTCTGGAAAAGAATACCTTTCCATGCCTCGTGTTGGCTCTCTTCATGTTTATAAACTGGTTGTGCTGCCCAGGCAAAATATCCTCCAGCTCTGAGCATCCTGTTAACCTCAAGAAGCAAGATTCCATCTTCACCACAAGTGGGCAACTGATCAGTATGGTGAAGTTAAAGTGAACATCGACAATTCAGACAATAAGATTGTGATCACATACAATATATTGCAGTGTTTGTGCGTGTACATATATACACACACATATAATATACACACATACATTCATTTGTGTATAAGATGGGCTTCTGCTGGAGCAATGAGGATTCTTAAATGCTAAAAATGCTTCACTATAGAAGTTCCATAAATCCTAATCAATGGAGAAATCTCACAACATTCAAGCACACCAACCGAAAAGAACAAATGCATTTTGATCCCATAAATCACAAGCTTTTCAGATGACTCATCTCAAATGTACTATGAATGGTTTCGGAGCACACAATCTATCAGAAAATGGACTATCCTAAATAAGCAAGAAGAACATGGTGAATTATGATACCACAGACCTGTTGAACTTGAGTTCCAAGGGACCTTACAGAGACTAAAGCATATTGGACCCAATTTACTCAGATAGCATTTCCTGGGCTAAGTACTCTAATAGGTCAAGAAAGCTTTTTCGATCTCAAAGAAATATTAAAGTTTTTTTTCCTGGTAAGGAAAGGATTAGTAAAATTTAATATGGTAGAATAGGGTGGCAGGTAGCAGGTTTTATACTTTATTAGATGTCCTATAATAATTTAAGGTCCCTGCAGAAAGCCCAACAGTCCCAATAGTAGTATTATTAGTACTCCACATTATACAATTTACTCTTATTTTTTTCTTTTTCTATAAAACCTCTAGTCAAGACTGAAACCTTAAATCTACCTCAACCACTTCCTTATCAATCTTATTCTAAATTAAAAAGATCCAGTCAACCTTATTTCAAATTACAAAATTGGGTTGTAAATTTTTGGCTGAGTCTTAATCAAAACCATTAAAAATTCTGCAATCTCCTATCAAGTTTAATCAGTCTTACTAATATTTTAATAAAAAAGTATGATATTCTGACATTAAATTTCTTAATTTACTCAACTATACTCCATTTGAGTATGCATTTTCCTTTTATAAGCTTATTTAAATTCCTTCCTGCTTCTATAAAAATTTAACCCTGCTGTACCACCATGCTAAGCTATGTATTATTCACACATCTCGTCTCGTGCTTTCTATCATCCCCTCATCCCCCAGATTATAGTTTTTCCTCTCTTTTAAGTTTCTTCTACATCAGAGCAACCAACCTTGATCAACTCATGTCTTCATAATAGGGGTTTTGATAGCCTTCTTCCATCTACTCAGATCCACTTTCAAATACAAGGTGCAACCAGGAAAGCTTCATGATTATTCCTTTTTATCCATCTTATCTATTGTTTTAATCAATCAGTTAACAACTTTTCCTGTAATAGTTTAAATCTTTGTGCCTTTCTCTTATCCTCATTAATATTTATGCTAGATGTTCATAGATCATAATTGATATGATCTGATTATTAATCATATACTTGGCTTATTACATGTATAGCCTAGAATTTGTCTTGATGTTCTACACACTTGCTTCCTTTATAGTTGTTTCAACATGATCTAAGTTTTGGGCATTGTTTCCCAGTGGCTTCAATCCTGTTTAAGAGGGAAAAAAGAAATCAAGAGTTACTCTTAATAGATGTTCTTACCTCTGGATCTTTAGAAAATGAGCAGTCATATAGATATGCAATTTGAAGCATTTGCTTGTCCTTACATGATCAATAATCTCTCTCACACACACAGAGAGATTATATTAAACACTGTCGCTTAAGAAGGTTATGTACTTGCAAAAACAAGTATATTTAGTTATTCATCCAAAATAAATGCCACTAAAAAGTGCAGGGTGCAAACCAAATACGGCATTATCCTCACAATGCAATTCTTGAACAATCATTTTAGAAACATCTAAGGACCTAATGCATTATTTAATATTATGTGGTTAAGCAGGAAAGGAAAGTTGTATGCTCATCACAAGAAGAATTGCGGACATCATGGAACTTGATGAGAAATGCAATGGAATATTTCCTGAAAAATTGCAAAGAAAATGAAGCAATTCTGGAGTGTCTGGCAGAGTGCATAAACAAATTCAAAGAACACAGTGAATATGTGAAGAATAAGGACAATAATTACATTGTTACTTGTGTTTGATGATCCATTCATGATATATTCAAGAATACCAGAAGGTCAGTTGAGTGGAAAATAGTGAATGACATTACCATCACGGGTCCAATTTATTCGACATCTTGAACAGTGTATTAGATCAAATGCCTGGCTTGGATACAACAGCCGATGTGTCGCAAAAGCAGCTATCATTGCAGGTACACCACGTTCAAGAGCAAATTGTATCTGATTTTCATGAACATCTTTTGGAGCTACTGACAAGGTAATCACATTTCGTGAAAGCAGAAATGCACCAAAACTTGCCACGCACATCCAACATCGAGGGCAACTCTTGTATGGTAACCAAATGCAATATCTGGAATCATCTGCACAAATAGGAAGTAAGACGCCACGGTTGGATGGACAGTGCAAGCTGAGATATGCACATGTCCGAGATTTGATGTCTAAGAAAATCAAGAAACCTTAGAAATTTGATCCAAATATTGATTTGCTCCATGTATAAACTGGGTTCCACCGCCAGGAAATCTGAATTTATCTTTAACCCTTGTAATCCAATTTTGCCCTCCCTTATCTTCCACCAAGCGTGTATGTGGTACATTGCTATACCATACCTGTAATAATATATCACCAGCAACATAAGAATCTCCCTCTGAACAAGACCTCGTCATCGCTTTGATGCCATGCCATGTAACTGGTGTTATCTAGATGCGGTAAAGTTACTCAAAAACAACAACTTCAGTAGATATTCACAATGAGTGACCAAAAGAGATTTTTTCTTGAAAGAAGAGGCAAAAAAGGAATCTAGACGGGCAATACTTAGAACGAGAAGTTTGAAAATTAAGAAATAAAATAGTGATTCAAGAAAGGAAAACCTCATCTCTGCTTCTTGGCCACGGAATTGGAGTCTTGTATTTCCTGAGCGCCGGAACCAAACAATTCAAACCCTTCCCCTTCTCAGGACAATGCCGCTCAAACGTCTCCCCCCTCTCGATCGACTTCAGCTTCTTGATCGCCTCCTCGTTATCCATGCAAGGAATGTACTCCCTCATGGTAGCCGGACATAGACGAAACTTCTTGACCCCGACCCTAGCCCCGCCACTCCCCTCGCTCATCTCGTTCCTCGCCGCCCCATCGTCCCATCTCTCCACCAGATCCGGATCGAACTCCCCGACCTCGAAGTCGTCCCTCATAGCCCCGTTCTTGTCCACGATCCCGAACCTCTCCGGCGGCGGAGGCGGAGGCGGCGGCGGTGGCGGAGGAGGCGGAGGAGGGGAGTGGAAAGCAGGGGCCGGAGTCGCATGAGGCGGGACTGTCTGGGCGGCGGAGATGAGAGCGGCGAGGTCGACGGTGAGGTTGCTGTTGGGGGAGACGGCGACGAAGGGGGCGAAAGGGCGGCGAGCGCTGCCATCCGTGTTGGTGTTGGTGTAGAAGACGAGCTGGGGGTAGCCGTCGGACCAGTGCTTGCCGAGGTAGAAGAAGGCGACGCAGGCGACGACGATGACGGAGATCCTAAAAAAGAGCGGGCTCTTGAGGAGATCGCCGTAGCCGAGAGCTTTCATGCTTCTTTATTGCACTATTCCCGGCAGGGAACTTCACCGGCGGGAGAGGAGAGGCCTTTTTGTTTGCTTGCTAGTTAAGGGAAGCGAGATGTCGGTGAAGCTCGACCTTGTTTTTCGCCCGCTCTCCTGTCAAGTAGCATTAGCCTGAAATTGCTACTTGCTTTTCGGTTTCGTATTTAATATATATCCATCCATACATGCATGCATGCATATACACACGCGCGCATGGATGATCATTCGCCATAGATGATCTAATAACTAAAAATTATTTTTAAAATCGTTTCAATTCTTTTTTATCAATTTTTTTTTTGGGTATCTCAAAATCTGAAAACTCTATTTATTGATAAATCTTCCATACTTATAATATTCATATCAATAAAGGCCATTGAACTTTTAAAATAAATATTTGGTTTAGAGACCAGAAAGCTTAAGAATTTGAAGTCGGATATAAACTATGAAGCTTTAGAGGCTTCAAAAACTTACAGTAAAAGAACCTAAAGGGGGCAAAAACAGAGTTGAAGAATGAGGTTTTATGAAGATTTTAAGTTGGAATGTCAGAGGGTTAAAATAGTAACCATATGTAGGAAGATAACTACGTATATTTTTTTCAATGAAAAATTTTATGCAAAAAATTAATTTATATATAAATAGATTTTTTTAAATATCTGCAAAATATGTTTCTATGACTCTCATTTTTTTATCATATATATATACACACACACATCATATATAAATAAAAAAAGTATCGGTCTATATAAATATATTATATTGACTAGTATATAAAATATTATTGACTTATATGGACCAAGATAATAGAGTTGACATTGTCACATACATCATCCTGATACAAACAACTGAGATTTCTGCCAAAAACTTAGCTATGATTAAAACCTTTCAAGTCAGATAGCAACTCTTTGCCATGATAATAGCTATGATTATAACAAATACATTGATATTTCCATGTATAGTCCGCACACGTCCGCTCTCCCCCCTTTTTGCAATGAAAATCCTTCGAACTCACCTACACTTCTCCCCTTTTCCCTCCCTGTGGACCTGCGGTCGTCCTTTTCTACTACTCTCCACACCACCAATTCTAAGCCCCGTTCTTAACCTTCAATATGGACACCACGTCCTCTTGTTCAATGAAGAACATCATCAAATTCTCCATTCCATTCAGAAACTGACCATCCTGAAATCCTCACTTCCCCTTCCCTTTTCCCTCTTCGAAGGGTGAAGGTGTATATCATGTACATGAAAGAAAGGTCCATGATACTCTGTAGTTAAAAAGATGGTATGCTATTTTGATTTACTGATAGTTGAGATAGAGCATAAACAAAAGAGAGATAAAATGGTGGTTAGGAAATGAGAGGGAAGGTAGGAAGGGAAGGAATCACTGTGAGGGATGGTTAAAGTAATTGGTGGAATGAAATGATAGAAGTAAATATGAAGAAAAAAACAAAAAATATAAATAATCTAGATAAGAGCAGTTACGATTCTTTCAAGATCAAAAGGATGGTGAGGTTTTGATGATGATTGGAAAGACCTAAGACTGCTTTGATTAGGAAATGAAAAGAATTAGGGTGGGCGTACGGAGAATTCAACAAAAGAATATATTGTAGTTGGAAGGATAAATATAGAATGTAAAAAGTAGGGAGAAATAGAAGAACTATAGATGTGCGAGATAGAAGATACCTATTTTGTTCTCTCCTCAATAACCATAGGTAATAAAAGCTAGATGTTATATGGAACACTGTAGATCAATCTTTGGCATGATGTAAAACGAGCTAGTAGATATAAACCTTCTCGTATCACTAGGGGCTGGAAACATGTTTCATTGGATCAAAACATGCTTGACCATAACCTATCATCATTTCATACTCGGGTCTTGATTTTGGACCTGAACTAGATCTATTAAGTGATTGGATTGAGTTGAGTTGAGCCACGGAAAAGATTTGGTTTTTTAAGATCCAGCAAGTTATTAAGATAGATCATGGTCAAGTATGATTGGACCTAAGCCAAAAAATTGGGATTTGGGTTGGGACTGTTTTAAATACGGTTTGTAACACACAACGAGCATTTAGCTATTTGTTGAAAGAAAAAATAAAATTATTAGAAGAATAATAAAAACTAAAAAAGCCAACTTAAACATAAATTTTTATTTATTTTTTAAATTTGATCCAAGATGTTGATAGAATTCAAAATATTATAAACAAGAATCTATTGAAATAAATAACGAATGTTAAATATAATTAAGCGAAAGTGTGCTGAGAGGAGATGGGGCGTTGGGATGACTGTAGATTACTATTCTAAATGATGGTTCGTTCAATAAATTGAAAAATATATTTAGGGTGAAGAAGAGAAGAATATTACATGGTCCAAGTTCTTAGCTCGGCCGAATGTGGTCTGGAATTAATTGGGTCGGCTTTTTGTTGACCCAAAATAGATGCAAATGACATTCAGCCCGGACTAATTTGGGTTCACATTGGAAACAATAAAACCTAGCTAAAACTAACTCGATTTCAAAATCGGGTTGCAATTTTTATCTCCATTCAGCTCACGGATCATCAAAAATGAATTAGGTGGCCTAACCCATTTGCAGTTCCTAGGATCGCCCAGGACTAAACGGGTGACCGAAAACAGTGTCAGAAAAACGATGGGTAAAATGGGTTAGAAAAAGGTCAGTTCTGGAGTCGTCTTCACACGCTTCCCGATCTGGTCAACGCTGGGCCGCTTTGCCGATAGTTAAATTTGATATCGCGAACCTTCTAGGCCTTTTATAAATTATAAGCGGCCATGTTGCCAGATTGGCCTCAGAATGGATGCCAACTCAGGCAGCCCTTGTCCCTCCGGCCATAACGATCCCAAAACTTTATTCTTTAACGTGTCTCTGATTTTATTTTTTTATTTTAGTTAAAAAGAGGAGCTGAAAGCTAACTTTGGAATGAAACGTGTCTCTGAATTCCTCTAAACGGTGCCATTTCTCAATTCAGATTACACGTGTGTCCAGCTAAATAATACGTACCATCATCGTCCTTCCATTATTTTTTTTTCTAATGAAAAGGGGTAGGGGAGGAAGGGACAAGCCTACCCCCGCATAGCAGCCTCCACTGGGCCCCCGTCCTGCCAGGAGAATGTTCGATGCGGGTAGAAATGGCCGTGTGTTGGGCATCCCGACCAGTTTTACTCATGCCTTCCCCACCCATGGGTCCGGCTCAGCTACCCTTCTGGTCTCTGGCTCGAGTTCCAAGTGTGAGTACGTCACACCTGGCACCACCCCGGCTACTAGCAGTCCAAGAGCGGTTCTATACTTCATATCCAAGCAGTGGCTGAAGCCACATTTTAATCGTCGTCGCAGCGACTCAAATTTGGAACCATGATGTTAGAATCCCGGTCCAGTACTACTAGGCTACCATCTTGGTGGCCCTTCCATTATTTGTTCCCGGGATATTAATTTCAGGAAAACCACCAAACGTTTCCTTCGCAAAACCGCCTCCCCGATCACTCACAATCTACAATGACAAAGCCTTCCACTTCCATCTACGGTAGTGAGCAAACGCCCCGCCCTCTGTGTTTTTTCCTTTTTATATAACAAACAAACGAGAACTTAAAATTTTACAAAAAAAATAATTTCCACAGATTTTTCTTCACATTTTGTTTTTTTTTAGACAGGCATTCCACAGTACGCGAGTACGAAGACGTCCAATAAAAGCAGATAACACTTTATCATGGAGAGCCATAGACAACTCTCTTCCGTGCATCCACACAGTGCCGCGCCACATAAGAGGCCGCTGAGATACCAATAAAATCAGAAAATACTATATCACGGAGAGCCATAGGCAACTCTCCCCGCGCATCCACATAGTGCCGCACCATGTAAAAGGCCACCCAATCAGTGGCCCCATTAGCCTTCCTATAAACATGTTTAGTTAGGAAGACGTCCTCATCTCTACCCATAGCCCAAATATCTCCGAGTAGGGATGATCCCACCCCGACACTTTCGGACCTTCCTGGATCCACCCTATAATAGTGGTTAAGTCGCCCTCCATAATAATAGAGCGGGCCTACAATACTCGTCGTGCATATCGAAGGCTCTTCCATACAGCCATCAGCTCGGCGCTGGGAACCAAGGTCTCTGCTAGCTGACAGCCACCGACCGCTACTACACAAGAGCACGGGTTCCTAATAACAAACCCAGCACCTTCTCTACATTTACCATTCTGTACCGATCCATTAAAGTTAATCTTGAGAAAGCCCAGAGGTGGGACGCTCGGGTGAAGAACACCAAATAAGATGCCACGCAGACCTTTCACTGCGAGTTTCCTGCGGCATTGCAGGTCTTCGAGCGTGGTCGGATTATTCCAACGTTTTCTGGAAGCTTTGGTACCTCACCAGTAGAACCTCCCGCGGACGTCAGATACGTAAATTAATAAACAATGATAAGCTAATAAATAACGCTCGGCCTTGCGGTGCCGCCACGCGGCAGCGTGGTCTCTTCCTCTCTCTCTCGGGAGCTGGTTAAAGAACGTGGCGTGATGAGTGGTCGACACGCCAGCCTTGAGTTAGTGGGCCTGGGAGCCTTCCAGAAGCTTCCGGCGAATTCCTGGCCAGGAACGCCCGCGCGGATCCAGCGATCCTGGTTACGCCACGTGTAGAAAACTACCACGTGGGTATCCGACGTGGCGTCCGCCGTCCCCAAGGAAATGATACGGGGCGAATTAGGGCTCCGCCTTTAGTTTTCTAAGTCCAATCCCCCTCTCTTTCTCTCTCTTCTCTTCTAACCAAAAGCTCAGAGCAGACGGACGCAGAGAGTCGGAGTCGACAAAAAATTCGAAGCGATTTTTTTGGATTTCGGGAAAGAAAGAAGAGGGCGAGGAGAAGGGTTATAGGGAGGAGATGAATGGTGGAGGAGAGGGGGGAGAGGAGATGGAGGAGGACGAGAAGGAGGAGAAGGGGAAGGGGAGGGAGAGGGAGAAGGCGGTGCTGATGTGGGGGTACCTGCCGGGGGTCTCGTCTCAGAGATCGCCGCTGCTGTACCCGGTGGCCGTCCGGATGCCGGAATCCTCCGCCGGAGATGGCTGGATGGATGTCTGTGGAGGCGGATGTGGCTTCGCCATGTCCATCTCTGGTATTCCTTTCGGATCTCTCTTCTTCTATTTTGCTTTCTTGGTTTCCCTTTTGCCTTCTTTTCTTTATTTGTTTTTTTTTCCCATTTTGATTTTTGAAAATATAAGATAAGAGACCGTTTCTTGATCTGTAGACACTTTACTGTCGGGACCGATGGGTTTTTTCTTGTTTGCATTTTTTTGGAATTTGAGAATTTGTGGACAGCAGAGGGGAACTTTTTAATTTTGGAGACTTGAGGATAGTTTAAAGGGTTTTTTTATTCTGATGATTTCAGAGATGTGCCTAGTCTTTGATGTCGATTACTGCGTCCCACACCCCCTCCCCTCCACGCCCCCCGCGGTCCTTTTCTTGGGTATTTCCTGGCATACTTGGATGGATAAGTAGTTTTTATGCTTTCTGTATGCATGTTTGTCGGAAGACAAAATGTTTTTGATTAAAATAATGTGGCTTTTGATTGATGCAACCGAGATTTAGTTTAAGATGAGTATGAACTTGATTAAATGGTCTTGTTTTTTCATGAACAGATACTTTCGGAATTCCTTACGATATAAACAAAAGCTAATGCCGTTCTGAATATTTTAGTTTCCCCATTGATGCACAATACGGACAAGAGTGCAGAGAAAGATGAAATAGCTTTCAATAGGATTAATTTTGGAGAACAATTCCTAGTAACGACCATATCTAGTGGAATAAGCATGTTTGTTGTACCTAAGGTTTTTAGGCCCTTTGATATGTTTTTTTGGTTATTGTGATGTGTTAGTCTTTGATGCCTTTACAACACAGCTACACAAATTTTAGTCCCTGTCCAGTACTAGTAGTATGGAAAGCTACTTTTCATTAGTTTATAGCTTTCTTGCTTAAATATTGAATGTTGATTCTGTAATTGGGGGTTCACATTGCCTTCTTTGTTGTATCAGTATCGGGCAAACTGCTTACATGGGGTTCAACAGATGATATGGGTCAAAGCTATGTGACTTCTGGGAAGCATGAGGTACTTGACTCTTTGGTGCTCAATGATCTTGCCCAGCAGTTTTTTTCTTTTCGGAACTTTCTTAGATAAATGTTTTTTTTTTTTTTTTGAATCCACTCAGGAGACTCCTGAGCCATTTCCTGTTCCAACTGAGGCAGCCATTGTCAATGCAGCAGCAGGGTGGGCTCACTGTGTTGCAGTTACAGGTGCTACGCCAATTTATATAAGTTTTATTGATGAATGATCATTGGTACTTTTTCATGATTTGATTGAAGTAACATGAGAGATGAGGTGTTTCTGCATGTTGATGTTGCTTGAAAAAAAAGCGTTTTACATTTGATAGAAATGGCAGAATGTCTTGTAAATGCATTAGCTTTCCAGGAATGGTTTTTAGTAGCTTAAAATGTTTCTTTTAACCAGCTGATGGAGATGTCTACACATGGGGCTGGAAAGAATGTGTTCCAACTGGGAGGTTTGTAGGAGACCAGACTTTAGGAGGGGCATCTGAAAAAGATGAAAGGCATAATGCATCATTGAACAATCAAGGTGACTTTAGTTTCTTACTTGGCTGTGACCTTTTTTTTAAAATGAAAACATAAGCTGCCTTAGCTCAACTGTTTACAGATATAATGAATGGGAAATTGATTACAGTGAGCCCCAGGTCACAGATGTCAAGAACAAGTAGTGGAACTGTATCTGGTTCTGAGAGTAGAGGTGGGGAGGAGAGCGCAAAGCGTAGAAGGTTATCTTCAGCTAAGCTAGGACATGAAAGCTCAACATCTGGTGATGAAAATCTTTCAGCTCCCCCATGTCTAGTGACACTTAACACGGGAGTAAGGATTGCTACAGTAGCTGCTGGTGGACGTCATACGCTGGCACTGTCAGGTAATTCCCCTTTTTGATGAATTAGATGTCACTGTGGATTTCTGCTGTATATTTTAGTGGTTTGTTGTGTTTGAGGGAGGTATCCCCATTAAGGAGCCAGGAAATGCTGATGCATTCTGTTTTCTAAAAAGTTTCAGACGTCGGTCAGGTGTGGGGTTGGGGATATGGAGGGGAAGGTCAGCTTGGGTTGGGTTCTCGTATCCGCTCTGTGTCTTCTCCTCACCCTATACCTTGCATTGAGTCAGCTGCTTATGGCAAGGACCGACCACCTGCAGTTACCATGGGGAATAAGATTTCAGAAGGGCAAACTTATAAAGTCACAGGAAGCTGCGTAAAGGCCATTGCTTGTGGAGGTCGTCATAGTGCTGTTGTCACTGGTACCAACCGCTGGCCTTGCTTCTGTTAACTTTTTGCACAATATACATTACTATGGGATTTTGTTTGTTTGCAGGTTACTCTTATACATGAATAGTAAATCCAAATAATATTATTTTTAATGAATTGACATGGCGTCTTGTACTGTCTTTATGCCATTAACATGTTTTTTTTTGTTTAGTAGAAATGATGGTAACGGTAATTGAGGAACATGTTAATATTTGTAATTCTAATTTGCTTATTATGTGAATTTGTGTTTGTTAATCATAAACTTTGTTGCATGTTTAAGGTGGTTCTGGATGAGTCAGGTTAAGGTCAACATTAGAATCAATAAAGTTTGACAGAGTTATTGTCTTTGTTTTCCTGGAAAACTTATTCAGAAGCATCTTGGGAAGGATCAGCCATTTGTAGTAGATTCAAATGGGGGCTAATGAAGTTGAGATGTGTGTCTTTCAAGTATTATGCAATAGCTGCACACAAGTGATTTATGAAATATAACATGAAACATTAGCAGAGCTCAGTAGCTCACTGTAAGTGGATCTGAAAGTTCAGCAAAAAGATGGGGCAAGAACATTAGAAGGTTATGACAATATTTGTTATCCTTAAAAACTTTGCTGTATCTTGTTTTTAAACACTGCTGTCCCTTTGAATGTTAGTTTATGTTCTTGTCCATCAATTTTTGCTATTTCTTCTGGCTTGCATCCTCATTCATCGCATCTCTCACCCAGGTAACACAATCTTTTTTTCAGAAGTTCTGGTTATCAAATTTAGTAGTTTGATTTTTTTTTTCTTTGAAAAAAAAAGCCTTACCATTTGCTTTCACGACTAGACAGACTTGCTCTTTTTTTTTTAAGGTCATGAACAAACATTTGACAAAATGTATAATCTAATTACGATCTAGCAGCTCATAAGAAAGCGATAAATACCTTGTTTTTGTGATCTTCCTCCCATCTCTCTCCATCATGCATGTGAACACTATACTTAATTGACATCCTCACATTTTAGGTAATGTATATATTCTTAATGAATTGTAATAATTATTTTTGTGCTTCTGCAGATACTGGAGCACTGCTAACTTTTGGTTGGGGACTCTATGGGCAGGTTAGTTTCTATCATATTTCATCTGCATCCATGCATATGCATTTATTAACTAACAATATCAACACTACTCTCCATGGCTGTACATGTTCTTCTGTAACATAATATGTATTATACTATTATTAGAAAGAAATGGTGAGCTGCCACCATTTTATCTTAAAAGGGGCATGAATGGTAAATGGGCTACAGCATGCTCAAATTATCGGTCAAGTAGTTCTTTTACAACGCTCAGTCTGAGCAGTTGACATTCCAATTCCCACCATCATGTACTGCCAGTTACCCTATTTGTGATTTGTGCTGTGATTATACATTGGCTTCACTTAGGTTTGGTCGTGATGTAAGTATTGGTGCCACATTAACTATATTTAACATGATAGTCGCTTATCCATTTTCATACAGGTGGAGTAAGAAGCTGGTGTCTTGATAAATGTTCTGTTACATGCTTGCTTAAGAAAAAAGGAACCACGCATGAACTGTCAGTGCCTTCTAGATATAACTGTTTGGCTCTCTCTAGTTGGGGGCGTCATGCAGAAAATGTTTCAGTTCATCGACGTGATTCTGGCATAAGGTTCTTGTGGAATCTATGATACCGTGAAACTCTTCACACACACAGATGATTGGCATGCCAGTACCTCAAGGCATAAGATTTAATTTATTAAACTATGCTGTTCTATATCCAACAATATAAATCCTGGGGTGAATTATAGTCTGCTGAGCATGAATAGAGATAGCAGAAGCACCTAGGCATCGAGCAAATGATTGGTGACCTCTGATCTTTAATTATTATTTCTTGCTGTTTTTAAGTAGTCTGTGCTATTTGTTGGGCTCAGCCAAGAATACTGTAGCTCTATATCTTTTTATATAAGTCCATGAGATGTTTGTGGATGTCATTTACTGTATGATGCACATCAATGAAATTACTGGTTTGTGGGCATATGGTTCGATTATATATATCCAGCAACATGCTCTAACTGCTCTCCAGGATTAACATGTAGGCATTGTAGAAAAGATGGAGAAAAGCAAAGTATAATGTTGAAGATGAGGTCCACTGTAATATGGAAACAGCCTTTTTTTATATTTCGCTCTCTGTTGTGGATTTTTGATTGCAAGTTTCAGGAAAAAGACTAATAAGCTTTCATCTTCTTTTCTGCCCTTTTTCCCTCTTATTGGTTATTTTGGTCCAGTGCGGGCAGGGAAGCACAAATGATGAACTGAGTCCAACTTGTGTGTCATCTTTGTTGGGCATCGAGATACGAGGTATTGCCGCCGGTCTGTGGCATACTGTCTGCACATCAGTTGATGGTGGTGTGTATTCTTTTGGTGGGAATCAGTTCGGGCAGCTGGGAACTGGCTCTGATCAGGCTGAGGTATGGTCCTCGTCACAACTTCATCTGCAAACCAAGCTAATTATTTTTCTCTTGCACAATGGTGGGGTGCAACTCGTCCCTGGGTGCCACTAATGAATACGAGAAGAGAATTGAATATCGCATGGAAAATTTCAGGCCTCATCTGGAAATTTATGAGTACCAGATGATGTATCTAATCATCCTGTATCTCCAGTGTCGTAGAAATGAGATTACGGAGAAAATAAATTGCTGCTTTCTTTTCTTGTCCCAGAACATGGATATTAAAGCAAGACTTTCTAGTGAAGATACTAATGCAGCTGTATCCAAAATGCTCCTGTTTGCAGACTCTTCCTAAGCTATTGGATGCTGCATGTTTGGAAAACAAGAATGCCAAAACGGTCTCTTGTGGGGCACGTCACAGCGCCATGCTTACAGGTATTAGTCCAAATGATCTTCTTAATCATTCATCGGCAGATTTAGTAAAATATTGATGCTTCCCTATCGGAAAATAATTTGCTGTTTTATTCTAAGTTGCAAATGCGTGCTGGTACTGGAGTGACTTTTTGTCGGTATGAGGATATCTGGCACGCAGACTGCCTCCAGGTCGTGCATAAATTGACTGCTAAGCCCTTGGGAACTAGCCGTAACTGCTATGCAAATACTCCGGGTTTTCGTTTTTGGCACATACTGCTATTTTATTTTTTTTCAATTATTGCAATACTGAAGGCTGACAAGAACTTGCCATATGATGCTGCTGTTGTCGCCACTTCAGGACTATCATCTCTCAAGTTAGTTTAATTTTTTTTAAAAAAATAGTAGGATGGATTTAGCAAGCAATGCAATAGCAATGTTAGTATTAAGGCTCTCTTAGCTCTCAAGCTAGTTTACTTACCATAGGATGGAAGAAAACCTGGCCAAAATTGGAGACAGGATTTTGATCCAGATATTGGTATCCAGCATGTAATAACTTATTAACTGAGATAGTAGGTATCCTTAATTTGTGCATCTCTTTTTTGATAGATGTAGCACTAAAGTGGATATAACTTAGTATTTCTTAATTGGAATTACTTGAGAAAACTAATGACCCGTCTTTTGTGAACAAGGCGTAGGCAAGTGTTTGAGTGCTATTATTATTCCTGTTACTTAAATTGGAGTGATGTGAATTTACACTTCGTTTCTTGCAAATATTTCTCAAATGTGAATTGACATGTCATTGTTATTTGTGATCTCTGTAGAAGACGGAGAGGTTTTTAGCTGGGGATGGAACAAGTATGGTCAGGTATTATTTTTGTTATCATGACCGCTTCAAATTTTCTCTGTTTTTACTTTCTCATTTCTAGTGCACAAAAATCAAGTGTTTTGTATGTGCATGTATGTGCAGCTTGGCTTGGGGGATGCAATAGACAGAAACATACCGTCTCGGGTTCCGATTGAAGCCTACATCCCCACAAATGTATCTTGTGGTTGGTGGCATACACTGATGCTTGCTGAATCGCCAACTTGAGTATAATTCCTGCACATTGTTCTGCTTCACAATTTTGTTAGGTTGAGTAGGTTTCACTGAATGCAACGTCTATATGTACAAATTCTAGCGATACATACACATGGGCATGCATGTATCTACTTTTTTTTTTAATGTCTTTGACATGCTGCAGTGTGTACTCAGCCCATCTATGATCATTTATGCAATGAAGCAGTCATTCCTGTATAATAGCTAATTATACAGCTTGGCATCCTCTGTTCAAAGTAAATACAGATAAATTCCGAAAGATCAACCGATAATCAAACAACACCAGATAAATCATCATTACTTGCCTGGGGTGTATGTGTAATTTTGCTGCAGCTGCTGCATTAACGGGCAGAGAATCTGCTTTCGGTGGAAGCTCCTGGAAGCCTGAAAAACAAATATCATGTAATTCTTGCCTCAACTTAGAATGTTGAATTAGTGTAAATGAGCCCAAAGATTGTCTGAACTTCCTATCCTTTGTTCAGAATGTTCTTAGGCATTGAACAATTTTTCACTGGATGCTCTCCAGCAGGAGGGCTTTCTCATGTTTGCTGTTTCATATTAGAGTATGGATGGACTCCAAACGCTCTCTGCAACACCTCCCCTTAAATTTTTTAGCTCCATGCTCCTGATGAGATGTGTTATTGCTAGAAAGAGTCCATCTTCCTCATGATCTAAGTAATAAGAAATAGAAACAAGGAATTCCAGCTGCAAGCTTAAGGAATCATGGAAGGGGCAATTCTCTGCCAGCAACACAACATACACGGTAGCTGCAGTAGCGTGGGCAATTCCCCCTCGTTATAATAATCTAAATTACAAGGTTTTTAATATTTTATGATTTTTAATAAAAAGTTGTTCTTAAAACAACAAAGCAGCGTAGTCTTTGTCATCTTCCTCAGCCAAGCTACCTTGCATGGAAAATGGCCTCTTTTCAAGAAGAAATGAGAATGACAAAAGCCTATCAGTCTACAAAAAACAGTGCTATTACATTCGTGGGGCTCTATACAGGAAATAGCTACTATTATGAACTCGTAGAATTGCATGCAATTTTGATTTGATACAAGGACCATTTTGGCAAAATCAGTAAAACAACTGCTCATAACTACTACAACTAAATACTGAGAATGATTTAAAACCGTAAGGTAGGCCCAAAATGGTTTATGTAACTTTAAATATATGTACCTTTGGATATGCCTATCGCCTCAATTTTTCAGCTTGACTGGTAATGCTTCACAGAAGGAACGTGTGCTTTACAGCTCTATCCAACAATGCATCAACGCTGCACTGCACGAGAGAAGAAGATTTCACAAGCACACGTGCAAAAGCCTTCTGTCATAATATCCCATTTGTAATACAACAGTTACAACAAAGCCTAGATCCAATTAATTTGGTCACAGAAATGTGGAAAAACTGTGATAAATGCATCAAAAGACCGACCTCTGGTCTGCTCAGAATAAGCTCCCGCAACTCCTTAACCTGATCTTGTATCAACCCCGTCCCTTGTTCTTGGTCTGTGAGTTTTGTGACTTTTATCCCTTATGTTTTTATTCGGAGTTGACTGTTGGCTGCAGTGTCCATAAACATGGTGCTGCACCTTTTGTCATTGATCGACCTACAAATGCTCTTGGACGAAGAAACAGAAGCAGGACTTGTGAAGCATTCACTTTTGGAGACAGATGCAGACTTTTTACAACTTATTGCGCCTAAGAGACCACTTCTTCTCCATGTTAGATAAGACTCCTTAGGTTTTTTTTGCAGGGTTGCCACACGATCTTATATATTTGGATACCTCAGATGCATCAACACTTGAAGCACGATGAAAATTGCCGGCTGCTGCATCCAACAGATGCTCTGCACCACTTTCTGTCATGAACCATGCATCAGTTTCCTCCACGAACATGGTAAATTCATCAGCTTTTGATAGACTAGTGTTCAATATACAGCCCATCCCATGTGCTTTGTGCAAGCTCGGAGTCAATGGGCAAGTTCCAAACTCTCATCTATCACATAAGCAGCCTTGCTAGCAAGCCCCTTTCCAAATCCCTGGGTCATATCTTTGATAGTACAATGATCATAAGAACCGTCTTATTCTGAATCTTCCAAATAAGAGTTTGGCATGATAGATTGTGCAGAAATTAATATATGGTCAATAGCATTCGGTTGTGAAACTACATTTATTTCACCCTCAAGGAAGCTGAAATTGGACATATGACATGCAGGATCTTGTTGGAATAATTCAGTACACTAGGTTCTTCAGTAGGATCTATCCCGACATTATCATATCTCGCTTTCCCTACACTTTCATCTGCATGCGGTCATATATATGCATCAAATACTTGGGCCATCACATCTGGTGAGGGTTGGACATCATCTTGAACCATGAACGATGTTGGAGTATGAGACCTAACAGTAGGCAATTCCCGTGACTGGATCAGACCAAGAAACTCAGTGTTTAATGCAAAAGAAATTGAATGATTCCATATTATAGATGTTGCTAATGGACATGAAATTGAACAAGTAATGGGTGGGGCTAGAGAATTGTGAGTTCTTGAGATATGATAAAGAGTGCAAAACAAAACTATAATGTGAACCACCAACGTTAAATCCTCCATGACATGATGCATAACAGGCAAAATATACCTTTTAGAGAGGATGTCTTAATAACCAAATACCATGGAAAATATGACTGTAGAACAAGATCGAAAAGATTCATGCAAATTACTAAGTTCTGAAAACAAGAAATAAAGTGACACAAGTCATTATGTAATCCAGAAGAACCAGGGATAGAAGAGGGTTTTAACTTTTAAGCAACTTTAGGAGCTGCATTTGAAACTTCCCTACTCTACGATAAATGGTTGTTCTGGTAATAGAATAAATGGTCTCCTAACCCATAAATGCAGCCAAGTACACATAACAAGAATATATTAAAAACAGTGATTGAGTAATATGTATTATAAGGAACCAAAGACAGTAGGACTCAATGTTGTACCACTGGATAACATCGTTAAAAGGAACACTTTAGATTAAGATCTTTACTTAGGCATTCCAATGGGAACAAAAAGATTGAGTTGAAATTAAATCTAAGGTTCGATCGTTCATTGAAAAGATGGAATCATAAACAACATGCCTTACGGGTTTTTACTGTAAATTTTTCTGACTAACATATGGTAATCAAATTATAAACAAAAAGTACTATACATATATATATTGTGTCAATGATTAATGCACTAGATGTGCTACCATGTTCCACATTCAGGTTAGCAAAGTTCTAAACTATATAGTATTCAAAGAGGCCACTGACTTGGCTATGGATATCATACCAGACAGCAAGATCTCAGGTTAGCAAAGTTCTAAACTATATAGTGTTCAAGGAGGCCACCAAATATCATACTAGACACCCAGAAGAAGAAGCTAGTTTGCTTCTTTCTTCTTCTTCTTAAGAACCAACTGCCGGTCAAAACAAACCTGGCCAAACTTGGAATCACAAAGACCAGCCCAAACAACTCAACATTCCCGGCTCATGCAACTCAACATGGCTGGTCCAACCTCAACTGGCCCAAACAACACAACTGTTTGATCTGTTGTTTTGCAGAACAAAGTTACAGGGATGTGGTTGCACCTTTCAGAGAAGAACATTACAAATATTAATGTTGTACTCTTTGCATTGTCATAACTTGCTGACAGTATGTTACTTTAATGTGAATCCACTCTAAAACAATGATGATTATATTCTTTCATGGCTAAGATGCACTGAGTTTATTAAATTGAAGAATTACAACTATAAAAAGGAGTTGTGAATAACAAAAGTTACATTACAAAAGGTAATAGCATTTTAGAGAACTATGTCTTTCAACTTCATACTTGGCAAATTGATCTGCCACTGTTTTAGCACTAGACATGGCACCACCTACCTAGAGGTGACATCTTTTATTCTAGCACTAGCACCCAACTAACACCTGTTGGAATCACATTCCACAATAATCTTATGTCACAAAAGCAGGAACATTTCTTAAAGGGTGAACCCAAGCTTCATTTGATATCCTCCATAATGTATTCAGTCTTGATATTTTTTTTCCAATTGGTAACAATGTACAAGGCCAATAAATAGCCCCATTGGCATCCCTAATCAGTGGCCTTGAAACTCGAGTGCACTGATTGCCAAGGTAACCCCCACAAAAATTGAGCTAAAAGCTTATTAACAGCAAGGTTTTCAGTCTCGATACCGGGTCCCATGCTAATACATCAATGATATGATACAGCATGGTACGGTATATGCCCCTGCACCAAGACATCATAAAGGTGTTAAGTCAGAATAGCACCCCGACTGTGTACTGGTACAATACTATATCGAGTCTCTGTACTGTATTGGCTCCCTACCGCTAGGTACAGTACTTTATAAGACCTAAACTTCTTTCATGAATGATGATGATATTATGAATTGACAAATGCATGTACAACTCACAGTGTCTTCACAGTGCTTTATTTTTTGTATTGTGAAGAAATACACTGGTGAGTATAATGATTCTCATTGGCATAACCCATCACCAAAACTGACAGAAGGCTTGAATATGTTTTCAGATATCACTTTCAATATTCAAAAAATGAAAATGATGAAAGGAGCTGTGGCATCATGAGTTGGAGAATGCATCTAATCATGAATGTAATGTAGGTTGAAGACCATATGCGGATACACATCGAAGTAAGTTTCAGTTTTTTTTCTTAAAAAAAATATCCATCATTACATTTCAAAATCAATGAACCTGTTAATAAACTCAAATGCATCATTTCTATATTTTGGTGTATGTACAGAAGAAACCTTGTTAATGATCTAGAAAGACCCATATCCGTTGTAGGTTCTGAAAAAAGGCCAGAAATTCTCTGAACTTTCAGTTTTAAAACAACACCATTTCACTTATAATACCAGCACTGCCAGTTCATGAATTCTTTTATATTCCTAAAATATTGATACATGATGAAACAGGAATTGAATAGCAGTGGGATGACATTATATTTCCGCATCAGAAAAGCAAGATGCTTGAAGAAAAATGGTCATAAAATAATTTTACATATCAATGAAGTTTATAATCTTGTATTCATTAACGTGCACAGAAGGAGATAGATTTGACATAGCAGATGATTTATCATTACATACCCTTCTCCAAGTCTATATCGATGACAATGGCATGTTTGCAGCTGCTACATCAACAGGATTCTTTGCAATATTTTCACCTTGAGCATTCTTGTAAGTGAAAGAAATGGTCCAAGGTTTAACACAGAGGCATTCATTCAGATGGAGCAGATTCCAAAGTAACATCTGCTTCTGTGTTGTGAAAGTAGCCGTCATCCCATGTCAATATCCTAAAACCATAACCAAAATCAGATTGAAAATTTTGAAGCCAAACTATATTCATACCCTAAAATAACTTTAAACTGTCAAATAAATGACGTATAACTTCATAATCGAAACAAAGAAGTTGGCATAATTATGCTCCCAAGAATAGAACTATTTGTTGGTCTATATATCAAGATACTCCTAGACCAGGAAAACCACAATAACACTTTGTATCTAGCCTATGTAACTCTAGGAGGAGCATATGTTACAATGTTTAAATCTTGTCCTAATTTTGTCCAAAAATAGATATAAAATACAAGACATAAGCTTGATGTGAATGTTTATCCTCAATTCTATCTAGAAACCCAAGTTTTGTACCTTAACAGAAAGATCGCTAAGAAAATAGAGGTTGCCTTAGTCATAGGTAGGCAACCATTCTTAAAGTCCGCATCATCTATGAGTGACACATGTTCATGGTGGATAATACACGAGAAATGCATTCTAAAACTATATCTACATATTATGATGATATGGTAAAATTTGAATGCTAGTGGTACCATCATCATGGAGTAAATATAGCATAAGCCTAGGTAAACAAACATTTTTTTTTGAAAGAGAACACGGTAAACAAACATCAGGAGGAAAAAAAACCTAGGTACTTGTAAATAAACATTAAAAAAAAAACTAGGAGCAAATTATGAATCACAACTTGGTGGTCTTCTAATGGGGTTAATTCATTAATACACATGCAATCAGCAGTCTCACAGTAAATAGACAATGCTGCGCTATTAAATAAAAGGGGCTCTGCACCAGCGGAGAATGGAATGGAGCAACTTACATATGTTTTCTTGGCTTGAGCCTCCAGAGCACTGCATATTTCCACTGCATGTTGTCATAAAGATTCCTTAATAACTGTTCTAATTAAGTATTAGTTCTCACAGCCAGAACTAAACAGTGCTCCAAGATTTATGATTCCAAGCCAGTAGACTGCTATCCTGCATCTAACTGCCCCAGTAAGAGCCCTACCCTGCTTGCTTCCAATGCAGACCAGCTTCTTGTTTGATGGGTGGCCCCGTTGAACCAAGCAGCAGACAATCCATCACTTTTTGCTGCCTCTTTGCATTTAAGAACCCTGAGATCCAAAACAAAACAAAAGACCTATTCTCAATCGAACAGAGGAGAAGACAAAGAATCGATCAATGCAGATAGTGCTGTTAGATACTACGTCCATGAAATTTAACTCTCTCTCCAACAGAAAAACTAAGAATCCACCAGAACTAAGAATTAAAACTTAAAAATAAGCCTCTCGGATCTTGTCAAACGGATTTATATCCTCCTCTATCATTTTTTTCTTTTCAAATTAGTAGCTTTAACTAGAGCAAATCCCCACTATCTTTTCAAGCCGCAGCATTCTTGCGGCTCAGCTATTAGTCAATTACTTTCAAGAAATATGAAGAAGCAGGCGCAAAGCACTTTTTTCAGGGATCCTGACGCTTCCTTGTTTGCAATCAAATATCCCTGAGACCTTTTGATGTCTTTCTCGCTATTTCAATCCGAGCAACATCTTTTTAGTTCAGACAAAGAAATATAGAGACCTACAGTTTACGCAATTTATTGTCGTCAGTAAAAGATAGAATATCCCCGAGATCAGGTGCTATCATCGATCAAAGATCCAGAAAACAAGAAAGTAGCATAACCACAGTGATGGCCATTCTTTACCTTTCAAGACTCATTCTGGAGCTTAGAAAAATCTTTGCGCCAAGGGAAAAGGGGGAGAGAAAAGAAAAAAAAAAACCCTCACTACAACCCGTATCTCGAATTGTTCATTAAGAAAATAGCATTAAAGATCCAGAAGAACACCGTGATTCGAACACTGGAACAGAGTCGAGTAAAAGAAAGGAAATTGGACGAGAGAAAGGCAAGAAGTGAGACCTGGTTTTCGCCCTAATTTCAGCGAATGGCGATGACTGGGCTCTAATACTAGTTTCTCTCCCCCTCGGACGAGAACAAAAAGGCTTTCTTTATTTCCCTTGCCTTGCGGACATTAAATGGGCCACACAATTGTTCGTATTTTAAAAGGGCTCTCTGTTGTGGTGGGCTCTCATGCCACGTCAGAGATTATGAGATATTTATTACGTTACACGTAAAAGATCAGTCTCGTTCATGACCTGATTTAACCAAATCATGGAAAACATTTATATTAAACAGCTCGTTTAGTATAAACAAATTTAGTAGGTTCAAAAGGCTCCAAGTGAAACAGCCACCTTTGACACCCGGAAGTCCTCACCATCTCGAGATGAACTTCGGCAATAGTGTGCTAGCAAAAGAAGACTGAGGAGGGATGGACTTTGTGATCCATGATTACAACTCCAGATTAATTGTTGCAGGTGGTCGGCGTACTTGTGATACGACAGTCATTGGAGAAAAACTTCGGACGGCATGGAAGGGCATCATCTATGCAAGAAGTGTTCTAGGGGCTAGTGATATCATCGTGAAAGGCGATTCTATTATAGTAATCAATTGTATCCAGGATGCTGAGCGACAGAGCGACGACCACCCTCTTCTTAGGGATATTCAGTGGTTGGCGAAAGACTGTAACTCCCTTCAGACTGCTCATATATATTGAAAAGTGAACTTTTCAAATATGTCTCATTGACATGGGTTGACACTGTACCCCACCTTTATGCCAGGTTATGTTTCTCGACTCGGTTGCACTCACGCCACATTAACGACCGTTGTACCAAAAAATAAATAGTATGCATAAGGCAGTTTTGGAGCTCAAATACCGTTGATTGTAGATGATTAGTGCAATTGCTGCTGATTGTAGCTGAATAGTTTATCTTAAATGGTATTATGTAATTTATCACGGAGGAAAAACTGGGAGAGAGACTCAATTAATATATGATTTCTTGACATTTTATATGTTAATTAGCAGGTCTAACACCTTAAAGCTTTTTTTTTAAAAAACAAATTTATAATTTTTTCATTTCAACTAATTTTTTCGATCGCTTTTTGCCAATCACCGCATATACCATCCAAAAAAAAAACCTATATAAATTATCGAAAGGATTTATGTTGAAATAAATAGTAACTCCGAAAAGACAACATGACAAGTAATTTAAGAGTAACACAATTATTGAGGGGATTTATGTTGACATTATACGCATGGCCCATCAAAACGATCATGTCCATTTATCTATATTCAGTTATAATATTTGATTGTTAAGAAATCATGTCAATGTTCCATACTTTTCCTAAAATGTCTGAAAACAAGCTTCTTTGTAGTATGTTGTGCTGTATTTTTATTTATACGTACATTGATTATGGAGTGGTGCAAGAGGATTGGATTCCACATCTAAATATCTTTTATTTGAAGAAACTTACTAGTGGCTTCAGTGAAACATTATGTTATGTAAGCTCAAATCATATATTGCAACTTAGATCTTGGAAACTTTTGGGGGCCCTAGCATAAAATTGACAAACATGAAGAGTTTCATGATAGAAAAAAAAAGAAGAAAAGTTTGAGGAATGGTGCGGAAGTTAATTTGCCCCTTGCAAAACTCAAAATAATTAACCACCAATTAGAAAGATGGATAACTCAATTGATGGTCACAAAACAAAGATATTTTATGTCTAATTAGATCCAACAGCATAATAAGTTCCAAACATGGTAGACAGCAGTGATATAATCGCTTATCAACAATAACAGGGATGTATTTTGCTGACGGCTATCACTGCTATTCCGCTCATCGACAAAGCATTGTAGAAGACCATGTGATATGTTACAAGACCATTTAATAAATAATGCATCATTTGTAAACCATAGCAAATATTGATTAACAAAATCTAGGATGGATTATGGCATATCTAATTCTCCATCTTGGATCCTCTTTTGTGGTGCGGAGAGAATTTTCCTTAATTGCACCACAGAAAACGACTAACCTGCGTCAGTTCTAAAGAACCAGGTTATATATTGCTGTGCTGGGCTCTTGTTTGAGGCCAGTGAGATAGGAACGATCTGGGAGGTTTCTTTCACCTTTGTCCACTTCCTCAGTTTATGATAACAAAACGAGGACGAGATCATGCTCCCACCATCCACAAACAAGAGAAAGGCACTCTTTAGATATCACTAGAAAAGAAGTTCACTATGGGGATTGCAGTCGATAAGATGCCTGCCATGATAAAAAGATTAATGATATTGGGGAGTAGATGAAGCTTGGATGACATCAAACGCATCTCCCTCCTTTTGACAATCTGTGCATGGCAGGAGTTGCATTTAACTCAGATTCCTGTTTCCAGGATCATTCAATTAGAGGACGTGCAGCAAATTTGATATCTGTAGGTTTCTGTTGAATTTGCATCAAGGCGATGGAGTGAATTTTGAATTTGACAGGCGGCAGTAACCTGAAAAGTTACTGACCCAGGGATTGGCTGAATCCGCATTCACTGCAATACTGCACAATAGTGAATCATGCATCAAAATTGGCAAAATTGGCATATGGAAAGGATTGCAAATCTGAGGCTGACATTGCCATCCAACTTCTTTTAAGCAACATTTCCATTAACTCTTTAACTCTTAATCAAGTCATTGTTGAAATCCTTATAATCGAGGCAAAGTATATTCATGCTCCATCAAGCAATGCTCATTACTGTATGAATGGTAACACATTTCGAGTGGCTATAGCGGGGGGTGGAAGTGCAATTCAAGCCTGATCTCAGTATCAGATTATGATATAAAATTTAGCATCCTCCTCTGATCTATACAATACCAAACAACATGTAGGAAGTTTTGCATAAACTGAGAAAACTGATTGCAAACAAATAGCCCGAGTTCCAATCATCCCAGCTGCAGTTCTTACCTTAAATATCCAGATATTTTCCCAGGAGCTACAAAGAAACAAATCCAAAACGTACAATTATGTAAAGATTGGACTTGGATAGTGCCCATAAGTACAATTGCTCACAGATTGTGGACCACTGAACTCCTCCGTGACATATGAATTCCTGGCTCAGATAATTGCGGTTGGGAAACCATTATTGATTGCCAGAAACATATAAATGCTAAGTACTTTACATGAAAACATGTGCTGCGAACATTAACGTTCTCATTTTGTGAAATGCTCCTCTCATTCTCCACAGGGATACAGTGCCACAACATGAGACCACTCTAAAAGAATTCTGCATCCCCCACTAACTTCCCATATACTTATCTGTGCACAGTAAAGGCCCTACAATATCTGCATGCGCTTACAACACTGCACACAGAGTCGTCATGTCCTTTGGTCACCGATAAAGTAGGATCACCGATACAGTAGGGTCACCGATACAGTAGGAATATCATCACAACATATTCCAATAAACCTGAAAACAATCAGGCACTCAACTATCTGTTTTCAAAAAACTAGTATAGCGTGTAGTCATCCAGATTCCAGTGCTCGAGTTTTTATCTCAAAATGGATATAATTCAATCTGATAGAGCTTTTCAACATAATGGCCTTTTCTAAATTCTCCTGTTGTTTTGCTAATTATAAGATTTTATACATGGGTTATTTACAAAATGCTATACAAAGTTTTCCTATCTTGATTATTTGAAGTACATACGACACAAACATGATAAAATAAATGAGCTGAAGACATGAAGCAGCTCTTAGTCCAGTACCTACTTGAGCAACTCTTTTCTGAGCCTCCCATGATTGAGTACAATGGTGACACCAGAGCTCAGGCACAACACAAATTAGTCATTAAAGAGACAGATCTCAACCTAGTGAAGATACTCACATTTCAGGTCTCGCTAGCAAAAAGCAATGGCGGGAGAGAGCATATGAAGTGCAAAAGAACAGCTAAAACCGGTGTACTTTGTGCAACATTTGGGAGCCAACTGCTGGAGTGGATAACTGCTCTGAACTAGGTGAAGCTTTTATTGGATGATCACTAGCTGGATCACTTGCAACCTGTTTAGTCGTTCCTTTGGCAACACTTGTATCTCTGTCTGATTGCTGGGACTCCATCAATGATTGAACCTGATGTAAATTTCTATCATCATCACTAACTACTTTTACCTTGTGCATGTTAACAGTAATGTGTGTGTATGGAAGTAAATCATAATCAAGTTGAGACAACCAAAAAGTTCTAGAACTACCATTTCCAGACGTTTCTTGTGGACATCAACAGGTAACTGCAATTGTTACAGAAATGCATCAGGATTCGTGGAATCATCAAAGAAAAGAAAGTATGTCCACAAACAATCTACTGCTTTTAAGATATATTTACAAATATCAGATCAAAATTGAAGGATTTGAAGATTTAGAAGGGAAAAACAAAATGAGAGAAACAATAAAATTGCAGTTGAAGAAGAGGGGGAAAAAGGAGGAGGATTCAAGGTACAAAGGTTAAAAATGGGCAGTATGTCTGCGTGGTGCTTTCAGGCAAGTGGCAGGAGATCTAGCAATGCAACCAACAGATAGACATTTACTTTTAGAGCATACTTATGAATCATGCTCGAAATCCAGTACCAAACTCTAGGGTTTTGTTCCTCACGTTCCTAAGTTTCTCTAGTTGGGTACTTGCTTGAAGAATTATTTGTTTGCAATAATCATTAAAAATGGAAGACATACAAGCATCGTTGTCAAAAATGGCTGCACTCTCATGTCAAAATCAACCAGGATGAAGATGCAGATCATCCAAGGTTGCTTCCTCTTCATGTTATACCATTTGAAGCAACAATTGTTAACAATAGAAACATAAAAGTATCACAGTCAACAAGAGCAGCATTTTCATGTCCAATCTTTCAAGTTGATGAGGCTCTTCTAATCCTCTCACATTGATGCATCTATTCAAAGTTTGCTTCCTCATATTATACCACTCAATGCAACAAAAACACATGTGCACATACATACACAAACAAATGCGTGCATGTGCAAACATATTATATCACCAAAATAGTTTCCTGCATTCTTCATATTAGTTGAAGAAATCTTTGGCCCTGATTCTTTGGATAATTTTTGATGGGATTGCATTCCTTTTTGATTCTCTGGCTTATAATCTATGCCTTAAAAATGGACCCTGCATCATGTTCTGCATTTACTTTCTTAGTCAATTAATTAATTTACCTGTGAAGTACATAGCACTCATGCTCAATTTCTTGAATTACATCAAATTAGTTTTGTAAGATCCTTGTTACTCGTACAGATCTTTATTCTACATCCATTCCACAATCAAAGAAAAATGGCCCAATTGCTTCTCTTCCACAGAGGTTGGTCTTCCATTGTACAACAAATTATTATTTGCAATTAATAGTGCAAAGCTTCTCTATCAACTATCCAGCATTTCCTTAGCAGCGACTTAATTGACCAATTTATGAATCAAACCAACTCAGAACTCCCTTACTACTCATCCTTAGTTAAACCTGAATAAAATGTCAAATATCTACAAAATGATTTATAAGTTGAATATCAGAAACTCCTTTTTGTTATGTAATCATTAATTCCGACATAAAATCAAGTGTGTTACGATAATTTTTTAAAATTATTTCAAAATTTTAAAGAACTTGAGGCCATTACTTCGAATGATATAATGTACTGCACATATAGCATATTATATTATTATTTGGACAAGTTCACAGAGTACCTTTAATTAACAAACATAAGCAGCACATGATGCTCGTAGCGGAGGCTGAATTTTGACAAGAAGGGTGAAAGGTTTTCAAGTTGTGCACGATCTCAGTTTGTATCAGTACTGAGCACTCATGGATATGATATATATAAAATTCTGGTCATTATTATCTTGGCTCAAATAAAATGATATGTTCAGAAATATTGGCTGATATGGTATCAATATATGCACTGATATTTTTCAGTCATTTTTATACTTAAATAGACTTTTTTAACTATTAATGCCTAAAAATGGCTGTTATTCTCAATTGTACCATACCAACCTAGATTTCTATATCTCAGTTCCAATATATCAGCCAAGATCTTGGAAACTCTCAGTATTTTCCAGAGTTCCTCAACTTCCACCTAAGCTGAGATAAACCGAGATCTCTGCCCATCTCAGTCTCAGTCAACTATAGAGATTTCTGATATCTCAGCTTTTAAAAACCTTGGAAGGATGTGAAAACATGCAAGAAGGATAGAACAAAGATGTATACTAACTTGATATCCTAGAACAAAATGAGAGGGTTTCAGTCTTATTCAAAACTTCAAATCTCTATTTGACTTACCTACATAAAGGAGAATGGTTTAGAGAAGCTGTCTAACTAAAATAATGTCACAGTTAAGCAGTTGCATTGCAAGGCAGACATCAGGAGTATTGACACTAAGAAAGAAGATGGGGTGGATGTTGAGATCAAGAAAATAATAATACAGCATGTGCGAAGCATCCTTATTTCTGTTCTTTTTAACTTAAGACATATGGTTTGTTCTTTTAATTGAAAATGCCATTTGAACAATATCATAGGATGAAAAATAAGTAGCATCTTGCACCCAAACAACAGACGAGATAAGCAAACCAAACAGCATCAAGCATTGATCATCGAGCATTTCTTCCAGAACCTTATTTTTGTAATAACCACAAAAGGGTAGCTTTACCAGTTAATTTACCTGCACAAGTCAAAAAATAGAACTAATAATGCTTCTACACCACCAAGCTCCCTTTGACCCAACACATTTTGGTTTTGTTTATATTCTAGATACAAAGGCTTGGATTTTGAAGCAGATTAAGAATGCGTAGGTATATTTGTACTGCAAATATTTGAAAAAAAAGAATAACAATTGAAAAAAAAAATAAAGAACATTTCTTACGGATTTTCCTTGGTGATTTTGCTCCTCCTTTGTATAACCTGGAATGGTCAACTTCCAGTTTTTCTCTGCATAAGATCTTCCATCAATTAGATTCTGGAAATTAAAATAGCTAATTTATAGCAAATGCATGTTTTAAAATTTTCATTTAAAAATCACATATTAGGAACAGACAATGGGGAAGCAATGTTTTTTCCTCTTACATTTGGAGTTTGCTGAGCTGATACTCAACATCAAACAGCAAATTTTCAATTAAAAAAACCAACTATTAAAAGAAAAAAAAAGAATTTGCTATCGCCAGCATTTGAAGTTTATATGAACAAATGAGGATTAAACGTACAAAAAGGTTTGCTTTAAGGAATAAAAATAAAAGCAAAAATCACCTGTTAATATTTGAGTTCAATAATTATTATATGTAAGTAAACCAAATGGACAGAAATGGTAATGAATGAGTTGCAAACCTAGGTGCAGCAATACATCCTTGGCCTCTAACATTGAAGATTTACGATGCTTTGCAAGACTACATGCAAATGTGGTAACCTGAAAGTAGCCAAATCATCTGATATTAAATCAGTAAGTATAAACAATATAAGACAATTGACAACAGCCAATATGACTGGGACTTGTTTCCAGACAATAGTTTACAGGCCACAAGCTGCAAGAAAACATACTGCATAATATGATGCAATACGAATGAAGGGGCATATAACAGGGACATTAACCCAAGCTATTATTAGCTGGTCAAAGTGCAGCTGAATTGCATGGTAACACAGCATGAAACAGTGACAAATGATTACTAAAAAGGATAGCATAAATTCTGAAGTACATGTGATGAATGTGCAAGATGATACAACTTCTTCAAAGTGTTAAAAAACAAAGACTAAAACAGGTGACATGAATTTTGAAAGTTAGCCAATCTACAAAGGACAGTGTTTGGTCCACAAATACTTATAGCTACTCTCTAACTAGATTGATTAGGTCAAGACTAGCCCAAGTCAGAGCATGCAAAGTTTACATTAGCTTCAGTACATGAGTAAAACAATGTTCAGCAAGCAAAACCAGCTTTCTGGCAGAACTAATAGACACATTCATATACCTGTCAGCACAAAGTGTACTCATATATAATGACTTGGCAAGTATCATCCAGAGACATATATCTAGAAGGCAACTGATTTTTCTTTGGACATGAAGCAATTGAATGCTATAAAAAATCTTGTATCTAATTATAGTGAAAATGTATGTGATTTTAGTGAAACTGTCTAATGAGATCTGCATATCTATGTTCCAAATTCTGGCTGGAGGATCTAAAATATTTTTCTTTTAGACCTGGTGTATCCTGTACATCCTTTAGTTTTCTTCCTTGTGCCATTCCTGTTTGATCATGTTTCTGAAAACATTATGTTAATATAAGAAATAATATTTAGCTTACTTCAGTTTAAGCATTAGAGACTGTAGCATTCAGGTTATGTAGGAATCATCACTAAGGCCCCCCAATTTGTTGCCACTCAATATTAATGGTAAACTTTCAAAGCATAAAAAACAGACATTCACAAAAATTATAAAATTTTCCTTTGAATATGAATGGAACTCTTTCCTGTGGATAAGTAGTTTCTGCTGGCAGAAAAATCAGATGTACATGAATTAAATTTATTATTGCTTATGAATTGTATGACAAAAAAATTTCACTAGTCCCCAAAAAAAATGTGGATGCTGTGTCACTCACCGAAAACCCACCACAAGCATGACGCACCGAGCAAACACAAAATCAATGACACAACTTGACTAGTGAAACCACCACAAAAACTGAAGAGGCAATATAGAATTTACTTTTGAAGAACAGCCGCATAGACTAAGTTGTAAGCTGGTTCCTTTTTTGAGCACTGACAACAACTAGTTTAAATACTTGATTTTAGTTTCCATTCAAAAGCAATTTCAACAAGCATTTTACAGATTCCACTACTTATATTTACAAGATTATGTCCTTCAATTTTGAGTAATAATCGCACATTTAACCCGAGTCTCTATGGATTCAACATGCCTGCGCATATTCTTTTTTGGTTATCGTGTCTATGCATTTTGAATGTTGAAGCTTAAAATTGCTCAAGAGAAGGAATCACCAAAATTTAATTGTTGACATAAGAGAAAAGGAAAAAAAATTGATAAGCCAAATTCAAAGATTGCATTGTTAGTTCATAACATGAAAATGGATAAAGTATTCCAGTTATTAGCACAAATCTATAATAGATGTCATTTGTTGTATGTAATTTAACTACAGCCAAGTAAAACATTTAGGATTTTCTATGCAAGCAAAATACAAAGACAATGGCTCCCAAAATACTGCAAAGTCAAACAAATCCTTGTATAAACTATCAAGGCCCATAGTTCGGAATCATTTAGCTAGCAGTGCCCTTGAGAGTAAGATCATACACAACCCAACCTATTTAGCTAGCAGTGCCCTTGAGAGCAAGAAAGGTGAGAATGGACTAGATAAGGTTCATCTATGGCATTCTTTAGACTAAGTGAAAACTGGTCCTAACTTATAATTGAATTTTGGTTTTTTTTAATTGTCAAACGTAAACTTATTTAACTCCATTATGACATGGAGGAAACAGATTTGAAACATGGAAACAGCCTCTCCATGCACGGAGGCAAGGCTGCGTTACATCTAACCTTACCCAAACCCCATAATTGCAGGAGCCTCATGCACTAGGCCACCCTTTTTTTCTAGCTATCGAACTTGTTAGGTATTGCCCAATCTCCCCATAAACTATGGCATAGTTTGGATGGATATGTCAAAACAAAACAGGATCTCCTGATGCAATTGGTCACATATTACTCAGAACAGGAAAGAAAATAGAAGATCGGGAGTGATTAAATATCACTACCGATGACCACAGCATGGTTGTATACTGTATTAGGGGAAGGAATGTGCATTACTGAATTAATGAAGTTGTCAGCCATCTCCAAAAGGAGGTCTTCAACTTCGGGATCCAGCTTACATAGGGGATCCACCTGAAAGAATATCAAATAAACATTACAAATTAAATAAATTCAACATATAATAAATGAATGCCTAAAGCATTTTAAGATACATACTTAAAAAAAAGAAAAACAAGAAAAAGACTGCCCCATATATTATACAACCCAATTATTAAGTCACTCGTCAAAAAATGATAACAAATAAACTATATAATTACAATAAATTTAACATATATAGCATGAAAGCCTGAAGCAATTAAAGTGATAACTTAAGAAAGATGCTTTGATAGAAAACAAGAAAGAGAGTTATTGCCTCTAGATGCCTTCACATGGACATGCATTATTTCCATCTTTGCACATGATCGTAAACATTCAGTCACCGATAAAACTAATTCCATCTAACATATTGGTAATAAAGGCTGTTCTTCCTGAGTTCACCATCCATCAATTTTACCATGTTCATTTAATACAATGTAGTTTTAACTGCATTTGCTGATACATTTGATTGACTTAATCATTAACAGTCAAAAAAAAGTTTGCACCATGATTATCCTGAAGTACTAATCTCCTGAATGGTTTTAAGTTTTAGCCTTTGTTCGCCCATGTCGAGGAAGCACCAGCAGTAAGCACTGGGTTGGCAGGACACCTATTAAGTGATTTTAAAACTTGTACCTAAAAAGTGACTTATCTTTTTCCCAACACGAAACATGTATGCAAGTGACGTGCAAGAGGCGCTTAACTCTTTGATCTGTCATTAGTATAGAAATAGAATCTTGAACTGATTTAGATAGCTAAACCACCACCAAGCTCAGTAGAAGATGCACCTGTGAAACCAAATCCTGGATCTTTCTCTTTCCAAGAAGTTGATTCGTTGCTTCCATTCCTTGACTTGAACTACCACCAGTCATAGATGCAGGTGTTTCCGGTTGTGATCCAGTCAAACTTACAGATTTTTGGGGTGCAGGCCCTGGCATCCTTGGAGATTGCTGCTGCAGCTGCTGTTGCTGAAGCAATTGTTGTTGCTGAAGCAATTTTTGTTGCTGTTGCTGTTGCTGAGCACCCAGCTGCTGCTGCTGTTGCTGAGCACCTAGCTGCTGCTGCTGTTGCTGAGCACCCAGCTGCGGCTGCTGTTGTACCAGTTGAGAGATTTGCTGTTGGGTCAGGCCCATGGATTTTTGATGCAGCTGAGATGAAGACAGTTGTTGTGGCAGGAAGGCTTGCTGCTGCCTCTGCTGTTGTTGAAGGTGATAGGAAGGAGAAACTGGTGCACCCATTGATGGCTGCATTTGCTTCAGCCACTGCTGCTGCTGCTGAGAGAGAGTTGTCTGCACCAGTGCCGATTTCCCATTTTGAGTTAAACCAGGTAACTGGGGGTTCATTGCTGCAAGCGATGGTGCCCTTGGTAAGCTTTGACCAGGTAGCTTCTGCTAGATGGATTCAGTTATGAATATTACTGTTTATTTCAAAGAAATACAAGACAGTAGACCGTAATAGTTGCAAATCCAGGCAAGTAAACTGAACAAAGGTATAAGCAAGTCATCCTGAATTCAAAAGTGCTGCATAGCCTTGCAAATCTCGGTAATGAAGTTGCTTATGTTTTGAACATTCTATTCCATTAACTCACTCATTTCTAACATCAATAAAGGCTACCATCCTGTTCAATCTCTACTACAATTATGCTCAACTCCATCCACCCCTCTCACCCTGACTTCATTTCATGCCTCCAATTTCCATTATAAATGTTAGATGGCCTAAAATATAAACCATACTTCTAGCATGAATTTTGATGATGATGTGGAAAAAGTTGCAACACAACCACCATACTTATATATGGGGTCCATATTTTAAGGATGATGATAAAGGGGCTGGCCTGTTATGGAATGATATGAAGCAAGAGCAACAGCAAATGAAAGAGCGATTAAGGATGGCAGCAGGTCAGATTCGTTTGGATTCAAGTGGGGTTAATTTATACTATCGAAGGTCCATTGGTCTGAGGCCTAATCTATCTCAACCTGCCAGCAGGTGACAGTTCCTCTCTCAACAATGTTAGGATGAGTAAAGAGAGGAATTGAGGAACAACCAACATTGACAAGATAAGATCAATTTGTCAATCAGAAAGGGGGTTAGATCAGATTGGATCATGGATCATAAGAATCCATTCCGATTCTTTCAAATTTTTTTAAAATACAGCAGAAAAATGGAGACTTAAAAAAAGAGTCAACTCAAAAGTGGATGAAAATAAAAAACCACATATAGAAAAAGACTAGTTTCCACCATCATAAGCCCATAAATAGGAGTCTATTGAATCGACCATCTTGTATTAGTTATCCAAGATGTCTAAATACTACCCATCAATGCAATTACCATTTTAGGTAAAATATTTTAGGGAAAAAGGATTGTATGTTAACAAATAATTGTAGAAATATGAAAATTTGCTTCTTTTCTTTAACTCCATCAACTCCGCATTTCTTTATTCACCATTTGAAAGTTTGAAAACCTCAAGGGCTTTCCAATTTCACATGCTCGAGGCTAGCTAGTGACAAATATGTAATTCTAAAAGTCAAAAGGTCAATAAATTATAGGAAATAAAGTAAAAAGGGTTATGTGATACATAATACAGATTTAGATCTTACAAAAAGGGTGTCCTAGTGCACAAGGCTCCTACCACCGCAAGGTCTGAGGAGGATCGGATGTTGTATCCTTACCCCTGCATATAAAGAGTCTATTTCTATGTTATGAACCTATGACATCCAGATCATAATGGAGCAAACTTATCATTGCACCAAAGCACGCCCTCATAGATCCAGATCTTATTATCCTAACTAATCCCAATTCAAGGATGAGATCTAGATCATTTAGGGCCATTTTGATCTTGATCATAAGATCTTCATGATGAATCATAAGATCTTAGCAACAGTGTGAATAACCAAGGAATAAAAAAGAAGATACCCGTTTCAAGTGGGGCAGCAAGCTATGGCAGCATGTTTTGGACGATGGACGAGGGATGGTGGCACAGCAATGGGGCCTTTGGTGAGGCAACAAGCAATGGACCACCACAAGGAGATGCCAGCAGATCATGAACTGCTGCAGGGGTGGGGTTGATGGGTTGCGACAAGGCGAGGCTGATGGGCCATGATGACGGAGAGAAAGGGAGAAGGGGAAAGGAGGAGGATCAAGACGTGGAGGAGGAGAGGAGAGCAAGAAATGGGGGATAAGGAGGAGAGGTAGGACAGTGATTGCGAGGAAAGGGTGGGATTAGAAAGGAGAGCAAGAGACGGGAGAAGAGAAAAAGAGATCAGGGAGATTGCAAGATAAAGTAGAGAAGGGATTAGAGAGGAGAGGTAATTTGGAAAATTGAGAGAGAGAGCGGAACTAGGATTTTGTCTTATATATAATACACTATAAATATAATATTAGTATTAAATGTCTTTTATTGTGAGGGAAAAGGTTGGTTTGATCCACCCCAAAACCAAGCAAGAATGATGGACCCAATAGGTCTAGTTAAATAGGTTTAGATCAAAATTGCTATCCCTGAGAGCAATGATTAGGAACAGAAGACAAGGCAAAATGGCAAAGTTCCAACAATTATTTATCATGTTTTAAATTCACACATATAGACAAATAGACAAATGAAACAACTCATGAATGATTTCATGCATTTTTTTTGTTAGTCAAACACCAAAAAAATCAAGCAATGGTGACATGGCATTTGCAAAGCTTTCATTAAACATCTAACATTTATTCAATACCTTTTACTTAGTTATCTTTTAAGATTGACAACTAGAGTAGTTCATAATCAATTAGAAGATACCATCTAGGAAGCACTAATATTTTAAATTACATGCCATGTTTATATTGGATACCTATCAAACACCAATACTTGTAGGATACCTCTTAGATACATATCCGATAGCTATGTCAAGTATCTATTTTTTTAAAATTAAAAGAAGTACTCCCGATACTTCATGAATACACTCAAGATACCTCCTAGATGCATCCACTGAAGAGGCGCAAGGGCATTTTCTTTCTTTCTTTTTAACGCTGACCATTAAATCATGAACGATCAATTTTGTATTCCATGATGTTAATATGAAATACGAAGTATGGATTGGTGTCCATAGATTTCAATGACTAAATTATAAGCTTCAAAATTTGATGCTATATCAAGTATGTCTTATGTTATTTTGATAGCCTACTATATTTTATGAATACTTTGTATATGCATATACGTGTAGATATTTCTATATTTATGCATACATGGATGTAAAATACATATATATATTCTTTGACGTATCCTACTTGTTGCATTCTACTTCTTTCAAGATTTGTCGTATTGGCGTATCCATATCATATCATATCCTTATCTGCACCCGTGCTTCATAGGATACCATGTACACTAAGACTTATGGATTAAATGTTTTGAACTTCACTCGAGCCCTGTATTAGAGGATCAGAGTTTGTTTTCACCAGCGTTATTAAAAAAAAAAAACTACAGTACAGCTACTTTTCTTTTGGTGGTGGGTTATACACGACTCTTGCATGATCTGAATAGGGAAATAAATCAAAGCATAAGTTGAAAGCTGTCACAGGTAGCTACACTTGCTCCTTTAATCTAAGTAGGTGGGTCATAAAAGAAAGATCGCATATATCACTCCTGTCATATGGAATAATTTCTTCACCACACAGAAAGATTCATAAAAAGTAGCAGTCAGCTTGGAGGCATGCCTGAGAAGATGCGAGAGCCATTTGTTGCGACAGCTGCTGCTTCTGCCTCATTTGCCCCTGGGCAAAACGTTGCTGACCATATGACGGAGGTCCATTAACTCTTAGCTGTGGATTCAAACCTAGCGAACCCATCACACCCACTGTCTGCATCCCTTGCAATGCCTGCCCTGATGAATTACCGGGATGCAACTGTGTACCTTGGGCCAAGCCCATCTTCTGCCTTGGCTGTAAGTAGATAAGAAGTTAAATAGCTCTTCATACCACACCTACTACAATTAGCGAAACAAATCCCCAAGCAGACAAAAACTTGAAAAAATTCACCCTTAGTTTGTTCATTTGAAAATGATGCACAATTTTAAAAGCCTCCCAAGATTCGGTTTTATTTTGTCCCAATGCTATGCACCAGAAGTTTTCAGATTCTAGTTGCAAATCTGGGCTCTCCAATCAACTTATTTCTTTTTCCTTCCAAGACAAAATCAGTTATAATAAAGACTACTGTTAATTGGCATGTAAAAGAACCAGGATTTATTAAAAAAAAAAGCATCAGAAATCCAATCTCCCATCTACTATGATTAGAGAAAAATAAGTAACATAAAGAAGTATTCATTCATCACAAATACAGTTCTCAAAATAAAACAATTGTTGTTCAAGAAATCCAAATGAGCGAATTGCACGTGGAGCAAGGGCAACCGATCACCTGCGCGAGCATCTGGGACGGCAGATTGAGATGCGACACGGTCTGCCCAGGCAGCATTGGCAGCTGCCCGGCCTGCCCCATTGTCCCCGCCCTCGACATGCCGGCAGCCAGCTGCTGCTGCTGCTGCGCGCCGCCAAAGTTCATCTGCCCGCCGTACACGCTTGCGTGCTGCTGCCGCATCGCGTTGGCCGCCAACGCCGCACCATACTGCTGCTGTATCTGGCTTATCCTCGGCATCGAACCCGATCTCAGGAGGCCCTGCTGGAGCTGGAAGCTCGTGGAAGGCGACATCAGGCTCTGCTGCTGCTGCTGCTGTCGGTTTGGTAGCTGTTGTTGTTGTTGGGCTTGGAGCTGATGCTGTTGCTGGGATTGGGGATGCTGTTGCTGCTTCGAAGCGTAATCCAGGGGGGCGACAGGGTTGATTTGGGGCTGGGCTTGGGGGATTTGGGGGGAGGAGATCCGGGAGAGGTCGCTGATGGAAGGGGATGGGGGGATCTGGGAGGACGGGAGATTAGGGTTTTGGGGGTTGAGGGTTGGGATGGGGTCGCCACCGCCGCCGCTATGGGTGCCGAGGGGCTTCTGAGGGGAGGAGGAAGTGGAGTTCTCCGCCATCACGGAGTTTTTTTTTCTTGGATTGGACTGGTCGTCAAGGCGGAGTGCAATCAATGGAGAACTCGGAGCGCATCGCCGAGAGAGGAAGGGAGAGACTGGGGGAAAATTCGGGTACGAGGGAATAGAAGGAAAGGCGAACGCCGTTCGGGAGTTTGCGACCTCGGTCGGGCGTTTCTGAGTTACTTGTTCGCCGCGGTTTGGTTGGGATACCGCTTTCCTGTCGGTTCTATATATTTTGAAACCAAAGGATCGTGCACCAACGCCCTTCAAACCACACACGCTTGCTTACACACATGCTTGAAAAGACAAGCATGACATCCACGTGCGATCGCCTATGCCTCCATGGATCCTTTGTTGTAGAAGTTCACAAGCAATTCCGGTTGCACTGATCCCTGGTTTGATTTTCCTTTTGAAATATATGAAAGTGTTGCTAATATGAAAAGCCAAGCATGATAGGAACACCAATAAATATATGGGCACCGGTAGTAGCTTTAGGTTTAATCGAATCGAGCTTGCTAAACTTAAGCTTTTGTTAGTCAGAAGTCGAAGCGAGGATGGATGGCACTTGAAATTGAATCCCAATACCTCATTCAAAGAACAAGAAAGAGCTTCATCCGAGTAAAAGTTTGGTGATATGAAGTATAAGTGTTGAGCTAGAGTTTCTAAGTCCTCGATATAGAAAATTATTACAACAAAATCTCCTTTTGATCCAAACACGGTCTAACTCAATATTTTTGACCAACCTCAAAAACCATCCAAACTGCAATTAAGTCAAGAAAAAGAATGGAGAGAAGTGAAAATGCCATATTTTGCCAAGATAGTCCATGATATTACAAAAAAAAAGTAGTACTAATTTAATTTATCTATTGTATTAAATTTTAATTACAATCACCTGATTATGATATACACAATTAACTAGTTGCAATTGATCATAAACAAGGAAAAGGTACCTTACATGGTATGGTGAACCATTTATTAATTATGTTTCTTATTAATAGCAACCATAAAAATTTTTCTATGAGTGTGGAAGCTAATTGACAAATCTTCTAGGAATAAAGATAATGCCCCTAGATAAAAGGAGGTTTCCCTCATTCCATAATTCCTATATTACACAAGCTAAATTGCCGTTCCTCACGACCTAGTTATCCAACTCCACTATAAAAGTTAGTCAATAAAATTATCTAAGCTTGATGTTTCCAAGAATCAAGGGAACAAATTCCATAGCAAACATCTTTCGACGCTAAGCATGGATATAAATATGCTCAATTATTATCTTTTTATAATCACATCAGCTGCATATACCATGTTTTTCATTTGGGCAAGAAATTAGAGCGAGACAAACTTTTTTTTAGCTACTTTGCGAAAAAAAAGTACAAACCATTGGTTGTGGATTATTTTTTTGCGCACACATGAAATTCCTTGCATGATCTCTTTAAAGCTCCTCTTTCATTGCAAAACCAATCCAATGTGGACCTATTTTGCTTTTGTCAATTTGAATTATGGCGGATGAAGTATGGCATCCAGATTCCAGCATGACAAGCATGCAAATCTTTTTATCATTGAACAGTTAGACTAACATACAGCCAAGATTGTTGGATGCACATGGCAACGAAGATTCTTGTTTTAAAGTCCAAAAACACTATTTTCATGTATGCCCACAAATGCAACCATGCTTCTAGATCAGGATTATTTGATCACATAAATGAGCATCAAGATTCACACATAAATGCCCCCAAACGCCAATATTAGATGGCCGGAGTAGCGCGAGCAAAAAAAAAAAAAAAGAAAAAAAATGAAAAAACTACTGCAGGCAGGTCGGATCGTGTTCACGCCTCGATCCGGACTCAGCCGTGATTGGACTCCGCGTGGGAGATCACGTCCATTCAATCAACATCACACGGTTGCCGACATAACAACCCATGAGTGACGCCACCGATTCGGTATCGGGTCGCCATCCCCACGGCTCTGTCTCTGGGTTTTGGGGAGCCAAGACGGCGTTCGAGTTTTTTAGCGGGCCCTTCTTCCTCTCGGTTGCTCTCGTGAAGCTGAGAGTGAGGAAAGGAAACCCTCTCTCAGATCTGGCAACAAGACCTCTCAGATCTCGATTGGAGGTATTCTTCAGCCCGATCCTCCGACTCTGCTCCCTCGATCTCGATTCTTTTGCCGGCAAAATCGACAAGCTTCGATTTTTTTTTTTGTTTGTTTTTTTCCTGTCTTTTTGAGCATGTGGCATGTCGTGCGCGCCGATTGGTTGCTCCGTGAATTTGATTGACAGCAAATTCACCCTTTTCTTTGATTTATGTCACGCGATTGTCTAATGTTACAATGGATCTAATTGTTGAGCCTGGAACGGCTTTTTGATGAACTCAATGGAAGTATTATTTTGCTATCTGCTAGAGTTTTCAAGCATTTACACGTTTCTTATGGATGTATGATTCTTCGATCGTCTTGGTTTGTACTTTTTAAAGATTGTCCGCGATAACTGTCTCTTTTTTTCCCTTAGATACTACTTCTTTACTGCTACCTCGGCTCGATTATGGGCATTGATCTGTTCCAGAGAGCAGTTCATGAGCTTATTGCGGTTTTCTTTTGTTTCGATCAGCGTAAGAGCTCGTAATATTGCCGGTTCATAGACCGGAGGCCATGGCGGCAAGAAGAGCAGTAAATCCCTCTCGACGCTTGGCTGACAGTGGAAGCGTTCCGCTCGCCAGCTCACTGCATCAGAAATCACGAACGTCTCCTTTACTATCGATTGGGCTGGTTCTTGTGGTATGTTAATTTTTGATATACAACCAAGTTTTGCTTTTGAATGGACTCAATGCATCAACGGGAAGGGATTAAAAGCTTGCAACTTGATTAGCTTGTTTGTTTTGGTGCTTTCAGGGTGCTTTTCTTCTCATTGGGTACTCCTATAGAGGCTCAGGTCCGTACGGATTCCCTGTCAAATATAGATATCAGAAAGGAAATCCACTTATTTTACGATAGAATATTGCTAAAGCTTTTTCCCTCATTTAATTGCCTTTTCTGCATAGATTGATGCCTCAAATCTGCTATATGTGAGCTGAAGTTGTAATTTTGCAATGACCAGGTGGATTTGCCAGCGACAGGGAAGCTATAGGCAGGGATGAAGGTAGATGTCTTTGCCTTTCTCATAGCCATTGGCTATTGTCCATTGAGTTACGATTTGGTAGTTCAATGGCGTTCAAGAGTGTCATTGTTATCTAGTACAGTATTCTATGTCTCCATTCTATGCTGTTCATTTCATGGGATCTCTTTATGTTGGACATAACTGGCTTGTTATATGGAATTTGTTTCATCCGGCTATCTTGGAGTTCATTCCATTTTGATTAGTACAACATTAATTATAATGCTTATAGGTAAAACCGAATTTTAACTTTCCTTTTGTGCCAGAGATGTCAACTGTTATAAAGTTTACCTTGGATACTCCAAAGTAATGCCAAAATGTTCCTATTATAAGCAACACTAGATGTTGCTTATTTAGGTTGGCTGGAATATCCAATCTTGTGTGTGTGCATTTGCCAAATTTGAAGCCAGCCCAGCTCCCACTTTCTGCAGCTTCTACCTCTTTTTCTATCAAGTGTCATTTTACAAGGGTCAAATTTTACGAAAATCAACCTCCTTTGCAATAATAAATGCACAATTATCTACTTTTAAAAGGCAAACTATTTGTTGGGTAAATAGATATTCTTTGCATTTGCTGTCGCTTATGGCAAGTATATTTAACACTTCTTATTCAACCTCTCTGATTCCCCAACCAAAACTAATGTGCAGTAAAAGGATACAATTGCACCGTAATTGTGTATACCATACAAATCTTTCAAAGCATCTTCCACCTTGTAAAAGACTTGCCATGTTTGGCAAAAGCACAACTCTTTCTTGCTTAAGATAACTCACATTATTGTTTTTTTGACTCTCACCAGTACCAGCATTATGAATCAATGGCATGCACCAAATATTGGCTTGCCGACTATCTATGATTTATCTCATTTAGAAGGTATAAGCAACATTTATAGACTTAAAAGGATCAAATTACAGGCCAACTATCATATGGACTCAAGAGGACCTTCATAAGTAGCTATATTAGCTTGCTAGAAAATATGCATATGCTTCGTCAAAGTTTTGAAACACTGAACATACTGCCCCATACCACATGTACTATGCAGTATCGATCCATATTGATCTGCATCAACACAAGTCTATCATTTGTGCCAGGGAACCATGAATTGATATGAGGGGCATACCATTTCTACCTACCTCACTGCTACTTGACCAACATGCCCCTGTACCACAAGATTTCAGAACTTGGTTTCATTGATGCTGCAACTAAATTTGTGTAGGATACTAGGATGTCTTTTTTATCCCTCAATGCCTACAAAATTTCCTATTCTGTTTCTTGTAAAGATTTTGACAATTTAAAACAGTCTACATTCTTTCCATTTTGTTTATAAATTATATTATCCTGGTGAAAAATTGTTTCAACAATAACCTTCCGTGTTGTAGACCCAACCTGCTCTTTGCATCCTTTTTTGGCTTATTCTGTGTGACAGTTTTCTTTAGTGTTTTCTCATATTTTTTAAGTTTTAAGAAGTGCTGAAACTTTTGAACATAGTACTATGACTTTAGGATGTTCTGTGATATCATCTAGCCTCATAGGCATATTGCAATTTTAGCAAATATGTCTTTTTTAACTTGACTCTAACCACTATGTTAACAATACAATTTATTCAGTCAAATAATTTTTTTAAAAAAATCTGATGCCTTAAGTGCTTCTCTGCATACAACAGTCTTTCATATGAAATAAACAAATATCAAGCACATTGTACTTAGAGTCAGGATATATTTTTGTGGTGTGAGAAACTGTGAAGTATAACTGAGTTTTGATAATTCTGTATACATTCTGGTATGCAATGCCGATTATAATATCCAAAATTGCCATTTGACATTCTCCAAATTTGAGGACTCGAATACAGTGATGTATATATGTACAAGCTGATGACAGATATGGGAACATGTTGATGATTTAAGTTGTGACCAGATGGTTGTAAGCAATTTGTTGGAGAAGTCAGTATGTGCAGATTATATCTTATCATTCAATAAAGAATTTAATTGTCATTTTCAAGGATGGCCTTTTACGCGAGGGCTATAAACATTTGTTCACTGCACGTGCACATGTTGAATCTTTTGAATGCAGTCTTATAAAGTTTAATATGCAATCAATAATACAATGGATGCAGGTGCAACATATAGTGCAAATTGTTTAGCTATCTAGTAGGGCATGTCAGGCGTATCATGATAACTGGCATCACACCTCTTTCCAGGTGTCTTTGCCTATGGCCTGGTTACGAGGTCAGGGTCCTAGATTGCCATTCATAATTATCTGTTTCCAATTTTCTATTACATGGTGTTAAAACATTTAGAAAATGATGGAGCTAGTTCCTTGCTCCCTTTTTATGTCTCATGTGGATAGTTAATTGTCTATATTAGCATACCAGAACTACTACAAATTGTCCAAACTTTTTTCTGATATTTAGATATTCTGGTGTAAATTCTGTCATGCTGTTATTCCGTAGTAAGATTGCTCCATTACCTGGGTGTCAGGGTTCGAAACACGAAAAAAAAAATTCTCTGTATGCAGGGGTAAGGTTGCATACACCTGCTGGCTACATAAGCCTGATACTATGGATTATGGATTCAATCTGTTGTTCCAAGTTTTCAACATTCACTATTATCCATTAAAGATTCCTTGGTGAACAATCAGGATAATTCTGGTAAATGAGCATGCTCCTGGATATTTCAGAATATTCTATATTCTGGCTGCACTCAGGGGAACAATGTTTTGATGCTATTTCTTATGCTACATCAGTTCCTTTCAAATAGATTAGCCCCTTTTCCCTACAAGTTTTCAATCAATTTCTCTATTATCTTCAGGAGGTTCCTGTACATCAGACGTTCTACAAGGAATACCCATTCTAAAGAAAGCATATGGAGACAGCATGCGTAAAGTTTTGCATGTAGGCCCTGACACCTGTAAAGTGGTTGCTAAGTTGTTGAAAGATGACGACATTGAAGCCTGGGGTGTGGAACCTTATGACTTGGAGGATGTTGATAGTATCTGCAAGACCCTTGTGCACAAAGGCTTTGTCCGTCTAGCTGATATCAAGTTTCCTCTACCATACAGGCCAAAATCATTTTCCCTTGTCATTGTATCAGATGCACTGGATTACTTATCTCCAAGGTATCTTAACAAGACCCTTCCAGATTTGGTAAGGGTATCCTCAGATGGTCTTGTTATATTTGCTGGTATGTATGCAATCCATTGAAATCTTTATTCATTAGAGCAGTTCATATCTCTCCAAGTTTTTCAAAGTTAATTTACAGCAAATCACATATGAAACATTATCCTTTTAGCATAAAACTGAGATAAGCAAGTTAAAATAAGATCTAAAACCTGTTCATTTTAGAGGATTTGGCTTGGACGGGAATTGATGGCAAATCTGAATCAATTAAACAAGCAGAAGTAGATTGATTGAAAAAAAAACTTTCTTTTTATATTTCATGCATCAAATCTAACTCCTATGACTCTAATTTAGTGTTCTTATTACCAGCATAGACTTGTCTTTGGTGCTTTGTATTGCCATGTTTTTGAATTGTTAAACTGGGGTAGAATATGTTTGGACCGCTGTCTAAAATTTACAATGTAGGGTCACCAACCTTTGCTAGGTTGTCCTTCACACCACAGTTTAACATGGTAGAGGATGCATGGTCATGAAAAGGGTTGCTTTGACTAAGGTTTCTTGCCTGTTGTAGTAATGAGGGCAGAGGAAGATTCATTAAATTGATCCCATATAAATGGTCCTTACTACTTGTTGGCCATTGATTATGGTTATGGTCCATATAAAGGAAATATCACATCCCTGATGGAAGGATTTTATTTTATGTTTCTGGTTTTAAGCACCCAGTTTATCACATGGTAATTCCCACACTTAAGGAATGGGTGATTTTTGACCTATTATACACTTTTAGATGATTTGCTCTTTGGAACCTCCAGGGCTTCTTTAAATGCCTTGGCACTTGGAAGATGAAGATGATCAATATACTTAGGTCAACGGCCCAAAGGACATGCTCACACAAACACATGCACATTTTGTTAGTAGATCGAAAACCCATCCATATGAAGAAATTTTAAAAGGTGGCTTTTGTTAAATAGCATGCTTATTCATGCCTCGTTGTTCACGCTACAGTTCGAAAACAGGTGTATGTGAGTATGCATGTGTGCTTGTGTATGCAAAGATTGAAAATCCAGCCATGCACACAAACAGTTCATACGATTCTTTAGCTTGCATGGATTTTGTTAAAAGGTGGTTTCTTTTTATGATTGTCAGGTTTATATATGCCTTAATTTTCATGCTACAGTTCAAAACTACATATTTGTGGGTGTGCCTGCATGTTTTGTCATTTAACTGACAAAGTGATGATTGACTTTTATTATTTTTGAAATGCATTAAATGCTTCTGGGGTGCGCTTATGCATGTGCATATCACATATGTGTACCGTCAGTCCGGATATAAGATGCACCAATTAAATTAAAAATCTACATCATGAAAATGTGATTCACCATATTTACAATATGTAGAAACTAAAGAATCATTGTTTTTGAGAGTTTCCAACCTATGCAGCAGCTTGGTGCATATTGCTGTGGCATTAAGTGGACATGATTTGTGGAGCCATGCTTTATGTTGGTGTATTTGTTGTGAGCAGTTATCTTGGATCTGTCATCTCCCTCAAGAGTAGCATATTTGCTAGTTTGCTAGATAGAAAGAGTAAATGAGCTTTGAGATCTGCCGTGGGCTTTCTATTTATATCCTGAAGTGCATGATATTGGTTTCTGTTTATGGTCATATAGTTTGTTTAGTTGCACATGATCATATTGAGATTGGTTACCATGCTTGGGATTTCTATGTTTCCCCTTCCTTCCATTTGTGTTTCTTAAAGAGGTTTATATCATTCTCCATCTAGATTTGTCACTTTGATATTATTTATCAAAACAAATGCTTGTGGTCATCACCTTTTTCAAGAAGAAAAAGCTTATTAAAACATTTTAAGTTATAGCTCCATTAGTGTACTTATTTTTCAAGATCAGAGAGGTTTTATGCAAATATCCAAAATTTGGCCCTTTCACTTGGCACTGGCATTTCGAAAGTAACTACTCTTTGTCTAAAAGTTCATGAACCCTGTCCGGCCGTATCACCAAGGTTCATTATTTGCAAACTAGTGTAAAACTATCATTGTGTACTTTCTGTATATTTGGGAACATTTGAGAGAATTGGGTTGACATTCTTTTGAGAGGATACGGAAAGATAAATGCTTCAATCGACTCATGGTGACTTATAATTAAGAGCTGTAGCTTGATGAATATCTTGAAGTGTTGGCATAGCATACTTTTATTAAATTGACAGTGGATCAGAGTATTCTGAGTTCACTTCATTCTCGTTTCCATTTCGGTTTTCTTTAATAGAAAGGATTAGATATTCATCCTTTATCCGATTTCTTTTCATTCCATTTGTAGGCTATCCAGGTCAGCAGAGAGCTAAGGTTTCTGAGCTGTCAAAATTTGGGAGGCCGGTATGTATTTTTAATTAATCCATCTGTTTGCTATTAATATGCATGATTAACATAATAGTTAGGTGTTCGAACCTATAGATATAGTGATGGTGCTGTTAAAACTCTGTTTATTTTTCTAAATAAAACCTTTTCTTTAATTCCTGTCTCATATTAATCACTTTTTAACTTCCTTGTCAGTGGGCTTATGTGCTACTCTGCTGAAAGTGAATTTCAGAATGCCATTATGTATTCTGTTGTTATAGGTCCTGTGTCACTTCCAGCTACATTATTTTCATAATTACCTCTATGCTTATATCATATTGTAACATAATTCATTTCATCATAGAATTGATGGTGATAACTATTCGGAAATCAAAATTTTCACCTTGGTCAACATCTCTGCTGAGATATAGATTTCTATCAGTATTGGGTAGTCCTAATACAATGTAACTCACATCTCAGCCCTTATTATAACAGAGGATATAAACTGATATGTCCTGATATGTTGGCTAATATGATATCAAAATAAGATCAAGATTTCCTGGTTTGCCTTTTTAGAATCTTAAATTGATTTCTAATAATTAATTATCCAAATCACTCTCTTAACATGGAAGTTAAGCTAGGTTTACTATATTAACCAAGATTTCGGATGTCTTGTTTCCTGTAATTTGGCTGAGATCTTGGAAAACTTAGTTCTTTCCTATTTTCTGGGCTTTCTATCTTGGCTGAGATAAAATGGGATCTTGGTATCAGTCACCCTCCAAGATGACTGGTATTTACTGATGACCTTGTCAGAAACAGTGATTGCAAATTGGCACATACTAGCAGGGTATTTTATCATCGTAAGAAAAGTATAAGCTAATGGCACTAAATGATCTCTTGATTTTTCCCTTTTGGACTAAATAGATTTCGTTACTAAAGTAGATTAATATATGAAATAGTTTTTATTTGCCTTCTTTTCTCTTTGGCCTTTTTTTTGTGTGGCGAGGAGGGTGGTCGGCAGAGGGGATCCAGACTTGCATGTTCAAGAGACACCATGCTGACTGCCTCTCGCTGCTCCTTTCTTTAGCTCATCTAGTCCCTTACAATTGATGAGAAGGACTTGTAACTTCTACTAATGCACATTCCTTTCCTAGTTAATCTACTCCCCACTTTCTTCTGACAATTACTTTCATTGTGGAACTTGAAATTCAATATTGCCAACCTCTTCTTCCGTCGCATGGGTTGTGAGCCCCATAGTTTTTTTATCACTCTCTCTCGCCAAATCTTCTAGAAGGGCCAGAGCATAAGTCCAAAGTGTTGTCAAAGTGGTGAGCTGATATCATTCTGCTGTGACTGGTTATTTTCACACAAAGAATGCCATTCATGCTTTTTGAGCTGTTGCAAACCCTGACAACAAAAGGAGTCAGTAAGTCCATTTTTGTGTCTTTGCATTCAGTTGAGGATGACATTCTGAGAGTTTACATGTAGGCGAAATTACGGAGTTCATCCTGGTGGATACGGTATTTTGTTCAGACTGGCGTGGAGGAGAATGAATCTGTCATGAAGAAGTTTGAGCAGGCTGCAACCAAGCGGTCATACAAACCGGGCTGCCAAATTTTCCATCTCAAGTCGTAGTGTTCATCCTGGCATATCTCGTGGGACAAATTCACAAAAATCAGAGCACTACGAGGCCTCTTTAAACCTCTACCATGTCAGGTATTTTCACTTAGTCTAGGGGGCTGCTTCCTGTTCTCATTTTATGTTCTATTTGTAAGATTTCAGCTACTTATTGATAGAGTTATCATGAAAATCTATGATTTTCTGGTTTTCATGGTGTACTAGTGTAACTAGTGTATGAATCTCCTACGATGTAGTCGCAAGACTCATCTCAGTCATGTCTTGGTCTTGTTTTAAGTTAAAAAAAAACTGTTTTTGGTGCTCTTATTTCTGTTTTGTTTATTCATGCTTGACGTTTTACAAGGCTATGCTACCACGGTCGCTGAATTTATAAATATTCCAAGACTTTTTTTGATTACTCCTACCAGCAACAGAAGGTGCAGAGTCCCATAATGGACTGTCATTGTTCCTAGATTGGAGGTGAACAAATGATAAGTCCTGGCACTTATTTCAGATTTAAGGTTTAGCCATACTCTTTATGTGATCTGTTGCCTGGTGGAACTTTAGTGTCGTGCACCTGTTAAAGCCTGCTGTCTGCGTATTGCTCCAGAAATCTGGTCTTTCATTGGTTCCGCCATTTTAGAATGTGATATAAAACATGGGTCTTGATATTATGCTGTTCAACAAAAGCTCACAGTTATTTGTTAAGGGACAACGAACTTTGGATGCCGAAATCAAGATCAAAAGATTACACCTTAAGCGACCAAAAAGTGTAGTCGAGCATTGTTTTTTAAAAACAGCTAGCTGACCCTAACCAAGTTCTTACATTTTTCTGGTGGACTTCTGTATTTGCAGCAACCTGTCTGTATCTGGTCATTTGGTACCTACCAGTGCAGCGGAGAATGTCTGAGCACCTTCACTCGCTAAACATAATTTGTTGAGTTAGTTGGATTATTCTGGTCACTGATCTGTAGTGTCTAGAATCACAGTGCATTCGCACGAAGTTCACGAGTCATTCAGAATGATGACTCATATATGGGGAAGAAGGTTGGGTTGTGCTCATGTTTCCTGCTTCTAATCCCTTCCTGTATTTTTCTGCTGAGGAATTCCTCTTATAATTGCTGTTGCCAATTCTAGGTTATCAAGGAACAAAGGGGTGCATTGGGCGTACCGACACTATAACAAAATCAAAATGGTACTGGTACGAGATTTAGTTCCGAGATGGCAAATTTTGGGTCCCTTAATCTTGGTTATTCTGGTCGAGGATCATTTGCTGACAAGAAAGTTGTCAACGGTCAATCTTTCCATTTAATCGGTGGCAGAAGGGGAGAGGTTTGCTCTCTCTTACAACAAATTCTTGCTTTAAAGTTCTTCCAGTTAACCTTGTTTTGCTATTTGCAAACCGGACATAGCTCGAGATGCCAACCTAACTAGTATTTTGTGCATGTCATGTGCCAGTCAAAGAAAGATTTGAGAAAAGAGGCTGCTATCCGCCTCCAAGTTGCTAATCCAACTTAGGAGTCTTATCCTTGTGGAGGCTGAGGTTGATAAATAACCATGGATCAATAATGGCCGGTTGCACAGCGTCCATCTTACATAATCTTTATTCATAATCTACTACTGTAATGATAATGACAGCATGTTGATAACCACTCTGCCCATCTAATATCATAAGAACCACCGGTGGCTTTCGATTCAGTGAACTGCTAAATCCTAGCTTTCCTCACTAGAAGCAATACCCAATTGTGCATGCTTCTTTAGAATGTATCCATCAGTCCTATGTCCAACTACATTTTTGATCCAGCCCAGTTCTTCTGAGATTTTTGGTGGACGGTCAAATTCTGCCAAGATATAGGTTAGTATGGGGTGCTCATATGCTTCAGATTTCACCCTTCCATCCTGAACCAAATTTGTTGCAAGTACATTTTAGACCATGGCTTAAAAAGATCGCTGGGGTAGAATTGCAATAGCTATTATAACTGCTGTGAAGGGCTCTTGTCATATTATACAGATAAATAATAATCATTTAAATAATACATCACTTGTATACATGTATGCATTATACTAATAGCTTGTGTATGATGGCTCAACTGATTAAAAAAATATTTTTAGAGTTCAAATTTCCATGTTTAACCATCATTATCCATCATTTTCTATGATAGTTTTTATTAATCTGTCATAGTTACCATAATTTTGTTCAAAAATTTCAAGTTAAAAATTGAGTAGTCAAAAAATGGACACAATTTTGTCCTAAACAGTATGTAACCGCGTTGGAAGATATTGCGACTACTGAAACCAGAGGCTCTTCTTCTCAACTGGGAAGCATGTCTGTCCGCTAGCTGTAGATGCCATTGAGACTATCTGAAGATGCATGTTAGATATTGAGATGCACGCTGATCACTGAATACAGATGATATACAATATCCAACATATATCTCAAGAAAGATACATTAAATGATTATTCTTGTTGACGAGCCGAGCCAATCTCTGTCTTTTCTTGCAAATTTGAGTAGGACCAGATATGATCTGTAGCAAGAGTTCAAGAACTATACAGCACTATGCTTTTTGTGTGTGTGTGTGTGTGTGTGTGTGAGAGAGAGAGAGAGAGAGAGAGAGAGAGAGAGTATATAGCACTAAGCTATAACTATAAATAGTAGAACGCATAGGATAAAGCTTTATGGCACTAGGCTTTATTGTATGGGATAAAGCTGCACTCCGATGACCAGGAGACAACAAGCTTCACACGGGGTGTATTAAGCCCATGGTATTGGCGTTTCCCGCGTTCTCTTCTCCCATTCCCAGGTTCGCAATCCAAATGGTCTCACCTGATCGGCCTTTTGGACCTACATAGCACATCCTTCATATCACCATATTACAAGCATGAAAACTAATGCATGGGAGACCATCGTTGGTTGTCAAGTTGTCTTCCTCATGTAGTTTTAAATTAAAAGCATAGCTTGTTTTAGACTCTAATTTGGTGAAATCTAACATGGGTCCCATCCAGTATAGAGCTGTCTCAGATCATTGAATACAAGAAGTTGAAAGGTGCAAGATGGAGATGCTAAGAAGGCATCATGATATTAAAGCCAGAAACCACTTCACAACAGATTTCTTCACTATGGAAACGCGTACGAAACCATCAAAGCAAACGGCTTTTGTCAGTGGTTTCTGCAGGTATTACTTGTTTTTCTTCCTCCCATAATATATACATGGTCAGCACCATCAAATTGACATGCAAACATCATCCCATTTGACCTTCGACCAGCTTTGAGTTCCATTTTCTTGCCATAATTTTATAACTTAATCAGGGTTTCAGAGACCGATATTGTGAGACATTATTTTGGATAACCTGATCATTTCCTCTATAACCTGAATTTTAAGTTTGAGCCGGCCAGGATTAACTCCTTTCTTTAATTTCTATAATAATATTCTACTATATCAATCAGTTTGCATTACATACAACAAAAATTATGATAACTATATGTATGGATGTAATTTTTTTAGTAGAGTGATAGTTATATTTAAAGACCTAATGATAGAAGGGATAGTTATTCTAACTGTTTGTAAATTTCTTGTAAGTGACAGTAGATGACCCATAAGCAAATAAGATAGCCTACTAAATACCCATAAGTCTAATCTACAAGAATAGTGGCATGTCATCGTTGAGACTTTGCATATGAGCTCAGAAGTACAAAGAACCTTTGGATATGACATGATTAAATTAATAATAACAATAAACTCTGGATACGACTTGGGATCCCCTTAGACTGCAGAATCCGCTGTTAAATCACAATAGACAGACGAAATTTAGAATGTGCAGTAGAACCATCTGGACAGTAGCTGACTTCGGAGTCAATCTTTTCCAGCCAACGTTAGATTTTTTGTTGATCTAAAATTTTGTGTTGCTTGCATGACAAGTACTTCCCAGACCTTACAGCAGGTATGATTAGTTATAATGACCACATCGGCGACAGTATAAAATGGCTGCTAGTTATCCGTTGTATCAACAATCCATTCATTGCAAGATGTTATTTGGCTGTTCATAGAAAGAGTTTAATAAAGATGGGTAGCTTAGGCTATAGCCATATCTTTTGACCACTGAAGCTGTGAAGCACAGAGAATTGCTACCTTCAGAAAAGGAAGCACATAGAATTAGATAATAGAATTAGCACATAGAATTCTAACTTCATTAAAAAAAAAAAGAAGAAGAAGGGAGAGAAGCATATAGAATTACAATAACTAACTAAATTAGAGCCTTCCAGACTCCAATCTATATCTGTGGCAGTACATATTGTTACTTTAATCATTTCCTGCCTCAAATAACTAGTTGTTAACTTTGTGATAACCTTGCGCTTACATGTACTCTTTTCTAAATATGATATGGGATTCCTAAACTACGCCAAGCTAATTTGTCCCTTTTAGGAGGTGATTATCTTTAGGAATAATAATGCAAAATATTCCGGACCATTTGGAGATTTTCAATTTTCTCATGAGTTTTAATTTAGTACAATTAGGTTATCGAACTTTTAAATTTGTTTAATTCGGATTCTGGTTTCCGTCTTTTAAATTATCCTGGAAATCAAAAGAAAAGTGTCATTTTATATGTCTTTTTCGGCCACCAGATATGGGATGCAGTTTACTCCATAATAAAATTAAACCGTAAGCGTCAATTTATCAGATTTATAACTCAGTTTTGTCCATAAGGGTATAGACCCAATTAGATTCTTCCGTCCCTTTTGCGTTGTTGCTGAAAGCCGCATTTCACCAAACCAAACCATTGGAGTACATTGGATTAGATGTAATACAGCGATAGGAGTTCCTGAGCGGTCACGGGGGGAGTGAGTCGAAGCAGGATGAGAACCCAACGAACGATGCCACTTTAAATATATAAAATTTACCAAACTAATGAACACGATATCATTGGATTTGGCGAGAATGTTGATAGCCAGAAAGCTACTGCACATTGGATAGACCGAGTGAGTTTGGCGTCGCCCTCACAATTCCTGACCAGCTACCTAGCTTTGGATTACACCCCACAATTCCATGTCATCCAACCTCAAGTCTCCTCTTTTTAAACCAAAATCTCTCCCTTTTCCTCTCCAAACGAGCACAAGCCTCTCTCATACTCAAATACTTCTCAGCTAACCGCTCCTTCCTCTCAAAGAAGGACGAGGGGCAAAAGGTTTCTTTTATCTCTCTAAAGAAGCTCAGCCTTCTGCTCTAAGGATGGAAGGTCTCATTCCATTTGTGTATAGGACCATCGTCCAATACAGGAATGGTGGGCAGACTCCTCCAAGGACTTCATGGTTCGACGAGTCACCTTCGGCTTCTTACATGCGGTTGCCTGGGGATTCTGGTAGATATCAGTCCTCGGAGATGCAGTTCTTCTCTTCATCGGCCTCCACCGCGTCCGCTCCGAACACCACACCTTCTCCTCTACGGCTGTCCGCCTCGCGCAGGCTTGCCTGAAGCTCACGAATCGAGGTGATGGAGGCCCGCGCCCTGGCTTTCTTTTGTCACGTAAGTGCAAGGGGTGGGGTGTCGATTGGGTCTTCATGTTCCCTCGTTAAATAAAGGTGCTATTAGAGCTTGTGGATGGTTAAACGCATTGGTGTTCTTTCTCTCATTAAAATAAAGGCATGCCGCTTGCCCTTAGTGTCCATGAATGTGTTGGAAGTAGGTGGATGAGTAGGTGTGAAATTGTGTAATTATTTTTGGTGTACGAGGATTTAAATTGTGGGATCCTCAAATGGGGTTTTGTGGTTTGTGTGCTGCAGAGAGAGTGCTTTTTCTCTTTACGGTATTTCCTCTCCGTATATGATCTCTTCTTTCCTTTTAATTGCACCACCGCCTCACCCACCCACTACCACACACAACTCACCAGGAAGATGGTCGGAAGCCTCACCGCTTTTCGAAACAATAGAGGCGCGACGCAGACCTTGAGGGATGCTGCATGTCCTAATTACTACTCAATCTAGCCCACGTACACTTTAACCTATAACTATAATGCGGGATCCACTGTTTCTAATGCTAGCATGATTGGAACGCTAACAGAGCTATATATAGTCTTGAAAGATGGTAAAAGATGGAGTCGTCTGTGCTTGATGCGCAGCATGTTATCGCCATCATTACTTGCTAGGAGTGTTGCTGAGAAGCGCAAGTCAAAAGCTACCTGAGCTTGTGGAAGTTTTTGCAGGCTTCCGGACCATTCATATTTATTCATATTTATCGAAAGACGAATAATATTACTGATTGAATTGCTTGCTATACTGCTCGCTAGTTTGGAAAGTTCCGCTGAGAGAATCTCTCAAGTCTATTTCTTCCCCATGATTGTTGTTCTTGGGCGGCAGTGGCGAAAGGAGAGGCTCCACCTCGGTGGATTACAGAGGAGAGGAATGGCAGGTTTGAGACTTGCGAGGGTCCTGCACGGCTTACGGAAACCAGGGAGGGAATTCCGATTTCGATATTCTATTTCCAAGAGAAATAGAAGTAAATAAGCCCTATTTCCAGGAGATTTAAGAGTTCGTTCCCGAATCTCACGAAGGCCGGGAATAGAAATTAGTGAAAAATCATCGGCGGGACTCGAGTTCCTGCGCAGAATTCGTGCAGAGCATCAACAGAGTTCGTGCAAGAAATGCATGTAAATATCGGGATCGAATTTATTCGCAAGGTTTATGCTGCGTGATAATGGAGTTGGTGGACAACGTCATTGCATGGCACCTTCAGTATCACATGCAAAGCTCATGTTTAGCAGCAGCATAGGCTGTGCCCACATAGCTCATGCTGCCAAGCAGTAATTTTCACATACAAAGTTCGCATTGATGTGCATGGTTCATGATGTGGGGTCGGAACCCCGACACCAGCCCGCACACCGGCCGAGCAGGGAAAGCATCTGCGTCCCTCCCGAGGTATTGTCCGCTCTGGGATTGCCGCTTCGGGTCTGCGGGAGGTCGCCCAGGGCCGGAGCCCAATGACAGTCCCAATGACAGTCCCGAGCCCTGACGGCGCGGGGGTCCGCGGAGGTTGCCCCCTACCCTCACGGTTTTGTCCTATAAAAGGGCCCTCGGTGAGAAGAGGTGTTTGCACCCCCCATTTAAGGCACAGACCTTTCCGCTGATTACCCGATGTGGGACTAAACTGGGAACCCCATCCCACAACACAGCCCCCCCAGCGGGAAGGTCTGTGCGTGACCGGGGCCCTTCCTCTAGCGCCATCTGATGTGGGGTCGGAACCCCGACACCAGCCCGCACACCGGCCGAGCAGGGAAAGCATCTGCGTCCCTCCCGAGGTATTGTCCGCTCTGGGATTGCCGCTTCGGGTCTGCGGGAGGTCGCCCAGGGCCGGAGCCCAATGACAGTCCCGAGCCCTGACGGCGCGGGGGTCCGCGGAGGTTGCCCCCTACCCTCACGGTTTTGTCCTATAAAAGGGCCCTCGGTGAGAAGAGGTGTTTGCACCCCCCATTTAAGGCACAGACCTTTCCGCTGATTACCCGATGTGAGACTAAACTGGGAACCCCATCCCACAACAGTTCACACATGACATCAACAAAGTTCGCAAAAATTGCTCATGAAAAAGCAAGAAAAGAGTTCGTTGCTAAAGCCTGTGCAAGCAGGAATTGAGTTGATCCTTGAAATATACGCCGTGGTAAAATATTTGTTTTACAAAACTTTTGCTGTCCTGGAGCAAAGAGCTCATGGACAAAGATCGTGCTGGGGACAACGAATTCGCGTACAGCACCAGGCTAAAATAAGTGTGCCAGGGGAATTAAGTAAGTTGTACCTCAGAGGAAAAATAAAATTGTTTAATCAAATAATTACTGGCCAGCCATTCACCATATGTTCTGTTTAATTTAAATCATCCACATCATGCCGATCTTAGCATAATTAATGACCTACAAATTTTACAGCTCATTGCTCATATAACATTTGGGGTGGGCATGGGAACGCCAAACTATTACAAATAATACAATCTAAATAAAGCCGATGTGGCCAACCATGGGTAACCCGGTCTACCAAAATGTTACATTACAACCCACACATGGTGGATGCTAACCTCGATATTTGGAAGTCTTGGAGGTTGGTGGCTCGGGCTACTCAGTTCATTAAATTTTCAGCTGCTTATGCCATGTCATTCTTTGACCAGAACTGAAGAATCATTACCACTATACTCGATGATCCCAACAATCTCTTCCAGGCTCATATCCAGAATCGAAAACAGCCTGGAACATACATTCGCCATGAACAAAAGTTGAATGTTCCATCGGACCCTTGAGAAATAAGCACCTGTAAGTTGTTTTTTGATAATTTTAGAAGAGTAATTTACTATAGAATTGAAAATAAGTAAACTGGATGAATGATAAATTTGTCAGACCTGGAACAGTCTACCAAAGGATGCAGTGATTACTCCTTTACTTGTGCTTCAGGTTCTTCTGGCCTAGTTTCTGCTCATCACCATGCCGCTGAAAAAAATGACGCTTTAAATACAAGGAGGCTGAAGGCAGCACATAATTGATATATGATAGTATAAATTTTATCAAACATAAACATATCATTCTGTTAAGACCTTAAACAACCGGTGGAACCATCTGACAGATTTTTCTTGTGTAAGAATCCAATCCATGGCCATCTCATATTCAATTGTATTAGGCTGGGAACAGTGTGACGTCGACACAGCCTTTTTCTGAAAACAGAAACAGCTTAAGCATAGAAAAAGAAAAAAACAAAAAACCAATACAAGGAGATAATTGATCTAGTTTAATTCAGGAAAAGAAGCAATAATCACCATATCCTCTCGTTGCAATTGGGACTTGAGCATGACAGACGAATGACCAGTAAATGTAGATGATTTTGGCAGTGGCACCTTCAACATGCCTTTGCTGCAAGTAAGGGGTCTGCAAAAACCAATACACCAAATCAGAGGGGGAAGAGGAACGATTCTAGTCATTATAATACCTTCAAATGTGTGTGTGTGTGTGTGTGAGAGAGAGAGAGAGAATGGTTGAGTTGAGCAATCTAGAACATAATATACCTCAATTCAAAAAAAAAAAGGACTTCTTGACTTCAGTTATCTTGAACATATAATAGTATCAGCTAAAAAATTCTAATATCCATTAAAAAGTCAAAATTTGATCAACAACTTTAAGTTGCAATTATCAAAAATTATGAAAAGGCATTGACAATTTTCTCAAACGAAGGGAGCTAATGCATTAGGAACAAAAAGGAACCTAGAACACATATACAGAGGAGGAAGTCTTGAATTGAGATACACATGCTGCTGCTACCTAAGTCAGTTGCATCAACATTTGGTTAAGCTGAAAAAATGAATTTTTTTGCATGGGACCCCCGAAAGAACTTCAACACGACCAATACACTCCACTCTGACATTTACAGGCACATAACCTAATAAAGCTGTCTGAGGTAAGCCCCCGTTCACCAGACCACAAGAAGGAATAAGCATCACTAATAAACCAACTGGATCTATGCATCTCCATAAGCAGCAGCATAACAACTACTAAGTTACAATATGAAATATCTTCCATTACACGCACTCCTACAGAACCTATGTATTGTTTTTTAGTGGATAAATAGCCTCTCAATGTGTACTTTCTGAAAGTAATTCAGCAAGTAGTTGCTTATAGAATAATCGCCTTCCAATAAATTGAATTTTGCAGTTTCAAGTTACTTGCCGTAAAGATGTTTTAAGGTATACCAAAGATGCTAGAGATTTTAACCAATGACAGTGAATGATGTCCTATATCTTATCGATGCTGCCAGATATTTTGCCACATATAGAATTGAACTGCACACTTGTAGAATCTCTGACAGTGGATTAAACAATTTTCATCCATATAATTGCATCCAGAATGTGCCCACCGTGAACTAGGTGGTAACCTGACAGAGGGATGGGAAGGGGCTGTAAAATTGCTGAAACAAGTCTAAACTAATGTAGGCACCAAGCTTCACACACATCTACAGCTGAAAATAAAAAATCTCCACTATCAAATATTTAACAAACATTGTGTCACTAGCAAATGTATATTGCAATAAAAAAATCAATACCTTCCTTTTGGCAGCATTAAGCATCCCATATTGATCTTTGAAACAGCCAGATCTGCGGCCTCCTTTGTTTTAAAAATCGCATATGCTTGACCTACGATACAAGAACATTCATCACTACTGCGCTACCAGAGAAAGAGGAAAGCAGTTTACTTTGTCGTGCATTTAGCAAAGCAATCAGGAAAAAAAAAAAATCCAAATGCCGACGCACCCTCAGTTCCCATTTTATTCATTTTCTTCTCAAAGTTTCTACAATACAACTACCAGATGGATTTTGTGCGATGACATACCGTAATTAGGATCTTGAAATGTAGCCTGTTGAATAACCCTTGCAGTGCAACTTTGTTTCAAAGCGAGATAGATGATATCCTATTACAAGACAGATCACAGAAACAGACCATTAAGCACCTTATAAGTTACAGCATCTAATTCTGATTCATTTAAAGCAAAACATTAAAAGAAAAGAGACGGACCAAAGATCAAATGCCAGGCATAAACACAAGAGTACAACATCAATCTACATACAGCGTATTAAAGGTTCTTGCTTTTGTCATGTCAGACTAGTCCAACTCAAACTTAATTTTTGTAGCTTGGCCAGCTTTGGGGCTTGGCGCACTTGAGTTTGTTGCAATTCCTAGACAACTAAGTTTGTTAACTATTATCTTTTGAACTCACAGTATCATTTTAAGGAAGATGCAGAGGCAAAGCTCACATTCACAATTCGCAGCATCGAGTGCTGCCTGCAAAGGTGGGAGAGGAAGTACCATGATTATTGGACGCTTGAGACATTAGGGGCCTATTTGGATATTCCTATAAGATTGGGTTAAAAATCCTATTGGAATCGGGTCTGTTGGCTAATCTAGCTTGTATTTTCAAAGAGCCTATCCAAACCCAGCCTAGATCCTAGCCCTTGAGTTGTAGGAAGAAAAAAAAGACCTCCATAGGTTTTTTTTTCTTTCCATAGTACTTGGGCTAGGTGGTATTTGGATGAGACAGGCCATGTTTAAATGGATGGCCCAATCCATGGATTCTACATGATTTTCAGCCCAATCCTATAGGAATATGCAAACATGCCCTAACTAGGCACCGTCAAAATAAGCATACTTCCTCCTAAATGCTAGGATATTGGGAATCTATCTAATGAACTACAATAACTTGTGCACCGTGAGCTACCATCATGATGTGAAATTTCATCAACCTAGAGGGCACAAACCACCACATCAAGGCCAACCTTCATATTACCCTATACATGGGAAAAGAGCTCAAAGAGGGGCAAACCGCCACTCCTTCCTAGAAATTATCTAGTTTGTCCAAAGTCCGCAATCTCGGTACCGAGTATTATACTAGTTTGTTATTAGTTCAATATAACACGGGTCGGTACGATATGGAATACATCCCATATCAAAATAGTTCTCAAACCATTTTTTCGCCTTTTTATCTTGGTACACCTCGGTATTACGGTCCTATACACCTCAGTATACAGGTTCGTACACCTCGGTATGGGTTGGTACACACCTCGGTATACCGGTCCTATACAGAACAAAAAAACCTAATAGTAATTTTATGAGGTATTCATACAATTTCATATATTTAGGAGGGTATACATGCAAAAAAACCTAATTTTAATTAATAAATGACACCATCACACCAATTGGAGCCATCTGAAACAAAGATTTTAGATCTTGCTTGCTTGGAGGGAAGACAAGAAAAAACAATGGCAATAATAGAAAGGGAAAATAACACCAACTAGTTGACAAAAGCAAAAATCAACCAAATTAAGGACCATACTTCTACTTCCGATGATGTATACGACGGGTCCAAATTCTCAATAAACACAAGTGTTCCTTGCTCAGCAGCATTCTGCATCCTCACTTCCCAAGGCTGAATAATTGAATAAGAAAAACCAATAAATCAAGCAACTATGTACTATTAAAAATGCTTTTAGCATACATTAAATACTGACAGACAAGATCTGAATTTCTTGCTTTATTTCTTCAAAGCTTATCAAATAAAGCAGATGATTAGTCGGAATCCAAAAGTACCAAGAGCATGAATATACCTAGCCTCATAAGCTAAATTTGTAGTGCAGATATAAACAAAAAACAGTGAACAGCATTACTAACCTAATAAACATATTACAGCCTGTTTGAAGACCCTAACAAACTAAAAAGTAAGTTGAACTCCTCTAGCATCAGTAATAAACTGAAATCACAAAAATTACTCATAAAATGAACTTACTCTTTGTTAGATACGATGTTGGACTCTTGACTTAGATGACTGTACATACTGTTCTTTTATAATTAAAAAAATATCCGGACAAATCTTAGTTACCAAAAGCAAGTGGGTCTCTTAAAAATAGTTTGAATAATGAAATGTTTAAGAAGCAGCCAAGCGGGTGTGTAAATAAGTTTCCAGAGAGATTCAAAGCAGGTTCGCCACCCTGAGCAGAAGCTTCCTGCCACCAAGTGATATTTAAAAAAACACGTCACACATCCGTGTTGTTATGGAACACACACTTGATAATCCTAAGTTCACTTTCGATGCAGAAACTATAAATGAGGATCTTACTGCACAATGTTTGCAATTGTAATTTCCAATAAATGATGTACTGGTCATGTCCTACATGTTCCCCATGTAATTCAAATTCATAGAGGAAGGAGACCCATTTACTCAATTTTTGGGCTTTCTATGTTATACTTTAGCAATGCCCTGATAAGTTGAGACTTCTGGCAAGGCTTCTTTCAAGAGCAAGGTCCAAGGAGATTTTTGAGATTTTTGATATTACTATTTCCATTAAACATAGACAATGAAGATAGCATGTGTTCAAAAAAGAAAAAAGTCCAAAAGTTGCCCCCTTAACTTGGTATGAACTATGAACTTGGCATGACACTAACACTCACTGTCCTGTGTTGCATATTTCATGTGAGCCCTTTAAAACAAGGATAGTGCCATTAATTGTGCCAGTGCTACAGTAATTATTGACAAGTGGGTAATTATAATTGCAGCAAGCAGAATAAGATAAAACAGAATAGGCAAAAGAAAGGCCATATATAGTAAATATTTGTCGCAATGCACAAGGAAAGGATAATTAGACTACCTCAATTGCACTGGATTAACTTTAAGGAAAATCAACTAATAGCAAAAGATGCATACAACTAATACAGATGACTATGATTACTTTATTAAGGAGAAATCATATGAAAAAATGAAAAGAAAGAACATGGTAGTAAAACAAAGGCTACTCACAAGTCCCTTGAACCACTTGCTTCTATCCTGTTAACATGACAACAAAAATTTGATCAGAGTAGAAATTTTCTTGGTTTTGCATGAAAAGTAACTTTTTAACACAACATAAAAAGTCCAAAAAATACAACCATTTCCAGATGCACGGAAAAAAAGGGCTTCAACTGACATGCTGAAGAAACTTAAATAAGATCAATTCTTGTGCTCAATAACATAGTTATACACTTTGATTTTATTCATTCCCTGATTTTCCTTTTGCCAATGCAGTCATTTGGACACTATAGCCATATTTTAATGTACATCAAAAGGCTGAGACTTTTAATTCTGCCTAGGTACAGGATTTTTTTAAAAAACACTAGTCCAAGGACAACAATCTCACCAGTTCTGTATTCGACACAAGACACTCGGTCGAACAGTTACACCAATACAGTACGACAGTATCAAATGACAAACCATCAATTGTCAATTGAATTTGTTCCAGCAAGTAAAGCAGATAACTAATAGAATTTAAATTTATTTTATCAGGTCAGATGGGCTATTTGATATCAATAAAAACTTATAGGTAACGGGTAAATTTACAATTGATAAGTTGTAAACCAGAGTTCAATGCTGCATAGAAGTGAATATACATAAACAACCAGACTTTTCTAGGTCTGTCTAATCCAGTCACCTGAAAAGCCCAAGATAACATTATAAGAAAGCACGTAGCAACACAACCACATATCAAGGTTTCGGTTTTAAGTCCTTTTGACTTTTTATATGACCTGAAACACTAAGGATGGAATGGATCAGCACTAGAAGTAAAACCAAAAAAACATTAAAGTTCTTAAAAGATGAGAGATCCGGATAGGAAACTTCTGGTCATTTTTGTGCTTAAGTCAATTCTTGTGAAACAATCACAGATCATGAGAATATATTTGCCAGGTTATTGTCAAGTTATCAAACCAATCAAACGGTTACCACTAGGAAGGTTTAAATAGGTTCAGGATTATGATGTCCTTTGCAGTTAGAGTCAGCAAGGTAATTAGAAAACCTAAACATGATACGTCATGATATTAAAAAACCAAAAAGACATGATACGCGATGATATACTCATCACATATCAGAATACTAGGTTTGCTAGGTTACATCATGTTATCAAAGGATCGCCAGTAAGAAGGTTTAAATAAGTTCAGGATTATGATGTCCTTTTGCCAGTTAGAGTTAGCAAGGTAATTAGAAAACCCAAACACTAGAAGAATAGAACAAGAAATCAGAATTCACTCATGTATATAATTGAGAATATGTCTCAAAGTAGCCAATCCATGCTATTCACCTACATGCCATCATAGAATTTTGATCATATCTTGTAGCTACACAAATAGGCTGATAAGCTTAATAATGTATTTTTTTGCTCTTATTTTACTTCTAAATCCAGAAAGCACCTATTCTGCTCCCATACTGGACACAAGTCGACATTATTTCAGTTTAATATCAACTAACTCAGCTAAAATATATTCTACATGTTTGTTAGTCTTGTATCTTCAACTATAGAGTGAAAATCAAGTTGCATGATATAAGCTCTAAATTAGAATATTTTTTATAATCAGAATTGAAACTCATTCCATACCATATCCATTTGCAGATCCTACCACAAAAATTCTCCTTATCTTTGTGTATGAATTAGTCTATTATTAACATTGTCACAAGTCCATTCGCCATTTCATACCAGGCAAAATATATTGTCAAGCAGCCAAGTAGATAAGAAACCTATGCTCATGGGATCTGTTTGCAGATGTGTACCAGTGCACTTTCATGCCAACATGTGATCAACATGGATGTAACTTAAAAGCAGATTGAAAAAGAAGAAATACCAAACAACCATGCAGCATGATTGGTATGATACATCACCTTGAGAGGGTTTAATAAGACAAAAGCTAAATGGTTGCATTTTATCATCATTACACATCTTGCAATCTTCACGTGATAACTTCATTTTTTAGTGCATACACCTGTCATGGTTCACCAGGTAATAACTTGTTTGTTGTTTTCCATCCAGTAAGTAAACCATAACGAGCAAGCTGTAGCCTCTTATTCTAAATTAGCTTGATCAATTTTTTGCCTTTCTTGCTTTTGTACTACAATTCTTTATGGATGAAAAGGTCTACCTTTTGGTAAATCCAAGCTTTTTCAAATTCTTCCTGCAAATTTTCAGATTTTCCTAGGTCCAACAAAGCTATCAAGACATACCAAAAACCTTACATTTTGAAAACAGCCAATCTTTGAAAAGATGCACTATGTAAGTTTTCTCCATCTGAGGCTTGTCATGGTTACAGCACGTCCACCTTAACAATCTCATCTCTAAATGCTCACCATGTGTTTAAGTTACTGCCAACAGTTTGATCCATACAATAATTTTGATGTTATTGTTTGTCTTATATTATGAGTACCCTGTTCTATCACCAGGCAATGTTGATCGAGTCCACAAGTGAATGATACAAGAAAAAATAGTAGGACAATTTTCACCTGACAGGTACAATAACAATCCAAAACCATCCACTAATATACAAACTGAAGGCATGATAAAGTGGGAGGGACGTAAGGAGTAAGCTGAAAAGGCACATATAAATGATGGGGTATAGATAGCTCCCCTCATGCAGCCATGCTCATCAATTACAACCTACAACAATGTAGCATCAATGCATGTAGTAAATATTACCGCATCTGGTCTCCTAGTTACTTCCAATGTTTGAGGGTCAGCCCTTTTATCTTTGTTTGCTGGAACAGAAGGAGATGCCTTTTTCAAGGAATTATCTAAAGCTTCACTGTTCTTCTCACTAAGCTTCGCCTTCTCAGAAGATGCCTTATCTAAGTTTTTTGCTAGGTCATCAGTCAATCTCATTTTCTTTGAAGGTTTTTCTTCTGAACTTTGATCTCCATCACCAATAGCTTCAAACTCTGGCTTCTGATCTCCATCACCAATTGCTTCGGATATTGCTTCAGTCTTTGGCTTCTGATCTGGTCTTCTGGTTGCTCCCAATGTTTGAGGGTCAGCCTTCTTATCTTCGTCCGCTGGAACAGAAGGAAATGCCTTCTTCAAGGATTCATCCAAAGAATTGGTTTTCTTCTCACTAAGCCTCACCATCTCAGAAGACACCCTATCCGAGGGTTTTCCTGAGCCATCAGCCAATGTCATTTTCCTTGAAAATTTATCTTCTGAATTCTGATCTCCACCAATTGCTTCAAATGTTGCTTCAATCTTTGGCTTGTGATCTCCATTACCATTTGCTTCAAATTTTGGCTTCTGATTCTCTTTCCAATTTAAGAGATACTTAACTGAAATACATTCAAACAGACAGATCAGAAAAACTTGTTCCAAGTTCATATTACAAACACAAACAGGCAAATGGCAGTGAAGTACTTGCCTTCAACACCAGCTATTCTATCTGCTATCTTTTCGGATATTTCATAGCTTCCAACATCAAATGTGCGATAGAAGATGTAGTCAGCCATAGCCAATTCTTCGCTGGAAGGTTGTTGATTCTTCTCGTCCTTTGAAGTGCAGATTACCCGACATTTGCCAGCTATAGCTTCCTGATTTTTTTGAAAACAAAATGTTGAGGTAATATTGCCAAATAATTATTTTCTCAAGGACATTAAAAGAAATAAAGCGGCCATGGATCCAAGCAAAATAAGTAAAATAACATGCTTCCATCCAATGAAAACAGAAAAAGTGCAGCGACCAGGGTCTGTTGAACCGACCTGTACCGGTCGGTTCAGCCCGAACCGGACCGGTACCGACTGGAACCGGTCCGGTTCCAGTGTGTAAATCGGTTCCGACCCAATATGGGTCGGAACCGATGGTTTCGAGCACCATACCGGTGCGAACCGAGGCGGTTCGCACCGGTACATGCTCGAACCGGTGCGAACCGCTCGGTTCGCACCGGTTCGGTGCTGGCAATGAGGTGCCAGCGCTGTGGCACTATGATAGTGCCACAGCGCTGGTTCAAAGTGCCTCTGGCAGAGGCACTTTGAAAGTGCCACAGTGGCACTTTCAAAGTGCCGTTTTGTGCGGCACTTTGAGCTTCCGTTTTGTGCGGCACTTTGAAAGCGGGAGGTTTAAATTGCCGCTTTGTGCGGCAATGCGACCGAAAGTGCTGCTTTGTGCGGCACTTCGCGCGGCACTTTGAAAGTGCCGCGCTGTGGCTCACAGTGGCACTTTTCAAAGTGCCACAGTGACCCAACGGTTGGCTATAAAAGCCAACCGAATGCTGAAGGCTGAAGCCACAAGTGCATCAGCTTAAGTGAAGGAAAGGCAAAGAGAAAGGAGGAGGAAAAGAAGAGAAAGGAAAAGACAAAGGCATGAAAAAAAATTAGAAAGGTCGGAGAGCGTCGTTTTTCTTGAAGAAAAATCCAGCAAAAACAAAATAAGGTAAAATTCCCCTACATTGTTTTTTTAATATTTCATTTAAATTGCTTAAAAAAATTAAGTCAAAAATTGCCAAAAATTAGGAAATGATTCAATGATTCCATTTCGTTTTGAAATTTTTATATGTTGTTGATATATAATTTAATTTAATTGCCAAAAATTAGAAAATGATTCAATGATTCAATGACATTAACTGTTTTTTTTACAGAATTTATATAATTTATAATTTAATTAATAAATTTAAAAATTAATTTTTAATTACAAAAAAATAAAAATTGAAAAAAATTAATGTGGTCGTAGGAATGGAGCCATCAAGGAGAGGGCAACCCCAAGAGCGTAATATTGGCTGGGAGCATGGGAAGATGCTCGGTGAACGTCACCAGTTTCAGTGCAATTATTGCCACAAGTGCTTCAAAGGAGGAGGAGTAACCAGATTAAAGCAGCACTTAGCCGGTAATTCTCGTGAGATATCTGCATGCTCGGAGTGCCCACCGACCATCCGTCAGCTGATGAGGAAAAACCTCGCTGAGATCAAAGCAGCCAAGGAGAGGGCTGCCAAGCAGAAAGCGGAGGTGGAACGCCAAGCTGCAGAAGCACCTTCCTATCACTTGATGGAGTCACAGGAGGCCGAGGGTCCAGATGAGGAGGAGGCACAGATCCAGGCTGCCATGCGGGCGAGTCTGGATGATCGATGGCAGCAGGAGGAGGTGGCGAGGTATCGGGCTCGATTTGGGCCCTCGTTTTTTGAGTCGGGCGCCGGTTCTGGTGGAAGCAGACAAGATCCAGAGTTTCAAAGGACAACATCAGTCAGGGAGGGCGAGGGCAGAGGACGTAGCCGGATTGCATCTATCCTGGGTGGTTTTGGTAGCCGAAAGAAGTCTTCCGGAGGAATTCCACTAGGTGCGTCAATCCATGATGTAGATCCGGATGCCTTCCCTAGAAGAGATTCGAAGCAGCAAAGAGTAGACACAATGTGGAAGAAGGAGAAGAAGAAGGATATGTGGCGAGCTATTGGATCCTGGTTCCACTTCAGCCACATTCCAGCAAATGCTGCAGACAATACATACTACAAGTCTGCCATTTCTGCCATACAGACTGCCGGTCCCGGTGTTGATCCTCCAGGTCCGAGGGACATCTACGGTGAGCTTCTTGACAACAATAAGGAAGAGCTAGAGAATTGGATTGGTTCATATAAAAGCAAGTGGCCCACATATGGGCTCACTCTGATGTGTGATGGTTGGACCGGTCCGACAAAGCGGGCCATCATCAACTTTCTGACATACTGTGATACGAAGACCTTCTTCCACAAGTCAGTTGATGCTTCGGATAAGGTGCACAACGCCTCATACATCCTCAGACTTATGGAGGAGGTGATTGATCAGATTGGAGAGGAGAATATCGTGCAGGTCGTCACTGATAACGGACCGCAATATAAATTGGCCGGGCAGGTCTTGATGGAGCGGCGACCACAAATTTTCTGGACCCCATGTGCTGCACATTGCATCGACCTCATCCTGATGGATATTGGAAAGATCCGTAGGGTGCAACATATGGTGGAGATAGCCCAACGCATCACCAGGTATATTTATAGCCATACTTGGGGTCTTTCATTAATGAGAAGGTATGCAGGGGGAGAAATTCTTAGACCAGGAGTCACACGGTTTGCTACGAATTACATTGCACTTGATAGCTTTATCGAGAAGAAAGGAGCCCTACGTCAGATGTTTGTTAGTCCCGAGTGGCAGGAAAGTAGATATGCCCAGGCCGGCACTGAAGGAAGCAGGATGGAAGACTTGGTAAGCAGGCAGTCATTCTGGCAGCGGGCCAATGCGATAGTCAAGGCTATCAAACCATTATATGAAGTGCTGCGGGCCGTGGATAGCGAGAGGTATCCCCAGATGGGCTTTTTGTATCACATGATGGAGAAGGCAAAGGCTCAGATCATGGAGGCAGATGTAGCCCATGCCCAGGAGTACATCGACATCATTGAGCGGCGGTGGGGAGCCCAAATGGGTAGGAAATTGCATCTAGCAGGTAAGCGATAATATTGATAATTATACTGATTGATATATTTGTATAGTTATACTAAGATGGTGTCATCTATGTGCAGCATACTATCTGAATCCCCGGTTTCAGTACGAGAGTGGAATTGGTATGGATGATGAACTTCTTCATGCTCTGCGTAATGTTATTTATAAGATGGAGCCTGATCCAGAAGTCGCCGCGTTATGTATAGAAGAGGTAACTATGATTTAGTAACATATGTAAATATATCAGATCTTATATTATTGACATACTACAACAAGCTTCTTTCCACAGACCAAATTATTTAGAGAGGTAGCCACAGCTTTGGACAGCGACCAGCTGTCGTGAGCAAGACAACTATGAATCCAGGTACAATACAAATCTGCAAGACATTTTTGCATCTGAATTATCTTCAACTATGAGGCCATCATATATATAAAATGTAATTATCTTCAATATTTTTGCAGCTGAATAGTGGATTCATTTTGGCGGATCCGCAAAAAATCTTAAGCGGATAGCTATCCGGATTCTCTCCCAAACGGTCTCCTCGACTGGCTGTGAGCGCAACTGGTCCACCTTCGGCCTCATCCACAGCAAACAAAGGAACCGTTTGACACAAAAGCGCCTCAACGACTTAGTTTATGTGCACTACAATCTACGGTTGAGGCTAAAATGCATTCAAGAGGAAGTGGAGCTCAAGTATGCAGATCCCATCTATAGAACTTTTACAGATGATGATGATAATCCTATGCTCGACTGGCTTGCGGCCCAGCAGCAGGAGCCCGAGCTTGATGAGCCGGGATCACCTCGACGACCAGCCAGTATCATAGCCACCGAGGCTATGGTCGATCCACAGCAATGGGCTGAGCGTAACATTCCACGCACTCCTACAGCTGATATGACGTGGCTAGTGGGGAGCCAGTCACCGCATGACTGGTCCGATGCTCCCGTTCAAAGAGATGATCCTCTCATGCGAGGACGAGGACGAGGACGCTCTACTACCCAGTCGACTCGATCAGGAGGGCGTCAATCCCAACAAATAAGAAAAGAAAAGGAAAGGGCCCCAATGGAGAGTGTCGAGGAGGAGACTTGGACCAGCAGCGATGAAGATTCTGGTGGTGATGGATCTACTAGCCATGGAGGAAGTGGAGGACAGTATGGTACTAGTTATGAGACACAGCCGGAGGGAGGTTTTCGATACACCGGTGAGTCTCAGTTTACACATGCTACACAAGATACGGACCACGGTAGGCCGTCTGATATAGGCCGGTCAGATACCATTGCATATCGAAGAAGAGCTCCTCGAGGTCGTTCAAGAGGCCAGGATGCAGCTGCAGATGACCTTCCATATGGAGTCGAATCCATTGATGTATCAAGTTTCGAGTCTTCCTATTATCCGCGGCCTCAGCCAGCCTATGGATATGGTGCATCAGAGTCATCTTCCGGTAGCTACTATCCTGCGCAGCCCGGAGGATCTTACGGATCGGATTTTAGTGCCGGCATATTCGGATGGGCCCCCTATCAAGACACCTCTCAGAGCCAGAGCTTCAGCGAGAGATCCGAGAGTTCTTATGATCCAACGCGCATTCCTCGAGGATTGAGCATACAAGACTACAATGCCGCTTGGTTAGAGGGATGGGTTGATCTGCCTCCATATTATGCTGATGATCCAGATATTGACGAGAAGCATCGCCATTCGACCCGATTTTAGATATTCGAGAGTGATTTAAACGTATGTAATTGATTGTATCTTAATTTGAAAATTTTTTATGTTCTTCATCTCATTATTTGAATCATTTGGAAGTAATAAGTTGCATCATCTAGTTTTAACCTTAAACCTAAACATAAAAACATCCAAAAAACTCCAAAAAAAAAAAAACGACGATGGGTCGCTAAATGTACCCTATCGGTACGGTATCGGTTCGGCTTGGTTCGGCAACGGTACCGTACCGATACCGGAGCCGACCGGTACGATCGGTACCGCGAACCTTGGCAGCGACCAATCAGATAAAAAAAAATGGTATCGGACAAAAGAACCTTTCAGTCATTGAGGGATGGCAGTTACAATGACAGGCCAACGTTGAAATATGGCAGCATAAGACAAACAACATACAACAGAGAACTTGGGAATATATCTCGCTGAATCACATATAGTGACCATTCATATTCCTCATGGACACGTCGCAATCAATCCTAGAGCAACCCAATACGGGTGCACAAGTACATTGGGTAATCACAATACCTAATACAGATTGATTTCGAAAGGTTTTATATAAAGCTAGCTGCAAATTTTAGGCTAAACAAATCGATCTAATGAAATACTGAACATAAGGAGAGTGGAAGATGCACGGAAAAATCACATTGTCATCAAGACGGAATAGAGGAAATACAAAAGGATAATACAAGTTGCGACGTATCATGATCACAATTTATGACAAATTATGAAGGTGAAAATATTTCAATCCATGACTGAGTTTAAGCAGTTGATTGACAGATCGTAAACTATATATCGATGAACGTGGCTTATATATGAATGGATCAAGACTAAAACACTGAAATATCCCATATAATCTGTGCTTAACAGTGTCATGGGCAAAACAAAGACGAGTTATGAGTCCATGTCTCAACAAATACTAGAGCTATCAATAAATCTCCAGCCAAAGATAATACTACTCTAGCAAAGCCCTCCATAAACAAAATGAAAATGGGTAAACAATTATCTCAGTTAAGTTCCTTGATGTTGTCTTCTATCCTGTTTCTGTTTGGCTCTTTGGCTATAATTGCTTTTCTGTTACCGTAGAAATATATATAGGAAAATTTCATTATAGATGGAACTAGCTTGACTTATAGAAAAGATTATATATTGAATCTCCATTCTCTCTTTACCAATCTTTGGTTCTTCAGCTTTCCTCTCAAATCACTCGAGTTTCAACCTAACAAAGGTGAAAGATCAAAAGATAGGGGAGGGAGCCAGAGAGATTCTTTTTTGAAGCAAAAGAAACATGAGGATGCCGGTACTAGGACCGTATCGGTTGGCGAGCAATTCATTAACATACAGGTACGTACTTACCAACCCAATGCATACTGGAACCAGGGGAAGGAGAGGGCGAGGGGGGAGAGAAGGAGAGAGAGATCAGGTTGCCTGGGCCATGAATGATGCCTCCCTTAAGAGGGTGGCAAGATCCTCATCCAAGGTCCCGACCTCTTAATCCAACCCACAAAGATCCACAAATTCCAAACTTTGGGTTTCTTGATTATCATTGATCGAGAGATGGGGAGGTCAAGGGGCTTCGAATCCGAGACCTTCAAGAATGTACAGTCGATGAGGAATGCTTACTGGAACAGAGGGGGAGAGGAAGAAAAGGGAGAGGAGAGTGATCTGCTCACCTGGGCTGTGGATAATGCCTCCCTCGAATCCAACACCCCGATCCTTTGATCCAACCCAGAAAGCCTCGAATCCAAGCTTCTTGATCTCAAATCTGATTGCTTGGTTGCTCTTTGCTGCAGATCATCATCAATCGGGAGATAGGAAGGTCATGGGGCTTTGTACTCACAACCTTCAGGAACGAGCAGTGGACGAAAGACGCTTACCAGAACCAAGGGGAGGGAGAGGGAGGGGTGGTAAGGATGAAGAGTGGAGAAAGAGAGAGAGAAATCAGCTCACTTGGGCCATGGACAGCGCCTCCCTCGAATCCAAAGTCTCGATCCCTTAATCCAACCTAGAAAGGTCCTCGAATCTAAGCTTCTTGATCTCAAATATGATGGCTTGGTTGCTTTTTATTGCATATCATCATTAATAAGGAGATCGAGAGGTCGAGAGGCTTTGGATCCGTGACCTTCAGGAAGGAGCAATCGGTGAGCAACACCATGGACGGGATGAACGGGCAGAAACTAGGAGGGCGGAATATCACCATCGACAAGGCCCGGTCCAAAGGCGCCATGGGTTCCGTAGTAGTGGAAGTGAGTAGCGGTAACAGCGACGATCAAAGCATTGGAGGAGAAGAGGACGATAAGGCAAGAGAGGAGAATGGCGAGAAGATGAGTCGAATGCTCAAGAGTGTGGAGTCGAGCTAGAAGCTTCAAGAGAGGGCGAGAAATAGAGTGAGCTAGTGAGGAGTTGAACAGGTAAGGAGATGAGTCAGACCAAAAAAATAAACCATCTCAAACCGAATCGAAGGGCCATTTTGTATCAGTAACCATCCAATTCGGGTCAATATACAAAAAATAGTAGATTTTTATTTTCCCTTGAATTTCTCACTTTCTATAGTAATTTGAAACATTAAAAACTTTTTCAAACAACCTTTGGGCTAAAATTTCTGTGGTTAAAAATTGCTATGGAAAATCTCAATTCCCATGAAATACCATGGGAGTCGTTTGCATCCAAACAGGCCCTAAGTGGTTTATTCCCCAAACTGGCAACGGCACCGAAACAATTTTGAGCCCATTTGGTTGCATTGCCACTTCAAATGTTTTATTTTCAGAATAGAAAAACAAGGAACAATGACCTAAGAATTTGTGAAATGAAACATATTATGACATTTTTTGCACAAAATTTTCAAGGATTATTTTGGTTCAAGAATACAAGTGTTGTTGGCACTAGCCAGAAAGCAACTAACATGACATGTTTTGTGTTGTGCAGTGCCATGATAAGGAAAAGGTGATAAGAAATCAAAACCCTTCCTAACTAAAAAATTAAATAGAATAGCTTAAGAAATGCGATGTCAACCAAATGTCGGATTATTGATACAAGGTGAGCATAGTATATGTCAGATGGTATAGACAAATATTGGCATATGCTTATAAACCATGGTCTGGATTCCTGCTCCTAGCCTACCGACAAGTAGGGCTGCGAGCTGATCAGGTTGGATCAGAGACTAACACGCCTAAATGCAAATCACATATGAACTGGGTCAAATAAATCTATCCAAGCCTTCCATATCCATCCAAGTTAGATTGCTCAGGTTTAATATTTAAAAATCAATCCATCACATTTTTGTGGGTCACATCGAGTCAAAAACAATCCAAGCACAAACCACAATAAGGATGTATAAATTGATTGCCTAACGATACCGTAAACATATTCTACATAAGATTTGATTGATAATGACATATAAACGACAATCATGAACACAAATTAATAACTCTATGTTAATTCTATCAATAGAAAGAACAAAAATTATACTTACAGAGGGTTTTAAATTATATAATTGGATCTATTCTGGTTGGTTTGTTTTTCGATTGGAACTTAGTGATTTAGATCCAGTCCAAACTTGTAACAGGTCAAATTTAACAATCCAAGTCTAATCCAAATAACTTGGGTGCAGATTGAAAACGTTTCTTAAATTTAATGTCAATAAGAGTTAAGCACATATTATGAAAATTTAGTTATTTAAAACAAAGTAAAATGGAGGAGGAGTACATAAAAAAAATGAAAAAAAGATTTCCAAATAGTAGGGAAGTCAAAATACATGGCACGAGTTATCTTTTAAGATTGCTTCCAAGTTAACATTATTATTAGACTACCTAAGTTTGGCTTGCATGCATGACTTTGTTGCTTATTGGCCTTCACATGCACTTACATCATCCTCCTTAAAGAATCCAATCCTTGAGTTAACATGGCCATCACTCAATGGAGTTAATGTTTTTTCTAGATATTTTATCATCTTGATTGTTATTAGTCTTTTCTTTTCAAAATGTTGATGTATTTCCAATAGGTATTTTTGCAATTCTATGGATTGCAAAGATTAGAACACTTATAGATTGCAAAATATAAAACATATGTAAGGATTTAATTTTAGTAACATTTATTGTTCACCCAATAGCCAGTGTTCATGATAAATTCCTCTCATTGGTAAGATTATGAAATTATCTAGTATTATTCGTAATGTTGATAACTTGAGCCACTGTAACATAAAAACTATGTACCCTAAGTGAGTAGATCCTCCAAAGAAATCTCAAGTTGGGTATTTCTGTCAAGTATTATACTTGTCCTTTTTAGCATGTCATTTTGAGAGAGAGGGAGGTCTACCTGGAACTCTAATTACCCGAAGAACAAATGCTTGGGGATGCACCACCTAAGCCCTAACCCAGAACCTCAGATTGCTAAGCAAAGTGTCACAACTAAGGCAAGCCCCTAGTCACTTTAGCAAGTTGTTATTGCCACATCAATGTTTTATGAAGTTTATAATGGCTGAAATATCTAGGGGACAATAAGTGTAGTATGTTATCTTCAACCCAAGATCCGTAGTATCGGAACCAACACCCATGCCGGTAGGTCAGCGATACAGTATGGGACGATACCGTGCCATGCCGTTCTGACGCATACCAACAAAGGGAAACCAAAGAGGGAGGAGGGGGAGGAGAGAGAGGAAGAGAGAGAGAGCAGGAGAGAGGGAGATAGGGAGAGGGAGGGGGTAGAGAAAGATGATGGGAGAGGGAGAGAGAGGGGGGCTCGAAAGCCCTCCTTTCCTCCGGTCATCTGCAAATGCTGCTGGGCGGAACCTTGTTTAGAACAAAACAGAGGCTCGGCCAAAAGAGAGGGAGGAAGGGAGGGAGGGAGGGGGAGAGAAAGATGTCAAGAGAGGGAGAGAGGGGTCTCGGAAGCCCTCCTCTCCTACTCTAGTCGTCCGCAAGGGCCACTAGGTAAAGCCCCTATTTTGAACTTCACTTAAAATTAAAAAAAATTAAAATATAGGGACAAGCCCCTATTTCATTTAAAATAGGGGCTCCGCCCAGGCGGCCCCTGAGGATGAGCAGAGGAGGAGGAGAGGGCTTCCGAGCCCCCTCTCTCTCCCTCTCTTTCCTTCTCCCTCTCCCCTTACCTCGCCAATTCCTCCAATTGAAGGGTGGAACCGCCCCAGTCCGCCCTCGATACAGCCCAGTACACCTTGAACCGAACAATTAGGGCGGTACAGTGGTCCTTGCTTCAACCTTAATCTGATGAAACAAAAAAACAACTAGTCAAAGAATCTTACTTCATCACAAGTGGCCTCCATGTAACCTCTCTCTCCTTTGTTAGGTCTTTGTCCACATCTAACCTCTTTCTCTATATGACCATGCATCATCATTTCTTCTCACAACCCATTCCTTACAAGCCCTTATTTTATTGCAATCCATGCCACTCGCCAACTCAAGTTTTGAAGAAGACGCAAGAGTAAGATGAGGTGATTAGGCCTTAACAAGGCCCAACTACAAGTTTCAAGACATCAAGCATAAGCCTCATGGACTTCCTAAAAGTTTAAAATACAAAAAAGTATGATTGGATTATGAGCAATATAAAGGATGTTAGCTTCATGCTTGGACTTGATTACAAAAAATTTGTAGGGATCAAACAATATGGAGCAATCATCACAAATCTTTAAGGTTAGCATAAAAATAGCTCACCATACTTAGGATAGAAATTCAAGCGTACATAAAATTTCTCCCAAAATATATTAAACAAAGTTATTTCCTCTCTTCATTAGTTGTGGAAATATTAGTCCACATGTCTTTGCCTCCCAATTTAAGGTGTAACTAAGACAAAATATGAGCACCTCGCACATGCCTCCTCATGTGATGTGACTCACATGATAAGTACACACCCACTATCCTCAAGGCTTTTTTTTTGAAGAGCCTCACCTTGAGACACGAGGCAAACTCAACCTCAAATATACATTTTTAAACAATGCATCAAGAATGTGGAAATAGGCATGCAATTAGCTTCTAAACAAATATCACGCAACATATAAACGGAGACAAAGTATCATACATTAAAAACAAAAATTGATAGTTAATTATACCATGCTCGCATTTCATCACTATCCAAAAGAATGTCACCTTCATCTAATAGGAATGCTAGAACTATATTACAATAAAAAATGAATTATTTAGGCTCGTACTCTCATTGTCTCAAATACTTCTCATTTAAAATGTAGTTTATAACGTCAAGATTTATAATTCTAATCTTATAGAATTGATAGTAAAACAATTATGAAAAGGTTATGAAGTGTAACAAACTCCAACATTATCAAGTGAAGGGACATGAATCAAATTTACCAGTTCGTTGACATTGGAAAGACCAACACCTTCACCAGAAGCCATAAAGATCTCCTTCTCCAATGGCGCGTGATCTCCCAAATAATTTTGAATTTCATTTGGGCGAAAAAACCATAAAATCTTAACTCTCTTATGGCCCGATTGTTCCCATATCTTCAATATCTTTCCGATATACGGCTCGGGCTCACCGTGCTTAGAAAGGTAAACACAATCATATAACGAGTAGTTCACATTATCAAATGTGAATGACTCATAGAATTGACAATCCCTTTTTGTACCACCAATTCCTCTTTTTTTACCCCAATGAAATTGAATGTCATCATTACTTCGGTCCTTTGAATGAGCCATTGCTTGACTAGCTTCAAACCGAAGCAAATGAGGCACAAACTGGTGGTCCTTAAGAGCCTAAAATAAAAAGAAAGATAAACATGTCAATGTCAAACAACAATTAGAAAGTATGAAGTAACATATCGAATGGCAAAGTAGATTGTATTAGTTTGAGGGAAGTTTAAACAACGAGTGACATCAACAAGGCATTGTATAAAGAAAAAAGATCGAAAGTTTCCAAAGAAAGCCTAAAAGACATTGAAAAGGCCTATCAAGGTGAAAAGAATATTTGTTCAATGACCAAAAGAAGCCAATAACATGGTCATCCTATAAAGATAATTAAATTTTTGAGATATTGAAATAGTCAATGAGCTATGATGAAATATAAATAAAGGCAATGATCCCACTTAACTGTTGCAACATGATGTTATAGGAGGAAACATCACATTTATCCTATGCATATTTATGATTGTAACTCCAAAAATAGAATGGAGTCAATCATAGGTAAAAGAGTAGCCATTGCATGAGGCTCCTAGTATTGCTGGATCTAAGGGGGGTCATGGCATGCAGCATTACTGCCATGTGCGGAGAGCCTGTTTCCGTGTTTTGAACTTGAGACCTCCTAGTCAAAATGGAGCAACCTTACTGTTGCACCAACGCTCACCCTCAAATTAATCATAAGTAAACTTCATATTCACCTAGTTTGACCCACCACGCAACCGCTAGGTGTATTTGACTTGAAGAGATTTCCATTTGAATGGGATACATCAATATATGTAATGACAAATTAAAAGGAGCAATTTGGGCAGATTTTGTAGAAACGTAGATAATGTCCAAATGATATGCAATAATTACAAGATAAATAAAAAATCTAGATTATTTATGTCTCCAATATGAGATCGAGATAATTACCTAATAGCCTTTTACCATGCCTACTAGAAAAAAGATAGGTGCGGATAATGTTAATGAAACAACATTACTCCTTGAAGAAGCAAATGATATCTTCCAAGTTATGCTTTTGATACCCTTCTCTCTAATAAAGTCTGCCTTATACGGCAAATGGCATTCCAAATGTATCATCTTATATACATTATATTGTCAAAAACCATGGTGGTTTCGAAGTGTAAACAAGATGAACACGAGCAATCTAGGCTCAATACAAGCTTAACTCGAAAGGACATGAGACCACCGTTTATGAGACAGCCGCAGAATGGTCTTTGATTCACCGGTGAGTCCTAGTTCACACATGCTACAAAGAATAGGGGCCATGGTGCACGATCTGGTGGAGCCCGCAAAGATTCGATTGCATATAGGAGACGGGCTTCTCGAGGTCATTCAGAATACGATGCAGCTGCAAATGATCTCGCGCGTAGAGTAAGATCTATAGATGTATCAGATTTTGAGTCGTATAGTAGATCCTATTATTCGTGGCCACAGGCAGCCTATGATCCATACAGATACGAATATGAATATGGTACGTCTGAGACATCTTCCGATAGCTACTATCCTACGCAGCCCAGAGCATCTTACGGATCGAATTTTGCTATCAGCTTATTCGGATGGGCCCCTTCATAATCATTTTATAAGCCAGTTTATCAGTCAAAGGACACCTCTCAAAGCCAGAGCTTCAGTGAGAGATCCGAGAGTGCTTATAACCGAAAGCGCGTTTCTTTTGGGATAAATATACAAGACTACAACATCGCTTGGTCAGAGAGGTGAGCTGATGTGTCTCCAGACTATACTAATGATCTGGATATCTACCAGACACATCGCCACTCGACGATATTTTAGATATCGGTATGTATATTGTACTTTAAATATATATAATTGATTATATTATTTTATATTTTTTATCTCATTACTTGATTTGAGAATATTTCATGTTGCTTCTTGTAGCATGCAGCATCTCACTAATTATTTTATATTTTATATCATTTTAAAACAATAAGATGCATCATTTAGGTTAAACCAGGATCATAGAAACATCAAAAAATATCAAATTGGAGTTAAAATCATTGAAAAAGTTCAAAAAGATTGATTACCAATTAAATTAACTTGAAAAACTCCAAAAAAAAAAGGATGTACCGGCATGCCCAAGCGTATCATGTATCGGTACCGTACCGAACCGGTACCGTACCAACCCGTCTGCCAACCGGTACGAATTTCGGTTCGGCGGACCTTGTACTTACACAAGGACAACAAGACTTTCTTTATTTGCACACCTTGAACAGCACTTTGAAAACTTTCTAATAAATACACATAGAAGCACCTTAAGACACCTTCAAAGTTGCCAAAATTGCATATAGTGCAGAGAGGAAGAGAGTCTCACTAGAAACAAAGAACATTGACTTAACTCACTTAAATGCAAACTTAGAAGCTACTGGTCCAAAAGGAATTGGATCATTGATGTACAAGACAGTTATATGTCTGTTTGTATTTACACCATAAGTTTAAGCTTATTTATGTTATCAAACATAATTTAATAACATTAGTTTGTATGATAAGTTACTTGAAACTATGCAAGGCACATGTTAAAAAGCAATCACCGCAGATACTTCAGAATATCTGTGAAGGTAGATTTTGGTATCTCTTCACAACTAAGTTTGTTTATCCAACAAGTGTATAGCTAGTATAAAGTACTTCAATGGAGTGAACAAATTCGAAATTGATCAAAATATCTTAACATGCAAATTGCAATATTCTAACAAATTGTGCATCATCCTATGTCAGTGCTTACAATCAACTGGCAAATAGTGAATGGCATGACCATAAAATTAACGCATTAATCCTAGCCTTTATCCAAACTTTTAGTATGACAAAAAACACAATTGGATGATCCTTCAGCCAAAAAAGAACAATAACATCATCCACTTGACCAAACACTTATATGATTTTGTTATCATTTTTCCCGTAGCTTCCTTGGCACATGATCATGCATATAGCTTTCAGCCGATCGAATGTGAGAGCCCTTCATTTTGTTGCATCAATAGCAGCATTAGATGTGACTCTAATATAACATGCTAATTATGTCTTCAAGAGAATTTGAAAAAAGAAAGATTTAAAAAGTACTTACACTAGCAATGTCGCAAGGATTAAAATCTAGGTCCACAATCTCGGTTTCAAGTACCATACCAATACATTACCTGTTTGGTACAAGACGATACCCACCCCCTTATTGAGATAGCTCATGGTCCCTTTTTATCATGGTACCACTTGAAATTGGGCAATACATGTACGTACAGTATGGTAGACACCTTGGTATGAGGCAGTACTGCTTGGTTTGGACCGTGCAGGTCGCTTCCGGTTGATTCAGGGCCTGTACCGAGCTGAAACCTTGTCTCGCCCCAATTCCGACTCAGTATGGGTCAGTACACCCCAAACCAAGTGGTTCGGGATGGCAACCATTGATTGAAATGCTTGGCAATGAGAAGAGCATGCATAAAAAAATTTGTGTTTGCAGTAATGATGTTTGGTGGATATGGAATACAGGAAGTTGAAAGAAAAAACACAAAAATCAGTTAGATCATTCCCCATATAGATCTAGAATGGGCATGCATATGCAGGTTGAAAAGCAAAGGAGGGGTAGGACTAAGATTACTTTGATGAAGGTGGTGAGGAAGGATTGAAAGAATTCATGTGAAGAACACATACCTATGTTGTAAGACACCACTTCCACATTTGATTCATGTGGAGGGGCTCCATGCAAATGTCAAACAATTGACTCTGAATGTGGACTCAATTGGGCCAAAAAATAGATAGTCAAATGTTAAGACAGCAATGACTAAGATTGGGCATCAAGAGTCAAACAATAAATGAATGGCTAGTCAAACTCATATTACCTTGACTACCCCCCCACCCTCCCAACCAAAAAAAAAAAAGGGAGAGGGAGCTTAGACAATGAAAGAAGGCAAGGTTTGAGTAGTACTTAATTGGATGATCCAATGTTTATGTGGAAATGTGCAAATTATTACTTGAAACTCAACTAAAAGAACTACTTCTGTTCGCTTTGCTCATTTTGGTTGAAGATTATCTATTTGTTAATGAAAACATCTTCTTGCCAAACATGTAAACCAATCATTATAAATCTAAAATGAAAAAAGAACATGGCCCCAAACTTTTGCCATAATCAGATTAGAGGGTCATGAAATGCGTTGTAATTTGTATTTTGAATCTTAAAAGCCTAAGGTTTCGATGGCTTCAACTTACAATACATTCGCCATATCCCCAACATTATAAACAGCTTCGCTCCACCCTAAATACAATTGTTTACAAATTGAAGAAGTACCTGAACAATACAAAATCATGCAATTGTATGGCCAGTGCCATAAACAAAATTCTCCTTCTTGCCATATATCCTGAACTAGATCAGAAGTGCTCCATGTAAGACTAGTCAAACACCACTTAGCATCCTCAACATTAGAAAAAAGCACATTTTATTCCCTTAAAAAATTAATGGAGCAATCGAACAGTAATTACAAACTCATAATTCTAGGGGCAATAAAATCACATGACTGATTCGTGGAAAAAATAAAGTTCTGATCCAATTATCTGATCCAATTAATTACTTCAAAACACCTTTTATCTATGCCATTTCTCTTTACATTTAACTGCAAATGTCCCACAAAACTGCAAAGATATACGCTTCTTTTCCTCTCTCTTTAATTTTCTGGGGAGGGGGTTTTGTGAGTGGGGGACACCTGATAACCTACAAATTATTGACTTTAGACCATCTCAGGCAAAATCGCATGTCCCATGCTGCAGCATTAAAAACCATACAAAATTATATTTTGCAAAAATTATATTTTGCAGACTCAAACACCTTCATCACTACCGCAAAACAACATGGAAGAAAAAAGACACAGCATTGACCTACAACTATAAGCCCATCCGATAAAACATCACAAGGCAAGTAGGAAAGCAAATGACCAAAAAAATAAAGAAAGTCTATATAGAAGCGCGAAGTAATACAAGATACTCATAAACAAGCCCTAACACCAACCATCAAGAACATGATAAAGAAAAGAATGCGAGGTAATGGTTGCTTTCGTGCCCTAAAATATGTGCACTGCATCAATATACAACATATACGAAATGGTTCAAGAACAAAAAGAACCAAAAACAAACCCTAATTCCAATAAGCAAAAACCAAGAACAGAAACACTGACAAGATTACAAATTTTCCATGTGCCAAAATACCACAAATACAAGGAAAAGTGAAACAAAAAAGGAACCATAGAAGCATCAATTGGAAGATATACCTTTCCGGATCATAGACGGAACCATCTCCAGAGAAATCACTCCCGAACGAACGAAAACCACAATTCGGCACATGTAATTTCCCCCCGAAGGAGAGAGAGAAACCCTGAGATTAGAAGGAAACGAGCATCAGGTTTTCTTTCCATTGTAAACAGATCGAGAGAAAAATCAAGCGTGGCGACTAGGGGAAGGGAAATTCGAGCTGGAATACTTACAACAAGAACAAATGGGGAAAGCGAGGCCAAGAGAGACCGTGTGCAGCTTCGATTCGATTCTAGAAAAAAGACGGCGATGAAGGAAGGGAGTGGAGGATGGGGCGGTAGAGCTCAGAACCCTCGTCTCGTCGCCGTCGTCGTTCAAGAACTCGGGAGAGTTCGGAGAGGGAGAGAGTGGAGAATCGGACGGCGGACGGCAGATGGCTATGGAGAAGAATGCAAAAAGGGGCCCATCTATCGGCTTTCTGGGGCCGAGACAGCGGTTCGTATCAGTACCGGTATGGCTCAAACGTATCGGGCGAGATGCGAGGCCCTCCGTTATGTTACACTTGGCGCGGGGGTGGACAATTCGAAGCCCACCGCTGTGGATATATGGCCCAAAAACTTGCAACCCGGCGGCACACGCTGGACCACCCGGAACCGGAAGTGGCATCCCCTACCTACTCGAAGTCTCGATGTGGGATCATTTCATTCATTGTTCCCAGCCTAATCTCACAACGCTCTCATGACGAAATAGCCCCACTGATGTCCTCGAGAGGAGGGTAGCCCTCCATGGCTTCCAGAGGGCTAGATGTATTACAGTATTAGGCTAGCCCTGATATTTCCTATCATCTTGCAGTCCAAAATTTTAAGATTTGAAATGTAGAACTACACAGGCTTATAAATCCAAGTATTACAATAGATAAAGACAAAAAAAAAATAGTATTATAATAGATTATTTAGTACTATAAAAGTCTATTATAATACAAAAATTTATGTTATTTGATGTTCACGTTATTCCCTTGATAATATAATATTTTTTTCAAAAATTCCTAAAAAGAGTTTATAGCGCATAAAAGAATTATTATTATACAGTGATATGAATAATCGTGTTATTAATTTTTTTTATTTTTCATTCTAATAGCTTAAAATAATTATTATCTTTTTTAGATTGCATGAAACATGCAAGCTGGTGCAGATAACAGTCATTATGATCGTTATAATGATTAAAAATAGTTTTTGCGCATTATTGAAACAATGGTATCAAGAATCAACCATTATATGGAACCGATATCTTAGCCACTCAATACATAAATCTTTTACCTAAGCAACAGATATGTTTTAGAATCTTTTTGCAATCTTGAACTCACACATGCTTTTTCAATAAAAATATTGTAAAAATATTGATGCTTCCTTACATTCTCATGCGCTACCTCCTAATTGCAATAAAAGTGTTTCTAAAATATTTGATTTCTCTCACCTATTTCCACTTCCATCATCTGCTCTTATGCTTACTCTTGATTCTAGCAATCAAGTAGAATATTAAAATATCAACAAATATTGATTAATTACACCATCATATGAATGAAAAAAATGTTTTGGTTCTTAAAAATATTGAAGTCAATCTTTAAAGCAATAGCCAAATTAGGATTTACCATCGCAGCCAATATCAAAATATGCTAGATCTTTCCTTCTTGCTCTTTTTATTATCTTTCAAAAATTTCTTTCTCATTAAAAATAAATCAAGATCTTAGTCTCTCATCGTAGGTCACCTATCTAGATAACTAGGATTTACAAACAAACAGGCCCAAAAAAAAAGAAGAAAAAATGAAAGGGGTGGATTATCTAATTTGAGTCTAAGACTCAAAATATAAATCAATGTTTGGAATAAGTGAGCTTAGAGCCTGTAATATTCTGCAGCCAATATACTGTGGGGTGCAAGATGCACATGATTAGTGAAATTTAAGAAATATCTGTGCAAAAAGTAAGCCGGATCAATGATTGTCCAAAAGGAGTACGCGGAAATATTTATAAGGATAATTACAATGCAAAAGGTTGTGATATAGTGAGTTCCATTCTAATCCGTACCAGACCACTAATATTTTTTCTTCAAATCATTCGGAAAATCTTAATGTGCATGAAGTGAACATGAGAAAGTACTTCATAGTTTGATCGGCTTGACTTCGTAGCATTCACAAGAGCTTGTTGTTATGTTCTGAATAGTGAATACACGTATTGACATGTATTTGAAGCATCATAAATAGCTCCAGTGTTCTCCTCCCGTGATCCTCTGGGACAAGAGAACAAGCAAAAGGAGATCTTATTTATTAAATAAAAATTCAGAAAAATATGGAGTTCTTAAAATGAAATTTGTGTGCCAATTTTCTCTACCATCAAGACTACGTTTGAAGTGCAATAAGGGGAATAAAAGTCCTTTAGTCCCATTATTCCATCATTTTCAAGCCAAATAATCATTGGAGCATGCGGACTAAACCACTTTTCAAATAGGTAAAGTAGGCATTTTAAAAAATACCTAGACAACTTTTTACCTTCCAAATCATTTTTTTTCTATTTAACTTAGGAATAAATTATTCAACCATTTAGAGTAGAGTAATTTACTCTAGAATAATGAAGAATAGGATCATATTAACCCATTTACATTAGGCAAGCTATTCCACCTCTAAATGCAAGCTAAGTTGCTTCTACCTATTTTACTAACTAACTTGAGAAACAAAGACAAGTCCTAATTTTGAAATAAAATGTTCTTAAAATTCTGATTTTAATAATTATCGATTTGGAGATTTTATGATAAAGGTAAATCATTCATATCCACGATCCAATACTAATTAATTCGCCTTTTTTTGTTTTTTTTTTTTTCATTGTGTCTTTTCCTTCCTCTTTGTTGCAGGAAGTTCTTTGCTTGTTTGGCATATATAAAATTTATTTATCACTATGATAAAAAAATAACTTTATAAAATTTTTTAAATATAAAAATAGATTTTATGTCATCATTCACAAATATTTTAACTCAATAAACAGCGAAAAATAAAATTATAGTAAGTATAAGGGAACAAAAGGTAAAACGACAGCAAATATGAGATGATGGTTGTCGAACTTTAAAATAAGAAGATTTTTTTATAAATGCACTCCCTTTTCATTGTAGCTAGATTATTTTGGTCATCTCTTTTTTTTCATATTTTATTTTATCTTATGGAGCCAGATTTCTTTGCATGTCTTCCAAAAAAATTAGGATAAGATCAAGCAAGCATCTTCCCAAAATTATTCTTCTGGGTGAGCAAGAAATGTAACAGGCAAAAGAGCATGCATGTGAATAATCATATTATATATTTATATTAACTTTTAATTATGACAAATAAAAGCGTGCATCAACAACCTTTTTCCTCTTCCGGCGCCACTGAGCACCGTTGCGGAAGCGGTCGGTTTGCATGAGTTACCGGGAAAGATTTAAATATATATATATATATATATATATATAGCGAGAGAAAATAAACGAGGATTAATTTAAAAATCCGGGGTGGAACGAGGACTAATTTAAAATTCGGCGGGTGGTGCTGTATATTGAGCAGCCGGATCTCCCTCCGGCATTGGGGCCTAGTCTGAGCACAAAGGTGCTCCCTTTTTTTATCCCTTTCCTCGCGCGAGGGGAATTGAAGATAAGGAGGAGTGATCGGATATCGACGGGATTAGAGTCCTCCGGCCGGTATCTGACCAAAATCTTCGTAAGATTCGACAATCTTCTCCATTTCAATCTTCCCCACTCTGGTTTCTCGTTAGATTTGGGTACCTGATGGTGATTTCTTCTTCTTCGAATTTTCCGGTGTCTTCTGACATCTGGAGGTGCCTCCCTATCTCCGGGCGGATGTCGCAGTGTGGCTGGGATTTGTTGAATTACTCGACACAACGATCGAAGTTTTAATCTTTATGCTTCTGTGGGTCGCTCAGGGTTCCAACGCCTGTTAGAATGTTTTGGTTAAAAGTCCATATAATTTTGATGATTTTCAAAAAAAAGTACAGTGTAGAGAGTTTTTTTTATAGATCTTCTTGTACTTCAGTTGAGTACCAACCTTCTTGATTTTTAGGGCTTAGGGCTTATTCTCTGATCTCCAACAACTAAGATTTCTGCAGAAGAAAAAAAAAATGACAAGTAAGGTCACATCTCTTGCGTTTCTACTGCAATAAAGTCCATCTTGGAGCTCCTTTTCAGTGCCTTTTTTTTTTCCAAATAGATTTGGTGAAATCTGCCCTCCTCCCCCCTCTTTCTTCTCCAATCTTTTGCTTTAGTTGAATATAAACCATATATTTCTGTATTTAGAGTGTTTGTTCTCTAATTTTCAACAACTAAATGATTTCTTCGTGCTTAATAAAGTCTATTCTATAATTCTTTTCTCCATGTCCGATTGCAACTACACGATTTCCTTCTATAAGTCTACTCTTGTTATATATTTCCTTTTCTTGTTGTAAGTTTTATACTCAATGTTGAGTTCTTCACCTTCTCTGCATCTTTCTATAATGTGCTTGGGATATTAACCATGATTCTTTTGGAGTTTTGACCCCTTTTCTCTTGTAAGTAGGTTAGATTAATGAGACTTGATCATAAGCTTGACCTTTATTAGAGTACTGAATTAGGAGTGTTAAGAAGCAATTTTCTAGATAATTGGGATTCATTTCCTTTCTTCCTTTTAAGGAAGGCATAATTACCACGTGATTCCTAGTCATGCAAAAGGATTCTGAATAACTTTCTGTGACACATAGGATGCAGACCTTGGTAGGAATATCTAGCAAAAAAGAATTCATGTGACCAAGCCTAAATATCATAGATAAGGCTAGATAATTCATGTTATGGTTATGTTTCACTTTAAAGAGTTGAAAGAAACAATCGTTTTCTCAAATAAACTCTGAAGAGTTAAAGTGAAATATCTTTACCAGTGGTTTGATTCCTTTCCTGAGGACTTCAATGGTTTGGCTTTCTGTCATCGATGAATCCAGCCTAATACTAATAGTTTGGCTTTCTGCCATTGATGAATCCAGCCTGTGAATTAGCTGGAATTTGGAGCTTCGTTCCAGCTAGAACATAATGACAATTTTCACCTAAACCTACAAATTTTTATGCTTTGAGCGACACCTGCATAGCCTTTTGGGTTCTTTCCATATTGCCTGACCGTAGATTTCAATTCCTGTGGTTTCTTTCTTCCATGTCAAGACACCGATCTTATCGTTTTCTCAGAGGTTGGAAAGATTGTTCTGAAACTGAGTGGATACCAGGCTGGTAACTTCGATAGATTTTCAGTGTCCTTTATGAACAAGGTGGCAATCACTCTTCACTCACAGATGTCAAGATAGAGTTCTGTAAAGTAGCTGCTGTCTATATATAAGCATGGATACTATGGCTTCTTCTTGGGTTTGGTTTGCTTTGTGGTATTGATTTCTTCCATTCGATCAACAGGGCGAGAAAGGAGCAGTCGACCATGAAGGCACTCATTCTTGTTGGAGGTTTTGGTACCCGCCTACGGCCTTTGACACTTAGCGTCCCAAAGCCTCTAGTTGATTTTGCCAACAAACCCATGATTCTGCATCAGGTCTGTCTTTTCTGTACTATGATATTGTTTGAGTAGATAGGTGGAAATGTAAGTTTTATCAAGGTAAGTAACTGTTTTTGTTCCCAATGCATAGTTGATTTCTGGCCTTGGAATGTGATCCAATTTTAGCATGTTCTGGTTTTATTTCTCTGTAATGAACCAGTTACATAAATGTAAGAGTAGTTTTTTTGGCAAGACAAGAACATTACCAGAGTTCTTTCTATCTATGTCCCCCCTCCACATTTCATTTAGTTTACTTTGTGATTCTTCCTACTTTAGTTGACTTTGTGATTGTCACTTAAGAGATTGCTTTACCTTTTTGAATGTCAAGAACTGGTTGTGGTTGTGGTATCAGGTTGATGAGTCTTTATGGTCGGATCTTCTTTTTGCCGCTTCAATTCCATTTTGCCTCTTCAATTCCATTTTGCCTAACATCAGCGTATTCATCTAATCTTTAGAAGGGCACACTTTACTAGATGCTTGTCCATAGTTTAATTCAGATTGAATCACTTGGATCCTGTTGTAGATCTCTCACAACAATTATCACTTGAGAAATTATATGTATCCTTTTTAATATTGAGAGTCTATCAAGTAGATTGTTCTCTATGGCCAGATCCTTCTTTCTATAACTTCAATTACTTTTTTTGGGCTAGCATCGGGCTAACCTTCATTAAGGCACCCTTTGGTGGGTGCATGTCTATAGATTCTTTTCAAACCGGACCACTTTAATCTTGTAGATCTGTTGCTTTTTCTGGCAGAAAGAAAGATAAGCTATCAATTTAGCTTTTGTTTAGTCCGTGCTAGTATGAATCTATTCTTAGTTGTTTGCTTATAATGCTTGAATCAACAATTAAGCTATTTATTGTAACCAATGGTTGTGGACACTTTGTTGGATCAGATCGAAGCTTTGAAAGAGGTTGGAGTGACAGAAGTTATCCTGGCCATCAATTATCAGCCAGAGGTAAAATCATGAACTTTTATCTGTATCCACCGGTCCTCTATTCTATTTAGCGGACTTTCTTGCAGTTAAGTTTCTGCATCCTCTAATCTGAGGTCTCTTTTTCCAGGTGATGCTTAACTTTTTAAAGGATTTTGAGAGCAAGCTTGATATCAAAATCACCTGCTCCCAAGAGACAGAGCCACTAGGAACAGCTGGTCCCCTGGCTCTAGCTAGAGACAAGCTAATAGACAGTTCCGGTGAACCCTTCTTTGTCCTCAACAGTGATGTCATCAATGAATATCCATTTGCTGAACTGATTCAGTTCCACAAAGCGCACGGAGGAGATGCTACAATTATGGTAACGAAGGTATTTATCCAAGTCCTGGTAATTATTTCCTCTAACAATTGTTTGATCTGCAGCCTGTCCCTTTTTTGTCTGATAGGTCGATGAGCCATCCAAGTATGGTGTTGTGGTTATGGAGGAGGAAACTGGAAGGGTAGATAGATTTGTAGAGAAGCCAAAAATATTTGTGGGCAACAAAATCAATGCTGGGATCTACTTGTTGAACCCATCTGTGTTAGACCGCATTGAACTGAAGCCCACCTCAATCGAGAAAGAAGTTTTCCCCAAAATTGCAGCAGATCAAAAGCTCTATGCCATGGTCCTGCCTGGTTTCTGGATGGATATAGGACAGCCAAGGGACTACATCACAGGCCTGAGGCTCTATCTGGATTCCCTTCGCAAGAAATCGCCCTATAAGTTGGCTGCTGGCCGACACATTGTGGGAAATGTTTTGGTGCATGAGAGTGCTGTGATTGGAGAGGGATGTCTGATTGGGCCTGATGTTGCAATTGGACCAGGGTGCATCGTGGAGTCCGGAGTAAGGCTGTCAAGATGCACGGTGATGCGAGGAGTTCGGATTAAGAAACATGCATGCATCTCTGGTAGCATCATTGGGTGGCACTCCACCGTTGGACAGTGGGCACGGGTTGAAAACATGACTATCCTTGGGGAGGATGTGCATGTGTGCGATGAGATATACAGCAATGGAGGTGTTGTGCTCCCTCACAAAGAGATCAAGTCTAGCATCCTAAAGCCCGAGATTGTCATGTGAACATGGAAAGTTGAAGTGGTTTAGGTTCCAATATCAGAGCTATATTTGTGTCATGTGCCTGTTATTTTTCTTAATGCTTCTGTCTCTCGCTGCAAGTTTATGGGTAGTTTTTTGTCTGTCTGTTTATATGTATGTTCTATTCTAGTGCTGGCCTCATGATGGTAAGTTTGTCATCTGAGTCTGTAGGTCCATGTTTCTCCATTGAACATGGAAAGTTAAAGACTTTTATTTTGTGATAAAAATTTACGGATGAATATTGTTTCATTTATTTTTCTTTTCCCCCTGCTCCAGGAGCGATAGTGTTGAACGGATGAGCATCGATCATTTGTTGTTACATTTGTTTTGGTTTCAATACCTTCCTCATGAAGGAAGATAAGTTGTCAGTCAGGAGTATTTCAATGATTTGGTGGAACTTTGCATTTGATTTTGATATGTAAGAAACATCTAGTCCATTGGAGCAATAAGAGCTCAGCATGCAAATTTCAGACCTGACTGATGGAAAGGTAAGAATGGTGACTTTTAAATGTTGGCAGTGTTAAAGGGCAATGAAATTTCCAGCCCCTAAAATTTTCATGGCTTGCCGTGGGGTTTGATAGGGATTGGATTGATCATGACGAAGGAGATGGACCGGATGGTACCAAAAGAAAAAAAAGTCCTAATTAGCAACATTTGCCGGAGTTGGAACGTAAAAAAATCATTATAATATTTTATGGCACGGAGGCTGCCCTGCCACGGGAACCTGGTAGCGACCGAGATCTTAATATCTTATGGTGCCAAAACGAACACGGAGGGCACTGGTGTAGGAAACTGTAAACCAGTAGAAGTCTTCCTATTTTTTTAAAACATCAGCATTAGGAAATATAGTGATGCAAATGTTTCGATTCCACTTGCTTTGGAAAAAGAAAACTAATTAAGAGACACCATTTTTTTTTTTCTGGCAATGAAAAAGAAACCAGGATAAAACCAGAAAGCCAAAGGGCAGAACCCAAAGAGAGCCACAGAGAATCCAGGGAGTGGACAGCGGTACGTGCATCGCGTGTTGTTCTTAGCTAAAGGACAGAACCCAAAGACAGCTACAGAGAATCTAGGGAGTGGACAGCGGTACGTGCATCACGAGGTGTTCTTCTACCATGTATTGCAGCAAGTAATTATGTACAGTGATTCAGTTCGATCCGTGCAATCTAGCGTCGGGTTAGAATCAACCGGTGGGGAACCTTCCACTGTAGTCCGTACCGTATAATAACGACTCATTCTGTTCTCATCTTACAAGATCTTTAACGTAGCCTCCATAACTGATGACTCTGATACCTAATTGGCTTCCTCCAACGAACAAATGGAGTCCCATTACGGTGCCATTACTCCTACCGTTTGGCTAGTAATGTCATGGGTCCTTTCCAATGGATTACTATGGGATTCATCTCAAGGGGAGTACTTTGGTAAGTAAGGTTTTCTTATTTTGTTCACATCTCGGGAGTTTGATTAGTCTTTACGAGAAATAGCTATAAAGAATTTACACAGCTGGTCTAAATTGATGGAATAAGACATTCTGTCAAAATTGCCACACAAGTTGTGAATTTGGTTAGGTAGACTCACAACTTCTGGCCAAATGACAAGCCACCTCTTACTCTTTTCAAACCAAAGAACACCGCGATTTCGGCCTACTTCCTGGCTATAATTGCGGGTAGTTGTAATTAATTTAATCACCGGAATCATCTAATCAAGCCGATGTGGCCGAGAGCTCTGTCCAGTCTGAAACTCTGAATTGTAACGATGGCAGCTAACTAAACCGTCTTTTATTATATATCTTTGGAAGCGGACTGCTAAGTTCTTTTCTCTCTCCAGTCTCAATCTAATTAATATCCAGTTAACGACCAACAAACCAAAACCACACCTATTCCTCCCCACCACATCAGATAGAAAATGCAGTCAGAAATACAGCGCACCATAATTATCAGATGGACAGGATCCAGTAGACCAGTCCAATAGTCACTCGCCACATTACCCCATTGTATTTAAACAATTCAAGATCAAATGAGGATGCCTATTATCCACCGTACATATGCCCTGAGATTTGGACTGATTCATTGGACCTGATTCATGTAATAAATTTCTTGTATGTCATGTGATCCACGAGGATCGGTGCTAGAACATCCCTTGCGAACAAATGAACCGATCTACGTCGCCATCTATGGAGACCAGAGTTATCATTATCATTCACTTTCGCTTCCCGTCTCTTCTTGCGGCTCTTCCTCTTTCATGCTTTACAACCTTCGTCCATAAAAAACCTTACAAGAGGAAGCATGATGATGCATGACACCAGAGTGTGTATGGAGTCGACTAAACCAGCCCCCTGAAATAGGCCTTTATATTAGAGGCAAATATACATCAAACATGTTCTGTGACTCGAGAAGTGAATTGCAGCTCAAACCAATGGACCAATTTTTTGAATTATGGCGAATTTCATTGCTTTTTAGCAGTAATTAATAACACAAGAAGAGAGAACATACACGGCCAGTCAAACTGATGCCAGGAGCCAAAACATCACTAGGGATGATATGGCAATTAGCAGCCATGCGATAAAAGCCAATGCAATGGAGACTTCAAACTTGCCGCATGAGAATTGAGGAATTGATCTGCAGAAGCCTGTATCTCTTGCAAATAAAACTGTTACAGCTGCTGAAGAGCATGCTGCCGCAAGTGATAGAGTTGCTGTTACCTGGATTAGGTGAGATTACTTGCTTCAGTGCCACAAAAATATGAAAAGAGAATTTCTGTATCAGCTCAATTTTCAACATCCCCAGGTGTGAACAACAATTGAGAAGGTATTATGTTGTTTGGTAAGAGCATGAGGTAAATAATTACACCATGATAACCAAAAAAACAGGAAATAATGGATTCACCAAACAGTTTGTTCTACGACTCGTTTGGGTGCTTAGCATGGCAATGGCATTTAGCTCATAGTTTGCTTTCTGCTCACAATTATTATGACAGTAGTTGTCACGATTGGTATTCTGGTGATGTTTTTTCAACAGCTTGCTAGCAGGGATAATTCAGCTGAAACATCTTGACAAATTAATTTTAGAACTGAAAATTAATTAGAAAAAGTAACTGAGAAAGGATATGCTATAGAAAATGCAAAAGAAGCAAAAAAAAAAATGTAGGCATAAGATTGGATCGGCTATGTTCTCATGAAGCCATGAGAAGCACAGACTCACATCTGAACATAAGCCACCCAACAGAAATAATTGATGAAACTTCTTGATGCCTCAGAATGAAAATGAGACCAAATAGATACTTCAGATAGAATCAATTCGGATTCATATGCAACAGTGGCCAAAACAATGCACTCAAACACTACTAGATGAAACAGTGATTACTGTAACAAGATTGCAAGTTTATTTGGGACTTAGGTCTCGCAAAGATAGGAAAAAGCCATTCAGTGCTCAGCTTAAAGGAAATCAATGGTACCTAGGGTGCAAATGGGTCAGGTTGGGTTCTAAAAGTTAGACCTATTCTATATTCGGGGTCGGGTCTGGGTTTCCGGAATTCTAGCCCGACTCGACCTGACATGATCCATTTGAAACTTGGATAATTTTGGATTTCCAATCCTATGCCCCGCCCCGCCCCAAACCTGCAAAACTATTCGGGCCCGCAGACCGCAAGCTAAACAGGTCAGCTGGGTGCTAAAGGCCCATCCTCTCCCCCACATTCCATCTCCTTCCTCCTCTTTTCCTCCTTCCCCCTTATGATCCTCTCCATCAATGCGTTGAACCTCCGGTACACCTCCCTCATCCTCTTCCCCAGCCCCTAGAGGTCCAGGTTCGTGCAAAAGCTCTCGAGCCACCTACTTCACCAGCTCTCGAGCCTCCTCGGTCTCCCCTACGGCCCCCGACGATGTCATGCTGGCCGCCATCCTCGTGACTTCATTGTTCATCATCTTGATTATTTTTGAGCTCATGTCGACGAGCTTACGACGTGCCGACTTGTCAAGAATGGGGCGCAGGAGGTCGAGGAGTTCGACACGGCGGACGAGGCAGAGGAGGTCGACGGTCCAGGCCGAGGAGCTCGGACATGCAGAGGCGCTTCATGAAGCACCAGCAGGGACCGTAAGGAGCGAAGGCGAAGCCGACGGCGTCGTAAGCGAAGTGGCGGGCGGCAACGGTCTGGGGGCGATTGGAGATGGCGGTGTCATGGGTCTTGAAGAGCTCACAGGCGAGTTTAGGGGAGGAGGCAATGACGCAGAGGGTGGAGCCAAGGCGGTAGAGGGTTTGGCGGACAAGGGACCCGAGGAGGTGCAGGTTGTTGATGATCAGGAGGGCCACGGGCCCTGGCGAGAGGGGGCGGCGGCCGGACCGGACCTTGGAGAGGGTGGCAAGGAAAAGGACTGAGGCGTGGGCTATGGCAAGGAGGAAGAAGGCCGGGGAGGTGAAGCCTCCTTGCTCCATTGGTTAACAGACTGATAGAGCGAGAGAAAAGTGAGTAATGACTAATGAGCAAGAGACAGGAATGGCAGGACGGCAATATATCACTAGTGTTAACAGTTTGTCATTAATGTTGGCATGACGTGACAGTGATGGATGAATAGACAAGCCACCAACCCAGGCAAAAGTATAGTCGATGCTTATTAAAAGATTCATTAGGCCCCTCTGACCGGGTTCAGATGAAACAAACAGACCCAAATCGGATCCGAATTTTTTGGGTTGGGGCTGGGTTATACATGGACCCAACCCAACCCGAATGACCCATTGGATCAAAAATTGTAGTCGTGGACCCAACCCGACCCGATTTTCTATTGGGTGGGTCTGGGTCCAAAATTAGGATCCGAACAAGGAACCGGGTTGGATTGGGGTCACTCATGACCCAGTCCGACTCGACCCATTTGCACCCCTAATGGAACCTGAAACGAGCCGAATAATTTCATATTATCCAATTATGTTGGATGCCTAAGGTTATTCTAGCTACCCCACTATGTATTTTATACCATGTTACTGAAACACAAACATGCATGACTTCTTGTCTTTCCTTTCACATCATTCAATTTTTTTACAACAAATATTACATGTGATGAAACTTGGACAATTCACAGAATTCCCACACATGCTGCTTGAAGAAGTGTTGACTTCAGTATAGTGAAGGGGTAAGAGGACAAAAATAGTTCCAAGTCCTAGATAGAAAAACTGCTTTCATCAAATATTTTGCTGGCACAACAACAATTCATTGATTTGCCAGTGCTGTGTATTCTAAATTAGTTTTTTGAATTGCACACTTTAATATCCCATAAAGTTGGACCACAAGCAACTTGATTTTTTATTGTTTTCCTAAAATATGATGGAGACGGAAAGGCATTATTGGCATGTCATACAATACATAAAATTCATCATGCCATACCATATAAAGCAGAAATATCGCAAAGATTCTTGTAAAATAGGGAGTGTTACAATGAAACTATAGTGACCTTGCACTGTTGCACAGCTTATCTCTCTTATAAAAATCATCGAAAACATTATCTGTGCAAATGGTTGCATTACAGCTGAGAAGTCCTAATTATTCTGTCAAAGAGTTTTAAAATCTCATTTACTTTCATTTAATAAATGAAACTATACCAGACATGTAGCACAGCAAACTGAAAACAAATATGGGACAGAATCATGGTACAGCAGATGTGGCAACATCACTTAGTTGATCAGCTGGACCTAAAGAAAACAAACATTTTAAATACAAGGAGGTGATAGAGATATTATTTTATAATGTATTCCATGATTATGCCCTATAAGCAGATCCTTTAAGCATTTCCCGTCAGACATTTTAGGTTCAACTGCATTTGAGTATGAACTTGCCAAAAACGAAGTGAAAAACCTCAGTGTTCAATTGCATTTGCATATGAACTTGCCATAAATGAAGTGAAAACCTCAGCAGCCTTACGTAAGGATTCATGATATGAGAAACTAAAGCTGATGATACAGAAAAGATGCATAACAAGTGCTTCTGCTACAAATCTTGATGTATAATTTAGGCAAGCAGATAAAACATTAAATTCTAAGAACTAACTAAATTGTGACACATGTAACTAAAATCAGAGTAAAAGGATGAAACATGATTACCCAGTCACCGACCACAAACAAGCTTACTAACACAGGATTATGCAGATCTCTTTTAATCTTTAAGGCATAGATATCAAGACATGCAAGTCCCAAGCTCCATAATGCTTGTAATCCCATAGAAGCGACCAAATAGCTGAATCCAAAGGCATTATCAACAATTCAGTCAAACACAAAAGTCAATATCATCATGATAGTAAGCTTTACAAAGGATGATCTGCAAATTATTTTATTTCATGATGTCATGCCTGAATCATAAAATATGATTGCACAGAGCTAACCTAGGAATATCAGGTAATAAATTTCCCTTTTTGTTATACTATGCTAGTTAATTTGCTATAAGTACAAACTAGAAACAAATAATCCATATGCCGACTGCTTTAAACAAGTTCAGTACAATCTAGTCTTGCTGATCATTTAAGACCATAATCAGATTTTTTCCCCATCTTTTGGTAGACAGTAATGCATTATGGAACAAGGAGTAGCTCTTCCCCAATAACCCTAACCCACAAACCCAAGTGAAGACGGGGTTTGATCCCAAGTCATTTACAACACCTATTGACAACTTTAACCACTTGGTAAGCTGGCATCGTTATAGTAATCAGAAATGGAGTTCAAGAATCATGTTCATTTTTAATATCTGGAATGGAATGAGTTTATCGATTAAGCATTATAAATCAGACTTTAGTAAGGGTGTGGATAAGAATTTCTTCCATTGATCATGACTGGAAGCAGGAAGCACCAATTCTCCTAATTTGATTTTCTTGAAGATACATTGTTGCATGTAAAGAAATAATATGATAATATATATGTGCATAGCTGGACTACACTCTTTCACGTTAACTCCTTGAATCTATGATAGACCATCCAAATTCAAGATTCAAACCATTGAACATGATTTACACTAAAAAAAAAACCTACAAACCACAATTTATGTTTTTTGGTGGTCTCTTACCTGATCATCATGTAAGAGTCAAAATGGACGGTTTTAATAACATGATACTATATTTTACTATGACTTAATCATCAAAACCTAGTGAATTTAAATCTACTCATATTTTAAGATGTCTAGATCATAATCTATAAAATGGATTTTCAATTTTTGTGCCCTATCATGTGCTTTATCATACTAATGTAATTGATACTGTTCATTTTGGTATACGTTAGAGACCACCAAAATATATGAGCTTTCGTATATAGGCATTTTTCTTGTAGCGTAGATGACATTTAATGATTGGAATTTCAATTTGGATGGCCTATCATTGATTTTAAAATCGTTAACTCCTTTTACAAGTATAGAGAGGTAGGCATATACGAGTCTTGCTTCTGTACCTTATATTTTTTCTGTGTCATCGATACATCATAATTAAGGGCTAAGATTGTAACTTAGGACTAGTCAGTACCTTATCTATGACTAGAGGTACCAGTTGATAGAAGGATTCCCAGTGTAATTATGTGGAAAATTGCAGCCCATCCTTTATCTCTCCCTACAAGATCATTATCTCTTCCTTCTTTATCCAATATTCAATATCACCGCCGTTCAATGGTTGAGGTTTCTTTTGGTATTCTTTTTGCTGATTAGAACCACTGATACCCATATCCACATGCTACCACCTTCTCTTTCTTCTCATCTTTGTGCATCATTCTCCTTTCTCTTATTTCTTCTTTTTATCTATCTCTTCCCCAGACTCAACACTTGCTCAGAATCCCACCTCAGATCTGGTTTTGATGGCTATTGTGCATGGGTAATTTTTTTTCCCACATTTGTGTGAGGAGGAGGGTAGAGAGAGAGGTGGAAGGACGGGCACTGGATAGGGAAGTGTAAAGATATGGAGGTAAGAATCAGGGGACTGCAGTGACTGGTAGATGAATAGGGGTGAGGAGAGAGAACAAGGAGGAAGGGTGGTTTAGGAAGATGAGAAGGAGATAGAGGCTATCCGAACAAGGGGGAAGGGGTTTTAGGTGAGGGAGTAGAGAGAAAGGGAGCCTAGGTGGGGTGGGCATTCACGTACAAGATGGCCAAAATCACAACCAGCTGAACCAATAACTCCCTCTGTTACCCAATTTACCCTTCGTTCATTGATAGCTGAGATTCAATATTTCAAAATATTACCTGCATACTCCTTCTCCATTCTAACTTCATTCATAAGAAGCAGCATTCTGGGACAATAACCATCCTCCAGTCAGAATTAGGTCTACAATGTAGCTTTCCTGGTGCAAAAAATATATGATGCCCATTCTTCTCGTCTTAGCAACATGGCCATTCTCAACTCTAACCTTCTTCAAATGGACTAGCATATTAGGAAGGTACCATCCTATGTAAATATCCAATCTTTCCAACAACATGCATAATCCTTGAAAAATGATCTCCAAACTTTATGCCTTTTTTAGCAGAAAATTTAGTGAAAGCCACAATCACCTCCACACACGCCAATAGTATAAGCATTGACCAACCTATTTCCCATGATCTGCCAAGTGATGGGGCATAACCCAATCATCTTCAAGTACATATATGCAAGCAGGGCCGGCCCGAGCCTTAGGCGACTGAGGCGGTCGCCTAAGGCCCCGGGAGGCTGACCAAAAGGAAGCAAAGGCCCCATATAAACGGGATCAGGAGCTCCATCGGTGGAGAGTTTCCTGGCCTGCAGAGGGGCAATTTGGAAGTTGGGGACAGTAGTTTTGTTTTTTTGGGGGGGGGGGGAGGGGCGGGGGAGGGAGGGAGGGAGGGAGAGAGAGAGAGAGGAGGGATTTGGTTGGCTTGATAGACGCCTGAAGCCACTCTTACCTTTCATCCCTTCTCTTTTTTGGTTTTGGTCTTGGTTTTCCTTCCCTCACATTACTCCTGATCCAGCTGGGCCATCCGGAAGAAAGATAGGGGGATTGGAGATGGACGTCTTGGAGGGTGGAGATTCTTTTAGTTTTCTCCTCTCGGTTTCTTCTCCCCCTCTTGGGTGGTAGAGAGAGAAAAGGAGGGAGGGGGGTTGAATGGCTGCTGTGCCGTGATGTTGCGGTTGCTGCTTGGGTACTCACTTGAAGGGGAGATGGTGGGATGGGACTTTTATTAATTTGATGGAGTGAATTTCCCATAATGACCCTACTTTCTCTTATTGAGAGGTTTCTTTATGGACAAATCCTTTTCTTTACCTTGACCATGAAGTGCCATGGGATGACCTTTTCCTATCCTGCTCTTGCTTGACATGGTAAACAGTATTGCCAAGTATTATCTCATATTTAATCAGTTTCATGGCCCTTCATTTAGAATAATTATTTTTATGTGCTTCCATTCAAGAATTATATTAAATTGAAAAGGCTTCTTATCTATCTTTGTTAGATTCATGGTTGAAATAGTGTACTTGATAGCTATCTATTTTCTATTTTTTTTAAGTATTTTATATTTATTAAAAAAATTATTATTAAAAAAAATATTATTAAAAAAAAAGGCCTCATTCATTGGATTCGCCTTAGGCCCCAGAATGTATTGAGCCGCCCCTGTATGCAAGCGTCATTCTGTCTCAACCCCCCAAGGCAGAGAATAAATTGTAACACCAATGTTTCCATCATTTACAAAAGTTTTACTTTTTAACTCATAAACCTACCCAGAAGACCATCACATTGTTAGGTCCATGCCTAAAAACCCTCTCTGATGGTAACTGGACATCTAAAATCAGCAATGTAATTCAAAAACGGTACTCTTATCATATGTCAAAGATAATTCAATAAATAAGAAGCTTGACAATATGCAATCAGTTTGATATCTCAACCGAAAGAGACCATAAAATATAACAAAACAAAGTAAATAAACCTGGACTTGCATGAGATTAAGCTCAGTGTACAATATAACAAAATTATAATAGAATTAAGCATCTGAGCTCCCATATCACTCAACAAGATATTAGATGAGAAACATAGTTCAAAGGCTACCAAATTAAAAAGGGACCCTGGGAATCGATCATACCAGAAAGCGGTATAGTTGGAGAACCCTAGAGCGGAGACCATAATCCCAATCGAAGCGCCGGCGAAGGCACACTGCCCGATCCTCAGCACCAACCCAGTCCAAGTGCCTGGGCTCCCCACCACCACCTTCATCTCCTCCTCCTCCTCCTCCTCCTTGAAGAACCCTGGATTCCACCAAAATCCCTAGATTTCTTCAATACCGCCTCCCATTGCTGGATCTACATACCAATCCTCGCAGCCCTCCGCGCCTGACGGCCAATTCCACGCTACTTTTTCTCGGATTTCTTCTTCAAAACCCTCGATTCTTTCTTCAGATTCGATGATCGATGTCGGAATTCTCGAACTGAAAAAAAAAAAGCCTAATAAATGGACTGTGATTAGTTTCTCTTCGAATATAAGAAACGAATAATGTTCCCCCCTCTCTCCTCCTCTCTAACACGCAAGTAAGCGCGGAGAAAGGTCCATTCCGACGCATAAAATTTCTATACGGGAGTAACCGGCCATCGGGATCCCGGAGGCGATCACATTGCGTCGTAATGGGGAAGAGGTGACGCTGTAAATAGGCGGTTGGAACGTTCAGGGGATGATATCGACGGTGGATCTGAATCCGCACGGGAATTCCATATGAAAGTGGTTGGAAGGTAGCATTGCTGCAACCGAGCACTGCAATATTAGGACAATGTCTAAATTATACTTTTATGCCACTATCACGGATAATAAAAGCAAGAAGAATATTATAAGAATAAAGATTAGTGGCTTGATTAATAGATATACCTTAAGCTATTGGACATTGCCAGTGGTCCAACCTGACCATTGTCTATAGTATAGTGCAGCAGAAAACTAGTTTCAATTAGATACATATGTTGGAAATTATTTAGATAAAAATTATCCGATCATCTTCGAACTTTAAAATCCTAACCCTAATGAAATAAGAATTTTTCATCTATTAAAAAAACTCAAAGTATTAAGTATTCATCTCTGTATTTTTTTTCTCTAATTCGATGTTTTTTTCCTAAATTTTATCTGATTTAAATATTAGAGGCCCTCCGTTCCGGCAATCTTCATTATTCTTTTTTTTTTCGTTATGTGCCATTATTATATTGGATTTTGGGCGTCTAGGATGCCATAAGTTAAGATGCCATTCAAGTGCTTGCTTATCGATTTAATTAATGCTGGGTGGTGACATTTAAGATCAAAAGCAGTTGAAGGAGGTTGGAATCCGGTCAAAAGGTGAAATACTTGGGAACCTGGTGTATCTTTTTTACTATTTATTTTTTCTTTGACGCATATGGATGCATGTTCGCGTGCATTATATTTTACTCGATTGCCTTCCACCTTCCGCAATTCGATGAGTATATAATTTCTGAACTCGCGGCAACATCGTACCGTTTCTTCCCTCTTTTCTTGAACCCTAGACCTTTGATGGCCTACTGGAAACAGAAATATATACGACAAGCGCCGGTCCATTGTATATAATTTTTTTATAAATATTTTTCTAATATCTGCTTAAAATTTATATTTACCTTTACACTTTACTTTTCACAATTATCTCTAATATAATAATTCTTCTAACACCATTAATAAAAATCATATTTATTATAATTAAAAATAAAAATAAATTTAAAAATTATTTTTTTTGTCCCATCGCAATCGTCTTATAAATTTTTTTTTTTTTGCATATCTACCTATCAAGAATATTTAAGTTATTTTAATTTAAAACCGTTAATTATTTAACAGTGTTAGATAGCATGAGTACTTATGCAAAAATAAGGATAAAAAAGAGTATGATAGCCAAATAAGTGTTTTATGAGAGTATACATACAATTATTAATTTTCGCAGAATATTCGTACAAAATTCAATATTTAGTTATTTTAATTTAAAACCGTTAATTATTTAACGGTGTTAGATAGCATGAGTACTTATGCAAAAATAAGAATAAAAAAAAGAGTATGATAGCCAAATAAATGTTTTATGAGGGTATACATACAATTATCAATTTTCGCAGAATATTCGTACAAAATTCAATATTTAAAAAAGTATTTGTGCAAAAAAATCCTTGTATATATCATATATGAGTATAATTATTTATATGTCGGTCAGCTGTATATTAAGCTGAGAAACAGAGTAGAAGCATTGCTTGATGTTAACATGCGCAATTAATAATTAGTTTTTCTTTTGTAACTTTGGACGTAAGAATGTTACTGTGTTAAGCTCTTACATAGATTTCTGTGGACTGAAATTTGTATTAGCAACCTTTGGTGAAAGGAAGAAGGCCCAAATAAGTGGAAACGACACATTAGTGGTCTGGCGTTCTGTTTTCCTTCTGCTCCGCGACTTATTCCCTGCGCTTGAAAATCAAATTCTGTTTTGTGGTTTTAATGATCTAATTTCTTGTAATATTTATTATTTTGTAGCACAAATATTAGTTGGGCACCTAATCTCCTGTTGTTATTCCCGACCTAGGGGAAATTCCAAGTAAAACAAAATTTTCTCTAGAAAAATAAAGGGGAAAAAAAGAGTGTCCCAAAAAGGCAATACCATTGAAACATAAAGCAGAAGGATCCTGTGCACTACAATTGCATTACATGAAAATAGAAGCATCATCGAGCAGACAAATGCAAGTCGAAAGTTTATCAAGTCTGTCAAAAAAAAACATCTCACTGCAACTCCACGCATCAAGGTGTTCACATCATCTCTTTTAGTTTCACCCACTCTTATCTGTACAATATATGCAGCATACAGGATGGGGCTAAGGGGCATTGCCGTCAAAGTCATCTGGTAACAAGTCAAAAACATACTTAGTCATCAATGAAGCTCAGATGTACTAGTTCATAGAGTAAAATTGTACATTTTCTAGACAATATTTCGCAGATAAAATTCCAAATAGATCATGAAGAACATTTTTGCATATTGGATCATATCAAAGTAAAATTGGATTTCTTGAGTTTGGGATATTCCTGATGAATTCAAAAGATTTCATTAAAATCTCTGCACTTGACCTCTAACAGAGAGTCCAAGACATGGAGTGAACAACATGATCATGCAAATATTTTGCAATGCCTTGGATGCAGCTCAGTAGCAACATTGATGGCAAGGAGATATATTGCAACAGTTTGAGGTAATTCAGAATTTACTGTTCCTAACATCATAAATGCGATCAAGAGGCCAACTTATTTGGAACAAATGGTTTATATACTCAAATAATATTATAAAAAATTTATACTGTAGTGGGTAGGGAGTAATAATGCCAAAAGTATGCAAGCTTAATAACATTATGAAAATAAAATGCCCTTAATCATGATGTGATACCTACCTGAAAAATGGTGTTTGCACAAATTCAGCAGCAGTATGGAACTCCCTTTAGTATTTCATACAGGAACAAATGATGACATAATTCAATCTACATTACATGCATCATGGGAGTCTGGAGCTTACCTGTACATGCTGCTATCAAATATGCTGCATGGCAAGATACCCCTGGACATACAACCTCACACGAAGAAAAAAATTTTGATGAAGAGCGCTAGAGCAAATTGCAACAACAAGGCACTAACAATTAAAACCATCAGATCACTCCCGTCTGTATAAGCCTTTAAGTTTAGTGCAACGAACCAAGATGATGCAGCACCAGCAAGAATTATGACGATCCATCGGACGATCTCAACAGGAGCAACCAATAACAACTGAAATATCAGTTAAGAGAATTCATAATTAGCTGATGAGAAATTGATCATTTTCCTACATTGGAAATAATTTTTACAGTACAACTGGTTTTATGCATAATTAGGATTGCAGTTGCTCTGCAAAATGAGCATAATTTTGTACATTTCCACCATATCTGTTCATCAAACATACACTCAACGATATATAGATATATAGCTATGGCAGTACAGTACAATGGAGTAGGGGAAAAATGCTTGCATTTGTCATCCTAAACATTGTCAATGGATTTGAATCAATCTAATCCATCAGATTTAGAATTCATGTCATGGAGCGGCAGGAACCCAATTATTATTGTTGGACAGCCTGGTCTAACTTCCAGATCAAATATCATGGTTCTAGGCAGTGAAAAATTAATAGCTAACAATTGCAAGGAAGTTCCTAGTTCCTAGTGTGATGTTTATCTTATTTAGGGCCTATTTGGTTGAGTGAAGTGGAAGAAAGTCACCTTCAAAGTGACTTTTGTCCACTTTGGGCATTTCACTCTGTAAGTGAAAGATGTAAGGCACTTGGCCACTAAAGTAACTTTCATCCAAAATAATGAGAAAAGGGGGTGAAGTGACTTTAAGCCATCCAGGTTCCAAAATCACTTGAAAGCATCATGAGTATAGCCTCCCCCCCTCCCAAAAAACAAAAAAAGGCCTTCTTTTCCTCTAAACCCGCATCATTTTTAGGATGGCTTTTGGACTAACAGTAAGTGCTCATTCATTTAAATAAATCAACAAAAATTTAACTCAACTTGGATGATGAGTCTGCAAGCAAAAGAAAGATTTGAACAGTAAGCATCAATAAGAGACATAAGACACGTATCAAGAAACTTACAGAACTTGGTAGAAAGATGAACAGCGAGTAACCCCACATACACCAGAGACGTATGAGGCTTGCATTACATCCAACATACTGAAGCAAGAAGTAAAATGCAACTGGCACAGCAAGTGCATAACCATATATGACACATGCTGCCCAATCTACATAAGTGACGTCAAAGTTCCATACAATATCTGGTTCATTTCTTTTGCGCATAAGATAAGTTGCACAGTTTCCAAGGGCAGCAAGCATGAATACCAATGTAGTAGAGATCCAAACAGGGCCATACCTATAAATAATCATGTAAGCCACACAAAAACTTGAAAAAGGGGGGAAATATAAATATTTTTCTGCTATTAAATAAGTGCATTAGAATTCATTATATCGGTCGCTGTCGACCAGCAAAGGACAGATCGACTCAATGACCAGGTCAAATAGGCAATGTTTAATTGCAGAGAACGAGGGAAAAAAAGATGATTTCAATTATTGAAAAATATGGAACAATGATCTAGGAGAAAATGCAGCCATATGCTAGTTAAAGAGGATTACAAGAAGCTAAGCACAGGTGAGAGTGGAAGGAAGTGGAATAAAACACTCTCAATCATTTAAAATGTGACTAGACTAAGACAAAGTTTTTCTACAAATGCATGCTCAACAGACAATTAACTTTCTAAAGAAGAATGAGTTAACATTTTAATAAGGCAATACTGTCTGATAATCAAAGAGTTAGAGAAATGACGTATATACACAGATTAATTTAATCATTGCATCACAACATGAACCCAAATTTCAATAGCTTCATCAAAGCATATTCAGCAGTAAAAATAAAAATGTCCCTATAACCAGAAAAAAAAAAAAGCTCATTGTCTACATTTGGATGCCGAAAAGCTCACTGGGGGTAGATAGATTTGATGATTAATAACCACCCCAAAATCATCTAACCACCCTAAAAGTTGTCTGCTATTTGATTGGCATTCCAATGGTGGGACAAGTTGTGCAAAAAGTGAAAAAGTAAAGAGAGAGAAGAGAAAGCTCTAGCGGTTAACTTTATTTCACCCTCCCCCATAAGATAAATTTAACCAAGTTAAGTGGCTTTTGGGGGCATTGACCGAATAACTTTAACCCCCAAAGCATTTGTCTGGTTAAACTGATAACCTGCCCTTAACCAGCAACCAAACACCCCCTAAGGGATTACTTTCAGGACAAAAGTAAAAAAACAGTGAGAATTTAAGTCAAATTTACCAACCCAGATCAGGAAAGGAGCCTGAGGGTAGTACTAGTAATAACAGCAGTTAATATGTAGGCATCAAATATGTATGATCAAACCTGACAATTTCTTGAAACACAGTTTTGACAGGACAAACTTAAAATGCTCATAAATAGACAAGGATATGGTAATAAAAAAAATTGAGATATTTAAGCTTTGGTTAATATATATTATAGACATTGACAACATGATTTCCTAAGTATAAACAATTTTGTATGAGCGCAAAATAAATCTCATATCCAGATATACACAAGAGTCTTAAAAATACTGGCTTCTATTTCAATATATATTATGAAAAATACACAGTAGTAGAAGGGGAGAACACGTACAAATAGGGGAGAACTGTATATAAAAAAACTGCTTCAAAGGAAAAACATCATCAATGGTAAATTGTAAATCATACACAAGTCGGTAACAATTACAGGGGAGAGTAACTCACAGATCAGGATTGCCATCGATCTTCCTTGTAAAATCATTCATGGGATACACTGAAGTAATGAGTCTATCTACCACAATATCACTATCGACATTGAAATATGGGGTGTACGATGAAATGCTACATGCTCCTTTCCAACTGCTTGTGGCTTGCTCATCTCCACCTGCATCGACAGAAAAATGTTCGATATAAACAAGCATAGATAGTAAAGAAAGTCGCAACAGATATAAACGAGCAGGTACAAGAACATACAACCTTGTTTCAAATCATAATTAATACTGCAACATATTTTGGATAACAGCATGTGATACATCTTTTCCATACCTAAACACATTACAAGATTGAAAATGGACATATGATAAAAGGGCATGCATACGTAGCTGTAGAATATACCTGCTTTTGTACGCCCTTAGTAGGTGTAGAAATGTATTTCTCAAAAAACCAAAAAAAAGTTGGTGCAGAAATACTGCACCTGAATCCACATTAAGATTCATGCCAAAAGTAGTTTCCAAGAACACAAATAGAAGTCTTTGAAGAAAGCACAAATCAAGAACGCAACCCCAATTCTGGCAACAAGTTTCAGCTCTTGCTTCAACATGTCCAGAAACTAAAATTCTGATGATCAAAACTTGATAGTTGTACAGTGACCACTTTCTGTTCTCAGCTATCTTCCCTTCTCATGGTAGGGACATTCATCAGACACCCTATTGTGGTAGGAACCCTCCTTAGACATTCTCTTGACGTAGGGAACCTCTGCCAGGTGCCCTTCATCATTTTTTCCCCTCAATTTTTAGCAGTATAGACTAAATTCGCAACCTCAAGTTCCAGAAACAAACACTGCAAACTCACCACTTTAGACTTCATATATTTCAAATATATTTCAAACATAGGATGAGGCATCATCTTGAAGAAGATGATAAAGGTTATTTAAAGAAGTTCTAGCAGTAAGTATAACATGTCAACGGATATAGAGAAGCTAGGTTTCAACAACAAGCACAAACAATTCCAGGATTGAATCAGGCATGATGCAAATTCTAAACAAACCCGAGGCACCCATAATAATTTGGCCCTAGTCGATAATAGAAAATAATCCATGTGACTGTTATCCATCAAACTGATCATCAATACTAGTAATAAAAAGAAATGAGATAATTGACTAAAGATTTGCAGGTCTCGTCACAACAGTACCCAACTTTCCAGGCCCAATCCAGCCATTACACATGATATTTGAACAAAACTGTTTAAAAGCATGCATACCATATGGACTCCCAGGGGCTTGATAGCCTCCATTAGCAGGCGGAGAGTTTTGCAAGTTGGCAGTTGAGGCTGCATATATGACCAAACCGAGTCAAAAATTGAATTTAAAAAACACGGAAACTGTTATTTAGATTTCCCTCGCTAAAATTAAACGGCAAAAATATGCATAATTAGTTCATAAAAAAGGCATTATTACATTCACGAGCAGCGCCTCCTGTTTTATCTTCAGCTGCCACGGCCTGCACGCAAATTCAATTTCGATCAATGCTGATTCAAGATTTATAGGAAAGAAGACCAGTTCATATCACTGAAACTAGGTTTCAGTGAGAACAAGATGGGAGGCGCAAGAATGATTTCTTTCGGTTTCTGAGAAAATACTACTAAAGAAGATCAAATAGAATATGTAAGAAACGAGGGAGAAGATCAAATCCAACAAAGAATAAAGACGAAAAGTTCTTGAAAAAGAAGAAAGCGAAGAAAAGATCATACCACCATGTGATTAGAAGAATCCATGTTCTTCTTGAAAAGGAAAATCAGCGAAGAAATCAAGCAAAGAGAAGGAAAACAAGGGGTGGAAGAGGGGCAGAGGCGTACGGGAACGGAGCCGAGCAAATGGCTGGTAGGGAGGCTCGTGTAATCTTCTTCCATGGCGGAGTAATCTCAGCAAAAGAGAAGCAGAATCAACGTTGTCTATAGATCACCATTTCCGAGCCGAATCGGAGGCCTTTCCTTCCTCCCGAGCGATATCTTTCAACCGGAAGAAGCGCCAAACCGGGTTTTCTAATGCATCATACCCTTGGTAGGTGATTCATGGAAGGCTTTATTGCCAATTTCATCACTGACGGTTTGCAATAAACCGGAACGGGGTACGTTAAAGCCTTAAAGGGTAACCAACAGGTACGGCCCCAAGTATTTTTCCCCTCCCCTCGCTTTCCTCTCCCAATTCCAAGAGAAAACCCTAGCCTCGATATCACCCCACCGACCCCTTCTTTCAGACTGGGATTCTCTCCCGTGCTGCGTACGAGTTGGTTGAGCCGGACCTAAGATGTGGTACCGTGTGGTGAGGCTAGGAAACTTCATTGAAAGCTAGGATTTTGGGAACGAGGACTGGGATGTGTAAAAAGGTTATCACCTATATGCGGCCCATTCCTATTCATCTGAGACAGTGGTCAGATCATTCATGCCTATCGAGAGACCAACAATGCTGCTCATTGAATTACCTTCTTTGAAGCTCAGAATTTTTTTTGAAAGGATCATGTGTTTATTCTCTTTTTTTTTCGACAACTTTTTTTTTTTAATTTTGTTAGCTACACTTGTACATGTTTATTGTAGGTCGTCGTCGTATCAAAAAAAAAAAAAAATTCCCTAGCGGAAGGCAAAACATTGTGGGCAAAAATACAATTTGATGTGGACATATACTTAAATAAAAAGTGTGAAATGGTTTTTTTTTCCGCATGGAAAGCGAGGGATGGAATATATACAATATTAAGAGGAGCTTTTGTATGTGAAATAATATGTGATTGGCAAACAAAATTTTATTATATAGCAAAAATATGCAGGCAGCTAATATAGTACTCCCTAGTATTTAAATACCACATGGATGTGATCGTTACACCAGCTCTAATTTTTATCTTTTCTTTAACAAACTTGTTTCCCTTTCATCTCCATCCCAACCATCTCCAACCACTATTCCATTTTTATTTTTTATTACTAGCCTTTTGTTGATGTCGATACAATACCAAGACTTGCAGCAAATTCACAAACAAATGTAGCAAGATACGATGAGAATTATTAAAAAACTAGAATGATTTCATAAGATGCATTGTAGCAGGTGAAAAACGGAACTCTTTTTATCTTTTATGAGTTAATGCAGAGTATCCCAATTCTCTCATCGTCGGGTGCGTATTTAACTCATTTGTAGCAAAATGCAGCCATATTGCACTACAACAATGAGAGGAAAAATATATTTAACGCACACGAGATCATTTATAAAGCATATCCAAGTTCGAGAACTATTATTATTCTTGAGGGGTTGTTTGGAAACTCGAACAAGCAGCAAAAGAGGCATTATCCAATTACGATCACGACAAATAGGAATCCTGTGAGAGGGATAGACTGTGATAGCTCAGGAACCAAACAACTAATCCATAGATTTTCTTTGAAAATAATATTCTCTGAAATTAATTCCAACAATTAGTAAAATAGTGAGGATGGAATGAGTGTAGGAATCAATTATTCTTTTTTAAGGGATATAGCAAATCATCCTTTCAATAATTTTGCAATATCCCAAAATATTAGAAAAAACCGATCCGATTCTGATTCCTTGGCTCCCCCCAAACTCCTCCGAATTTACTCTCATTCCCATATATTTTTAAAAATTGAAGGCTTGCCAGAAAGATTTTATAGGCCCGATAAAATTTTCTAGCATCCAAACATCCTCTTATAGATTTTATTAGGAAAGTGAAAATCTCCATTTTCAACCCAACATTATTGCCTTCTTTTTATTACTTATCTCTTTTTTTCATCATTACATATAGCATTAGAGCTCGGCATGTAACTTCACTCGTGAGTCACTTTTTTTTTGCAGTAATTAGCGTTCTATCCCAAAAATAACAATGTGCCTTTCACTCTTAATAACATGAGCGCATACAACATCCAAATCAAATTGTAATTCTTTTTTTGTGTTTATAAGTGTTAGACTTTAGTTGCAATAATGTGGATACTCATAAATGTGACTCCACATCTTTCTCTCTCTACTTGCCCTCCCCTCCGCCGCTTTGGTGATTATAACTCTATCGTCAAGTGATTCTAATTTTATCTATATTTTTATTGTATTTTTATGATAGTTCCTGCGCTTTATCTATTGTAGCATGTATTTTTGGATACCTATGAAATATATTTTTTCCATGCAGACCAATGAAAATGTGGACCCATCATATCAATAAGTTAACTTTTTATTTTTATTATCATATTTTTAACTATCACTAGGTTACTGTTCAGATTACAGATCTACCTCCCACATAACTGAATGATAAGAGGAGATCCAGCCTTATTCATTAAATGACAGTGAAACTAGAAGCTAGCAATTAGTTTTCTTATGTTTCCCTCATTTTAGCTTTTCATCTTTATTTTTTTATCAGTATTTCATGAGATTCCACGGGAGAGATGACTTGGGAGATGGTGTTAAAAACACTACCTGTTGTTATGAGAAAAAAATGCCTTACAAGTCCAAAACATGAAAATCATTAGTTATTAGTTCATAGATATTATGATTAAGGAACAGCCAATGAGGAATTTGAGCCCAACAATTAAGAAATCACTCAATTAATCTGGAATTATTCCAGAAAAAAAGCTGTCTTATAAGAAAGTATATTATAACATATGGAATTAATCTGAAATAACTTATTACAAAGCAATTTATTCATCCATAGCTTTTGATATGTCAATGATACGATTAAATGCGATTTAACGGGGGGAATGAAATGCTGGTTATGCTGGAGATTATCATATGGATCATTTTTTTTTTTTTTTGACTGCAACGAATGATTCATACAATACTTGTACAAATATACCTAATAAAATTAAAAAATAAAATATTATGGAGTTATCGAAGCAGCTCTTCATCTTCTGCCCATGAGTGCTAGTTTTTTTAATGCCGAGCATTTGCAAAATCTTGGTCGACTTTTTTTTTGATGATTTTTTATTGGTTATCTTTGGTGTCAGTTCCCTCTTAAAGTGACATGTCTAGAATGTGATTCCTTTTTGTTTTTTTTTTTTTGAGAGGAGCTTGGAATGTGATTCCCCATTTATGAGATATGAGATGTTTTAGGCACTCAAAAAAATTCAATTTTACTTTGAAGAGAATTTTTTTATTTATTTTCTAGGAGTGCTTGGAGATCTGTGCTATGAGCGACTCAACGGTCGATGTCCCGAAGAAAAGAACGATCATTCTCTTGCACCAAAGATACGACCCGAAACCCCACTCCCTACGGAATAAGCTTTTTTTTTTTTTTTCCGTAACTCCACTTACCACCTCCACCGCGAGCCCATCCATTCATCTCTTTCCTCCGCTCCCGAAATCTTTATTCATGGCCGCCACCACCAGGACTCCGCTACCGCGTCCTCCCGATACGCTACCGGAGATGTCTCCGTCACATTCTCGCCGATACGCCCGAAGCCCCGCCCTCCTCTCCCTTTCCTCCGCTATAAAACCCTTCCCGAAGGTAACGTTTCGCCATCTCCATCTCCTCTCTCTCTTTCAAACACTAGCTCTCCCAAGCTCACACTTTTTCTTCCCTCTCTCTCCTCTCAAAGTTCGAGTTTTCGATTGGGAGGCGTCGCGCGAGCTGCTTCGTCGTCGCGAGATCCGGCACGGCGATGGGGGAACATGCCGTCTCGGATGAGAGGATGCTGGTAGGTGTCGCGCTCCTAGTGGCGCCTGAGTGGATCTTTTTGTTGGAAATTTTTTGTTTTCTTGCTTGTTCTTTTCTTGTTATTTGATGATCGAATTGGGACTCAGGTGATGGTTCCGCCGCATCCATTGATCAAGCACTGGATCTCTGTTCTCAGGAACGAGCAGACCCCCTGCGCCATCTTTAGTGAGTAGTTTTCCGCCTTCAAATCTCGTTCTTTTCTTCCTTTGGAGCCGATTACGCAAAAGGAATTGCTTGATTTTTCTAGCAAATATGTCTGGATTCACTGTACAGAGTGATAGCACCAATGAGGGGCTAGAAGTTGTTTCTTTACGTAGAATGGACATTTAATTCGAATCTGAAATTTCTTGTGGAAAATCTAGGAGTGGATTATATATCATCTCATTGTTTGCATGCAGAATACTATTCATGACTGATTTTTTTTCTCTGTTTCTGTGCAATAATAAATTTTTTGCAACTTGTGGGTGTCTAATTATGTTTATATGAACTACGAGTAACGAGACTTTATACATTTCAATGGGTAATAGCATATCATTTATTGAAACTGCTATTCATGAAATTTTGTATCTTTGGGAAGAAAAGACTACTATCATCCTTGACTTTGACAGTAATGTTTTAACATTTTTTTATCTATCGTATATTTGATACTGTTGCTGCTAATTTTACGTTTAACATTGATACATTCTTTTTCAAATGATGCAACATTACTGATTTCTGCATGTAAGGTGATGCAGAGAAATAGCATATAACTGTTAGAACCAAAGGCACTGCATTGTTCGTTTCTGTAATTTCATTTGGCACACCTAAATGTATTTTCTTAATATATATTTGGCACAACTTAATTGTTGCAACTTGTTATAGAGAGTGCCATGGCAGAACTTGGGAGATTACTCATATACGAAGCTTCAAGAGATTGGTTGGTAAGTATACTTCTCACTCACTTCATACTTTGCATGAAGACTATAGTCCAAGCACATGGTGTGTACTTATCAAGTGAAGAATCCATGACGACTCTAAATCCTCAACCAGGTTTACCCATTCCAGTCATCGGCATTGATATATTAGCTTTTGCATGCCACCATGACTTATCATGTAAAATTACTGAACAGAAAATGAGTAATGTCTTTTCCACTTCAACAAGAGGCGATTGGCCATTAAATCAACGGTCATCATGGCTAGACTCTCTCGTAAAGATCCAAACTGATGTGATATTTCGCAAAAAGACTCTTGCGCACCTTTTGAATCCAAACTTCTTACATGTCGGATGGTCTTACCATTTGCAAGCATCTATTTTAGCAAGTAATATATTATAGTTCCTTGACCTTCCATCCCCTATCCTTTCTAACAATGCCTATATTTTCAGACACGTTAAATGCTAGTATGGGCATAACTGACATTTAATGTTTTCCTAGTTATGGACTTTGGCAGAGTAATCTAGGGAAGAAATGCTAGTACTTGTTCCCACGCTCAAGTGTGGGCTTAAAGTATCTCATTGGCCTGCTATTGTGTGTTGAACATGTAATTTCAATTACTTGCATGGTCTCCATGATTGTGCAAGTGTTCTTGTCCAATGAATGTTCTTCAGTTTGTCATGGAAGTCTGTTATCACGGGCATCATTCTGAGAGGGACATACATGCAAAGCATGACGCTCTAATTTCTTTTTTATTGTATTAATATTTAAAAAAAATGTTTGGTAAGTAAACAGCAACTGGACAGCAAGCACCACAAGGAAATTTTCGATGCTGCAGTTGGAATCATAATCATTATCATTATTCTAACTGCTGGAGTGAAGCTTTGTTGTGTTGCTTCAATTGGAAAACATGAATATCTCTTTATTTGGAACAGTACGATCTGCTGGGCTTCTGAGTGACCAGGAGATTGTCCCTACATTCTGAAGCTGCAATGATTAAAATGAAATTTCAAAAGCCCTCTTTAATATCAATATAATTAAAGATATATTGCTTCTGGATTTTGATTGCTTTGGCATTATACTCTACATTATATCATGGGATGTGGCTGTTTGGGTCTTTATCATACACTAGTTTCTAGATCTCTTGTTCCTCCGTTATTGGTCAGGTGTTAGTAAGCCTAGCAAGAACACAGTTCTCACTGAAAAACACAAATTAAGTATGTGTTGTGCACATGGTTATCTTTTCCAGATCTTTGACAATTGACTTGTTCTCCTTGCAGCCTACAATTACGGGAGAGATCCAGTCACCAATTGGTCCTGCTACTGTTGAATTTATTGATCCACGTGAGCCTGCGGCGGTCTGTTCTCTCTCTCTCTCTCTCTCTCTCTCTCTCTCTCTCTCTCTCTCTCTTAACTGTGTCTTCGATTTTAGCTAATTTATTAGAAACAAGAATATGGTTGGCTTGTCCCTTATTTTTGAATTATTCCTTGCCATTCATAGTTTGTTAATTGAGCATTCTCTTGTGCATGTTTTGTTTTCAAATTAGCAGGTCATTCCCATCTTGAGAGCTGGTCTTGCTCTAGCTGAGCATGCTCCATCAGTTTTGCCAGCAACAAAAACTTACCACCTGGGTAAGGAGAGGTTCCTTTATTTGGATTTGTTTAGGCTCCTAATATTGTGATAGATTGATATATCCTGTGTTAACGTTTATGGCTCTCCAGATTAATGCTCTGTGATACAGTTTTGTCATATGCATATTGATCATGATAAACATCTATACTTGCTATTTAGGAATTCTTTATGCTGATGACATTGGGTTTTAGGATCTAAGTAAACTGGATTAGATATGGACTCCTTCAAAGTGCCAGTCTTAGTTTTGTTCATTGTTCAGTTATTCTGAAGCAAAGATGGTACTCGCAATATTGGTTTAAATCAAAAAGCTAGTGAAAATCAGCTGACAGTCAACTTGATGGTTATGATGATGGAAATAGTATAAAAACTAAATGTAAAACCTCATTTGTTTCATAACAGTATTTGATTTATATGTAATGTTTTTGCAAATGAAGGAATGCGCAGGGATGAGGAAACACTACAGCCCTCTGTATATCTGAACAAGTAAGAGCATATCTTCCTTGCCTTTTCTCTTATATTTGTAAAGTTTGAAAATGTTTATATGGGTTATCTTGTTCTAGTGGTGTCACCTGGAAAGTTCAAGGTTTGAAAACCTAGTTACTCGAGTGTACTTATTCATCATACAAGGATAGAGGGCATGGAAGGATTGAAAGTTTCTTTGACTGGGTTCTTTGAATTCACCTTGTAATAAACCCCCTTATTTTTTAAAAAAATTTAGCCTATCAGTGTCTTTCCTTGTTTAACTTTGTGCTGAACTTAAGTTGCATGTTTATTTCTTCCAATTGCTATCAGTTAATTCTTGTTTTCATTTTGTTGACAGGTAAGTTCTTGCTTGCTTTGCTAATTTAATATGATTTCTACCAAAATACCATCACAACAATTTCACAGTTTCCCATTGGTCATAACTCCATTATCCTATTTTGCTGATTGAGGACATATCCTCATTTGCAATGCTCGTATTTGTTTCAATGATGGCATCAGAATATCTTGAAGCTTGACAACTAGTTAGCATAGAGTTGTCTATTAACTATGCAGGTGATTGAGTAAAACCTTACCCTAGCCCTTGGCCATTGGCCTTTTGTTGGCATACTTCCCTACCTGTGTGAACTTTGTTGTTTTATGCTATCAATGTGAAATTGAATTAAGTGGGGAGACTTAAGTAAAACCTTCGTGCAACAGCATAGCAAGTAGGATGGTAGCTGGGTTGTTTGTCAAAGGACACGAGGAAAGAAGGGAAAGACCTGAAGAAAACCTAATGCAAGTCATGATTCAAGGATTAGGGAAGCTCAGTTGAAGAAATGACATTTTAGGGATAAAGTAAATGGTAAAATAAATGAACAGGGCTTGTTCGTTGTTGATTGATTCATGGTTTTTACTTTGTGATTTATTTATATATGAATTCATTGTTACTTAGATTAAATAGTTTGATGTTCTTCTGTCGTGCAACAATGTCAGGTGTCCTGTACCTTTTTCAGAAAGGGACAGCTGGGTTTTCTTCATCATGTCTGCTTTATTTAGTTATTTATTTTCTGTGTTCCTTAATGCAGTGTAGTAGTATCATTCATTATCCTGACACATTTGGCAGTAGGTGGTTTTGCAAATAATTGAGGTATATGGTATTACTAACTCACAAACTGGGTTCTGGTAGATGATGTATTTATATTCCTTCGCTCATTTACTGCAGCTTGCCTGATAAATTTCCAGAGGGATCTCGTATTTGATTGTGGCAATTTGCATTAGAACCATAACAATTTGATTCCAGTTCTCTGTGGAAAAAAGAATTAGAGCCATGAATAACAAGACTTGTAAAATCCATATGGGATCAATTGGTTGAGCCTCCATAAGTTTTGGTCTAATTAAAAATATGTTCCTCATTCATGGCAAACTTTATCAAATTAGAAAAGCAGTTCATTTATTTCCCTTTTACTTTTGATATTTTTTCACTAAATAGAGCAATGAAGCATACATGAACATGCCTGGCTTGATTTAAATGATAGATATTATATCTAAAAGTACATTTTTCTGACCAGAACTTTTATTTGTAGAATAATTATAATGTCAATCAGAGGCAATTACCACTCATAGTTAGAAAATTACATTCGATGAACATTTTGTCAGGATACTGCATTTCATTGTTTTATGATTGTTAGAGAGGCTGGGCTGGCAATGCGCTAATATATTTCAGCTCTTCAAAATCAAGAAATATTTAAGACTATGACAATCTCTTTGGCTGAGGGGTGAAAACTTTTGGAGTTATCATTAAAGGAGAGTGGGAAGGCTCCTATCTTATTAGCAATTTTGAGAATAGTCCTTTTTTTTCAGTGTATACAATTAATCATCAACATGATCATGATCATTATCATTGTAAATCAGTCCTTTCGATCAAAATGGGATCAGATTTGGTGTCTATCCTTTTCTCTAATAATAGTAAATTTAACCTTTGAAAAAAGGGTATGGAAAATAAAATGGGAAAACTTGCTTGCACCTCTTAGGTGAACCCAGATATGGAATAGTGTCAAAGTTCTTTTCTGTCGACAAAACATACATAGGAAAATAATATTTTACTTACATGGTGTAGTGATGATATTATTCAATACGGAGTCTAACTTAGTTGGGTTCCATCTCTGAATCCAGCTAGCATATCCATATGTTGATTTACTAAAGACGGATTCCTAGGATTTGGTGCAGAGCTCGTGTAGCGACCTAATAATGCTAACCTTGATGTTTTCCTGAATTGCAGGTGGCACAATAGTTGCAGCTATCGAGTTGTTAAAGGATCGTGGAGTTGACAGCAAGCAAATAAAAATTGTAAGCACACTAAAACATCCTTTCAGGCCACGTCTACGTATCCTATGCATCTTATTTCTTTGTACAAATCACCATCTTCCACTGTAGATATCAGCTGTTGCTGCCCCGCCAGCATTGCAGAAGCTCAGCAAGAGGTTCTTAGGGTAACATGTTTACCTGCTTGTCACACTAATCTGGGCTAGTTGTTTATCGAACTGATGCCAGTTCTGTTTTCAGGCTTCGTGTATATGCAGGAATAATAGACCCAGTTGTGAATGAGAAAGGGTATAGTCCTCTGATCAGTTTATGCATTACAAAGCACACGGACCGATGCTCGCACACACAGCACAAGAAGCAGGCTTCACTCATACACACACAGTATAAAATTTGTCTTGCATTAACATCTTAATATATATGCATTGCCAGGTTCATAGTCCCAGGGTTGGGAGATGCTGGGGACCGCAGCTTTGGTACCTGAAACTTTGCCTGCTCTCGATGTAGCTTCTCTTGTCTTCCCAAACTATCAGAGACTTTGAGCATGGTTTCTGCCAGTTTTTTTAATGCTGAGCATTTGCAAAATCTCTGTCGGCGCTCTTTTGATGATTCTTGTTGGTTATCTTTGGTGTCGGTCGAATTTTTCCCCTCAATCACCTCTTAGAGTGACATGTCTGGAATGTGATTCCTCTTTTTTTTTTTTTTTTTTTTTTTTGGAGAGGAGCTTGGTATGTGATTCCCCATTTGGCATTTATGAGATATGAGATGTTTTAGGCACTCAAAAAATTCATAATTTTTCTGGGTAGTGGCGTGCTTGTCACGTGATTCCATTTTAGGTTTTCTTTGTTTTTATTTGGTAAACTATCATTCTAGGCTCTAAGAATAGGTAAGGATGTGTATATAAAGGAAAATCTCCTCGCTATAACTAAGAAAAGTTGGAATAATTGATTGATTAGTGAACATCTAAAGTCAAAGTCACACTCCAGGCAAGAGTACTAGAGATTAGAGGGATGAGGTGTTAGAATTGGGTGCATGCATCATGAATGCCCAAGTCAATCAAAATTTTTTTCTGAGGTCGTGATAGGTATGTTCTATTCTACTGCTAAGGTGTTCAAGGCTTGAAGCATGATAGAGGCGCTATGGTGTGTAATACCTTGGTGCTAAAAGCGCTTCCAGTCTCAAGGGCTAATTAGAGCTCAAATACTGAGTAAAATTGTATCACCTCGTTGTCGATGTTTTCCTGTCCGTGCGTGCTGTGGGGTATGGCATGGGCAATATAATTCTTCAGAGGTTTACGTTTGATATACCAAGCTGACCTGGACGTTACTTCCGCATCGTCACCAATATAATTGTCATGCCCTCCATACGCCCAGGAGTTTTAAGTACGTTGGTGTAATAAAGAATTTTAAACAAATATTTGACTACGTGAAATTTAAAAAAAGAAATGCTTAAATTTCATAATTAAAACCATAGCAAACGTTGGCTGTCTGCAGTTGTATTTACAAGTCTGTAAATGAACGAAAAAAAATCTCAGAACTCTAGCAAAGTTGGTTGCAGTTCCAGTTAAGCTTCGACCGTTTCTTCTCCTTCTCCATGAGCCTTCCACAGCTATCATATTCCTTTTTGGTTCCTCTCAAGATACGCCGAATCACGCCGAACCGAGCCCCTATATCGAGCCGACCCAGTGGGGGACCGGGTCGGTTCGTGTATTGTATTCGGATTGGGTCCCAAACCACCCGGAACTGATCTTGAGCTGGCTGAGACCAACCGGTTCTGTTCGAAATCGGTGCGAACCGTCCGGGACAGTTCGCACTGAGTCGGGCTCGTTTGGAACAGCCCCCTTCCCCTTTCTTAGGCATTCCCAACGTTCATTTTACTCTGCACTTCTTCCATTCCTTCCGATGGTGTAAATCACACCGATTCAGTACGATTGAAAGAAGATCCAAGCTTAAATAATGGGTGCTTCCTCTCTCCTATCTCATTCCCTCTCCCTTTTTTTCTTCTAAAAAATAGCTTGAAATTTATAAAATAAGAGAAGATCATGCCAAAATTTTTGATTTTGGTTTGATTTTATGATGTATTGCAGATCTACATGATTATATAAAAAAATTTAATTTTCAGATTTTATATAATTTTTTAAAATTAAAAATATATTTTTAGATTAAAAAATAAATTCGGTGTCAATTTATTAAAGTTTTGATTCAATCATGCACACAGTGGCTTAGGCCTAAGTTTAGAAAAAATTGAGAAATAAATAGCCTTTAATGCCTACCCATGGGCCTAAAAAAATATATGTAGCATCCATTGTTGGGTTTTAGATAGATCTGAGCTGAAATTAATTTTTTAAAATATTTATATTTAAAAATTATTTTTAAATTTTAAAAAATAAAAATATATAGTTAATACCAAAAATTATAAAAAATTAGTTGTATGTATTACATAATTCAAAAGTAATTTCGAAGTAGAAAACATATTTTTTTTGAATTTATGATATTTAAATAAATTTGAATCGTAAATGGGTCAACCAATCTAGATTCGTTTATTAAATTGGTCAAGTTCAGGTTCGGATCTTTAATTTATTTAATCTATTTTGACCTTTTTAATAATTGGATTGGGTCAAGCTTGATCCATTTAGCCTATTTAAGATCTATTTAACTCTTTTAAAGCTAACTTAACCCATTTCTGTCCTGTTTAACTCGACTTACTAAGCCTATTTAAATTTATTTAATCTGTTAAAATCCTGTTGAACCTGTTTAACCCATTTAACCTGATTCGTTTTGATTAATAAATGGGCTATACTGGTTGGGTTAGGTAATTTATTTAATAAATAGGTCCAGTTCGGACCTAAATTTCGAACATATTTAATAAATAGGTCAAATTTGGGTTGGTAAATTTTTGACCCACTATGCATTCGGCCCGACCTAATCGGATTGCCACCCCTATTTAAGATCCTCTTTGAGGGGGATCAATCTTCCTATTTCTCCATAAAAGAACAACAATAGATCTGAATTTCTCCTTGATACAAATTACAAACAAAGTTGTAAAGAATAGCTGGCAGTTGGATTCTTTCTGACCCTTGATACAAACCACAAACTAAGTTACAAAGAACTGTAAAATTCTTATGCGTATATTTGGAATAGACACATTGTACATTGTCCAATAAAAGTCGAATGTTGTTGAATGTCCTCTACTGGAATTCTAAATCTGATACAAAGGTGAAGTTAGCATACCCTATTAATTGTCAAATTGGGTTTCATGAGCAACTTTTGATCATCATATTGACTTCCAATATTGGAATACTTTTGGGCTTGCCTTGTATTTCTTGTGGTTGGGAAAGATTTAGTCATGCAACAAATGAAATGCTTAACGCCTTTATACTTTTTTTGGCAATTACAAATCCATACTAGACTTGGTAAGAAATGGCTATCCTATTCTGATTTAGAATAAGTAACAAGAAACATTACAAAAACACGGGACATGCGAACACATATTGGAATTATTAATTTTCCTTTATATGCCAAAAGATTCGCTTGCACAGAGCTCTTCTCTTTCCATATAAATACCAGATTAATGATGGCAATAATGTGGAATAATGATTTGAAATCTAGATTTTCCCTTCAAAGAAAATCATCAATAGCGAGAAGTATATTCTTTTCACCATTTCTCTAAAAGTAGTTAATACCATTCTTGCATTCAATGCAAATCATTAATGTTGAGAAACGTATTCTCTATTTCAAGGTAAAATGTTAATAATGTAATTCTCGGTCCATGTAAAGCATATGGTTTATTTTCTAGCATATTTTAGTTAAATTTTTATATTATATTATTGATGTAGGACAACCTACCAATGTAATTTACTATAATTTCAGAGATCAGCAAGCGTTCACAATAGTAATTTAAAATTTAATGGTTGCTAATTTTTACTTCACTTATTCGGAGTTAAAGTATGAGATTAATCAATTTAAGAGATTAGGTTCCAAACAAGTATTATGGTTGTTCTAATCCTAAAATAATCTGATCATGGGATGTTGAGAAACTTTCCATTGTTAGGGTGTGCTAATTTAATAATAAAGATTTTAAAAAGGTTGGTAGGATGGGTGTGGAAATGAATGAATATAAGTTCTGAAATTTTAGCAGCAAAGTAAGTTTTCAATGGTATAGATTTCATACAAGAGAATTTAGAACATAAATCGGTGAGCAAATCCAGAAGAAGGAGGAACCTATTACCTATCGGGAAGAAGAGGATTAGAACGCTTTGTTGGTGGATCTTCAAGCGATGACAAAGATGAAGGTTGCTGCGCAGAAAAATCAGCAAGTTGATTTGTTGAATCTGGATCGTTGTGCGTTGGGGATGAATGCCAATGAGATGATAGATGGCTGGATGATGACCCGAGGAGGAGGGTCTGCCGCTGATGCATGAGCTGATGTTAGATCTAAAGATGGAAAGCTCAGATCTAAAGGAAGAAAGGATTATGTGCGGGCGGATGAAGGAGGAATCCTTTGGAGACTAGGACTCTTTAGTTTCAAGTGGATTAGGTTGGCGTGAGGGGGTGGGCGTGAGGACTTCTTTGCTGAACAAAGGGTCCTTCTTGGATGAAACCAAGGGTAAGGCGTGTGGAAGAATGACGTTCTTGTTGGTCAACGAAAACCTCTTAGTGGTTGAGGAAGATCCTATTCCTATTTGGATTAGGATTGCTTGTCGATGGGACGCCTTTGATGCATACAAATCTGATTCCTTGTTGGAGTAGGAAGACACCAAAATAGGAAAGAAGGTTTGAGAGGCATGGAAGAAGAGAAGAAAGAGGGGATCATCACACGGCATGAAGAGAAGGAGAAGGGAGAAGAGAAGCCATGCATGACACAGAGAAGAGAGAAGAGAAGAGAGGAAGCGGTGGCCAAAGAGAAAGGAGTTTTCATTTAAACATCAACTGCTCTAATTCATGAGGGTTAGCTTTTATATAGGCCTTACATCAAGTCAAATAATTAACTAACGAAACAATAATTGAGCCCTAACATATTGGGCCATACATCAAATCAATTAACTCTACCAACATTAGACTATTAAATCAATTGATCACACCCAACTTTGGACCTTTATAATTTAGGCCTTACATTGATCAATTGATCTAATCACTTGACTCAACAATCAAATCAACTCAAACAATAACAAAAGTACAACCAAATCAACTCAAACAAAAGCAACCAGTAATGAAATAGAATAAAAATAACACAGACTCAAATAGATCTAATCCAGGGCCTGACTCAAACCGGTGGCTCAAGATCATCTCTTAGCTACAATGATGTCGATCTTAGGTGCGAACGACAGCGAAGAGCTCCGACGGCTCTATCATATGAAGGAATGACTCAGATATCCTCGTCAATTATATACTTCAATAGATGTTTTAATATATTAAAGTACAATATATTTAATATAATTCATTAGTAAGATATTATGATAATTATTACTCAGTACAATATTCTGATACTACAACATGTATATGATAATAAATAATATACTATACCATTTATTATATGCTAGATTATTTACCATATCTCAACTACATTTATATAATTAATAAAATTTGGTATATCTAATATAAGCATAACAAGTACAAAAATTATTGTACTAATAGCAATAGAATACATAATTATATTGATTGGATATAATAAAATTTATAGCAGATTATGTTATATAGTCATTTATTATTATTGTTCGTGTATATTATTTATTTTTTTAAAAAATATTCAAAACACTTGAAATTCTATATACTTATAATTATACACTATAGTTCTCATCTTTTTATTGATAATTCATCTAATAGAAATATAATATTATTAGAGAATTGCTAAATCATATGTTATAGTTCTAAAATCATAAAATATGCCTTGACAATGCAAACCAGGAGCAAGAATATAACTATGCACCAAATTAGACAACGGTATAATATAGTAGATATAAATCAAGATGAAATCAAAGGAATAACTCAAAAGAGAGGAGGAAAAAAAAACAAATATATGATGATGAAAAAATAAGTCAAACAATATATCTCAATAAAAGTTATATCATACTTTACTCTTCATCAAAGAAACTAGAAACAATAACGAAAATAGCTTAAAAATAAAAATAATCACATACACATGGTTTGATATAGGGCGATCCTTCCGTAGGTATTTGTGCTTAATTGGTTTGGAAGATCAGTCGATTATAGAAATATGAGTTAAATTAGTAGATTTATTAGTCTACAAGGAAACATATTATTTAGATGGTTGAATCAATTGACGTTGAAACATACTTAAATTTATTTTTTATGAATGGAATAAAGACAGAATAACCATAAATAACATAGAATTTCCAAATACTACTTGAAATTTAGAATAACTTTTTAAAATTTAGTATAATCTATGCTCGTCTGTATGTACGTAATTTACTTCATAATATTTAAAATATAATTTAGTATTTTTATATTATATATTTAAAATAATTTAAAAATAAATAAAAAATTATACTTATACATTGCGGTGTACGCGCAAGGAGTTTTCAGAATCCCTGTGAAAGCGGAATGGATCCTAGGGCTAATTTTTAAGTTGGATAAGGTCCACCGTCCAAACGATGGATCATTTGAACCGCCATACGCCAAACCTGTACGTATCGTGCTTTTTTTTTTCAAGGGTAACATGCTACGTGCTGCTCTGCGGTTTCACTGGTTTTTAGTTCAACGGTGGATGCGATGCAAGTGATAAATAAGCGTTGCCTGCCGGGTACGTCACGTGAACTGCTACGAGATTCCGCATAGGTCCGAGGTCACGGAGTCACGGACTCCCCGCCGCGTAGCCCGCCTGGATTGGGATTTATTTCCCACCCTAAAACTCGCGGTCGACGCCGCCGCCAGCTCGCATCCCCAGACCCCATCAAAAAAGGACGCGTCGCAGCGAGAAAAGAGGAAGAAAACTCGGGTAAAAAAACAAGAAAAGAGGCCTCTATATCTCTCCCTACTCCTCCGCTTCTTCAATCTCGCACTCTTGGACGCCATGGATCCCACTCGAGCTTTCGTCAAGGACGTCAAGCGCGTTATAATCAAGGTTCGTCTATCCTTCTCTCTCTTACCCTTCTTTGATCTTCCCCTTCCTCTTTTTTCGATCCTGGAACCTTGATTTTTTCTTGCTTTCTTTCATTCTTTTTTCTTTCTTTCTTATCATTATTTCTTGATGACCGATAACCGTAGTTATGGACTGCAAGAAGCATGATGTATTTGTCTATCAAGAAGGGGGTGGTTCATTTCAACTTGCCCCTGTTTTGTCTTTTCTTTCAAGTCAATGGATTGCTATTATTTTCTACATTGCAGTTGTTTTTTTGTTCAAATTTCTGAGTTCACGCTCTTGATTCTTTTCGATGACGCTGTGATTTTTGTTTACTTCCCTGATATTCACTTTCTTCGTCCTCCAAAAGAAAGCAGTGCCTCTTGTTCTTGATTCTTTTCTAGCATGCAGTGATTTTTTTTTTAGTTTTGTGAAACTTAGGCTCTCGATTCTTTTCTAGAGTGAATTGATTCATGCTATTTTTTTTTCCTTCTGATGGACACGTTCTTGGTTTATTTCAGTTGCTTATTATTGATTGAAGTATTATTTCCTTGATTTATAGTTTTGGATCTGGGCTTCAGAACAGAACTTAGGTACTTCTTGCTTATAGACCTTGTCTCAGTCCCTTCACGGCTTCGATAATATCCTTCTGATGTCTTTCAAGTCGGAATATCCCCTCTCCTTCCCAAATTCTTTCTCATCTTAGTAAATTCTCTCGCAAGGTTATATTTAGCAATGCAGATGATATTTAATGAATGAGAAATTTGGAAATCCGCAAATCACATTAATTAAAAACCTGTTAAGTTTATTCTTGTACGGTCTTTTTGAAAAAAATGAATCCCTAGTTACTATATATTGTCCGACGGCAGATTGACTTTATTATACATATACGTTTTATAGGTGGGGACTGCTGTTGTCACTAGAACTGAAGGGAGACTGGCTCTGGGAAGACTTGGAGCTCTTTGTGAACAGGTATGCTTGAACTGTCCCATGGTCGAATGCCCCTTTCCCTTTTATTGCAAACACTATAGTAGTGCAAGATTCAAACTTTTAGATACTCTTCTTATTAAAATGAGACTTTTTTAGGTTAAAGAACTAAATTCTCAAGGCTTCGAGGTTATTTTGGTCACTTCAGGTGCAGTGGGTGTTGGCCGGCAAAGGCTTAGATACAGGAGACTGCTTAACAGCAGGTCGATACATCTCCTTGTTTTTAAGTAAAGCAAGCATTTTTGATACTCATGATGCCCTCATCTTTAATTAAAATTTTTTTTTTCTCTCCAACTAAGATACTTATATTTTAAATTCTGCTTGTTTAAATTCACTGAATAACTAGTTAGATTTTGCAGCTTTGCTGATCTCCAAAAACCACAATTAGAACTGGATGGAAAGGCTTGTGCTGCTGTTGGTCAGAGTGGCCTAATGGCTCTGTATGATTGCTTATTTAGTCTGGTGTGCTTTTGATCTACCAATCTTTTACAACACATGTTGCTTGATGTCCACTATTGATTGAATATCTTTTCTTTGTTTACATGTCGCCCTAGTTTCTCATAAACTTCATTACAAATTCTTAATGCAGCTAGATGTGCCATCATCTCAGTTTCTTGTGACCGATAGTGATTTTAAGCATCCAGATTTCAGGATGCAGCTTATTCAAACCGTGAATTCATTGTTGGCTCTTAGAGTTATTCCTGTATTCAATGAAAACGATGCAATCAGTTCTAGGAAAGCTCCATATGAGGTACGCTTTTCATGTAAACCTTGAATCTGAACAAATTGAATTCTGTTAGCTTTTTTATAATATCTTGCTGTTATAAATTATTGCTGTGTTTAACTTATTGCTGTCTGCAATTTTACTTATAAATACAAACACACACACACTGCCAGAAGGTGGTAACTGGGAAACTTTCCTGTATACTTTTTAGGGACGACCAGTATGGCAGTTTATTCTTTGTTATGCTTATTACAATATCTATATAAAAGGATGCGGATCCGTTATCTTTAACGCTGCAATGATTCTTACAAGCCTGTACACAGGTTGTAGATACTGAGTTCTGCATATGTGAATTGCATGTACCTTCCATAACACAATGCATATTGCATTACACTTGTTTCCCCGAGTTTCATAATATTGTAGGTTGAAGCTGCAGCTCAAAACCCTTGCAAAGCATCATATGTGAAGTGTGGAAGTTCCAATTACACCATACCTTTGCTGATATCTCTTACCGTATTGTTGCTAAAATCTGCTGACCCCATTGCTGACTGCTGACCATTTCTTTGTTGCTTTTATGTTGCAACTGATAGAGGATATTGTCAGTTATGATTGTTGAGATGTCACTGGAAAATGGTGGTTCAATGAATTTTCATTTGTAATTAGTGAACACTAATCACAGGGACTGTTCTGTTTTCTCTTTCTCCAGATGAAGCTTTTCCCCTCCTGCTGTTTAGTGAAGATGTCTTTAGAAAAACTGATTCTCAATAATTGAATCCAGAACTAATATGGATCTAATTTTCAGATGAGATCTTAAGAAATGATATATATGATTGGGTCCACAATTATAATAGCAAATCTTCAAGGGGAACTATGATCATATATTGGATTATCTGTGTTTGGCTACTAAAAGATGGGTGGATATGTTGAGAACAGTGAGAGGAGGTGCAGGCCAAATTGGAAGGTGCATACTTCAAGGTCAAGAGGTTTAATATGAGAGCTGGAAAGGAAGTCTTTCATGAAGTGAAAGAATTTAATTTTCATATGGTATGGTAAGTTACCATAAGATTTTAATGGATCATGATCTCATTCTTTTAAAAATTGAAGTACATTGTGAAAAATGTGCTGGAGATTTCTAATAATGATGCTCCATGGAGGATAATTCTATGTTTATACTCTTTTCTCAACCAACCCCAAATAGACGAGGAAATCATAATGTTATCGAATTTGAACCCCAACTTAAAATTTTGTGAAATGCGACTACAGATTGTTGAAAGTATTTTGGTAGAAATGTTAAAAACAGAGAAGTGTAACCCTTAGTCAACGTGCATTTCTCTCTATGCAACAGAAGACTACTAGTATGTTGATGTAAAGGGATTGAGTCTCAATAGCTTCAAATTCAGGATGAGCGTTCAGAATGGGTTTCCAGAAACTTTGAATATGGCATGCTTTGCTTACATAGGTCATGGAAAATTTTAGATAATATGAAATTGCAGATATGGAGCTTCATGCATGACGACGTGCATGTCATCACTTATCTTCGAATATTAAAGGACCAATATTTTTAGTGATACCTTCAAGTAAACTGATAGTTTCAGATTCTTTTGCTTGGGCAAATTAGACAAATGCCCCCCTGATTTTGCCACTACAATGGAAACTATCATTGAGGCTTACCCAACATTACTGCTGTAGAGTGTAGAAAGCATCAATTAAACATTTGCTGATATTTTGGGGATTCAACAAGTTGAAGAGAAAAGGGGTTGGATGCAATTTTCTAGAGGATAGACAGATGACGTGTAAGATAGAAGAATTTATTACTTTTCATGAGTGATAGATAGCTGATTTAAGGCAATCTTGTCTATTCCATCTGTCCTAAATATCTAATTTATAGATCCTGTAGTTTGTGTTAGACTTTATTAGACTATATCTCGGGAAGAGTGTAGGAGAGAGTTGGGGGTTTCATGTAATCATTCTTGGGATAGAGTTCAGAAAACTAAGAAAGCTTAGAAATGTTGAGGCTTAATTTTCAAATAGAGTTGTTTTAGGCATCCGAGATTTGGAATAGGTGGCTTACAAACACAAGTTGGGAGGAGTTGATTTGTACTATTATAATGCCAATTATCAGGGTTTGGACTCCAACCCTGAGTTTGACTCTACTTTGTTTTATTTTTGTTTCCTTCTTTTACCAAATTACTGCTCCGGTGGAGCCTATATGGAATTAATTTTAAATAGAGGCAGTTAAAGTATCCTCTTATGAGGCCATACATGAAAATAATAAAGGCATTGGCTGGGTTTTATTGGTTATGACTCGCATCTGATGGTTGATTTAGATGGATAGGGAATTTCATTTAGGTGTATTTTGGCTAAACTAGGACTCCAGACATTCCCGATCTTGGCATTCACGTGCATTGCACATAGAGGATTCTGGTATTACTGAAATAGATGTCATTGAAATGCAACAATGGGATCAGAAGTGTGGACCCATTGGGAAATATAGTAAAAGGGAATGAGGAATTTTAGATAGTGATTACATTTTTAAGGCAAACAATGCTTTTAGCCTTTAAGAGATATTTGGGTGGAAGACAGAGTTGGCTATTAGCTTTCCTAATATGGACCATGTTTTCATCATTAAATTTGCAAATATCTACCAAGGTGTATTTATGTAGGCTCCTTTTTTTTTCTTCCAAAATCTAAATACTTATTTAGTCGTCTAGAACTGTGATAATTTAGCCTTTCTAGATGTGTCTCCAAAGGATGAGGGAGAGTGTTTTGTCCAGTGGAGGTGGGGAGCTTGCGAGATGTTTACTATTGGGTGTTCTCTGGATGAAATATGAATGATCATGATCCTAAGAAAAAAATGCTGTAGTTTCATGAGTGTGGGAATATCACTACAATATATACCAAGACCTAACCAAGTTCTTGTTTTTTGGAGGAGTCAATGGCTTATAGGATTTCCACCATGGTGTGTACTTTTCTTGATGTAATTTTTGGAATTTAAGAAGACAGAAAGGTTGACTCAATAGGTCAAGCAAACATTTGTGCTGTTTCAGATGTCAACCCTTAGTTGGCTAACTGGCATTTAAGCTTGTCAGGGTTTTCTTTTATACCCCCATAACGAATGAGGAGAAACCCTTTGCGTCACCCACATCCTCAGTTATGATTTGTGATGTTGAGAATTTGGTAGATAATTTGAATGGATATGCAAGTTAAAGATATTTGTAGGAATTTAGCACCTTTTTTTTTTGAAATAATTTGTTTGGATTATGTCCCAAAATCTTTGTAAAGTAGATTGCAATAAAAAAATTTATCATCAAAAGTTGGTCTTTGATATAAGACAATCACTATTTTAAAATACATGGTCTTAAAACCATGACAATACGATCTTGTTCCTTAGAGCATCATTATTATTATTATATTTTGAACTTGCAACCTAAAGTTAGCAACCAAGATAGGGAAATCAGTAAGCTATAGTTATGCATTCGAGAACTAATGAATGTTTTCCCTACACCACTCAATATGATTCTCAATGGCTTGATATCTATCCCAAAATTCATCTTTACTGGATGTCTCCTATTTTTGTTTTGGGAGAAACAGTACACGTGCTGGGTTGAACATCTGGCATTGTCTGTCTGATTAATCAAGCTTATGTTGTCCAGTATTATCGTTATCAAGACTAGTCATGACTCATGACATTGTAACTCAAAAATCTAACTTTAAACTCTTGACTATAAGCTTATAACTCTGCCCACTATCTACTTTGAGTTATCTGTCAAGCTTATTTATCACTGTTTGTGGTCTGTTGCTCTGTCTGATAGCGAATAATTTGCAGGATTCTTCTGGTATCTTTTGGGATAATGACAGTTTAGCAGCTCTATTGGCTTTAGAGTTAAAGGCTGATCTTCTTGTTTTGCTTAGTGATGTGGAGGCTCTATATAGTGCTCCTCCTGGTGAACCTCATTCAAAGATAATACATACTTACATAAAAGACAGGCATCAGGGTGAGATTACTTTTGGCGACAAGTCTAGGTTGGGAAGAGGTGGCATGACTGCTAAAGTGAAGTCTGCAGTTTATGCTGCATCCGCAGGCACCCCTGTTGTAATCATTAGGTATGCCTAGTACCTTAACCCTTATTTTCAACCTTGCCTGTTACTGCAGTCAAAATGCATGTAGTTCAGCATAATGTTAGACTTCATACCATCATTTAAAGGTTTTAATGTCTTTTCTTTGCTTTATAGTCAATTAAAGAAGGAAAGTCTTCGTATGGTCATTCATGTCTAAAGTCACAAGAATTATGGTTGAAAGCATATGCTTGAAAACAGGGTTTCAAATGCTGGAGGGATGGTGGGGCATCCGGCCATCCTAAGTATTAAGATGGGGTACCATCTTGAGTGTTGAGATGGGACGGACAAGGAAATGGATTGGGATGGAATGACATTCACCACCCGAGTGTCCGTATGTGGGATGTCCTGTTCCATGAAAAAATTGGGATGGTGTCGTCCACAGTATTTAAAACCATGCTTAAAAATGACTGTTTTGATTGTTGATGACTGTTGAATAAGATATTTGATGCTCTCTTTCTCTCTCTTAACATGTGTTTTCATGCACATGCGTGTGCGCATTGCATATGCATGTGCACGCTACTTGCATTCATAATATCTGCAATAAGATTATAAAACTGATGTAAGTGCTAGTACTCCTACTAATTTGGTTTCTGTACTGATATAAATAATTTTGGTATTATGCTAATAATAATGTATTGATACTGAAATTGGCACCTGACCAGTATACTATTATGCTACTTGTAGTAAGAGGATTGCCTAAACTTGTGCATATAATAATGCTAATTGCTCATTTTAAACTAGCACCAGTTCTTAATGCTTTGATTTGTTATGGACTTGAGAGTTGGAGATTGGTCTCCCAGCTTTTGGGAGCTTGGATGTGTCACCAGACCCATTGTGGGTCCTGAGTTACAGCCAATGATTAGACTGGTCCGAGGACCAAGTTGCCCTGTGATACTCTTGGCCATATTTAGGTGGTCACAGCAGGACAGCTTTTGTCTGTTCTAGTTTCATCTGTTGTTAAATAGTAATTGTATGTTTCTAGCCTAAGGCATCTGATTTTTATGCAGTTTTGAAAAAAAAACCAATGAGTCTCAATTAGCTTCCTTTTTTTTTTTTTTTTTTTTTGGGGTGGGGGGTTGGTTACTGTAGTGGTTTCGCTACTGATAGCATTATAAAAGTACTTCAAGGAGAGAGAATTGGTACTCTGTTTCATCAGGATGCACATTTATGGGCATTGCCCAAAGAAGTTCGTGCTCGTGAGATGGCGGTTTCATCAAGGGAATGTTCCAGGCGACTCCAGGTATATTGCATGAGTTCAAGTAGTATGACATACATATTCCTTCATGACACATTCTTTGCCATACTTCATATGTTGTTCCATTGCTTATATTTCCTTTAATTATAGTATCATTTTACTTAATTTGAACTCATTTCAGTCTGTTCTTCAATATTGAGATATCCTGTTCATCTAGAAGTTTTTGTTAATTGTTGTTGTGTTATTTCCAGAGCATATCATCAGAAGACCGCAGGAAGATTTTGTTGGACATTGCTGATGCTCTAGAGGCAAATGAAAAATTAATCAGAATTGAAAATGAAGCTGATGTTGCTTCTGCACATCTAGCTGGATATGAGAAGTCTTTGATTTCTAGATTGACTTTGAAGCCCGGAAAGGCAAGGCATAAAAAATGTATTCTAGTTTATTTGGGACAGGACTTATTCCCATGGATTGCAACTTAACATTGCTTGCTAGTTTGAGATAACATTTATATTCCTATCCCCTTCAACTGATCCACTATCCACTATGCCCTTTATTTATGGATTTTTTTTTGCACTCTAAATGTGTGTAGATACTTGCTCTTGGTTGTTTTAATCTAATATTTCTTTGTTTGACAGATATCAAGTCTCGCAAAGTCCATTCGTATACTTGCAGACATAGAAGACCCCATAGGCTATGTCTTGAAGAGGACAGAGGTCAGGAATCTACATTAAGAAATATATTTTTTGCTTTGCTGCATTTTTTTGACATATTTTTTGATTGAAAGATTATGCATCATGAATATAAATTTGTGAATTCTTTACTTCAATTTGATGCATATAGAATATTATATTTATTTTCTGTCGTCATATGTTGCCTGCAAATTCTGAGGCATAATATTCATCCAGCTTGCAGATGGGCTAGTCTTAGAAAAGACATCATGTCCCCTGGGTGTTCTCCTGATTGTTTTTGAGTCGCGACCTGATGCCTTAGTTCAGGTAAAAAACATGTTATTCCTACTTTTACTTTTGTATTCTCCTCCCCACCTCACCCCCCCCCCCCCCCCCACAAAAAAAAAATGCTGATAAAGTAAGAATCTTTGATATTTCTTGCAATGCAACATTAACTATAATAAGTCTACTTAAAGATTTAGCCATCTGCAGTATATGCACATGTCACGCCCCGGATCCGGATCCGTGACACGGCCGTGCTATTGCCGACTACCGCCCACAATAGCACGCAGCCTCATACCTGGGAAATAGGGTAGTCAAAACCAACCAAATCTTTCCATGTGTATTCATCTAGTACAACATGCTGGTCAGTACCCAAATACAGAGCTTCTACGTAGTTTATATACACAAAAGTATATACTTGCTTTACCCCAAAAGAAAGAAGCGCTAATACCAAATTAACGTGTCTCTGGCAGCTATCAGTGGTGAGGATCTGAAAGAAAAAAGTAAATAAACGGATATGAGCTACACGGCTCAGTAAGTAATCCTGCATAATCCTACCGGATCAACCAGTAGACTAAACATGTAAATCAGGATTTTGAGAAGCTGACATGCATGTTTATCTAATAATCATCATGGCATAATAAGTATGCGATTTAAACAAAGCAGTAGTGCAAATCACAACAATTTTCATAATATATGCATATGAAACCGTGCCCCCAGCATGCCGTGGTCCTTTTTCTCTCGGATGCTACTACGAAGTCCATTCGGCCACTGGCGGGGCCAGCTAGTCATTCTCGGCCACTAGCAAGGCCAGCGAAGTTATTCTCGGCCACTAGCAAGGCCAGCTCAGTTGCATTCGATCAGTAGCATCTTTGAGCCCGTTACAGTGCCTCTTGGCTAACTAAGACTTTATAAACTTACATGCATGATTAAAATATCAGTATCATCATGTCGCATACATAGCCATAGCTTCTGGGATCATGCAAGTTACTTATGCATTGTAACATATCAGGCATGAAACATATATACTTAAAATAAATGCTTAGGAAACATTAATAACATAATATGATCCATAACAGGATTAGGACAGGTTACTTACAGTGATTCGCCTTTCTCCTAGGTCTCCTGCGTCCTGGTGACGAGTCCTAAGTCACCTGGATTTTTGTCATAATAACAATATATTATTTTCTTTTCTACCTGAAATTTAGCCCAAGACTAATTCCTCTGTATTGGGGTCTTGGCTGGGCTCATAAGTCTTAATTGGCCTTCCGATTGGCCACTAAGCTTAATTCCCAGCTTAATTGGGTTTAATTTTGGTTTAATTTATAGTCTGGCTTGTCCAGACTTAGCCCAATTTGCTTGGGCTCGGGTTTAGTCAAATTTGGCTAAACCCTTTCCCTCTTTTTTTTTTTTTTTTTTTCTTTTTCTTTTTCTTTAGGCTTAACGGGTTGCGGGTTCGGATTCGGATCCGACCCGCGAACCCGTTATTGGGTTCTTTCTCCCCCCTTCCAGAGGCTTCCGCCTCTTCACCTTCCCGACCCCCTCTCCCTCATCCGGCCGCTCTCTCTCTCTCTCTCTCTCTCTTTTCTCTCCGTCGTCTCCACCGAAACCATACCTCCGGCCGGCCCTCCGGCTCCCCTTCTTCTCCTCCGGCCAGATCTGTGGCCTTCCCCCTCTCGGTCACTCCCTCTCTTTCCCTCTTCTCTTCTTTGTCTCTACCGAAGCCCATGCTTCCGGCCCTCTTCTCCGGCTCCCCTTCTTCTCCTCCGGCCAGATCTGTGGCCTTCTTCTTCTCCTCCGGCCGGATCTGCCGCCTCCTCCTCCTTCCGACCTTCACCGAACCCTCCCCGGCCAGATCTACCAGCCCGGAGTGGTGCTTCCCCTTCGGGGCGGCGACGGTGGGAGGCCGGCCCTTTCCCTCTCCTTCGAAGTGATGCCGGAGGAGAGGAGAAGAGCCGGGAGGTGGGATCGAGGCCGATCTCCTCCGGGAGAACTTCTCCGGCTCCGACCACGGCGAGGTAAGGCCGTGGTCCGCGGTAAGTGCCCCCTCTTTTTTTTTTTCTTTTTTGTGGGAGTCTCGCCACCACCTCTCGGCCGGCGGAGAGGTGGGGCTCGGCTGGGGCTCGGCTGAGGCTGGCGGCCTTGAGGCCGCGTTGGTCGCCGGCACGGCAGACCCGGCGGCCCTTGGCTGCCCCTCAGCCCTAGGGCAGCCACGGCCGGGGCCTGTCACCCGCAGGCCGAGTCCGGCTGGGCTCGGCCCGGGTGGCGTGGGCTCGGCTTGGGCCGTTCTCAGGCCGGCCCGCGGCCTGTTGGTCCGGCCCGCAGCCTGTGGGTCCGGCCCACGGCCCTCCTCCTGTTCTTCTCTCCCGTGCCGGTCTCCTTCTCTCTCTCTGTGCCAGTCTCCTCCCCTCTGTTTCATCAGTGAAACAGAGGGGAGAATACCCTACAGAGGGGTATCTCCACTCCTAAAATTTTATTATTTAACCTAAGGGCCACTTACCTGGATTTTTGCTGGTTACCGTTGGGCCGTTCCTCCCCCTCGTAGTCCCTCCTTCCTCTTGGAGCTTCAGGGCTCTTCCGCCTTAGGCTCCAGGGCTTCGACTCTCTCTCTTTCAGTGTTCTTGGGGGCCTCCGACTTAGGGTTGCCGGCAGGGACTTAAATAGTGGTTTAGAAGATGAGACCCCCCCCTCTGAGAGGTCCCATCCGTTCCATGCCTCCCCTCTCCGGGAATGGCCGCCGTCCCCCCTGTCTCCGGTGCGCCGGCATCGGCTGCCAGCAGGGGTGGGGGTCACCCTTCCCTGTCGGTCTTATCCCTTCGTACTGGCTACAGTATGATTTTTTTAAATATGATAACAGCACTGCCCACAGTGAAATTTGGGCCCAACCCTTAACTGGGCCCATTTCTTATTGGGCCTAGTAGGTTCTGGGCCCGGACATTACATCCTACCCCCCTTAAAATAATTTCGTCCTCGAAATTAGTCATACCTTAAGGTTCAGGCTTTAAAAGTATTCAACCATCGAGTCACCCTCTAGTTCTCGGTTAGTCTCCCTCTTAAAATGTTTGCTGATAAGATTTTGGCAAAATCATGGCACCTCAAAACTTGATCCCTTCTATTTATGATATAGGAGTTCTTTTGATCTCTTCCAAAAGAAGACTAATCTTCCCACCTTAGATGCTATAATCCTTGGCCCGAGAAATTAATTGCTTTTGATTAAGTCCACACAAAGATCGTAATCGGCTTAACAAAAATAGGTGAGAGCATTAGCATCAAATACTTTTCATAATCTATAATCTTCTTTCTTCTCTTAACCTTGCCTACAATTTTATGATCAACTTTTATCCTAGCAAAACTTCAAACCCCTTTTAGATAGGTAGATCGAAGATGTCATAGCTAGGAGTAGGGAACATTTCAGGTCTAAGCCCAACCAAGGCACCATCAATCCGTTAATACTAAATTTAAGATGCCAAGATTCTCCCGGGAGTTACCAATAATAGAAAAACTCACGGGTGAAGATTATACAGCTCTCTCTCCAGATTATTCATAAAATCAACATCTTAATTCTGAATAAGAAGATCAAGTTTCTTTGTCAAAGTATCAACTGCTCTCGATTACCCGATCTATCACAAGATTGGATCATAAACAACTCTAGTCCACTCTTGATTGAAATTCATCGTGGTCTACTGATAACCTCAATTTCTTTTAATCAGATGGAGAGTTGATATTAATTAAAAAAAATTCAAGCTTCACATTTAGAAGGACGGAGGTTCATATCAGCATATTTCAGATCTGAGATCAAAATCGATGATCCATTAATTCTAGTCAAAAGATGCTAAGAATTTCTTAGCACGACATAAAACTGGAGAATCTAGGATAGCACCGTGCTATCCAAAATCAGAACATTCTCTTTTTATTTATCAAGAAAAAATCCTACTACACCAAAAAACAGATCAAAACTTTCCGAATTAAAGGAATCGCACTTCTAACCAACTTAGATAAATAATTCAGACCACTATATTTTCGCTGCGCACTCTGATTCAAAACATCAAAATCCTTTGAATTCACTAATAACTTTTGATCAATATACTATTTGCCTACAAACAGAACTATTTAATTCCTCATCTGTATTTGCACTTCAAATCTTTCCTCCATCTAGATCGTATGTTACTTAGCCAAAACTTCTTTTTTACTTTTCCATGAGCGAGCAAAGAAAGGGTACCCCAACATAAGATCCTCTTAAATAAGCGACAACGCTTTAAAATGAATTTTACATTTTCAACAACTTCATTCATTGAAAATAAGCCTTCTTTCCTAATACGAGATAAGCTCTCAAATCATCTTAGGACATTTTAAGCTCGAAATTGTGTAAACTTCTGAAAATTATTTCTCAATATCCCAATCTTATATTAGGTATCTTTAAATTGCATGAACAATAATCTGCCCTACTTTAGCATTGCTAGAAGGTGATTCTGGATCTCACATCCCCGTTAAAAGAAAAGGATGTATACTTTTATTGTAAGATCTCTATTTAAAAATCTTCTTCTATTGTACTCTTTCCACTAGACGATGATATGTGGAATTATCATCTATAATTTTTTTTTTTTCACCTTCCTCATAAAACAATTTAGACTTGCTTCTTAGTGATAAATGAAAGCATTTAATAATTGCCCCTCTATTAGAGATAAAATAATTTATTTCAAATCTTACAAACATGATCACTAAATACAAACTCCTGCAACATCATGTGCTATTGGGCATGTTCCCGTATCAATTCTATTGCTGATTCCACTTGCATTTCCTAATGACCCCATGTCATCATCATTCTCTCTCTTTTTTTTTATCAAAACATCAACTAATATTTGTTTAATTGATTTATCACAGGATCACAAACTACTGCACTTTATCCAATGTAGAATATTTGAGCCTAAAATATTCTTCAACATTGAAAATTATTCTCAGAATTTACTAAATGACTTCCAATCGAAATATTAATCTTGCATTATAATTTGCAAAGATCTAATATTTCACATTCCAAGTAAACAAAGGGAAAACTCTTAGATCTCATTTCTCAAATATACTTTCTTTCTATATAATAGTTGCCTGCATAATTTGTCATACAGATTTTATCCTCGAAGAATATTAAAAATATCTTTCCTTGTCCAAGCCTGAAACAACTTATGAATAAACCCTATCCTGCCATCAAAATAATTAACTTCAAACTAGAAGTATCATCCACAGTACCCAGTACCAAGTTAAACTTCCAATATCACCTATATACTGATACATAAATAATCACAATGTACTTTAATATTCCATGGCTAGTACTCCACTTAATATCAGTCAAAATATACTTTAATCATAATCCAAAATACAAATTACTCCATCGAGAAATCTCCAAAATAATTTATTCTTATTTTGGCATGGCTTGCTAGCATTCTGATTCAAAACACCAAAATCCTTAGTAGTCTTAAATCTTAAATTCTGATACCATACCTGTCACAATCATGCCCCTAGAATGGTTTTGTATTAGCCCTAACATCTTTCTTTTTGTTGCTCCTTGTCACCTATCAAAATATTTGTGTCAAGCAATTTTTGTGACAGACCGATGATGCGACCAATAAAATCTTTTCTTTCCTTTCCGGTTATGCGGAATCTCACTAAATGAGACTTAACTACCCATTTCCTTATTAAAGCTTAAAATTTTTACTCATGGTTAACCTATTGCTCTGATACCACGAAATGTCACGCCCCGGATCCGGATCCGTGACACGGCCGTGCTATTGCCGACTACCGCCCACAATAGCACGCAGCCTCATACCTGGGAAATAGGGTAGTCAAAACCAACCAAATCTTTCCATGTGTATTCATCTAGTACAACATGCTGGTCAGTACCCAAATACAGAGCTTCTACGTAGTTTATATACACAAAAGTATATACTTGCTTTACCCCAAAAGAAAGAAGCGCTAATACCAAATTAACGTGTCTCTGGCAGCTATCAGTGGTGAGGATCTGAAAGAAAAAAGTAAATAAACGGATATGAGCTACACGGCTCAGTAAGTAATCCTGCATAATCCTACCGGATCAACCAGTAGACTAAACATGTAAATCAGGGTTTTGAGAAGCTGACATGCATGTTTATCTAATAATCATCATGGCATAATAAGTATGCGATTTAAACAAAGCAGTAGTGCAAATCACAACAATTTTCATAATATATGCATATGAAACCGTGCCCCCAGCATGCCGTGGTCCTTTTTCTCTCGGATGCTACTACGAAGTCCATTCGGCCACTGGCGGGGCCAGCTAGTCATTCTCGGCCACTAGCAAGGCCAGCGAAGTTATTCTCGGCCACTAGCAAGGCCAGCTCAGTTGCATTCGATCAGTAGCATCTTTGAGCCCGTTACAGTGCCTCTTGGCTAACTAAGACTTTATAAACTTACATGCATGATTAAAATATCAGTATCATCATGTCGCATACATAGCCATAGCTTCTGGGATCATGCAAGTTACTTATGCATTGTAACATATCAGGCATGAAACATATATACTTAAAATAAATGCTTAGGAAACATTAATAACATAATATGATCCATAACAGGATTAGGACAGGTTACTTACAGTGATTCGCCTTTCTCCTAGGTCTCCTGCGTCCTGGTGACGAGTCCTAAGTCACCTAGATTTTTGTCATAATAACAATATATTATTTTCTTTTCTACCTGAAATTTAGCCCAAGACTAATTCCTCTGTATTGGGGTCTTGGCTGGGCTCATAAGTCTTAATTGGCCTTCCGATTGGCCACTAAGCTTAATTCCCAGCTTAATTGGGTTTAATTTTGGTTTAATTTATAGTCTGGCTTGTCCAGACTTAGCCCAATTTGCTTGGGCTCGGGTTTAGTCAAATTTGGCTAAACCCTTTCCCTCTTTTTTTTTTTTTTTTTCTTTTTCTTTTTCTTTAGGCTTAACGGGTTGCGGGTTCGGATTCGGATCCGACCCGCGAACCCGTTATTGGGTTCTTTCTCCCCCCTTCCAGAGGCTTCCGCCTCTTCACCTTCCCGACCCCCTCTCCCTCATCCGGCCGCTCTCTCTCTCTCTCTCTCTCTCTCTCTTTTCTCTCCGTCGTCTCCACCGAAACCATACCTCCGGCCGGCCCTCCGGCTCCCCTTCTTCTCCTCCGGCCAGATCTGTGGCCTTCCCCCTCTCGGTCACTCCCTCTCTTTCCCTCTTCTCTTCTTTGTCTCTACCGAAGCCCATGCTTCCGGCCCTCTTCTCCGGCTCCCCTTCTTCTCCTCCGGCCAGATCTGTGGCCTTCTTCTTCTCCTCCGGCCGGATCTGCCGCCTCCTCCTCCTTCCGACCTTCACCGAACCCTCCCCGGCCAGATCTACCAGCCCGGAGTGGTGCTTCCCCTTCGGGGCGGCGACGGTGGGAGGCCGGCCCTTTCCCTCTCCTTCGAAGTGATGCCGGAGGAGAGGAGAAGAGCCGGGAGGTGGGATCGAGGCCGATCTCCTCCGGGAGAACTTCTCCGGCTCCGACCACGGCGAGGTAAGGCCGTGGTCCGCGGTAAGTGCCCCCTCTTTTTTTTTTTTCTTTTTTGTGGGAGTCTCGCCACCACCTCTCGGCCGGCAGAGAGGTGGGGCTCGGCTGGGGCTCGGCTGAGGCTGGCGGCCTTGAGGCCGCGTTGGTCGCCGGCACGGCAGACCCGGCGGCCCTTGGCTGCCCCTCAGCCCTAGGGCAGCCACGGCCGGGGCCTGTCACCCGCAGGCCGAGTCCGGCTGGGCTCGGCCCGGGTGGCGTGGGCTCGGCTTGGGCCGTTCTCAGGCCGGCCCGCGGCCTGTTGGTCCGGCCCGCAGCCTGTGGGTCCGGCCCACGGCCCTCCTCCTGTTCTTCTCTCCCGTGCCGGTCTCCTTCTCTCTCTCTGTGCCAGTCTCCTCCCCTCTGTTTCATCAGTGAAACAGAGGGGAGAATACCCTACAGAGGGGTATCTCCACTCCTAAAATTTTATTATTTAACCTAATGGCCACTTACCTGGATTTTTGCTGGTTACCGTTGGGCCGTTCCTCCCCCTCGTAGTCCCTCCTTCCTCTTGGAGCTTCAGGGCTCTTCCGCCTTAGGCTCCAGGGCTTCGACTCTCTCTCTTTCAGTGTTCTTGGGGGCCTCCGACTTAGGGTTGCCGGCAGGGACTTAAATAGTGGTTTAGAAGATGAGACCCCCCCTCTGAGAGGTCCCATCCGTTCCATGCCTCCCCTCTCCGGGAATGGCCGCCGTCCCCCCTGTCTCCGGTGCGCCGGCATCGGCTGCCAGCAGGGGTGGGGGTCACCCTTCCCTGTCGGTCTTATCCCTTCGTACTGGCTACAGTATGATTTTTTTAAATATGATAACAGCACTGCCCACAGTGAAATTTGGGCCCAACCCTTAACTGGGCCCATTTCTTATTGGGCCTAGTAGGTTCTGGGCCCGGACATTACAGCACATGTTTTCTTCTTTCCTTAGCAAAGAAACAAATCCACCTTTGTTGAGGTACTGGCTGTCATGTCTGTAAACGCATCATGTCTCAGAAAATGATTGAAAGCATTTCTTTTTTTTGCCTTTTGTCATGGACAAGCAAATTATATTGCTTAGTTTCACAACTTTACCTTTGGAGGAAGTCGAAATGGAAAATAAGCCTAGATAATCAGACAAATGAGAGGCATTTCTAGAGCGTGGTCATTCCAAACTTCATCTTAAACCTCTCATCTATGTCACATAATGAGATTTTTCGCTCATGCAAATCATTTTTTCTTCATATTTTTATGATCTAGCGTTGCTTGAACAGTGTTGAAGAAAATCCATTTGGTGACACCTTTAACCTTCATGAGATGCATTGCTGCGTCCATTTTATTCACACCTCACACCATGCCATACAATGTTCGTCAGCCATCTGCTGATATAACATCATGTTGGAAGCAGAATTTAGATATTGAGATATTGGAATGGAGAAAAGGTCAAGAGATGAAATTAAACCAATGTGGCAAATCCTGTTTTTTAAAAAAATGTCAAATTTATGAAGAAACTATGCATACAAATTAGCTTTATGATTTTCAAGAGAGAACAAAGAATGCATGGATAACTAGGTGTGCTACAAATGGAACAAAAATTTTTGTTTACTACCGTGACATCGAAGTTATATGAAACTCCTTTACAAGGCATAACTTTAATCTGCTATAACTAAGATTTTTTCTTGGATTTCGATGTATATCCCTGTTTCTGATATTCTGCAATCTCTGGGCATCTCTGTAAATGCATCCAGTATTCTGATTATCATATGATCATTCAGTCTTGTATTTAGTTTATATTTAGGTAATCATGTGGCAGTCATCCAAGTTGATTTCTTGGATGACTGCTGATGCAAGAGTTCATGTTTTTATAGAATCACATAATGTTTCATATGCCTTTGTGTTCATTGAGCCTTTCATGTTTATCTAGGTTGCAGCATCTGAAATGCATTTCAAACTTTTGCTTATCCACATAGCAGTGCCATAGGTCAATTATGTGGATGTTCTTAAGTCCAAGACTCAACTTGTTGTCAAGTAAAGGTGGTACTTGAAATTTTACCCAAAAAAAAAGGTGGTACTTGAAATGAGATACCATATGATTGCTGGGAAGTAGTAGTCAAAGGAAGCAAATTTGGAGTTATGAGGGTCTCTCACCAGTATCTGGTTCTTCAGCCTATCATAGTCACTCTTATAATGAGCCCTTTTGGTTGCATATATTAAATGTTTCTCAAAAGTAACTTGCCGTTTTATTTACTAACAACTCCTTGATAAATTTGCATCAAAATAGAATTATTTTTACTAGGTACACATATGCAAGAATGCATGTGTTCACACGTTTGTTTGTGTCTAGATTCTAGAAACCCCATTTTTGTAAATTTTGATTATGGAATTTTAATGTGTCTGCCACCTATATTTGTGTTGCTTTTCAATAGCCATATCTGTTGACCATATCTTAGATTTTATTCATACATCAGTAATTTTTATTTCTGTATATAAGTGTTATAGTTCTCATTCATTTGTCATTTTGCTTTTGGAATGATTGGTATAGATTGCATCTTTAGCAGTTAGGAGTGGGAATGGTCTTCTTTTGAAAGGTGGAAAGGAAGCCATGAGATCTAATGCAATCTTGCATAAGGTTTACTTCTTTGATACCTAGTTTCTCTAACTTGAGGATTGTCAATTTTAAATTTAGATGTTTTTCTCATTTTGTTGCAAAGTGTTTGTTTGATGTTTCTTCTGCTAGGTTATTACTGGAGCTATTCCAGATACTGTAGGTGAGAAGCTTATTGGGCTTGTTACGTCAAGAGATGAGATTCCTGATTTGCTAAAGGTAAGCTTGTTTCAGGGCAGAAGCTTAAAAGAATGTTTTTCTAAAAATTATTGGAGTTTTTTTTTTCACTTTGAAATTGCAATTTTTTTCTAGCTTGATGATGTCATTGATCTCGTCATTCCAAGAGGTAGCAATAAGCTTGTTACTCAAATCAAGGAATCTACTAAGATTCCTGTTCTAGGTCATGCTGGTAAGATAATTAATCTTGCTATACCTTAGAAGTACAATGCACTATCAGAACAACAGTCCTATTGCAAGATGCATTTTTTTTCCTATGGTTCTTTAATTTATGTTGAAGGTCAAGTTCACTTGTGGTTTCTATCCTCCAGATGGCATTTGTCATGTTTATATTGACAAATCAGCTGACATGGACATGGCAAAGCGCATTGTATTGGATGCAAAAATAGACTATCCTGCAGCCTGTAATGCTATGGTATTTTCTAATTTTTTTCAAGATGATTAGTTTGTTGCTCAATGATTTTATTTTTCCAATGCAATTGTTATCATGACTAACTATTTTTTGTTTATCGTAATTGCAGCTTATTGTGTTCTTGTACCTTGTAAATTAATTTCTCCAGGCAATTTAAACCATTAAGCCTTGTCCCAACTATATGGGGCTGGCTTTGCTATTCCTCACATGCCAATTGTTCATGTTGAGGGCCACCTCTAGTTTTACCAAGCATTTCTATCCCTTTTTACAACTTCCTTGCATGTGAGCTGAGGTCTTCCTCTCCTCTTTAGATCTTTCAACATGGATTTAACACTTTGCATTATCAGGGCCTTGTCTAATTTTGCCGCAAATGCCAATGCTACTTCATTCGATTTTCCATTACTCTTCCATCAATTAATTCAACATCTATGTTTCTTCTAATTTAGTCATCCTTAAGCTACACTGTTTTCCCTTTACCAAAAGTCTTATCTCTAGATTCTCACTTCCAACAATATTCTTTATTGCCCAACATTTTGAACCGTATAACAGATCGAGCTTAACTGCTGCCATGTCAATTCTTCCCTTAAGATGCCAGGGCATGTATTAAACTATTAATCATGTAATACGTGTATTTTTCATCTAAATCTCTATTTTTTCCCCACTTGACAGCCATAACAAGATACATTGTAGAAGCACCTCTCTCCAGTCTGTTTTTTCACTCTATTGAATTACAGGCCATTGATTCATGTAGTGGACCCCAACTAGTTTGGGACTAAAGCTTGGTTGAGTTGAGTTGAATTTCAGACCATTATCCTCTAGAACATTCTTCTATAATCCCAATTTAATATTTAATCTTGTCCTCTTCACATCAATCGAGACTGTATCATCTGGAAATAACATACAAACCTATTTTGTGAATTTATTCGCCTTTGAATTTAAGTTGCAGCTCTTTCTGCTTTTTGCAGGAAACAATTCTTATACACAAGGATCTCTTGAAGACCAAGGGGCTAAATGATCTAATAGTACAACTTAGAGGTCAAGGTATGTTGGCAACCCTCCATCAATTGAAGTTTGGCAAAATTTGTAAGGCACAGTTTTTGGGATGGATTAACATATACTTGCCACATTGTTCTTTTGTTGTATTTTTCATTGGCAAAATGTCTGATATGCATTAGTGAAAATGTGAGATGGTTCTGTTATATTTTTATAGAAAAACAGCTGCTGAACGAGATACCATACAATCACAAGCAACCTTTATTGTGAGCAGAAGGGTAGTAAGCTACAATGTGTGAATGGACAGGTGCAAAAGTTGAAGTCTGATACGTAATGAAATGTTTGAAGATCCATTCCTAGAATATTTAAATATTAAAAGTACTAGGTGTAAAAGCAAAATTAAGAAAATAAACTTTCCATCATTTCTGTGGCATTATTTTGAAGTACATTTTCTTGCTTCTTTACTTTTCTAATAATTTAATAGATATAAATTTATGTGCCGTTATTTTTCTAAGAGTTGAAACATTGACATGTGGTGGTCTGGTATCATGGAACTAGAAATCTTTGTTCGGATGGTTCTGAGAACCCAGGTAACAGCATCTTGATTCTTAGAAGTACTAGTCAGTTTGATGTGAGTAATTTCACCATTTGGATTTTGTTCTATATCTATTGAGAGATACAAAGAGTAAAAAATCTTCACTGAAAAAAATGTTGTGCACCAATATACTTCCCTTTGGATTAGTTACTACTCAGAGTTCTAGTATTTTGTTTCTGGATTTCTGCGGTTGAGTCATAGAATTTCTAAGTTTCCGCATTACAGTGGTTCATTTATAGATTTTGTCATGGAAAAAGTTTGATCCACAATGTACAAACTCTTCTATATTACACTATTCCAGAAAGCATGGCATCACCCAACGAATGATTCACTTGGAAACTCGTTAACTATCCTCCTATTGATGTCTTGAAGCTCTGATATGCCTGGATAGTTTTTTTTTATCCGGTACTACTTTGCAGCTGTTTCTTAGGTTTGTTTAATTATTTATGTAAAATAGGGATTAAAGGGTTGTACTTTACATTTTCCTCCAGAGTAGAAAGGCATGCTATTGCAGTGTTATTTGCGTGTACTCCATAAAGAATATTCCAAATAATTTAGTGTGGTTTAAGATTTTACCTACTGAACAGCATGATCTTTCTCTGATAAATAATGCATTTTATCATATTAGTATTTTAGATGGCTATTATCCAGGCCTTTTGCTCTTTTAGTACAATTCCTGCTAAAACTACATAGTTTGTTTTGAGTTCATGATTTAGGAGTTGCATCAAATGGGAAAAAGGAAATGTGTAATCATACTGCCTTTCTGTTTATTGGTTCCATAGGGTATTTTTGAGAATGATAGATAAACTGGAGTGCACCTATACCAAAGCAGACTGTAATCATCACTTGTTGAGAGACTTCACAAACTACTAAATTTGTTCTGATATGTATGATGGATCATCATGTAACTCAGTTTTTGGCATCGGCAATCCTCTTAGATCATGTTTAGGAATGGACATCCTTGTTGGACTGAAAGGAAAATATTGCTTAAAAGAAATCAGCACATGATCAACATCTAAGATATTCATCCATGTTTAAAAACATAGTCATAAAAATTTCCTTGAACTCAATTTTTCTGTGGTAATTCTTTATCCATTTCTCATTGCAGGGGTTACTCTTTATGGTGGACCTAGAGCAAGCATTGAATTAGACATTCCACAGGCACATTCATTTCATCATGAGTATAACTCGATGGCTTGCACTATTGAAATTGTTGATGATGTACATGCTGCAATTGACCATATACATCGTCATGGAAGGTATGTTTTAGCATCTCTGCAGCACCTGTGTTTCCTAGCCTTATTTTCAGCAGGGGTGTGTTTCTACTCGGTTTTCATTGCCATCTCAATCACATAATAGTGTTTTCAGTATTTAGACTAATGCAAAAGTATCTTCAATATCAGACACTCTGAAAATTTATTGTTCTGTTCCCTTGGTATTCTCCAGTGCACATACTGATTGCATAGTTGCCAAGGATCTTGATGTGGCAGGGATTTTTCTCCGTCAAGTTGACAGGTACGACAAGGGAAGTTGTTACCTTTTCATGTGGTTTATTAAGTTGCATCCATACCTTTCTTTCCTATGCATCCTTTCCTGGGCTGCATTTTACATTTTAAACATTTGCCTTTTCAAGAAAGAAAAGATTTCCTCTTGCTTATTTGAATCATCTGCTAGTTAAATTTTATTTCAAGTATTACATATTATACTCATTAACTACTGCATGCTTCCATTTCTTGGTTGGACATTTGCTATGTTATACTCCAATAATATTGAAACAGACTCATGAAGCATTGCTTTGCAATTTTGAAATCCTATATGGATTCACATTGCCCTATATTTTAATTATTTAGATCAGTATTATGTGGGTTATCTGGTTTTGCGCTTTCAATCAACTCATTAGAAGGTCATATTTATTTAGTTGTTGGTCTTGGTCAGGCCCATTTTGACAAGTCGGCATGATCTGGTTTAGAAATGAGCAATTTAGGCAAAAAGACTAAAGAACAAAAAAGGTTGAGAGAGAGAGAGAGAGAGCAGGGATAAATATAGAAGACTTAAATGGGAATAGAGATTTTCTTTTTTTTTCCCTCTTGAAAATCATCTCTATGGTGGACTACACCCTGGATAGGAGATTCATATAGTGATCCTTAAACTTCTAGATTTGAACATTGAAAATGATTTTGAGCTCAGTTCAGTCCAAACTGGTTTTGCCACTCAGTCTACCTAGTTGAATAATGTTATTTTTATATAGTGTATTTGTATTTGCAGGAATTCTGTTTTATAGTGTTTTAGAATTTGGATGGGTCAACCAGGTTTACCTGCTCGAGCTGCCACAGTCAAAAGTGGTGCAGGTTGGGTCCAAATCTGAGGTTCTGCAAAACATGTTCAAACCACCCAGGTTTGGATCGAATGATCTGAAGGTCAATTGGTTTATTGGAACTCTGACCCCAGTTACTCATCATTACTCTGGACTCAAGCATTGACTTGTGCAGCTGTGGTGGCTGTCTTGGCAACAGAGAGGGTTTATACTTTTTCCCTTTCTTGAGAAAGATGCATATGGAGCTTAATATTAGGGTTAGATAGGTGCAATTTGGGATTGGGATCCTAAATTAGGGCATACAAACTAAGGTTCCCTTATGTGCCTTTTGTTTGGGGATAAGTAAGTGCATGTCGAATAGCTGATGGAATCAAAGAACATGTTTAGCCTTTGATTGAAATGATAGCTTGTGACCTGGCCATCAAAATGGCCTAAGCTGGGCCAACAATTTAAAATCACTGGTTTTGTTCCTTCAAACACACATCAACATTCATAACATAATGCTGTAGCGGTTAGTTGCTTGCTTCTTGTTGTCATATGGTAGCTTCAAGTCTTGACATGTGCAAGCACCCTTTTTTTGAAAATGCTACGAATCATATTAGTATCGAGACCTGCTTGTTCATCCAAACCATATGGTCCAGTCATTTTGAGTCATTTCCATACTATTATTTGGGTTTACCCATTGTACTAATTTAACCAACTCTTATTAGGTTGGACCCCAATCTGACCAATTGGACTGATCTTGATTTTTAAGACTTGATCAACCCAAATTGTTGGGATTTGGCTTGTTCTTTGGCTTACAAGTCTTTTATCTGAGAAGGATATGTGTACAACTTAGTTTTGGAACTTTGTTTCTCTTGTAATTTTTCCTAGGGGGGGCAATTGTCATGTTTGATTGATATTCTTGTGCTTCCTTGAGCTCTTTGGTGCCAATTTGTCAACCTGTAAATAAGCTAAAGTGTGTCCCGGCATGGGACTAAACCTTCAAATTAAGGCACACCAACTAGAGCCTGTTGGAAAAAAAAATATAAAAAATAAAAATAAAACATCACTAATATGTTATCTATTGGTGAGACAAGAGGTGCATGTGGAAGGGGTGGATGTGGAGGTGACTAATCATGTTTGGTATTTGTAGGATACTAGGATATGTTATCCATCTGCTTATTAATTTGTTTACAAGTTTCCTGGTGGTGGTGGCTGCAGTTACTACGGTTGGAAGAAGGGGGGCTTGGTTTAATGTGATGACACTCAACTGCAGGTCTCTTGGGGTGGGCAGAGTGATGGGAATAAGAAATCATCGTTTCAGAAGTTTTAACTAGATAGGGTGGGGATAGTGAAAAAAAGTTGACATCCATACAAATGAATGTGATGTTCTCTTGTTTTCAAAGAGTTCACATCATAAAATTAAGCTAAGCTAGGGGCCCTAGTATTTATTGAAGCCTTTTCAAATATTTACATTTCTAAAGTGCTTTTTTTCGAACTATTTAATTAAGCATGTGATAGCACATGTTCTCAGGTTTATGATGGAACAGCATAGATAGCTTTTATTTTCTGAATTTAGTTTTTCTTTTCTCCTTTATTCATAAATTGAGTCTCTTAGTACACCTCCATTCTCTCCTTTTGGATTTTATTGCATGTGTCTATGAGCGAGAGTGAAAGAGAATTTCTTATAAGAAAATGAATGTCTTCCCCTTTACCAAAAGTTACAAAAGGATTTTTTCCTCCCTTTTCTGATTCTTTTTTACTCTCCAGAAGTTCTGTATTTACCTTTTTTTTTGCCTGCAATATGTTAATTCTTGATGAATAATTATATTTTGTTTGCTATGTCATGAACTCGGATTATTGGGACATTCTTATTTGTCCAGATATATGTTTTGTTATTGGCTTGTAGCTGGGTATATGCATGATTATTCATTGGATTAGTTACCAATCAAAACATTATGGTTGATTTGGTTGCTAAGTTATATTACTGTTACCAACGACCGATTTCAGTTTATCACTGTTCTATTTTAAATTTCTTTTATGATTATTTGCAAAAAGTAGCGCCAAGTTTCATGTCTTGTTGAGTTTATAAGGCATAAAGATTATGATTTTTTTTCTTTTCCAATCCCAACAGTGCTGCTGCTTTTCACAATGCAAGCACACGCTTTTGTGATGGGGCTCGTTTTGGACTTGGTGCAGAGGTACGTGGAACAACTTGTTCGAAATGTCTTAGTTACATAATTTATTGCCCTTTCATTAAATCTTGTTTGTGGCATTTGAAGGTTGGTATAAGTACAGGTAGGATACATGCTCGAGGCCCTGTTGGTGTTGAAGGACTGCTAACCACACGATGGTACATGCCAGATGATGTTACTTTTCTTGCATCTTGTGATTTTTCTGCTTTTCGTGGTTTCTTCTGGTTTCTTAAGATAACCCGAGCATTCATTCGAGAGTATTTGCTTTTAATATAATAGCCAAAAGAAACTAAAGTAATTGACAAATAGCATAGAGGAGGAAGAAAATGAGTGAAGAAATTATAATCTGCCGGGTCGCAAACCATGCTTAGTAGAAGTGGTTGTCAGAAAATTTTAGGACTTTGCCATTCTGTTCTCATGGATGTGTTATTATTTGATAACTTTGGCATGATAGAGTTCATGCTTGTTCTTCATATTACTATGGCTTTGCCCTCAGAGCCATCTTTTTTATAGATACCCTATATGACTGAGACAGGATAGCTCATCCTATCAAGTCCTCTTTCTTTCAGTATATATTTTGTCCATTTCTTTTCAAAACATGTCTGGATATCCTTATGCATGTATTCCAGCTTAACTGTGTTATCTTCATGATGTGAAGGATTCTAAGAGGAAGCGGGCAAGTGGTGGATGGAGATAAAGGGGTGATCTACACCCACAAGAATCTTCCACTTTAGTAAGTTTCAATCATACCTTCTCGCATGATGCTAATTATTTTATTCTAACGAATCTAATATATTTTAAAGATTGTGCTTTGATTATATCGAATTACAATTTTGTGAAACATTATGGACAAGGAATGTGGCCCTTGATAGGAATAGATGAGGGAACGTGATTTACAGAAGGTGATGAGATAAGGGTTGTTGGTTATTGTTGTAGAGGTTGTTTTTCAGCATGGCAATAACTTCCTAATTTGTGTATAGAGTAATTGTAGTTATTCTATCAAATAAGACAGATGCTTTATCACAGAACATCAGATTAAAAAGAGAGATAAGTCCTTTAGCATAGAAACTACAAGTAAACAAAAAAAGAACTTACATAATGATTTCTGTGTATGTATTATAACATAGTGTACATATAATGTGCATTTTATATTATATTCTGACTGCACATCTTATTGGACTCAGGACAAACTTATTTTGAGGATTTAATGTGACGCATTTTTGGAATCTTAAGAATGTCAAAGTTCTTTTTTTTTTTTTACTTCCAAGTAAGATAATCAATTTGTCTTGACGTTTGATATTATCTAAAGTACATTTGAAATTGCTGGCATAAAGTTTTTCTCCTTTCTTTCCTTTTTTCCTAGGGTGTTTTTTTAAAAAGGATTGGGGGGGGGGGGAGGTTATTTTTCCTAATGTCTAGACTTTCTTGATGTTGTGCTCAAGCATATCTAACTAGCCCTCATTTTTGTGAATGAATTGATATTCAGTTACGGAGTAGCTAGTTTATGCCTCGTAGTGATTAGCATTATATAGATTCATATTCATGTGACTATAGTTTTATGCTAGTCGTCAACCTACCGTAACCTTCCTCCTTTATCCAGGCTTGGGACTGGCTATGTATAAAATATAGGTGGAGTTTAACCACCTAATATACATCAGTAGTTTAGATATATATATTAGCAGATGGAAAATACTAAAGAAATAGTAACCCGAGTATTAAGTGGTGAAATTTGCTAGAGAAACAAATCGCTTTTAATGATAGAGTATTGAAGGAAGGAAAATGGGGTTAAAATAGGAATATGAATACCATGTGGGAAGAGATTGTTAACAATATTAAGAAAGTAGCTATAGAGGTACTAGGATATTGAAGAAAAAAATGCCCGCCAGCAAGAAAACTTGATGGTGGAATGAAAAAAGTCCAATTGGCGGTTTGGGCTAAAAAAGAGTGCTATAGAAGACTACCTAAATGTAGGAATCAAGAGGTATGCGAAAGCTATAAAGTTGGCTAAGAAGGCAGTTCAGAAGGCGATACAATAGGCTAGATTCAAAGTGTATGGAGGGTTATATTGTAGATTAGAAATTAAGGGTGAAGCAAAAGATATCTATAAGATTGCAAGATTAAGAGAGAGAAAAACTAGAGACTTGATTGAAGTTCAATGTATGAAATATAAAAATAAATAAAGTTTTAGTTAAGGAGAACGAGATCAAAGAAAGATGGATTTATTTTGATAAGCCATTAATGAAAGTTATATAAACAATTTTAGGATGTTTTACTAGTTCTGTCGAGGATAGAAATGTTAGGTATCTACATAGAATTAGGATATTTGAGGTAGGAAGCTATGAAAAAGATGAAAATAGGACAAAAAGTTGGACCAAATGAAATTCTTACTGTGTTTTGGAAGTGATGAGGTGATATGGGAGTAACTTGGTTGACTAATTTATTTAATAAGATTTTAAAGACCAAGAAGATGCTTGATGAATAGAGGAAGAGCATTATATTACCTATTTATAAGATTAAAGGTGATATTTGAAATTGTTTTAACTATTGTGGCATTAAAATTGTGACCATACAATGGAATTTTGGGAGAGGATGATTGAGCACAAATGGTGGAACAAAAATATTAGAAAATCAATTTGATTTTATGCCAAGAAGATCGATTACGAAAGCTATTTTTCTTTTTTGGATGTTCTCAGAGAAATACTGAGAAAAGAAACAAAATCTTCAAAGGGTTTTTATTGATTTAGAGAAAGCATATGATAGAGTCTCTTAGAAGCCTTATGGTGGGTGTTAGAAAAGAATGGAGTTTTTGTTAGTTATATTAATGCGATTGAGGACATGTATAATGGAGTGATTTCTAGTATGAGAATTACTGGTGGTAATACAGTGAGTTTCCAAACACAATTGGTTTACACTAAGGATTTGCTTGAAGTTCTTACATTTTTGTGCTAGTTATGAATGAGCTTACTAGGTATATTCGGGACGACATTTCTTGTTGCGTGCTATTTATGGATAATATAGTCGTATAGATGAAACTAAGTTTAGAGTTATTTGTAAGTTGGAATTATGGAGGAGTGCATTAGAATTTGAGGATTTCAGGTTAAGTAAGATTAAGACAGAATACATGGAATACAGTTTTAGTAAAATTAGAAAGAGATGAAGATGGCATGATAATTGAGGATCATGAAGTTCTTCAAAGTGAGTATTTTCGGTAGGATTTGATTATTCATAAGAAATGTGGGATTAAAGAGGATGTTATCCATAGGACTAAAGCAGGGTGGATAAAATGGAGTAATGTAGCTGGGATATTATGTGATGGTAGCTGGGCTTCAAGATGTAACTGGTTCAAAAGACGAGTCACATCATTTAGGATGGCAATTTTGTCTGCCCATAGAGGCCTTCCAGGATCCAAAATGGAGCACAAGTCTGTAAACCTAAACACACAGCATTAAACAATCGGTTACAAAGTACAGGCATGACATATTTACAAACTGAAAAATCGGTAAATATGCCCATATATAGGCCCATGAATGCAAAGTACAGGCACGGCATATTTACATACTGAAAAATCGGTAAATATGCCCATATATGGGCCCATGAATGCACTGCACAAAATGCACACATGGAAGAAGAAGAAACTGATTTCCTCCAAAAGAAGGTTTTTTAAATGAAATTTTTTGATCAGGTAACATCAGACATTAAGTTGAAAGGTATTTATTTGCTCTCGAGTAAATTATATGAGCCACTACTTAGATTTGGCAGGACAATATTTCTTTGTTCTCCTTATCATGGTTACATAATGATGCATCCTGCCTTAAACTAATGAAGGATCAAACTCAACAGATGCTGTTCTTTATATAGCACAGATGAGAAGATATCCCACGAACCCATATTGGAAAAGAAAGAACCAACTAGGATATTATTATACAAAGGAGTTGCACATGGATAGAAAGGAAAGAGAAAACACTTGGTCTACAAATAACACATATACATAAGTCACTGGCATCATGTTACATAAAATTCAGTAATCAGCAATATCAATTCCCCAAATTGGTGAATATGCGTCGTCTTAAGCCTAGCATCAAGACTGCCTTCTGCATTACAATATATAGTGAACCACCTGGTGGGGGAATTGCTCTGGCTCTCCAAGAACTAGCATCTGTTGTTACATAAATAATTCAGCTCAAGTTTACTACTAGTCATAAGCATTGAGATTAGCAAAAAGCCATTTATCCCATTAAATACATCTACAGCCATCTTTGATCACAAGAACGCACACTTATTCTGAACTACCCTCTTAAAAGTATGAGATTAAACCCAATAGCTTGTTTCAAAGCCAATCATCAATGTCTGACAAGCTATAACGCAATAGTTAGCAATGCTTTCCTGACAAGGACAAGCTGAATTTATAAGGGTTACTGAAAGCCCCTGTAAGACAAAGCATCTCTAGTTTTCCTATGTCAAGCTTTCACCATTAGTTCTGACCAGCAAACAGATTTTGGCTTCAAAGCTCTAACATTCAATGATCTGCAAAAATCACAGAGTCGTTTACCTACTCTTCCAAGGATTTCTTGTTTCCACAAATAATACACGTTCTTGAAAATTTATAAACATGAATATACATACCGGATGATGATCAATAGTTAACTATGCCATTCAGATTTATCTTTAGTTCTTCACTAAACATCATCCCTTGTATATGACAGGTTTACGGTTATCATGGAGAAAGCAATAATTTCTCAAGATAGCAGCGTGCCACCCACGTCTTCAAATGCAATAAAGCAGCATTAGCACCCCTTAAAGTTTTGACATGATTAGAAGAAACAACTACCTCTTATTTGCTTGTATAATTTTGATATTATGGTCGACTATATAAGCACTGTAATTGCAAAGATGTGATCTTAAGGTAACCCTTTGCTTCATCCTAGATGTGCTGGAGGTCAAACTTGCCTCTTACTTGTGGAGGACCATAATTTTTTATTACATACTCTTGTCAGCAAGCATCGTATTTTCTCGGGATTCTTAAGCGGACGCTAGAGTTCTACATCGTCACCTTTTCTTGGCTCGTCTCTTAATTTCAGAGGTTTCAGTGCATTTGTCATATTTTTCCTTGAAGATGCCACTGGGCTAGGACAATGACATATATCACAGGATACTTTCCTGTCGATAAATTGCATACTGCCATTTCTTTTTTTTTTTTCCTTTTGGAAGGTAGACAAAATACACAAGGCTTAGCAAGTTCATACTAAATACAATAGGCACATACACACACGCGCACGTACGTGCATAGCGTGCGTGCGCACACGCATATATATATTAAAATAATATGGTTAGAGAAAATGTTACAAAACTGAACTAGTTACTAAACAAAGCATACTGGTTTAGTAACAAACAATTAAATAGCCAAAATAGAGTACAAGGCAAGGAAAGGCAGATAAACAAACATCAGACAATATTTATGGCTGGAAAAAGCATAGAAACAAACATTGATATATTTATTGACTTCCCCTTTTGATGGTACGCGGTAAAACAAGGATGGTAGGATCAAAACACATTTGTAGTCGGGAAGTGAAAGCTGGCTTGTACCGTTTCTTAAAGCAAGCATCACCTGCACGGTGGTCCTCCTGCGAAACGCGAAAGCCAAGGATCATGCTGTTGATATAACAATAAAATGAATAATAACATAGAAGCATAGCAGTACTTGGAAAACGAAAAAAATGCTCTCTAATGCTATGGAACATAATATCAATAAACAAGTTGGCCAAGCAGCTGAATTGTAAGAAATTTCGTTCTGCAGTCTTTTCTAGAATTTGTTCACCTTTCATCCAAACAGAATGTAATTGGGGCTTTGTGCTTAAATTCATTTCACTTACCCTAAATTACTATCACGACATTGTGATACTTGAACTTGAAAAAGGAAACCTTATACCTCTAAAGTGCTTACGGAAATGATATAAATTCTATTCAAGAAGCAAAGAAGCACTTCTGAAAATTAACTCAAATATCTCCTTTGTTAGTTGTTTGATATTTTTTTCCAACTATTAAAATTGGCCACCAGATAAAGCGATTTGAGGTGCTTCACTTAAAAATTTCAACAAGTCAAAAACCTGAGCTCCGTTCGTCATCGAAGAGACCTCATGATTCAACTACTATAAGGGCAAAATGTACAAAAGAGATAAGTGTTTTGACATCTTTGGCTCAAAAAATTTTAGCTCAAGAAAATCCAAGAAAACGAATAAATTTCAAAGGAGAAGATAAAAATAGATAACAACATTAATTGACTAAAAAGATTCCAGTTCATTAATTACATGACAGGGATGGAAAACAAAAAAACTGAAGCAATCACATCAAAAAAAAAAGAGGAAAGAAAAAGAAAGCGATAGATTACCTTGAGGCGCTGGTGCCGTCGACGATCACGGGATCCCAAATGAAATTGCAGGCAGCAACCTCCTCGACAAGCCTATTCATCCACCGTTTTTCCGAACCGAACCCATCTTCCCAAAATCCCCTTCTCGAAATTTAAAGAAACTGCTACCGATTGGCTTAATTAACAAAATAAATTCGTAGCAGAAAAATTAAAACAAAAAAACCCCAAAATTAGAGAGAAAGAGAGAAGTCGAAGGAAGGTAGGAGCAGAAGCGGCGACCAACGATTCAATATCTTTGGAGAGATTTAAAAAGGGAGGGATGGAAATGGAGAGAGCAGTGGAGAATGGTAACGGGGTGATGCAGAGGGCGCGAGTTAGATTGAGCCGTTTCCGGCGTCCTTTTTTTTCTTCAAAAAAAAAAGTGATCCCGCTCCCCAAAAGACGCACCGCCAATCGGGTTGGATCAAAAATCCATCAATGTACCCATTCGATTGGATCTAAAATCCATCAATATAGACTTAAGCTGAATCGTAGGCATACCTATTGTTGGGAGAAAAACCCCAAGTCATACCACCACGGAGGCGCTCGGCCGAAAAGCGCCGACCGGAAAAGTGCTCGGCCAAAGAGTGCCGACCAGAGAGCACCAACCAGAGGGGTGCTCGGCTAGAGAGCGCCAATCCGAAAAGATGCTCGGCCCAAGAGTGCCGACCGGAGCGCCAAGAGGTGCTCGGACCAACCAACACGTCCCAAGTAGGGATGCTCGGCTAGAAAGAGCCGACCAGAAGAACGCCGACCAGAGAAGCGCTCGAACTAGGAAGCGCCGACCAGAGACAGCGCCAAATAGAGGCGCTCGGCTAGAAGGTGCTCGCCCAAAGGGCGTCGACCAGAAGTACTAGAAGCAACCCCGCCACAGGGCGCTCCTCTGGGCGACCAGCTCGGCTCGGCACCCTTGCCGAGCCGATGCCTTAACTAATACTCCTCCCCGCCAAGCTTTCTCGAAAGGTCCGGCGGCTATACACGCGACTCTACTATAGCCTGCCACTATCTCCAAGCCATCAAGGCATAAGATCTCTGCAGGTATTCGGCACGACCTGCCATTAATGCATGAGACTCCCTCAAGTCTTCGATGCACCCAGTCATTTAATGAGCACGGCCCAAGACGATCTCCGGATTACTGAACCATCAGAGCGTATGGCTCTCCCTGACCGCCGGTTCATTCGGTAATAAATGCACTTACCATCCACGGACCCCAGGCCCACCACAGCCGGCGGTTCAACCACTCCAACAGGTCCGATCGACCGTGACAACTCCCTGATTCCGGTCCGATTCGGTCCCGTTCTCCACTACGCCATTAATGGGCCAAATCGTGCCCAATTATTACAAAAGAGGACAAACCTCCTGTCACCTCCCAGGTAACAAAAATCCTTCTATAAAAGGAAACCTGGGGGGAAAAGGAGGGGGCCCCCCCGGACAGAACCCTCCTGGACCGGGTGAAAAGAAGCAAATAGCACAGACACAATGGAGGATATCACCCTCTTCATCTTCTTCATCTTATCCAAATATTCCTGCTGTCTTCTCCATATACTCTCTTCCTTTCTCTCTACACATATCTGCCCCCCTCTGACTTAAGCATCGGAGGGCCGGCGCCGGGGAGCCCGGCCACCGGCTTTTTGCAGGACTTACACCCCTCCAGGAGGACGTCACCAGTCGGCGCGCCGCCGACCACCGTCCCTGCAGCGAAGCTCCTCCTTCCCCGGCTTCGCAGTAGCCCCCGAGTCCAATTTCCAGCAACACCTATCATCTATCGGATCGATGCCGAACCGGCCTACGCAACAAACGGATGCGCTCCCTATAGCGAACCGGTGCAAACCAACTGGTTGAGGCTTGGTACGATCATCTTATTAAATTAATAATCCAAATAGATTTACAGTGAGCTAAATCTAAAATTAGATGAGTTAATGGATAGCATTGCCAACCATAATGATAAAAAATTAGCATTACCTTCCTATTGACATAAAAATTCCAATCTATTTATGAGCTCCAACATAAGTTGTAAATGGTATGGGAATATACTTGGCAGGCCTAAACTGCACTCTCATTAAAAAAGATCACTGCTTAATTTATCAATGATACGTGAAAGTTGGCAATTGGTTGTGCGGTATCTGAGACGCTCGTCCATACATCGACACTCCTACTTTATATAGCAATGAGGTGACTGATAGTATTATAGCAATACTCTTTAAGTCATCACCGTGCAATGCAATAAGTACGCTATATGTCTTTACGAACGAAAATGTTCATCACCGTGTAATGCAGTAAGTGCCAGTACATCATCTACTAATAAGGAACCGAGCAAGAACGGCAAGGAATTCAAAGAATCAAGAGAAACTTCTCTACATAAAATGATCAATCTCCTGCACCTGTGTGAGTTCAACTATGTACATATATTAATTGACAAAACTGAAATCTATGATGCCTGCACACAATTTCTGGTGACAAAATCTCACCTGGATTTTCTAAATTATCGGCTCTATTTTGCCCTTTTCTCATAAACGTAGCACATACATCAACAGAACCGAATCTACCAATACTTCAGACGATCCTCTAGTCCTAGGCCTGCTTACACGTTGATCGGCTGCTATGTAAAAATCCAATTATCACAAACTATTTGCACACTACAAATTTTGATTATTCTGAAAGCAGAAAACACCCCAAAAAAGGATTATAATTTGCTCGAAATCCCTGGTGACACTTCAAAGTAACTGGCGGAGCTGTTGGTTTTCCCTTCGCAGCGACTGTACTTCTTTCATCAACTCATCTTGCTTTTCTAGGATTGAGGTTAGCAAGCCCACCATTGCGGTCTGTCATGATCATAAAAACATGAGGTGACACACTGTTAAGAGATGGCAGCAATAGGATTATCATCATTATAAGGGTTACCACTAGATGTGTATATATACAAGGTAGAAGCAGTAAGTACATTACAGGAAACTTTTAACTTAAAAATTTGCATAGATTTAAGTGTGAGAACCATCGTCAAGATGTTTCGAGCCATTTACAACACAAGCCATATATGGCCTTGGCAAGAAGAGTGCTACATACAGGTTTAGGGTCAAAAGAGTGGACCAACTTGCTTAAATGGAGCTGCTGCAAGTGATTTTAAAGACCATTTCTCTCTTGATTGCTTGAACAGAAAAGGTGTGTAAGAGCAGATTTGGATGAGGAAGCAAGACACCTTAGGACTCAGAATTTAGGACGTCAAAGCATCTATATAAGAAAGCACTTGTTCAGGCATTGCATAAAAGTAATACATATTGTAGGAATACTTAATATAGTAGTTGTAATTATGATTAAACCAACTGATCTTAATAAAACATGGCATCAACTGAATATATTTAATTTTTGGGGCAAGATTTCAAAAGGTGTAGGAAAATAGGAAGATGGTTTCAGGTACTGAGGTTTCCATTTTGGAGGACTGGACCATATACATAACAACCAATGCAAAGTATAATACTATGATCTGTATAACTGAGCTAAATTGATGGGATAACACTTGCTCTTTATGTTTCTGTTAACAGGAATACAAAGCATTATAACTCCCATTTAAATTGGTAAAGCTCAGCCAAGATTGCCATGATTCTCGTAGGTTATGCCATTTTGCTCTTTCTAATACTAGATATCTTGTATCTCATGCTAAAATATGAATCAAGGCATCAGCTTTCTAAAATCAGAGGCATATGCGTGAGAAAGGAGTCTGCCATCCTAGCTAGTGTAAAGTTTATGGCTGAAAATGCAATAGGTTCTTTTTTAACAAAGATGTAATGCATATTTATGCCAAAGAATTCTAAAAAAGTGCTTGCATACCAGATATGTCAGAAAAGCTAAAAATAAATCATCATTATGATCTACCTCCTGCATATGGAATTGTCTTAGCAGCTCAATGTGAAGATTCCTCACATCTTCATGGATCGACTTCTGCAGAGATCCCAAAGTTCTCTTCAAGAGTGTGCTGGACTAGCTGAAGTGAAAATGAAGAAGTTCCTTGTTGATCTGTTGGCTGACCTCAATGCTCGCATAGATTGAGATGACACTCCCTGCCACAACAAAAATTATGCACAAACATCAACTTTCTCATGCAATTTCGTATAGTGCTGTATAAGCGATGTATTACATGTGTATGTGTGGGCATGCATGTCTAATTACATTGATTGCAGGAAGGGCTCCCGGTCCCCGAGGCATTTGCATGCTTCTTGCCCCGATAGCAGGCTATTTAGCAATTCTTCTCTAGTTTCTGCTCCTGTTTTCTTTGATTTTGGTGAACCCACTGCTGAAGCTATTCCCTCACTGAAGGAAGAGGTGGTGCTTATTCTCTCAGGCATATGTGGAATACCTCCGAGGGAAAGTTGATAGTGACGTTCCTGGCAACTCAAGATAGATGATGATGATGATGGCATCATTTTAGTCCCTAACGATGTGGAAACAGAGCTAAGATGGTAAGCAGATGAGGATTCCATGATTACTGAAGAATTTGCATGGTTTAAGGCAAGTTTATTCTGCATATTTGTAAAACTTGTGCTAGAAATTGTTGCAGAGTTCTTGGAGTGACTGGACGATGAAGATGAATCTTGCAAGCCTGCAAATATTGGTCCAGTGGCTAATGACACAGAAGGCACAAAGCGTGACAGTGAAATGGCTGCGGTGAGTTAATTTGTCCAGCAACCATTTCCACCCCAGGCTTCAGGAGTTGAAGAGAAAGATGATGTTCACCCTTTGAAGAGGCAACTTGTGTGGCAGCTTGAATGATATAACAGAAGAACTGTCCTGCAATGTGATGATCAAATTCAATTAGAACTTTTCCATGGGCTCACTGAATTATACCAAATAGAATGATATGGCCATAAGGTCTACAGAAAGAATAAGAAAGTGACTGCTGCCGGATGCCAGAATGCTTTTTCACTTACATCTCTTTACAATGTCTCACATGTTTCCAAAACACTTACATATGTTAGCAGGAAAAAGGAACGGCGCCGAAAAAATAAATTCAGTCAACTAGAGTCATTCTCTATGAGGACCATATATCTTCTAAATCGTCTGGTCAATCATGAGTTGCCCTTCATATGATAGGAGCTGATATTTGAGTCTAGTCACCAAATTTGCAAGCCATTTAAAAGGAAGATGGTGCCAAACCTGTTGCAGTGGGTTGAGGTGTTTTAGCTGATGGATCATACCAGCATAGTGCCAATAGTTGCAGTCATGATCATGGTAGACAGAGATATACACTTCACTTCACACCTAGAGCTGCCCCTTTTTACATAAGCAATATCGAACAAGAGTAAGAATCACAGTATTAAACCTGTGTTGGATGTTTGAATTTGATCTCCAATCTGATATTGGATGAGAATCAGTGCTGCCTTCAAGTAAAGGGAAATCTCCTAAGTGAAGAAAGGAAAAACACTGCCCAGATTTTCTTGTCATTGGGCATGTATAGTCTGTGTTGGCTGGGTCACCTCACGGTCATCGCCACCCAATTGCCCAAGAGCTAAGGTGTAATTGGCTGAACAGCGTGGCCACGACATAGCGGAGAAATATATTGCAACATAACCATATCATCATCCTTTAAGTTATAACTAGACCGAGGTGCATGTAGCTTTGGCAAAGATCCACTTGACCAAAGTCGACTCCGCTGTGGAGTTTCCTCTACAGCAGGTGTTGCTGATATTGACCCATTAGTGCTTGCTGTCAAAGAAGAGCGAAAGCTAGGCATCGTTGCAGAAGGGAAACTCAATGCTGCCATAGAAGGCAGGGGATCTGGCATAAGAACAGAGTCCTCACTGGTACCCCCAAGAAGAGCAACTTCAGCAGTGCAACTATTCTCATTTACAATGACAGGCTTTGATCTTTGCCAGCACAAACTTGTAACTGCCTGATAAGAAGATGAAAATAAAAATAAAAAAAAGGATACTAGATCCAATCATAATGGATGTATGTGCAGAACAAATTACAAGAAGGCCATTTTACCATGATAGAAGGATTACTATGTGGAACACAAAATACTCAAGAAGTAATCACATATGTTATCTGAAAGAAACCCAATTAAGAAGGTGCTATTAAATATAAAAACCATTAATAATGTGTGGTTATGGTAGCAAATTATGTACACACGAGTTATTTCACATATAATAGGTAGTGATCAGATTTAAATGGCAATAAAAACTTACTGCAAAGATGTCATTAGCAAACAAAATGGTTAGCTACAGTAGAAGAAACTCGCTGATAGATTTATTTTTTTTTTAAAAAAAAGAAGTTATAAATTTCACTGTGGCATGTTAGATCTGAATTTATTTTATTTATGTTGACCCTGAAACTGATTTTCTGCCATGTAGATGTGCAAAGTTTTGTTGGTGATCTCTGCCAGTCATGATACTTCTAACAAGCATAAGCACTTGATTTTCAGGATTGCTAATAAGAGGGGTCGCGAAATCAATGATTGGAACATAATGCTGTTCACGAGGATTGCCCATAGTTGAAATGTATTCTTGCTTAGTTATTCCTTAAAAAATCTTCTGCTATTGTCAATTCTGCTGGACAAACATCCTAGTGAAAGCAAGGCAGGACAACTAGTTTGCTTTGATTTATTTGATCTGATGTGCAACATACTAGCACATGATAGATGCTAGCAAATCTAGATATTCTTAAAAATAAATTTCTACATGTCTAAGGATGTGGAATCAGAATCATGAATATGAATGATACTGGAATAGCCACACAGAAATAAGAGGCTTGCTATTGGATGGTACTATTCATCT